>NC_056660.1:108970381-109570381 GCF_018350195.1 Panthera tigris
TTCATATCAACAGGTGGGTAGGTCAATATCTGTGTGTCCGTGTGTGTGTGTGTGTGTGTGTGTGTGTGTGTGTGTGTGTGTATATACACACACTTTTTACATATGGGCTCATACCATTGATATTCTACACCTTTTTTCACTTAGCGCAATTTGGTCTTACATACCAAGTCATCTCATCCACCCACCACATTCTTTGTAATGATGATGAAATACTCCATTTTATGTGTGTACCGTAAATTGATTACTTTTTTCTTATTGCAAGTGGTGGCAATGAATATCCTACATATATCTTTATTTTTTATTTCTTTTCTTAATGCAAGATAAAGTCACACAAAACAAGGATGGAGGTATAATAATCTTAAAAGCTACAACCAAAATATCTATATATTAAGTCATTTTTCAATTGATTCCTATTTCATTTTCCCTATTAAGGAAATTAATTTCTGCATTGTAATTAAAATCACATTGAGAAATTATCTTGTTAAAGATAATTCCTTATGTAAGCATTGTAGTTAATGTCTTTAAAAGCTCTATCATTTCTTTCTTCCTGCTGTTTTAAACAAAATTTGCTATATGAGTGCTTTAATCACCTAGTTATAAGTGATGGTTAAAAATCTTTTTGAAGATTAGCTCTATCACCTGTCTGCAGGGCTTCTAGCCATAGTGCCAGGTATTTCAAATATATAAATATTAGTGAAAAGTAAATCTCTACCACCTAGGGGTGCCTGACTGGCTCAGTTAGTGGGGTATACAGTTCTTGATCTCAGGGTTGTGAGTTCAAGGCCCATGTTAGTTGTAGAGATTCCTTAAAAATAATAAAGTTTTTTTTTTAAATAAAATCTTTTAAAAGAAGTAAATCTTTGCCATCTAATAAATGCTGAATAACTATAAATATATGATGGTGTGTATAACAACGTTTAGTTAATCACTAGTTTACATAGGGATGGTCTATTTAAAATCACAGTCTATAAATCGTTCATGTTCCTCCATATGTAAACATATGTAGAGGTCATTAAGATTTACCCATTTGTGACCCTTAAGTTGATGGTCTAAACTTTAGTAGATCTGACTGTATTAGTTTACTTTTGTAACCTTCCTTGTTCCAGAAATTATTTAGTAAGTTATATACATAGAGCATTGCCAAATAACATTTTAAGTTAGTGGAGAAATGAGACTCTATGGAAATATGGACAAGAAGGTAAAACCAGGAGAGTAGTAAGTATATAAATGTAGCCCATGAAATGTGATATGCTTGTTAAAGATTTTAGTAGTCACATGAAGATGGGAGGTCACAAAGTTAAGATTTACATTGTCTCAGAGATGAAAGGAAACCACTTCCCTGTAATCAAACCAGAGAAAAATGTCTCCCATAGGCATTTATGGCAAGGAGGACACTGTGTAGATTAATAAAAATAGGTCTTTAGCAAATGTCTTGGGGCTTTTAAATTTTTTTAATGTTTATTTGGGGGGGCAGGAGGCAGAGAGAGAGAGGGAGACACAGAATCCGAAGCAGGCTCCAGGCTCTGAGCTGTCAGCATAGAGCCTGATGCTGGGCTGGAACTCCCAGAACTGTGAGATCATGACCTGAGCCAAAGTCAGATGCTTAACCAACTGAGCCACTCAGGTGCCCTGCTTTTTTTTTTCCCCCACACAGTGTGTTTCAGCATCTTTTTTTATCTTTCCTTGATGAGGTGTTCTTTGTAAGGTGGTGTGATTAAAGCCTAAGATAAATGTTGGAGTGTTTAGAGAACTAGGGGCACCCATTAGAATCACTTGGGTTTACCACTCCCAGGATACAACCAAGAAAATTTTAAACATGTTCACATAAAAACTTGTATAAGAATATTCATAGCAGCGTTATTCACAGTAGTCAAAATATGGAAATAACCCAAATGGTCATCAACTGATGAATGGATAAATGTGGTATATCCATATGTATTAGGGTTCTCCAGAGAAACAGAACCAATAGGATATATATAAAGGAGTTTATTATAAGGAATTGGCTCACGTGATTGTAGAGGCTGAGAACTCCCAAGATCTGTAGTTGGCAAGATGGAGACCAAGGGAAGCCATTGGTATAGTTCCAGTCTGAGTTTGAAGGCCTGAGAACTAGGAGAGCCAAGGTTTCAGTTCAAGCCTAAAGGCGGGAAAAGACCACTGTTCCAGCTTATACATTGAGGTCAGCGAAGTTACCTCTTACTTGGAGGTTTTTGTTCTTTTCAGGTCATTGTCAGTTAATGTGATGAGGCTCACCCACATTGCGGGGGCGGGGGGGGGGGGGGGACAGTCTGTTTTAGTCTCCCAATTCAAATGTTAATTTCAAGACATACTCAGAATAATGTTCCACCAACATTTCCAAACATATGTCTAAGCACCCCATGGCCCAGTCAGGTTGACACATAACATTAACCCTCACTCATGGAAAATTATTCAGCCTCGAAAAGGAATGAAATATTGATATATGCTACAACATGGATAAACCTTGAAAACAACATGCTAAGTGATCAAAGAATCCAATCACAAAAGACCACATACTGTATTATTCTTTCTATGAAATGCAGATATCCATAGGGACAGAAAGCAAATTAGGGTTGCCAGGGGCTAGGGGAAGGAGAGAGAAGGGAATGAAGTGACTGCTAATGTGTTAGTGTATTTCCTTCGGGGGTGGTAAATGTTCTGAAATAAGATAGTAGTAATTGTGGCATAATCTTGTGAATATACTAAAACCACTGAGTTACACACTTTAAAATGGTGAATTGTATGGTATATGAATTACATCTCAGTTTTCTAAAAAAAAAAAAAAAAATCACCTGTGTTATTAAAAATATACATGTCTGGGTTTCCATTATAGGCCAATAAATCAGAATTTCTGGGTCATGAGCAGAGGCATGTATGCTTTGTTAAAGTTCCCCAGGGGTTCTGATCTATCAGTCACTGAGCTAGAGCATTGCGAGCTTCCAAGCTATCCTCTAGAATTACATGGTCTTTTTCCCAACCAGACTTGATGGACATTGAACTGCATCTATTCAGTATGCTATTTTATCACAGTTGCCTAGAAGGCAGCTAATTTTTAGGTTTGCTTTAGGTACCCCACTGCATGCATTAACTGTCATCTGAGCTGGATGACTGGAGTTAATATTTAAAATTGAGCCTGACAGTACCTTATTTCATGATTAAGCTCTACTAAATTTAGTCCACAGAATAAAAAATTTGGTAGTTTAATAACCTGCCTCCCTCCTTTTTTAGATGAAAGGAACTGGAAGTGACCTGTCTTGCCCCAGGTCACAAAAGCAGCAATAGAAGGAGAACTTGACCTTACATTGTCAAATTGCTCCTATAACAGAAAAACAGTTCTGTTGTATTATAACTGCATCTGTCTTTCTTTTCTCTTTCTCCAGTAGTTTGTTTTGTAAACAATAATTGGAATTCTCAAGGACACATTTAACCCAAAAAGCTTTTCCCTATCAATTAGTGAGCCGGGCACTGTGCTGGTTGCATATGTTCACTCATTTAATCTTCATATCAGCTCTGTATGACAGGTGGTATTATTACCACCATCTTATAAGTAAACTGAGGCTCAGAATTTAAACTAATTTGCCCAAAGTCATCAAATATGAGAGCTTTGTAATGCTGAGATTTGAGCCTAGATGTACCTGAGTCCAAAACTTTTGCTCCTTAACTACCGTGCTGTATACTGTCTTCCAGAATGACGGTTAAAGGCAACTAGAAGCTGACCTTAAAAAAAAAAAAAGAAAGAAATGCTTAGCTTTCTGTTACTAATAATGAAAAAGTCCAAGCATAGTCTACTATGGGAGAATTTTTGAAAGTCACAGCAGCTGCAGTGGTACATTAGGTTGCCTTGGCAACAAAAGGACATTTACAACTGTATCATTTATATGTATATTTGTATTACTGTTTGCAGGAAAACTGAAGGTGGCCTTAATGACAGTTTAAGAAAATACCTATCTCAAATTACTGAATCATAGATGGGAGACTTAAGCATGTGACAGAAGTCCTGGACTTCCCTTCTTCTCACCCACCTCCCAGATCCTTATTCCTTATTAATTCCTGTGCCATTACTGTTGGCAAGAAGATAACTGCCACAAGTCTGCCCCTCCCTCCCACTTCCCATACCACTGAGTTTATTTCAGTTGCAAGGATTACTGCAAGAGGGTCCTAGCTTCCTCTTTGAAAAGTCCAGACTGTGAACTTGGGATGAGTTTCCTATATTCAGGCTTTTATGAGCCAAACCTGTTTCTGCAAGATTTTTTTGTCTATATTCCAAAGAGTCACCTTATAAGCTATTTGTTTTGGCTCTTGACAGCCTAGTCCACAATCACCAGGGTAATTACTGAAATAATTATGTTGGTGTTGCTGCTGCCGCTAAGTGACTGGGTTTCTTTTTTAAGGACAGTAGTACTCAGAACAGCCAACTTTTAAATTTTTCAATTCAGTTCAATGGCCAGGGAAAGTGTCATCACTATGTAGATATATACTATTTTTGTGAAATTTCTGACTGTCTTGTGACTATCATTTTTCAGCTTTAAAGTAAAGGTCTATCTGACATACCTAACGCTTGTTACAACCTTGGCACATGTTAGGGGACAGATACAAATAGGGGGAAAAAAGTGGGGAGACTGATAGTATATTTCTCTCTTGTGATCTTTTACATCAGTAGTCTCTCTTGTGGGGTTCCCATGCAAGATGATCCAATGAGGCATTAAGTATAAAATACTAAAACCTCTAGTTATATTCTTTTATTTCATCTTTTAAATATCTGTTTTGTGTATTTATGAGCCAGCCAGATTTTTCCAGGCCTCAAGATCCCTTCACACTGGCTTATTCCCCCTCTGTTGAGTTTAACATGATTCCAAGTAAAGGCAGAATCAGTACCACCTGTCAACAGCTGTATATTGAGTCTCATGTTGGTAACTTGATTGTTTTTGTTAACCAATTTAATATTATTTAGATACAAGAAAGATGGCTACAAGATAACCTTACTTTAAGAAAAAGAAATGAGGAACTAAAAGAAGTTGAAGAAGAAAGAAAACAGCATTTGAAGGAAATGGGTCAAATGCAGGTCTTACAAATGAAAAAGTATGTTTTTAAAAGGAGCCTTTAAAGGTCTCTTTATTGAAATGTAAACAATATTCAGTATATTTTTTAAAAAAGAATTTTAGCATAAGTGTACCTTGAGGCTTACAGGGAGGTGAATGGATTTTTTTATGCAACTATATGTCAGGGCTTTACGAATTGAATTACCAAAGAAGTGATAAAGAATTTGTAGTCATACTGGAGTGATGGGCAGGATTAAAAATGCGAAGTCCCCAGATCTCCCCAGTTAGCTATTTAAAAATCTCTTTCATATATTGAAAAAATCAAACTTTATAACTGGAAGAGCTCTTCATCTTCAGTCTCATTTTTAAAGCATTAGGACATTGAGACCCAGAAAAAAAAATCCACAGGAAATTATGATGAAGGCCTGGAATGTGACCCAGATCTCCTAGCTCCCAAGCCTCAGCTCTTTAACATTGCATTGTTAGCACTCCCAGTGTTGAAGTTGAAAGAGTGAAGCTTTTAGAAGATACTTAAAATCGAAACAATTTATTCTTTGCTACTGAAGAAAAGCCAGGCATTTTTATAATTTCTTCTGTGCCTGGTACATAACAGTGATGTCTATATTCATTCAGACTACTAAGTAGGTCTGATCTTTTTCCAATCTGTCTTCAACTAGCGTGCAACAGAAATATCAAAACATAATCAGGCCAGTTCTGTAAGAATGTCCATAAACTGGAGAACAGTGCTTAATAAGAGGTGCTTAATACATAACTGTTAAATGAGTAAGGTTTTTAAAACACATATTCAAATCTGTATTACCTCCCAACTTATCAGAAAAGTTTGTGTATTTTACCTTTTGGGGTTATAATTATGCTTCTATTTGGGCAAGTGAGATTTTGTAGATTACAAACTTTTATTAATACCACAGAAACTAATAGTTTGAGATGAAATTGTATTTTGTCTCTGATGTACTGTGAACAAAATGATGACCCTTCTTAGTAACTTCTCTGTTGATAATTGTGCATTCTTGGTTCACAATCAGAATTTTGTGAATTTGTAATTTAATCACTGACAGTACTTTTTTTTAGGTTAGTGCTTAAAGTAAGGAATTTGTTCAGTGTTCAGAGTACCTTATTCGGCACACAGAAATCAGCTGTTTAGAAACCTGGATGCTTCAGAGATTTGGAAAGGAAGAAAATTTTCTTCAGTACTAAAGCCTTAATAAGGAGACTTATTATATATCTAAAAAGATCCAGCTTTTCCATTGCAGGCTGCTAAAAGCTAAAAATTGTCCTTAATTGTCATTTTTACCTTCTGTAGTGAACATCAGAAATTGGAAGAAAAAATAGATAATATAAAAAGAAATCACAGTTTGGCAATAGGGCGACAGAAAGGTTATGAGGAAGAAATTATACATTTTAAGAGAGAACTTCGAGAACCTCAATTTCGGGATGCGGAGGAAAAGTACAGGGAAATGATGATTGTCATGAGAACAACAGAGCTTGTGAACAAGGATCTGGACATTTATTATAAGACCCTTGACCAGTAAGTATTGGACTGGGGATTTGGTTTCCACGGCAGTATCGGCTAGCATGTTTTAGTCATATTTTCCCTTTTTTTACTTATTATATATAGTTGATACATACCAAAGAATGGAAATAAATATGTGTATACACACACACACACACACACACACACACACACACGTGTGTGTGTGTGTGTACGCATACACATGCATGCTTAAGTTACAAAGTTAAGTTTTAAAGCATTAAAATCTTAAAGACTACTCCTGATACCACCCTCCACACCCATTCCAAGAACTCTTGCATTACTACTAGGTGAGATCCACTTAGTAGCTCCTCATCTCAGCCTTCTGTCCTCTTCGTTCCCCAGAACCACTGACATAGATTTTTGCTTTCTCTGCTTCAAAATAATAATAATAATAATAATAATAATAATAATAATTGTATCATATGTACTTTGAGTGTTTTTTTTTTTTGAGCTTTTAAAAAAAATACCATATTCTGTGTCCTCTTCAAGGATTTGCCTTTTTTATCTGTTTTTTATATACTCAGGTTGTTTATAGCTATAGTTCATTCATTCATTTTCACTGATGTACAAAATTGTGTCATGGAAATACACCATGCTGTATCCATTTTCCTAGAGATGGACATATTGTGCTATTTTTACGTCTTTACTGATAGAACCTTTGCTGCTAGGAACATTCTTGTGATGTCTTCTGGAGCAAAAGTATGAGATTGTCTCGGGCATACGTAGGAGTAAAATTTTTGGCACTAAATTTTACAAAATAATGTTAAATTTGTCTTCCAAGGACTTTAAACTGCACTGCTAGCAGAATGTAAAGGTTTTCTCTGATGCATCGTCTGACACTGATTTTGTCAGTTTATTAGTTTTAGTGAATCTGATGGGTTTACAATGGTAAATCATTTTGGTCTTCATTTGCAGTCCCCTGATTTCTGGTGATCTATCTTACTTCCTTGCTTCTCTTCCTTCTCTTCCTTCCTTTTGTTCCTTCTCTTCCTTTTCTCTTTCTTTCTTTCTTTCTTTCTTTCTTTCTTTCTTTCTTTCTTTCTTTCTATTCAAGTTAGTTAACAACATACAGTGTATCTTGGCTTCAGGAGTAGAACCCATTGATTCATTTCTTATATATGACACCCAGTGCTCATCCAAAAAAGTGCCCTCCTTTGTGCCCATCATCCATTTAACCCCACCCACCTACCTCTCCTCCAGCAGCCCTCAGTTTGTTCTCTGTAGCATCTTTCCACGTTTAATCTTTTTTTTCCTGTTTGAAATGCTTGTGTCTTTCACCTGTTTTTAATGTCTTAATGAGAGTGGTAGTGATCTGCATATGTTCTTTATCTCTTCTGAATTTCAGTTTTTTTTAGTTATATGTATTATAAATATCTTCTCAAACTTTTTTTTATTGTTTTTTTTTTATTTATTTTTTAATATATGAAATTTACTGTCAAATTGGTTTCCATACAACACCCAGTGCTCATCCCAAAAGGTGCCCTCCTCAATACCCATCACCCACCCTGCCCTCCCTCCCACCCCCCATCAACCCTCAGTTTGTTCTCAGTTTTTAACAGCCTCTTATGCTTTGGCTCTCTCCCACTCTAACCTCTTTTTTTTTTTTTTTTCCCTTCCCCTCCCCCATGGGTTTCTGTTACGTTTCTCAGGATCCACATAAGAGTGAAACCATATGGTATCTGTCTTTCTCTGTATGGCTTATTTCACTTAGCATCACACTCTCCAGTTCCATCCACGTTGCTACAAAAGGCCATATTTCATTTTTTCTCATTGCCACGTAGTATTCCATTGTGTATATAAACCACAATTTCTTTATCCATTCATCAGTTGATGGACATTTAGGCTCTTTCCATAATTTGGCTATTGTTGAGAGTGCTGCTATAAACATTGGGGTACAAGTGCCCCTATGCATCAGCACTCCTGTATCCCTTGGATAAATTCCTAGCAGTGCTATTGCTGGGTCATAGGGTAGGTCTATTTTTAATTTTCTGAGGAACCTCCACACTGCTTTCCAGAGCGGCTGCACCAATTTGCATTCCCACCAACAGTGCAAGAGGGTTCCCGTTTCTCCACATCCTTTCCAGCATCTATAGTCTCCTGATTTCTTCATTTTGGCCACTCTGACTGGCGTGAGGTGATATCTGAGTGTGGTTTTGATTTGTATTTCCCTGATAAGGAGCGACGTTGAACATCTTTTCATGTGCCTGTTGGCCATCCGGATGTCTTCTTTAGAGAAGTGTCTATTCATGTTTTCTGCCCATTTCTTCACTGGGTTATTTGTTTTTTGGGTGTGGAGTTTGGTGAGCTCTTTATAGATTTTGGATACTAGCCCTTTGTCCGATATGTCATTTGCAAATATCTTTTCCCATTCCGTTGGTTGCCTTTTAGTTTTGTTGGTTGTTTCCTTTGCTGTGCAGAAGCTTTTTATCTTCATAAGGTCCCAGTAATTCACTTTTGCTTTTAATTCCCTTGCCTTTGGGGATGTGCCGAGTAAGAGATTGCTATGGTTGAGATCAGAGAGGTCTTTTCCTGCTTTCTCCTCTAAGGTTTTGATGGTTTCCTGTCTCACATTCAGGTCCTTTATCCATTTTGAGTTTATTTTTGTGAATGGTGTGAGAAAGTGGTCTAGTTTAAACCTTCTGCATGTTGCTGTCCAGTTCTCCCAGCACCATTTGTTAAAGAGACTGTCTTTTTTCCATTGGGTGTTCTTTCCTGCTTTGTCAAAGATTAGTTGGCCATACGTTTGTGGGTCTAGTTCTGGGGTTTCTATTCTATTCCATTGGTCTATGTGTCTGTTTTTATGCCAATACCATGCTGTCTTGATGATTACAGCTTTGTAGTAGAGGCTAAAGTCTGGGATTGTGATGCCTCCTGCTTTGGTCGTCTTCTTCAAAATTACTTTGGCTATTCGGGGCCTTTTGTGGTTCCATATGAATTTTAGGATTGCTTGTTCTAGTTTCGAGAAGAATGCAGGTGCAATTTTGATTGGGATTGCATTGAATGTGTAGATAGCTTTGGGTAGTATTGACATTTTGACAATATTTATTCTTCCAATCCATGAGCAGGGAATATCTTTCCATTTCTTTATATCTTCTTCAATTACCTGCATAAGCTTTCTATTGTTTTCAGCATACAGATCTTTTACATCTTTGGTTAGATTTATTCCTAGGTATTTTATGCTTCTTGGTGCAATTGTGAATGGGATCAGTTTCTTTATTTGTCTTTCTGTTGCTTCATTGTTAGTGTATAAGAGTGCAACTGATTTCTGTACATTGATTTTGTATCCTGCAACTTTGCTGAATTCATGTATCAGTTCTAGCAGACTTTTGGTGGAGTCTATCGAATTTTCCATGTATAATATCATGTCATCTGCAAAAAGTGAAAGCTTGACTTCATCTTTGCCAATTTGGATGCCTTTGATTTCCTTTTGTTGTCTGATTGCTGATGCTAGAACTTCCAGCACTATGTTAAACAACAGCGGTGAGAGTGGGCATCCCTGTCGTGTTCCTGATCTCAGGGAAAAAGCTCTCAGTTTTTCCCTGTTGAGGATGATGTTAGCTGTGGGCTTTTCATAAATGGCTTTTATGATCTTTAAGTATGTTCCTTCTATCCCGACTTTCTCAAGGGTTTTTATTAAGAAAGGGTGCTGGATTTTGTCAAAGGTCTTTTCTGCATCGATTGACAGAATCATATGGTTCTTCTCTTTTTTTTTTGTTAATGTGATGTATCACGTTGATCGATTTGCAAATGTTGAACCAGCCCTGCATCCCAGGAATGAATCCCACTTGATCATGGTGAATAATTCTTTTTATATGCTGTTGAATTCGATTTGCTAGTATCTTATTGAGAATTTTTGCATCCATATTCATCAGGGATATTGGCCTGTAGTTCTCTTTTTTTACTGGGTCTCTGTCTGGTTTAGGAATCAAAGTAATACTGGCTTCATAGAATGAGTCTGGAAGTTTTCCTTCCCTTTCTATTTCTTGGAATAGCTTGAGAAGGATAGGTATTATCTCTGCTTTAAACGTCTGGTAGAACTCCCCTGGGAAGCCATCTGGTCCTGGACTCTTATTTGTTGGGAGATTTTTGATAACCGATTCAATTTCTTCGCTGGCTATGGGTCTGTTCAAGCTTTCTATTTCCTCCTGATTGAGTTTTGGAAGAGTGTGGGTGTTTAGGAATTTGTCCATTTCTTCCAGGTTGTCCAACTTGTTGGAGTATAATATTTCATAGTATTCCCTGATAATTGTTTGTATCTCTGAGGGATTGGTTGTAATAATTCCATTTTCATTCATGATTTTATCTATTTGGGTCATCTCCCTTTTCTTTTTGAGAAGCCTGGCTAGAGGTTTGTCAATTTTGTTTATTTTTTCAAAAAACCAACTCTTGGTTTCGTTGATCTGCTCTACAGTTTTTTTAGATTCTATATTGTTTATTTCTGCTCTGATCTTTATGATTTCTCTTCTTCTGCTGGGTTTAGGCTGCCTTTGCTGTTCTGCTTCTATTTCCTTTAGGTGTGCTGTTAGATTTTGTATTTGGGATTTTTCTTGTTTCTTGAGATAGGCCTGGATTGCAATGTATTTTCCTCTCAGGACTGCCTTCCCTGCGTCCCAAAGCGTGTGGATTGTTGTATTTTCATTTTCGTTTGTTTCCATATATTTTTTAATTTCTTCTCTAATTGCCTGGTTGACCCAGTCATTCGTTAGTAGGGTGTTCTTTAACCTCCATGCTTTTGGAAGTTTTCCAGACTTTTTCCTGTGGTTGATTTCAAGCTTCATAGCATTGTGGTCTGAAAGTATGCATGGTATAATTTCAATTCTTGTGAACTTATGAAGGGCTGTTTTGTGACCCAGTATATGATCTATCTTGGAGAATGTTCCATGTGCACTCGAGAAGAAAGTATATTCTGTTGCTTTGGGATGCAGAGTTCTAAATATATCTGTCAAGTCCATCTGATCCAATGTATCATTCAGGGCCCTTGTTTCTTTATTGACTGTGTGTCTAGATGATCTATCCATTTCTGTAAGTGGGGTGTTAAAGTCCCCAGCAATGACCACATTCTTATCAATAAGGTTGCTTATGTTTATGAGTAATTGTTTAATATATCTGGGGGCTCCGGTATTCGGCGCATAGACATTTATAATTGTTAGCTCTTCCTGATAGATAGACCCTGTAATTATTATATAATGTCCTTCTTCATCTCTTGTTACAGCCTTTAATTTAAAGTCTAGTTTGTCTGATATAAGTATGGCTACTCCAGCTTTCTTTTGGCTTCCAGTAGCATGATAAATAGTTCTCCATCCCCTCACTCTCAATCTAAAGGTGTCCTCAGATCTAAAATGAGTCTCTTGTAGACAGCAAATAGATGGGTCTTGTTTTTTTATCCATTCTGATACCCTATGTCTTTTGGTTGGCGCATTTAATCCATTTACATTCAGTGTTATTATAGAAAGATACGGGTTTAGAGTCATTGTGATGTCTGTATGTTTTATGCTTATAGTGATGTCTCTGGTACTTTGTCTCACAGGATCCCCCTTAGGATCTCTTGTAGGGCTGGTTTCGTGGTGACAAATTCCTTCAGTTTTTGTTTGTTTGGGAAGACCTTTATCTCTCCTTCTATTCTAAATGACAGACTTGCTGGATAAAGGATTCTCGGCTGCATATTTTTCCTGTTCAGCACACTGAAGATATTGTGCCAAGCCTTTCTGGCCTGCCAAGTTTCAAAGGAGAGATCAGTCACGAGTCTTATTGGTCTCCCTTTATATGTGAGGGCACGTTTATCCCTTGCTGCTTTCAGAATTTTCTCTTTATCCTTGTATTTTGCCAGTTTCACTATGATATGTCGTGCAGAAGATCGATTCAAGTTACGTCTGAAGGGAGTTCTCTGTGCCTCTTGGATTTCAATGCCTTTTTCCTTCCCCAGTTCAGAGAAGTTCTCAGCTATAATTTCTTCAAGTACCCCTTCAGCACCTTTCCCTCTCTCTTCCTCCTCTGGGATACCAATTATGCGTATATTATTTCTTTTTAGTGTATCACTTAGTTCTCTAATTTTTCCCTCATACTCCTGGATTTTTTTATCTCTCTTTCTCTCAGCTTCCTCTTTTTCCATAACTTTATCTTCTAGTTCACCTATTCTCTCCTCTGCCTCTTCAATCCGAGCTGTCGTCGTTTCTATTTTGTTTTGCATTTCGTTTAAAGCGCTTTTCAGCTCCTCGTGACTGTTCCTTAGTCCCTTGATCTCTGTGGCAAGAGATTCTCTGCTGTCCTGTATACTGTTTTGAAGCCCAGCGATTAATTTTATGACTATTATTCTAAATTCACTTTCTGTTATATTATTTAAATCCTTTTTGATCAGTTCATTCGCTGTTGTTATTTCCTGGAGATTCTTTTGAGGGGAATTCTTCCGTTTGGTCATTTTGGATACTCCCTGGAGTGGTGCCTACCTGCAGGGCACTTCCCTTGTGCTGTGGTGTATAACTGGAGTTGGTGGGCGGAGCTGCAGTCAGACCTGATGTCTGCCCCCCGCCCACCGCTGGGGCCACAGTCAGACTGGTGTGTGCCTTCTCTTCCCCTCTCCTAGGGGCGGGATTCACTGTGGGGTGGCGTGGCCCGTCTGGGCTACTTGCACACTGCCAGGCTTGTGGTGCTGGGGATCTGGCGTATTAGCTGGGGTGGGTAGGCAAGGTGCACGGGGGCAGGAGGGGCAGGCTTAGCTCGCTTCTCCTTAGGTGATCCACTTCAGGAGGGGCCCTGTGGCAGCGGGAGGGAGTCAGATCTGCTGCCGGAGGTTTGGCTCCGCAGAAGCACAGAGTTGGGTGTTTGCGCAGAGCGAGCAAGTTCCCTGGCAGGAACTGGTTCTCTTTGGGATTTTGGCTAGGGGATGGGCGGGGGACATGGCGCTGGCGAGCGTCTTTGTTCCCCGCCAAGCTGAGTTCTGTCTTCCGGGGGCTCAGCAGCTCTCCCTCCCTTTGTCCTCCAGCCTTCCCGCTTTCTGAGCAGAGCTGTTAACTTATGACCTCCCAGACGCTAAGTCGCGCTTGCTGTGGGAACACAGTCCCTCTGGCCCCTCCGCTTTTGCCAGCCAGACTCGGGGGCTCTGCTTGGCCGGCAGGCTGCCCCTCCGCCCCGGCTCCCTCCCGCCAGTCCGTGGAGCGTGCACCGCCTCGCCGCCCTTCCTACCCTCTTCCGTGGGCCTCTCGTCTGCGCTTGGCTCCGGAGACTCCGTTCTGCTAATCCTCTGGCGGTTTTCTGGGTTCTTTAGGCAGGTGTAGGTGGAATCTAAGTGATCAGCAGGACGCGCGGTGAGCCCAGTGTCCTCCTACGCCGCCATCTTCCCTTCAACCTCTTCTCAAACTTTTTATGTTTATCTTTACACCTTCTTACAGTGTCTTTTAATGAACAGGTTTGATTTTGAGTTAGTTGAATTCACAAATTTTTTTTTAAATTTTATTTATTTATTTTTAATGTTTATTTTTGAGAGAGAGTGTGCGAGAGCGCGAACAGGGAAGGAGCAGAGAGAGGGAGACAAAGGACCCGAAGTGGGCTGTTTAATGAAAGTGGAGAGCCCACCAAGGGACATGAACTTACAAACTGTGAGATCATGACCTGAGCCAAAGTTGGATGCTCAACAGACTGAGCCACCCAGCCACCCCACAAATCTTTTTTTTTTTTTAATTTTTTAAAATGTTTGTTTATTTTTGAGAGAGAGAGAGAAAAACAGAGCACAAGCAAGGGAGGAGCAGAGAGAGTGGGAGACACATAATTAGAAGCAGGCTTCAGGCTCCAAACTGTCAGCACAGAGCCCGATGCAGGACTCGAACCCACAAACTGTGAGATCATGACCTGAGCTGAAGTCGAATGCTTAATTGACTGAGCCACCCAGGTGCCCCACAAATCTTTTCTAATTAGTTCTTTTTGTGTCTTAAGAAATCCTACCCTACTACTATATTTTCTTCTAAAAGTTTTAGTTTTTGCTATTCACATTTAAGTATTTAATTCTAAGTTGAATTTTACCTAAGTGAGAGGTGGGAATCTAGTTTCATTTTTCCCTTGATAACCAGCCATTTTGGCTCTGTTTATTCAATAGTCAATCCTTTTCTCAATGATTTGAAGTGTCATCTCTGTTGTATATCAGAATTCCCTACGTGTGTGAGTCTGTCCTGGGTTTTCTGTTCTGTGTCGCTGGTTACTTTGTCTTTTTGCCATTACTGGGACCGACTTAATTACTACTATTCAACAAATAGAAGAATTTTGTTTTTTATTCAGTCTGACCATCTTTGTGTTTTTTTTCATTGTCATTTTAATTCATTTTGGATAACTTAAAGAGTTGTATTTAGTTCTCCCCCCCCCCAACTTACCTGCCTTTGGTGGGATTGATTTATTTTTGTTTATTCATTTTTCCCAGGCACCCCAAGCAGGTGGTATTTTAACAAAACTTCTAGGTAATTCTTATGCACATCAAAGTTTAAAAACCGTGGCTTTAATGTGAATTGCTTTATCTTCTTCCTGAATATGGATGATCTTCTCTGCAGTGTTTTTGTTGTCTAGTATTTTCTTTTCTTAGTGTTTCTCTATCCTTTCAAAGTAGTGATAATTACTGCTGTGGTGGTGGTTCATACTTATTGTTTCTTTGAAATTTTTTTGTTTTATTTTTGAGAGACAGAGCATGAGCCGGGAAAGGCTGAGAGAGAGGAGACACAGAATCTGAAGCAGGGTCAGGGTCTGAGCTGTCAGCACATAACCCATTGCAGGGCTTGAACTCACGAACTATGAGATCATGACCTGAGCCAAAGTCAGACACTTAACTGACTGAGCCACCCAGGTGCCCCGCTCAGTGCTTATTTGGATAAACCCCCATGTTTACCAGTTTTTAAAAAATCCTGCTCTGCTTTTTTAGGTTCCATTTCCCTTCCCCCCCAAAGTACCACCCTGACTGATTTTTTCAGTGTAGGATTGTTGGTAGTGAATTCTCTTTCAGCCACTGAAAGTCTTTGCTCTCAATCTTGACATATTAGCTGGGCAGAGAGTTCTAGATTGAGAGGTGTGTTTTTTTGTTTTCCTGCCACTTTGAAAACATTCCATTTTATCCTGGCCTCTATGGTTGCTGTTGAGAAATCAATCTAATTATTCCTTTGGAGGTAATATGCCTTTGTTCTCTAGTTTTTTTCTCTTAAGGTTTTTATTTGTCTCCATCATTCTGCATTTTTCTTTCATTTCTTCTGTTCAAGTACTGTATAGATCTTGGATCTGAGGATTGATAGCTTTCATCACTTTTGGAAAGTTCTCATGTATTATCTCCTCAAATACTATCCTTTCTTCACTTCTCTCTATTCCCCCCTTTAGACAGAAATAGACTTTCTCATCCTTTCCTACAGAGATTTATATATACTGGTAATAAACTGGCCCGCTTCCTCATAAATATTTTCCAGGTCACAAATTCTTTAGCTGCTATTTGTGCTACCTATTAACATAGACATAGAGTCAGTTTTGGTTTTGATCTGCTAGGAGTTCCAGAGATAACACTAACCTGGGTCCAGTTTTTATGTTAATTTCTCAATTTGGGAGTTATTGAACTACACTGGTAGTAAAATACTGAACCTTAAACCCATCCTGCTATGACTCTTGATTTTGGCTCAGGTCATGATTTCATGGTAGTGGGATCGAGCCCCGCATTGGGCTCCACACTGAGGGTGGAGCCTGCTTGGGATTCTCTCTCCGTCTTCCTCTGCGTCTCTCTCTCAAAAAGAAAAAGAGAGTCTCAGCCTTTAAGTTGGGAATCACTTCTAACTTTGTGCCTCACTTGGGCCCGTGTCTCATCTTCTGGTTGATAGTACCCAATCCTAAGGTTATGAAAATAATAATAAAGTTTAGCTGCAGTATCAGATGATTATTCTGGTTTTCATTTTCTTCTTTGTCTCCATCACATAGGGATTTCCCTTTATTTCTTATGAACTCAACTATGAATATAAACTACTTATTATTAAAAATTTGATCTTGTTTCTAGGCATTTGTAGCAGAAGTATCAGTTACCTCAGATTTTGTTGTTTTCTGAAAAGGAAAATACCTTCCTCAGTGGTAAGAGAACTATACAGAAGGATCTCTTCTAAGTTTTCTTCTGGTCAGAAAGTACATAGCAGACCGGCCTCAGCAGTGGCATTCAGATCACAGGACTCAGGAAGGCAGGAGGACCTTGCTTTTAGTATGAGGATATTTTAGTTAATAATGAAAATAAAGGTGGCCCCAGAATCACCTAGCCATAACCTGGGATGATACAAGTTTGGGGAAGCTCATAATATTTTAAGACAAGTTAGATCCTTTTACTGTGAAAACTGGGAATCAGCCAATTCTGTTGGTCATTTTTTTTAATTCATTTTTTAGAAATGAATACTACTAAGACTTTTGTTGAATGAAGTTAGAGTTCCAAAAACTCTTAGTGGGGTTATTGGTTATTCTAGGGATACATCTTTTGTTCTCTTTCATCGTGAATGAATAGGTTAACATTACACAGTTTCCTGGATCCAGAAAGGCTCATGGAAATGTATGCATGCACCAAGCGGGAACTCTTGTTTTTTAACCTTTGTGAATCTTGAAAACTCCCCTAGTTTTATTTCATTTTTTTTTTAAGTTTTTAAATTTATTTTTGAGAGAGAGAGGGAGAGAGAGAACAAGTGGGGGAGGAGCAGAGAGAGAGGGAGACACAGAATCCAAAGCAGGCTCCAGGCTCTGAGCTGTCAGCACAGAGCCCCACACGGGGCTCAAACTCACAAACCCTTGAGATCATCACATGACCTGAGCCAAAGTTGGACACTTAACCCACTGAACCACCCAGGTGCCCCAGAAACTCCCCTAGTTTTTAGACCCAGTAATTTAAAGTGTTGAAATTTAAGATTTTTTTTTCCAGTTTATTCATTTTTGTTTTTGTTTTTAATGGTTATTTTTTATTTGGGAGAGTGTCAGCAGAGGAGGGGCAGAGGGAGAGTGAGAGATAGGATCCAAAGCAGGCTCTGTGCTGACAGCAGAGATCCTGATACGGGGCTCAAACTCCCAAACTGTGAGGTCATGACCTGAGCCAAAATCAAACACTTGATTGAGCCACCCTGGAACCCCAAAATGCTAGGTTTTGAAACAAGAACTCTAGCAAGACATTAAAAATCCTTGCCCAGCAGACTGTATGTACACACATTGTCTTCTCCCCCCTCCCTCTTTTGCCTTTCAGATTCTTTTTAGTCTTTTCAGCTACCTCCTATATTTATGCCTTTAGGAAGCTTTTTACTTTTTTAGTTCTTAAGCAGCAGATGCTGCAGATGCCCAGTAAACTTGTCAAACATTTTCTGAGCACTAAGAAATAGGAGACCTACTCCTAGTAAGGCAAGTTTATTTCAAGAGACAAGAATCCTAAGAGATTTTTATCATTAAAAACCTCTTTTATAGAGTAGGGTAACTTAAATTGGTTGTCTTGAAAAAATAAAAATCTTACAAAGCGGAAAATGTTTTTGTAAAAGTTGGCAAATTCTTCCTTTTTAAAGCCTCAAAAATTTGTAATAGATGGTTAAAAGTATTTTCTATGGAGACTACTTTAATTCATATTCTGACGTTTGACATTTAGCAAATTATTTAAGTGTCCTGGGGTTCAGTTTCCTTATCTATAAAATGGAAATTTTTTTTAACTCAGTTATAATAGTATAGAGTCAGAGTTGTAAGGAAAACTAAGAGGCCATTTAAGGCAGCTTTCTTTGTCATCTTCCATTCTTTAATATAAATTATTTTTTTTTAATGATTTTAAGGTTTTAAAGTTTATTTTGAGGGAAGAGAGAGAGCAAGCATGAGTACATGCACTAGGGGGGAAAGGGTGGAGAGGAGAGAAAGAATCCCAAACATATGCGGGGTTTAGTCCCACAACTGTGAGACCATGAACTGACCCAAAATCAAGAGTCAGACACTCACCCAGCTAAGCCACCCAGATGCCCCTATATAAATTCTTATACTGTCTATTCTTTACTAGTACTGTTGAACTTTAAGAACATGTAGGTTTCTCTTTCTATTTAAACATTCTTTGAGACCAAATTTTTCAAGGGTGGGAGCTAAACAGAACGGACGTTTAATGTTAATTGAATACTGTTAGCCTTAATCTACCTGTAAAGATCAAGTATTTATCAAGATTGAGAAGAGAGTCCAAGATTACCCAAAATTAACTTCAGTGATAGGTGTAATTCAGGGGCTACTTGAGGTCTTTCTAAGGCAACAGAATGTGGCATTTAAGCTGGGGCCTGACTCATGACAGGGAACAACATATGCAAAAAGCTGAGATGCAAGCCTTCCAGATGGAGAGAATATCTGATGTGTAGGCCCCAAGACTAGTTTGAACAGGAGGAGTTCAAGGACTAGGAAGAAGGCAAGCATAGCTAGAATATAGTGAGCAGGGGAATGAGGTCAGAGATAGATGGTTCCCAATCTGTGTGGTGCCCTTGCATTTATTCTCTGTATGATAGGTAGTCCCTGGTGGGTTTGAAGTAGGGACGTAATATAATCTGATCCATAGTTTGAAGAAATTGTACTGGCTGCTATTTGCACAATGTATTGTAGGGGGACAAGAATAGAAATGAGACTAGTGGAGGAGACTGTTCTATTAATCCAAGAGATGGTGGTGGACTAGACTAGGGAGGTAGGAGTGAAAATGGAGAGAAGCAGATGGACTCAAGATTTGTTTTGGAAATGGAGTTGACTGCCTTGCTTCTGAATTGAATGCAAGAGAGGAAAAGGAAAGAAAAAAATCAGAGATTGCTCCTACATAATTTTACTTAAGCAAAAGGTGGAATACACTGCGATTCCTTGAAATGGGCAGGATTTGGAAAGGAAAATCGAGAGGCTTTTTAGACACTTTTTTTTTTTAAGTTTATTCATCTATTTTAAAAGAAAGAGCAGGCAGGGGAGGGGCAGAGAAAAAGGAAAGGGAGAATCCCATGCAGGCTCCACACTGTCAGCCTAGAGCCGGAGGGACCTGATTCCACAAATGAGATCATGACCTGAGCCAAAATCAAGAGTCAGATACTTAACTGAGAATGAGGTTCCTGTAGGCACATCAAGGAGTTGGATATATAGAGTCTAGACTTTAGGAGTAAGGTATAAATTTGGGAATCATCAGCGTATATGTAGTATCTAAAGCCACACACACAGATTACATGAGAGAACTATAGATAGAGAAGGGAAGGGTCCCAAGACTCCTAATGTTTACAAATCAAATGAAGTAGCTCATGGAGTAGAAAAATTTTTAAAGATACGGTATCCTCGGTGACTCGGTTGAGCATCCAACTCTTGATTTCAGCTCAGGTCATGATCCCAAGGTCCTAAGATCGAGCCCTGCTTCGGGCTCTGCGCTGGGCATGGAGCCTGCTTAAAATTCTCTCTCTCCCTCTCTTTCTGCCCCTTTCCCCTACTCATGTTCGCTCTTTCTAAAATAAAATAAAAAATAAAAGGCATAGTATCTTAAAAACCAAGTAAAGAAAGTATTTCAAAAATCTAGTGTTATTGAGAGATCAGAGGAGATGAGCACTCACAGGTGACCCCTCATTTTGACAAATGGAGGTGTTAATGATTTTGAGGAGCAATCTTAGTGGCATGGTTTGAACTGAAGCTTTGGAGTTGGATGAGGAGAGAGTGGGGTTAAGAAGTAGAGACAGTGAGTATAGATAATTCTTACAAAACGTTCTTTGAAGAGGAGCCGGAAAGTGGGGTGATAGGTAGAGGGGACTGAGGGGCCAAATTAGGTAGGCTGGTCTTTTAAATTTTACTTGCATGTATTCTACCGCAAGGTAACTCTGTCTAATTACACTGACTTCCAGACTTAGGGTTTCATATATGTTAACTGAATAGAAAACTAGACCTAGGACCCGTCAAGCAATCCCTGCATACCTTAAGAGGCATTGGCAGCAGGAAGAAGAGGAATTCCCTAAATTACGGCACATGTTTATTCAAAAATCCCTGTTAGTATTTTCTTGTCGAGCTCTGGGGAAGACGGGAATAACATACCCTATGCCTCCTGCAAACTGCTAATGGTCCAGTAGTGGAGACCATGGTAGGTGCTCCACAGTCTGTATTTGACCTTGGCCTTGAATAATGAACAAAGGGCACCTTAGTAGAGAAAAGTGCCTCGGTGCCACTTTAGTAGAGAAAAGTGCCTCAGTGCCACAGCCATCACACAGAACAGTGTGAGGGGGCTTGATGGGGCCAGTCAGGAGGAGCTTGTGGGGGCGGGGAGGTGCAGAGGTGCTTTCCAGCAATTTAGGCTTGCCTAAGGAACAAAGCCAGGCTGTTTACTGAGTTCTGTTATCTGGTAATCAGATGGATTCTTCTAAATGAGAAGAAAAGTGGTACAGATTTCCCCCAAATTGAGTCTCTGTGGGCTTGTGCTTGCAAACAGTGGCCTTCTTAAAGTTTATACTGTGAGCCTTAAATTTGCCTTCTCACCTAGAAAGGTCCAAAATTTCCCTCATTGTTTCACCTCTTAGAATGAAGCATGCGATCCGTGTATTGTTGCATTCGACTGTCTATTTAAGGTAACACAGGAAATTAGCAGTGCATTTTCAAGAAAAGCCGATTACCATCTGTTATTAGTAATCATCTAAAAACATCACTGATTATAAGCATTGCCAGTGGTCAGAGACACTTCTACTAGATGAGAAGGGGGAAAACTACATCATTTAGAATATATTATCCCTTACCCCTTTAAAAGAAGATATCAATTAAAATTAAATGATTTTTGGAATGTATCACTTAAAAGTGCAGTAATCTATCCTATGCCCCAAACTTTCCACTGTCATTTTTCCCCAAATGTAGAATTTTGCATATTAAGTCACACTTCTTCTAAAACTCAATGAAAATGTGTAGCTTTTATAGTTTTGCAGCCAAGGCAGCCAACTATGTGAGTCTGTTTAGAGCCTGGCTCCCTGTACTCAAGGAGAGCTTACAAGAGTGCTTGATCCAGTGCTCACCTCATGGCCACCATTCTCGTCCTCACTGTGCGCACAGTGCAATTTCACACCAGTAGCCTCTCTAGCATCAAGCAGGTAGATTACAAAACCAAAAGATAGCTGGTAGTATTTCTCACTCACTACAGTTTTTTTTTTTTTTTTTTAACTAAATGTTTATCTTTCAATGTGGTTGAACCACTGCCTGAATTTTAAAAGCTGATATTTAGGAGTCTGGCTAAAGGCAATTAGTTCAGTAGTTTTAAGGGTTTTAGGATATTAATTTAATAGTCTTTAAGGGTTTCATTTAGAAAAAAGAAGTCATTTTTCTTTTAAACTTTACAACTTCAGTTTGGTAAATGACAGATTTTGAGTTTTGCTTAGTAGTGAAAATCACTGTTAGTTCAGAACATGATACTCAGTAGAACGTGACACTCATGATATCATTCCTTTCTACAAGAGCACTTCCGCTGACCTAAATGTAGGAAGACAGGAAGTTCTGACAGTGATAAGTACTAGGGCAGTAGGGAAGAGTATCCAGTATAACCATCAATAGCAATGGCCCTAGCCAGTTATTTTAGCAATTTATATATCTCAAAATCTGGTACAATTTTAAATACAAGGATGAGGATAATGTTGGAAAATGGGTTTTGAAGGTATGATCTTTTTACTGCTTTTTTCTAGTCTAAGTTGGTTAATTTTCATGAAGTTAGTAGTTTTTATCATACTCCTGAACTGATTTTTTTCTATTAGTAAGGCATGTATGTATTTGGCCCTCTTAGTTAATGTTTTATTCAGTGAAATAGCTGAGACTGGGGGGGAAATCCAGTTCCCTCTGCCATTTTATGCACACTTCAGGTTTTGAGCATCACTTCACATTTTGCAGAATGGTAGTTTTTCTTTCTTGGTATCTTTCACTCTGGTTATGGTTTAAATAATGAAAGAAGTAAGAACTAGAAAAGTCTTTCCCTGACAGGTGAAGTTTTCGTCTGTTGGTGATATTTTTCCAACCCCTCAGATACCTGTTCTCGAATATCTGCTTTTCAGGTGTTCTAGTGCTAATTCAGGTTCAGGTGCTTTTCAGGTGTTCTCTGCTAATAGCTGAGTCCTGAAATGATTTAAAAAGTGGCGTCAGAGCAGCAGTAAGTGGACTCCCTTAGTGTTCTGGGGAGGCCTAATAACTTCACTTGTGACTTCAAACTGGAACGCACATAGACTTAGGAGGACAGTAACTCAGATGCTTACAGAAGCTTTTTATTAAAGGTCCAAGAGCAAGAGGCAAGTGTGGGAGAGTTGAACAACTTACAACCGAAAGGGGGATTACCTAATTAGTGGGGCAGAAGCCATGGTGCAAAAAGGTGCCAGAGGACCATACAGACAGCCTGGCATTTAAAAGATGCGCCTGTGTGAAGAAGGAAGAGGGACATGGATGGAAACAGCCCACGTGCTATGTTGGCACAGATATCTCTCTCTCTCTCTCTCTCTCTCTCTCTCTCTCTCTCTCTCTCTCTCTCTCTTTCAAATAGACTATTTTAGAGCAGTTTTAGGTCCACAGCAAAACTGAGCAGAAAGTACTGAGATTTGTCATATACAAACCACCATTCTCCCGCCATTCTCACACCACAACTATAGCCTCCCCCACTGTCACCATCCCTCACCAGAGTGGTATTACACTGACACATCATAATCAGTCAAAATGTGTAGTTTACATTAGGATTCATTCTTAGTGTTGTACATTCTATGAGTTTGGAGATAGATCTGCCACTACAGTATCATGCTGTGTAGTTTCACTGACACGTCTTTTTGTCTTCCTGGCCTCATAGTGCCCCCTTTCAAATAGAAATAGGTTAAACCTTTGTCATTTGTGAGCATCACGTTTTAAGACTTTTATAGATCATCAGAATATAAATACCACTAAAGCCATAATTTGTCCTCATAAAATGCAACTGATTATTACTGAAAATTTTAAGGAAATCTCTTACATGTTTAGGAGTATTTAAATATAAGATTAAATAATTTATAAACAAGTCTTTCTTGGAGCGTCTGGGTGGCTCATTTAAGCATCTCTTAATTTAGGCTCAGGTCAAGATCTCAGTTTGTGAGATCCGAGCTCTGGCGCAAGTTCTGTGCTTTTACGTGGAGTCAGCTGGGGATTCTCTCTTTCTCTCTTTCTTTGCCCTTCTCCCATTTGCATGCATGTGCGCTCTCATACATTTTAAAAAAATAAAGTATGTTTCACAAGACATACTAATTCACAAGAGTGAGTATAAATGTAACTGAGTGATGTCCACATTCCAGGCACATGGTGGGACTGATGTAACTACTCAGATGACCATTTACCTACAACAGTTTCCGGCCCGTGAAATACATATCTTTGCCTAAGCAGAATAATAGTTTCCTATAGGTCATGGATTTTCAAGATCATTCTTAAATGTTCATTACCTATAAAGTCCAGGGGCTACACGGCATGTTAGGTTAATCTTTGGGTTTGTGTCTGTCATCTTCCACAGGGTCCTGCCCTGTCTCAGAACTGCTTTTCTTCCACAGTCCATGCCTACCTACTCATTCAGACCCTCCCTCTTACCTGTATTACTGTGGTAGCTTCCACCTCTTTATTCCTTCCTACTCCTGTTGTACTTCTACCAGGTTTATTTTTCTAAAGGTAGTGGTCCCTGTTTGCTTCTAATTTTAGGAAAGACTTTCCACATCTGGTCTTTCCCATTTCATGTCTTACTACCCACTATATTCTAACCAAACTGAACGAGTTTATTCCCTTAAGATATCTCATATTTTCCTGTGCTGCTTCTCCTCTAGGAATGTTACCTTGTTGAAGTGCTTCCCAAACAGTGTAATTTTTTGTTCCTTTATATTCCATATTTGTATCGCTTGTACCATTTAGCCTTATATTATAGATACTTATGCTTTCCTGTTCTCCATTACTATGTAAATCACAGAATGAGCTTCACATTGGACTTGACATTTCCATGTCACATTTCCATGACAGTGACTGACCTTTATTGGGTACTTAAGTATTATTACTCTGGTGACATATTTTCATTTCCCTCACAGGGCTTTTTGCATGTTATATACACAGAAATAGATCTTTGTGTATGTGAATAGTATCACACTGTAGGTATTTTTCTTTTACGTCACTTAACGTGATGAAAATCTTTTATATTCAGATATATAAGTACCTTGTTATTTTTAATGGCTGCATAACACTCTATAAAATGGATGTTACCTACTTGATCTGGACATATAAGGAAGCTTTTAAATGTTTGATACTACAGATAATGCTATAGTGTATGTCTTTGCACACTTGGGCAGATGTACCAGAAAGAAAGCTTCTTAGAAACAGAGTTAATGGGACAGAGAGTATATATGTATTTTTAACTTGTTAGTGCCAAATCACCTTTGAAAAACACAAAATTTATGTTTCTACTAGTAGTGTGTGAAAGTGCCCATTTCTCCACGACTGCATTTCATATTATCAGCCTTTTTACTTTCTGCCAATCCACTGTACAAAAACATTCTCACTTGAGTTTACATTTCCTTATTTACTAGTGAGGTTAAATGTCATTTCATATGTAGGCTATTTGTATTTCTTTTCTTAGAATTGCCTGTTCATAAATCTGTTTACCAGATTACTATTAGGTTATGTTTTTCATAGTGATTTGTACCACGTTTTTATAGATTTTGGATGGTAATCGTTTTCACGTACATTGCAAGTAGTTACTCCCAGTTTGTCATTTTACCGTTAACTTTATGGTATTATTTGTGACATTTAATTTTTAGGTAGGCAAACCTTTAGTCTTCTTATTTATAGCTTCTCCCTTGGAAAGAATTCCCAGTCTCGGGTGTGGTTCAGTTGGTTGAGCAGCTGACTCTTGATTGCAGCTCAGGTCATGGTCTCATGGTTCGTGAGTTTGAGCCCCACATCAGGCTCTGTGCTGACAGTGTGGAGCCTGCTTGGATTCTCTCTCTCTCTCTCTCTCTCTCTCTCTCTCTCTCTCTCTCTCTGTCCCTCCCTGCGTGTCTGTCTGTCTCTCAAAATAAATAAACATTAAAAACAATTTTTTAAAGACTTTCCAGTTCTAAATTATAAAACTGTTTTCTTCTGATAGTTTTATTTAACTTTTAATCCTTTATTTGGATTTTGAGGTTTAATAAAGATAGTGATATAATTTTTCCCTCCTTCCCCTACTATTGAAACTTTTCCCACTGACTTGAAATAACAGTTATAAACTAACGTTCTCCATGTATTTGGGTTTGTTTCATCTTGATTCCTGTCCTAGTACTTTGATTTTATTCTTTTACATTATGTCTGCGATCCAAACTTTAGAGTCATTTTATATATTTCATTAATTTTTTTTAATCATGTTGGGAGTTCTATTTGGATTGTATTTGGTTCAGTGGATTACTTGAGAATGGACATGTTTGTAATATTAAATCTCTTACGCACTGCATAGTAAGTTTCTCCTACTTAATCAGTTCTTGTTTTATTGTAGGGTTTGTTCTGTTTTATAGCTTTTCCCTCTAGATCCTGTATCATTTTGTTAGATTTCTTGGTAGGTATTTCATAGTTTTTATTACCACTGTGAATAGGATCTTCTTTTCTATTATGCTTCCTATTGGATTTTGCTTACTACATAATAATACTAATATTTTTTTTATGTTTATTTCTGACCACCTTGTTAGTCTTAGTAGTTTTTCAGTTGATTTTTTAGATTTTCCCTTTTTTTTTTTTTTTTAAGTTTATTTGAGAGAAAGAGGGTGCAAGCACAGGAGGGGCAGAGAGAAAGGAAAAGAAAATCCCAAGCAGGCTGAGTACTGTCAGTGTCGAGCCCAACTCTGGGCTCAAATTCACAAACCAGGAGATCATGCATGACCTGAGCTGAAATCAAGAGTTAGACACTTAACAAACTGAGCCACCCAGCCACCCCTCATTTTTTAGATTTTCTAAGTGCACAGTTATATCACCCACAGAAACAATGACAAGTTTTCCCCCCTCATTTATGCCTTTCTTTTTATTGTCTTACTGAATTGCTAGGGATCTCTAGAACATTATTGGAGAGTAGCCATAAGAGGCATCTTTTTGTTGTTCTTTGGAAGTACTCCTTTATATATATTTTAAATGTTTATTTTTGATAGAGAGCAAGTGGGGGAGGGGCAAAGAGAGGGGGACAGAGAATCTGAAGCAGTCTCTGTGCTGACAGCAGAGAGCCCGATGCAGGGTTCGAACTCAAGAACCATGAGATCGTGACCTGAGCCGAAGTCAGATGCTCAAGAGACTGAGCCACCCACGTGCCCTGCCATGACTTATCTTAAATTATTTTTCCTGTTGTACAAGTCTTACTTGGGATAAATGCTACTTGGTCATGATACCACTGATACCATGATACTACTTGGTCTTTTTAATACTTTACTACTAAATTTGACTTTATGTATTCATAAAGCAAAATAGTATTCATAAGCAAAATAGGCCTGTACTTTTTTTCCTTTTTTTTCTTCTATCTTTCCTTGGTGTGTAATACTTTATATACTTGGGAGCTAACATTTATTCATAAAACTATCTGAGCCTGGTGGCTTTAAAGATGGCATTTTGACTGCCTTTTTAATTTTAATTATGATATTCAAAGGCTATTAACATCCTAACCAATTTTCTCTAATTGGGACCAAGTTACTAATTTCATCAAACCTCAGGGTTTTTTTAGTGTTACCAAGAAATAATTGGCATACATCACTGTGTAAGTTTAAGATGTACACCCTGATGGTTTGATTTACATAATACTGTGAAATGTTTACCACAGTGGGTTTAGCTAACATCCATTGTCTCATACAGATACAATAAAAAGAAAGGGGGAGAAAATTCTCCTTGTGATGACAACTGTTAGGATCTACTTCCTTAACATCTGTCTTCTGTATCATATGGTAGTGTTAGTTGTGGTCATCATGGTGTACCTTTCATACTTAGTACTTACCTATAACTGGAAATTTGTACTTTTTTTTTTTTTTTAAGAGAGCATGCCTAGCGGGGGAGGGGCAGAGGGAGAGAGAGAATCTCTAGTGGGCTCTACCCCCAGCAGGACCTGACAAGGGACTTGATCTCACAACTGTGAGATGATGACCTGAGCCAAAATCAAGAGTTGGATGCTTAACCAACTGAGCCACCCAGACGCCCCAAGGAAATTTATATCTTTTGACCATCTTCCTCCCAATTCTCCCTCCTCCCACTTTTCACATCTGGTGACCACAAATCTGATCCCTTTTTCTGTGAATTTGGTGTTTTTGTGCAGATCCCACATATAAGTGAGATCATATAGTGTTCTCTTTCTCTGACTTAATTTTATTTAGCATATCTGTAGGGACCATCCATACGTCCTAAATGGTAGGATTTCCTCATTTTTTTAATGGCTGAGTAATAATCCATTGAATATATATAATATATACCACACATCTTCATGCATCCATCCATCCACAGGCACATAGGTTGTTTCTGTGTCATGGCTATTGTAAATAATGCTGTGGGGGTGCCTGGGTGGCTCATTTGGTTAAGTATCCAGCTTGATTTCAGCTCAGGTCATGATTTCATATATGTGAGATCCAGCTCTGCATCAGGCTCTGTGCTGGCAGCGTGGAGCCTGTTTGGGATTCTCTCTCTTTTCTCTCTGTTCCTCCCCTGTTCATGAGCACCTGCACACCTTCTCCCTATCTCAAAATAAACATTTCTTTTAAAAATGTTGCTTTGCATAAGAGACTCTTAAAAACTAAGAACAAACTAAAAGTTGATGGGGGGTGGGAGGGAGGGGAGGGTAGGTGATGGGCATTGAAGAGGGCATCTTTTGGGATGAGCACTGGGTGTTGTATGGAAACTAATTTGACAATAAATTTCATATAAAAAAAATGTTGCTTTGAACATGGGGATGCAGATAATCTCTTTGACATAGTGTTTTCATCTACTGTGGATGTGGAAATTGCTAGATCCTGTGGAAATTCTATTTTTAATTTTTTTAGGAACCTTCATAATGTTTACCATAATGGCTGCACCTGCTTATAGTCCTACTATCAGTGGACAAGGGTTCCTTTTTCTCCAAATCCATGCTAGCATTTAATTGGCTGTTTGTGTTATGGGTAAGGCCTCTTCTGGTCAACAATAAGCTATTAGTGGTTGGGTTTTGGGAGGAGGAGGGTCAAAAGTTATCCATGGATTTTGTGTGGCAGTTTGGCACCCCAACCTCTGTGTTGTTCAAGGGTCACCTTTTTTTTTTCTTTTTTTTTCTTTTTTTGCTGTTGAATTATAGGAGTTCTGTATGGATTTTGGATATTAACCCCTTATCAGATACAGGGTTTGCCAGTATTTTGCCCATTTTGTAGGTTGTCTTTTCATTTTATTGATGATTTCTTTAGCCATTCTATAATTTCCAAAAACATCACATCAAAGAACTCACTTCCTATGTTTTCCTCTAGGAGTTTCATCGTGTTAGGTCTTATACTTTAAATGAAAATCTTTACTCCATTTTGAAAAGTTAATTTTTTTTTAATTTTTTAATTTATTTTTGAGAGAGAGCGAGCAGTTGGGGGAGGAGCAGAGAGAGGGAGACACAAGATTTGAAGCAGGCTCCAGGCTCTGAGCTGTCAGCACAGAGCCTGACAGGGGGCTCAAACTCACGAACCATGAGATCATGACCTGAGCCTAAGTTGGAAGCTTAACCAACTGAGTCCCCTGGCACCCCTTGAATCAGTTTTTGAGTGGTGTAACATAGGAGTCCAGTTTCATTCTTTTCCATGTTAATACCCAGTAATCCCAGCACTATTGGAAGAGACTTGCCTTCTCCATTGAGTATTCTTGGCTCCCGTGGCAAATTTTAGTTGAGTGTTTATGCTTGGGTTTGTTTCTGGGCTCAGGATTCTGTTCTTTTGATCTGTTTGTCTATTTTTATGCCAATAATGTTTTGAAGACTGTAGCTTGAAATCAAAGTGTGATGCCTCTTGCTTTTTGTTCATCTTTCCAGGATTTCTTTGGCTATTCAAGAGTCTTCTGTGGTTCTATATAAATTTTAGGAGTGTTTTCTCTAATTTTGTAAAATATGCCGTTGAACTTTTGATAGGGATTATGCTCAATTTATAGATGGCTTTTGGTAGTATTGATATTTTAACAATACTGATTCTTCCAATCAGTGAACATGGAATATTTTTCCATGTATTTGTGTCTTCTTCTATTTCTTTTATCAGTGTCTTAGAGTTTTCAGAGTAGATATCTTTCATCTCCTTGGTTAGATTTATTCCTAATGACTTTATTGGTTTCGATGCTGTTGTAAGTGGGATCAATTTCTATTTCAGAAAATTTATTATTACAGTATCAGTTTTCTTAATGGTAAAACAGAGATAACCAAAGCTAACTCCCAGTATATTTGTAAGGATTAAATGACCTATGATTGTTTACCATAATTTTTTTTAATTTCTTTTTTAATGTTTATTTTTGAGGGGGTGGGGGAAGGGCAGAGAGAGAGGGAGACACAGAATCTGAACCAGGCTCCAGGCTCTGAGTTGTCAGCACAGAGCCCAACGTGGGGCTCAAACTCATGAGCCATGAGAGCATGACCTGAGCTGAGGTTGGACCCTTAACTGAGCCACCCGGGGAGCCCCTATTTACCATAATTTTGCTTCACATAAGGTAAATGTTCTTTAGTAGTAACCACTAATATCACTGTTATCCCTCAAGTGGGTTGAATGTCGTTTACCTTAATCATCCCCTGCTATTGCACAGTGGGGCTATAAACTCCATACTGGAGAGAGATGATACAAAGCTAAGCTAATGATGGCCTAGTCAACAGCAGTAGGCATCAACTTGGTGTGACACACCCCTTGGTGAGTCTAGATTTCCCTCAGGACTTGAGCTGCTTGCAGTGCTGTTTCTCAGCGGACCCTACACAGGCCAGGATGCGCCACCTCTGTCGTACAAGGAGTCCATGGCGGAGGCTGTGTGCACCTTGGACACCCCTGCCCCACCTGGAGCTGGCTGTCCACCTTGGGAAAGCTGACTAAGGTTATGAAAGATCTTTCGGTTGAATGGAAAAATGACCTTTTTAAAAATGTGTATGAAAAATCAGGATTGTAATATGTAAAGAGCTATGGATTACATGATTGGTTCCAAGAACATTCTCGAGGGGTTTTATTGTTTGTTTGACAAATACTTAGGTTTTGCTCAGTCCTTTTGAAAGGAGTGTAAAATGTCAGGCCGAGACAGATGTATAAAGTAGAAAATGGAGACGTGCTGCATTCTCATCAACAAGCACAATATGGTTTTTTCCAGTCTTTATTACTTCAAAATCCTTCATCTGATATTTAAAATGTATTTATGTTGAGTCATTTCTCTCTCTCTTGCTGGTGAACCAAAGATCATGAAATGATTCTGCAGAGGTAGTAGCATTACGTTCAGTTTCTTTTTTTGTATATATCAGATAAGAGGCTTGCAAATGGAAGTAAGTCCGCCTCACATCCTCTGTATGGTCATGGCCATGATGTTTGCCTTTTTGTCACTGATGCAACATTTATTAGCTCATAAAACCTTTTCCAAAGAACATGAGGGCTTTTTGGTGAAAGGTGACTATAGTAAGAACAAAGTTAGTTATTAACAGTCTACTTTTCTTTCTACAAACATTGCTTTGCCTCTTTTTAGTATTTAGAAAGTACTAGTTTTTTAAGTGTTGTGGGGTGGGGGTGGGGAGCCTGACAGGCCAAATGGAAATGAATGCACATATTTGGAGTTGGAATTTCTTAATCCTCAACTAGGAAGGGAAAATAAAAGCTTTGAGGTTCACCTCAGTTTAAGCCTCTAAGTCGCTCTCTCTGAACCATACTTTCTGGTTGGTAAAATTCTCACAGATCTGAGGCATTAAAGCACCTTAAGAGGCTCACTTTCTGCAAAACCTGAAGAGTAACAGAAGAGAAAAAAGGCAGCAGTTCCAGACTTGCGCATATGTCCCCAAAGACTAGGGGACCCCTGTACAACTCACCTGCTGTCTTTAACTCCCTGCCATCCATTTAATCAGCAGGTCTTCCTGTAACTGGTAGGCTACAGTGGCTATAATCCTTCCAGTAAGCCCAAGAAAAAGTCTACCAAAATTTCTGAAATTTTCACAGAATGTCAATATCTGAGAGTATTTGTCCTGTTAGAGAGAGTGAAAATGGAAAGAGGTAAGGACTCTGGAGCACTGGGCACATCCCTGGCTGTATTCATTTGTAACTAAGCAGCAGTGTTTTTGTTCTATTTTTTCTCGCTCTTACTGTATTCTCCTTTTATCATTGGAAGTAATTTGTTATTTCAGGAGATTATTATGATACTTATGGTATATACATTATGTATTTCATATACTTTTAATATATACTATTACATGTAGTGTTATCATTATACTATTTTTCCTTTTAAGTATCAGTGGCTTCTTTTTCCAGAGCAATCATGAAATTTCACAGTATGAAAATGGAAGAAATCAACAAAATTATTCGTGACCTTTGGCGAAGTACCTATCGTGGACAAGGTAATTTACATGGTTTATCCCGGATCTTTTCCAAAGCCCCGTCCCTGGCTTTTTGCACATATTATCTCTCATCATGCCAGTATTACCTCCTGGACCCCTTTGTGAACATCTCAAAGAGATTTTCTAAGAATTCTTATCTTGACAATATCTTGTAACAAGGAAAGAAAATGCAAAGTTTTCTATTCCAAACCCTGACGAGACTTACATATTTGGCTATGGTACATATTATATTTAACTGATGACCTAATAGACTTCTGTTGAAGTGTAGATAGGGATAAGCTGAAATGTGATAAGAAGAAAACCAGCAGGAGGAAACTCTTTTAATAGGGGAACTAAGCAAGGCAGAGCAGAGACTGAGGGTTGAGACATCTGGGTTGCTTCCTCCTCATGAACCCTCCCAACCACTTTTAATGGTAATGTCACGTTGCTTCTTAGGCTTACTTGATATTTGCAGATGACAAAAGGCTACAGAGTATAGGTTGCTCTGAAATCTTCTTTTTGTGTCAGATATTGAATACATAGAAATTCGGTCTGATGCCGATGAAAATGTATCAGCCTCTGATAAAAGGCGGAATTATAACTACCGAGTGGTGATGCTGAAGGGAGACACAGCCTTGGATATGCGAGGACGATGCAGTGCTGGACAGAAGGCAGGTATCTCAAGCCCCTAGGAAGCCCACAGGTAACTGACAGAAACTAGTGTCTGTGCAGTGAAAGCACCCAGAGCTGCTGGGGAATATGGTGAGAAGACCCTCACAGCACTCCTTGTTGCCACATAAAGTTAGCCAGACTCAGCTACCCGTTACCCTCTTCCAGTTTTAACCAGCATTTCCTGCAACATTAGATAATCTTTCAGGAGAAGGGTCTGAGAAGTCCTCACGTGATCAGCCTAACGGAGAACCATTCATTGCTTCATAACTCTCCTTATGAGAATAAAGTTACTTGTGTAATCAATTGTAAGACATACCTGTTTTATGTGCCACCAAGAAAGAAAGAATGCAGTTTTAACTGCAAGAATGCATCCTGATTTCAGAGCAGTCAGAAGTGGGGGAGGGGCGTTCACCAAACCACATCCCAGGTTGAGCCACATGAGGCATTAAAATAAGTCTCATTGAAAAGCAGCCCCATCACAGGACTGCGTCCCTGCCCCCACCTAGCCTTTGGACCTGCAGACCCTCTAAAAGAAGGGTTCTTGCCAGGAGCACCTGGCTGGCTCAGTCAGAAAAGCATCTGACTTTTGATCTTGTGGTTTGAGCCCCATGTTGGATGTAGAGATTACTTTAGAACAATGTTAAGAGAAGCGCCTGTTAGAACAGAGGCCTTGACACCCATAGCTGCCCCTGCATCCCTTCTCCCCCCACTGCCTAGACTCAGCTGCTGGGTCAGGCCATCTGGCTCTAGATGAGGCTCTGAGAGGACAGCCTGTGTTGTTGGATAGGGAGCACAGACCAAATCAGAGGAATAAAGCTTTAAGGAATCAGGAAAATTGGACCTTCATCCTTGGGGAACAAGGCTGGGTCCTTTCAGTGCACATAGGTTTACAACCAAGATGTCATGGATGCTTGAGCTTACTCTTTAGATTAGAAGCAGATTTATGGGATAAAAATTCCAGACCCCTGATTTTCTTTAAAAAATCTTAAAATTCTAGAAATGGGTGCTCACATTATATAAAGTATTTTCATAAACAGTTTTCTATTTTTGCTTGAAGATAATCCTGTGTATATGTACTGTCAGCCCAGCTGATACCAATTTAAGGCATATGCAGATTATTATCTTAATCATAGTCTGCAAAAATGACAACTTTGTGATCTATAACCAGTATTCCTACTTGCTTTGGTGGTTTTCAGTGGTTATTATGAATAAGAAAATACAGAATTTGTAACATGTCCCTTTGTATTGAAAATGCTTTGAAAATTATTTTCTAAACAAAGTAGATTTCCTATAGATACTCTAAATTATAAAAATTAGCAGTAATTGCTTCCTTGGTGTTGGGTTGGGGGAGAAGACAAAAACTTTGGTAAAGGTTGGCCAGGAACATCATTTAGACTCTTAATATGTAGGGTTGCAGGTGGGGGCTGTATTAGCGTTCAAATACAGGAAGGAAGTGTCTTCCCCAAAGGGCCAAGCTATGATCCTGGCTTCTGCAGTCTTCTAGCCTTCCCTGGACATCAAAGAGAAGCTGTAAACTGCTCTGAAATCACAACTCACTCACTGATGCTCCTTTATTCATAGATTCAAGGGGAGGGGATATGGACAGCTCATGAAAAAGTAGTGGATACTCTGTTATGCTTAATTCTGTGTCCTTTGTGCCCTCAGATGGCTTCAGCTGGGGCTGAGGGTTTTAGTATTAGGTTTCTACTAACTGGGAAAGTGCTCAGAGTTTCAGTTCCTTGGATGTCCTATAGTTTAGCTTAAATAAAACCGTACTTCTGTACTCCTAATACACTGACACGGGAATATTCTTTCTGTCTTGGTTCCCTCAGAATTATAAACACAGACATTTAAGTGTAGGTTAGAACACAATACCTGGTGCCCCTCTGGGACCCCAGAACATACAGATTTAAAAGTAACTCAGAAAAAGAGTGGGTGAGAGGTTGTTAATCTTATACAGTTAACTAAAATGATTAGTTACAGATAAACAGTAATGCAGATGACAGGCTGAAATACAACATACCTGATGGTTCACTTTCTGGAAGGGTTTAAGAGTCTGGTCACAGGGCCAGGCTCTCCCAAATAAAAGAGCAACAATTCACCTAAAGTCACTGACCCAATGACATTGCTCCCTTCCCTTATAAAGACATTAGGCCAGGTGTGCATGTTTTCCTAACGTGAATGAGAAAGAGGTCTGTGTGGTACAGCTCAGCTCTGGTGCTTTCTTCCAGGTATTAGCCTCACTCATCATTCGTCTGGCCCTGGCTGAAACATTCTGCTTGAACTGTGGCATCCTTGCCTTGGATGAGCCAACAACAAATCTTGACAGAGAAAATATTGAATCTCTTGCACATGCTCTCGTTGAGTAAGTATCTCAAATTTGGGGGCAGGCTATGATAGTAATATATATTACACTTAGAAAGTAACGTAGAGTTCTGTGGTGAAAACCTTCTCTGCATGTGTCTTCCTTGGGAAAGCTAGTTGGTGTCAGACGTTAGGCTTTACCTTTGATAGTAATTCTTCAGATGCTTAAAAAGAACTAGGTGGTGAACAGCAGCCCCAGACACATCCTGCAATCTCCCCAGGTGTGCTGAAGGGTTTCCTGGCTTGGTTTGCTTTCTCTGTAAACCCACCACAGGTGCCCACAGGTCATGTAGAGGAGTTAGCATGCCCTGCTTAAAACATTTCTGGGTGCTAATAGTGGATTTTGGCCGATCTCCCCAGTTTTATGAGGAATGACAGCTCCTATTCAAAAAGTATAATAGTGGTTATGTAGAATCTAGAAAGTAAACTTGCACACAGCTTTTGCCACATTCATGTGTGGTGGGTGCAGACCCCAGGAATGGGCAGCCCCTCCTGTGCTGGCAGAGGAAACCCACTTTTCCCAAACTAGAGAAGCTATTTTGGGTACTCTGGCTCAAGATAGATTCTTTCTGGCAGAGACACTAGCAGGAATGGGGCACCTTTCTCAGCCACCTCTCAGTCGTCCTGCATGACCAGCACATAAGGGCTAATACTTTTCAAAGCTCAGTGCATTCAGCCACGGGTAAGCGATAAACAAATGGTTAGTTAAAAAGTCTGATTTCAGTCTCATAGCTAGTTACCTCAGCATATAATGAGCAAAAATGTTCCCAGTACACCCACTCAGGCCTCTTGTGTGTCATACTAATGATGCATCTAGTGACTGGTGGTGGCAGAATTCTAAGTAGACCCAGCTCCTAAGAAGGCAGCTGGGCTTGCATATGTAATTTCCCTTGCCTGTAGTTGGTTTTTTGTTTTTTGTTTTTTTTTTTCTTCCAGAGATAATTAGTAACAGGTCAGGAAAACCCCAGACAAAGGAATAAGACTCCTAAAGTTGAGCAGCTCAGATATTAAGGAAAATTTAGTAAAACATTTCTGCCTGTTTTAATAAGAACAACTTTGTGTTCTGGAAGAAACTAGATCATGTATTCTCATCAGTCCCTGAGTCAGACCTAGAGGAAGAGTCACTCCATCACCCTCACTGTCTGGATCAGACATGGGACTCCTACCTGGCTGGGCTGAAGGTCTGGGTCCAGCTCCCCCTCTCCAGTTTCCTCCAGGGTTGTCCTGTGTCTGACAAGGTTCTCAGTGTCTTTTTCATATAAAGGAGAGGATTATTTATGCTCTTCAGTAATAAAAGGTTCTCAATATATTGTTTCAGGATAATAAAGAGTCGCTCGCAGCAGCGTAACTTCCAGCTTCTGGTAATCACTCACGATGAGGATTTTGTGGAGCTCTTAGGGCGTTCTAAATATGTGGAGAAATTCTACAGGATTAAGAAGAACATTGATCAGTGCTCAGAGATTGTGACATGTAGTGTTAGCTCTCTAGGTTCTTATGTTCATTAAAAATAGTCAAGATTTTGGGGCGCCTGGGTGGCTTAGTCTGCTAAGTGTCCGACTTCAGCTCAGGTCATGATTTCACAGTTTGTGGGTTTAAGCCCCGCGTCGGGCTCTGTGCCGACAGCTCAGAGCCTGGAGCCTGCTTCTGATTCTGTGTCTCCCTCTCTGCCCCTCCCCCACTCATCCTCACTCACACTCTCTTGCTCTCAAAAATAAAAACATTAAAATTTTTAAATAGTCAAGATTTTGCCTTAGAAGCAAGTCCTCGGGCAGCTGTTTATTTCTGGTTTCAACTAAGTCAGTGCAAAAATCTGTCCTTTCAGAGGAGCTTTATGTCTAGGATTTTGAATGTCTGAGAGGTTCTACCATCATTAAAATTGTTTCTCGTGACATTTGGACTGATTTCCTGAACTTCATCCCCCTCCAGGCAGCCTCCGTCAGGCCTGGGGGTTCAGTAGCAGCACAGTTGGACTCAGCTACTCTGTTTCCCTTCCCAGCACAAATGAATGATTCCTGGTACTACCAGAAGCTGTTACCTTTCACTTCAAAGCACTGTTAAGAAGTAGGTTTTCACTGCCTTGATAATTAATGATTTGGGCATTTAAAGTGTAGGGGCACCTGGGTGGCTTAGTTGGTTAAGTGTCCGACTTCGGCTCAGGTTATCATCTCTTGGTTGGTGAGTTCGAACCCCGCATCAGACACGCCGCTATCAGCGCAGAGCCTGCTTCAGATCCTCTATCCCCCTCTCTCCCTCCCCCTCCCCTACTCTCTCTCAAAAATAAACGTTTAAAAAAAAAGTGTCACCTCTGAATTTCTTGGGATATGATTTTTAAAACCTGAGTTATTAGTGAGCACTAATATCTGAAGATGACTGGAAATCGTGAGGTTTTAATATTTGGCTCTGCTCCATTTTATAAATACCAGAAGTAACCTTCCTCACTGGGACTCAGTTTCCCAAAGTAAAATTAGTAGTAGTCCTATGGGGCATCAGGGTTTGAAAGGAACCTTAAGTAATCATGTAATTGAAACACCATCTCCCCACCCCCATACCCCTGCCAGGTAGTCACCCAAACTTGGGGTTCTCTCTAGACAGAGAAAGTTCTCCACTGTGCACATCCACCTTTGGAAAGCTCTGATCAATAGCAGGATTCCCTTTGCTTGAGGCATGATCTGCCATCATGAAGAAGTCTGGGGCTTTCCATATATCCTATGTACAATTCTGCCTCACCATCAATCTTGATGGTTCACCAAGTGCATTCCAGCGTGGAAGGCAAGCAAGGCTCACTCATGGAGTCATAGCCTTCTCCCAGTGGGCTCTGACCAGACCTGGAAGAGCAGGCCTCATCCTCATTCCAGATGTTATTTCCATTAAAGGTCCAATCACACCTTTTTCCTGGAATTGCCAGCTGACACCAGAAAGCTTTCCCCAAGCATTACACACAGAATGCTACCAAGCCACACACTTTTGAGTTAGACTTCTTGGAGTTGACTTTTTCAGAGAGTCTGGTCAGTCATGTGGCACAGTTTTGTGCCATCTGCAAATCTAATGAGTATATGGTATAGATAGCCCTTCTCAACCATAGTATAGGGAGAATTAGGACCTAAGGTATCTGCAATAGGCGGAATAAAGACCTCCAAAGATACCAAATCCTAATCCCTAGAACCTCTGAATGTTACCTCATTTGGCTAAGGGACTTGACAGATGTGATTAAAGATAAGGATCTTGACAAGGGGAGATTATCCGGGTGGGCCGTAAATGCAATTACGAATGTCCTAAGGAAGCAGAGAGCAAGATCATGCAACCAGCAAAGGCAGCATGTGGATGGATGCATAGACAAGTTCTGTGCTGTGAAGGTAGAGGAAGGGCTGTAAGCCAAGGAATTCAAGCTACCAGGAGAGGCTGAAAAAAGCAAAGCAATGCTCTCCCTTCAGAGCCTCCAAAAAGGAATCAGCTGACACTTAGATTTAATGAGCCCTGATTGGGGCTTTTGACCTCCAGAACTGTAGAAGAGAATAGATTCGTGGTGTTTTAAGCTACTTAGTGTGAGCTCATTTGCTACAGCAACAGTAGGTAACTCCTGCGGTATCCATCGTAATCCATTTCTGTGCACCTCAAGTGACCTTACAGTTGACCCTTGAACAACATGGGTTTGAACTGCGTGGGTCCACTTACATGTGGGGTTTTTGCCACCAACAGTACAGTATCGTAAATGTATTCCCTTTTTCTTATGAGTTTCTTGGTATTTTCTTTCCTCTAGCTTACTTTGCTTTATGAATACTGTATATAATATACAAACAGAATACGTGTTTATCAGCTGTTTATATCATCAGTAACACTTCCAGTCAGCATTATAGTATCAGTAGCTAAGTTTTGGGGTAGTCAAAAGTTACACAAAGGTGTTTGCGCTGAGGGGTTGGCTCCCCTAACTCATGCGTTCATTTTTCAAGGGTCAACTGTAGTTACATATGATCATCTTTTGGGAGAACAGAAAAAAGTGTTACTCAAATCATTTTGTGTTCTGTTATTTACATGAAGAACCGTGGTTGGGAAAGTCTGGTCCAGACACTCTCCTAATGCCTGGATCAAAGGGCCAAGGAACACAGCCACCACTCCAGCCAACTGCTTCCTGTCCACTGACTGAGAAGTTTCAGTCATCCTAATTGGCTTTGAAAAACTAAAATTACCTATTTACCACACTAGCATGAGCTCCCCAAAGGTTCCATGGGGAAAAACTGACCAGTTTCAGAACAAAGATCCAGGAACTTGTAAATTAATACAAGCACTTCAGTTCCACCCATATATTAAACATACACAATAACCAAGATTTTTTATCCCAAGAATGCAAGAGTATTTCAAAAAGTCATAAATTGAAAAAAAAAAAAAAAAAGTCATAAATTGTCACCATAATAAAGCCAAAGGGTAAAAATTCTGATAAGACACCAAACATGGACCATTTTTTTTATATATACAATTCAACATCTCTTAGCTTTAGCCAAACTCCTAAAACTACCATCTTCTTAATGGTATTTGTGTCACCAAGTCAAAATTAAAGTCATCTTAATAGCAAAAGATGAAGCATTTCTCATTAAATGAAAAAGTATTATCTTCTATCAAAAGGTTTCTGAAAGCACTAGCCACTACAACGTGGAATGACAATAAAGGCCATACAGGATAAATACGGGCAAGGAAGCAAAGTTATTTACAAATTAGAGATTTCCCATTTCAGCTCCCTACTCCCTGAGGTCCGTGGAGCTTCCCTAGCTGCCCTTCTGACAGTGGCCGTTTTCACATTCCCCTTGTAACCATGGAGGTGGGATAGGTGCCCTTCCTACTTCTCACTGGTGCTTCTCGATCATTATCCATTAAACACCCACCCCCCTCCTCCACACATGGGATGAGTAGACATCCCAGTGTCGAGATGAAGAATAGGAGCCAGTGTCCCAAGCACCACCAATCACTAGTTCTGGGACCCTGGGCAAGTCATTTATTCTCTTTTAGCTCTGATTCCTTATCTTTAGGTAAGACACCACCTCTATTGGGGAGTTAAGAGAATTAAATGCCTAGAACTGCTTACTGCTTAGAACTGCTTAGAATTGCCTGACACACAAGTAAGTACAGTAAAACCTTGGATTGCAACTAACTTATTCTGCGAGTGTTCCACAAGAGAAGCAAACATTTCCAATAAATTCTAACGATAGATGAGCGATGTCTTGGAGTACGAGTAGTACACGATGCCAAACGTCACAACTGAGCCAATGGTTCTCTCTTATCTGCGGGACTGTGGGTGACTGTCTCCCATCCTCAAATGCTTGGTCTCAGGCCGTGGTGTTTGGCAGAAATCGTTGATTTTTCAGTATGTTGGAAGGTGCCAACAACTAGCTGAGTGTATTTTTTGTCACTTCAAAGCATCTCTGGACAGTCCTTTGCTTTTCCATACAAGAGTAACCTTAGGAATACTTTGCTTCGTTCTAGGTCAGGCTGCCTGCAGACATAGACCCTTTCCTCTGTTGCCTTATTGCCAGTAACATGAAGTACAGTACATGACAAGAGTTTAATACTGTACTGTATTCACTACTGTAGTCAACATCCATGCAAGTGTATACAATGGCCCCCATGCAGAAAAAGGGTGAAAAGAAAGGCAGTAAGAAGGAGATGATTACAGTGGAAGAAGGATATCCTAAAGAAGTAAAAATGAAGTATGTGAGTGGCCGAAATTACAAGATTTTATAAAAAGCCTACATCTGTGTCTGGTCTGCAGAGGAGGAAGAGTAAAAGAAGAATCCCTCACTTCGAATGAGATTAGTGAGATGTGTAAAAGGTGGGAAGCAGTGCAACATTTTGTAGAAAAGCACCACCCAATGAAGCGTACGAGCTATGAATCTGTTTCACGACAATGCAATGTCACATTTCCGCAAAATCCTCAAAAGGAGGCAAAAGCAAATGTCACTGGATAGGTTCCTTGTTAAAGTTGCACAAAAAGAAAAAGATTCCACTGAGCCAATAGATAGCAGTGATTCCATTAATGATAGTGAAATTCCTCCTACACAGTAACCCTCCTCTCTGTCTCCCCCACACTAGCCGTTCCAGCTCGGGTTAGCGAGTGGCTTGCCATGTGCACCTTCCACTGAGCTGCCTTTCACGGTTTAAAAACAAAAAGTAGGAAAGAAAAGCCTTTTGACAAGATACAGGTAACAGCCGCAGACAGAAGTAGGCTGGAGCACATGCGAAGTTCTTACAACAGAGGCAGGGCACTGACAGCTCTCTCCGCAACCCTCTAGGTGCTGACTTCTCAAAAGTGTGTCCAGTCTAGATCTTGTCTAAACTCCTGACTCAGAGTCAGCTGCCTACTGGACATCTAGTTGCCCTTGAATATCTAACCGACATCTGAACTTTAAAATGACAGTCTTTCCCCCAGAACCTCCACCTCCCATAGGCTTTCAGTTAATGGCAACTCCATTCTTTCCATTGCTCAGGCAAAAATCTTGGCATCATCCTTCATGTTTTATCTCATACCCCACATCTAACCCACCGGTTTAACTATGGGCTCAACTTTCAAAATGTAGCCAGAATCCGACCACGGCTTACCTTCTAAACCACCGCTGCCCTGACCCCAGCCACCATCATCTCTAACGTGAATCATCTGAGGAGCTACCTAAATGCTTTCACTGGTCGGTCCTGCCCCCGGCACTGTGTTCTCAACACACCGGTCAGTCATCTTTGAAAGAGTAAACCGATTCTCTGTTTCTCACAGGAGGGTGGCTCACCAACTCTGAAGCCACTTTATATACACAAATCAGAGAAATACACATGTATTGTAGATGATAAGAGCCAAGTTTCTGTTAGAGAAATGTTTGTATATCATTAGGAAAGGGGGAAGACTAAAAACAACCCTGAAGTATCGTGCTGAATCCAAAGTACCTGTATATTTACAGTTTTAGTATATAAAGGATTTCTACTTCGTTTAGCAAAGTAAAGGGAGGGAATAACAGGTGGGGGAGCGGGGCGGGGCGGGGGGGGAATAAGAATAGTAAGGACTGACAAAAATCTCCTCCATAAGAGCCATGAGAATGATGGCCAAAGCTGTTACACTTTTTCAGCACTTTGGAAATTAACTAATGGCCTGCATTAAGCCAAGAGGTGTGTATTCAAGCAAAACAATCTCAGCGAGAAAAGCCGGTAGCTTTGTCCCACCCCCTGTCTCTGTGGTAGCTTTGAAAACCAGAAGCCCCATGACTACAGTACCTATGAAAACCAGCAGTGACTGGAGGGGCCAGAATAGACTGGAAGTCTCCAAAACCGTTTGCCCCAGAGAACTGCTGAGCGGCGTGGCAGCTCACTGAAAATCTCCATCCTCAGGGCTGATCTTTATTTGAACGGACTCTGGCAAACAGCCCTAACTGCGGTAGGCTATCCCTCTTAGCGGGCAAGCACTGCAGCAGCCTGGGGTAGCATGACCAAGTGGGGCCGGCAACAGGGTAACCAAAACACCTAAAAGAAGAAAATCAGACAAGGAGAGGCCTGTGGGAGCTTTGACATGCCACCACACATTCCTGGGAGTCTACAGGTTCGTGTGGGAGTCACAGTTTCGTGAATGCTCAGGAGGACGCTGAGAAGACCCTAAGCTCTGACCTTTAAACTCCACTCACACAACCTGTGAAGGCTAAGGCCTTGCAAACTGCCTGCTGGAGCACCAAGGACACGACAGAACAAATTCTCCCAGTCCCACAGACAAATGCACAGCCTTTCAACTAAGGCTTGGAAATTTTTTAGTTCAAGTCATTAAATGAAATCTCTGTACAATCATTTACTTAGCACCAAGCTGAGAATTCAGTGACCACACATAGCAGAGAATACAGTTTTACAAAGTCCAGGAAAGGAGGCTTCAGGTCTAAGATGTCAATGTAGGAAGACCTTCAACTCCCCTCCTCCATGGATGCTCCAAATTCATACCTATTTGTAGAAAGATTTCTCTTGAAAAAGAACCCAGGGCTGAATGAACAGCTTCTGCACAATAGAAGTGAAACCTTACCCCTGACCCTACGAAGTTCAGCTGTGAGGGAGCATACTGAGAGACCAGGAGCAGATTCAGCTGCTCTGCGATACAGAAAAAAACCCCTTGATTTAAAAGAGCAATTAGATGGGGCACCTGGGTGGCTCAGTCGGTTAACAATGCAATGCTTGATTTCAGCTCAGATCAAGATCTCACAGTTGTGAGACAGAGCCCAGCATCAGGCTCCGTGCTGAGTGTAGAGCCTGCTTGGGATTCTCTCTCCCTCTCTCTCTCTCTGCCCCTCCCCTGCCTGTGCTCTCTCTCTCCCTCTCTCAAAACAAACAACCAAACATTAATTAATTAAGCAACCTGAATATAAAATATCAAGTCCCAGAACTCTGCCACAGGGCAGGGAAGCTGCTGGAACTCTCTCTGGCTCAGAGGGTCTGGCTCAAACCGATGTTCATGTGCCCCTCCACCCTGATAAGGTGGATGGGAGGAGGGTCTGGGCACCTTACCCAGCCTGCTTCTTCAATGAGCCCCAGGCCTTTATCCCACACCAGCCCAAACTATCCCCCAAGGTGTCCCTAGCACGGCACACACCAGGACACTTCTGCTCAGCACTCACTACAGTTGCAGCCATCTTGCCAAGGTGACACAGTTGCAGGGCTCCCAGGAACACCCAAGCCCACACTAGTTTGGCTACAGATGAGTTGCTCTGGCACCTGCTGTGTGCAGGACCACCCCGACTCCAGCCACTCCACTGGGATGCCCCCTGCCTGGAGTACCCCAGGGCACCCTGGCTTGCACCCACATCAGTTGCAGCTGTCCTACCAAGGCACCCTCTGCATGGAGAGCCCTGGGAACCCGCCAGCTTAAACCCATCTCAGCTTCAGCTGTCCTATCAGGGTACCTCTGTGTGGAGAGCCTCAGGACCACCCTGGCCCATGCCTACTCCAATCTCACCTGTCCCTCCAGGACAGGCACTGGGGATGACCATACACAGGACTGTTCCTTCAAGTATAGGACAAGTAGCTGTTCCACCTGCCTGACAGAAACACACACAGAAAGTCAAGCAAAATATCAAAAAGATATATGCACCACAATGTTCACCGCAGCATTATTTACAATAGCCAAAACATGAAAGCAACCTACACATCCACTTATAGATGCATGAATTTTACAAACATCACACACACACACACACACACACACACTGGAATATTACTATTATATCATATTATATTATATTATATTATATTATATTATATTATATTGTATTGTATTATATTATATTATACTATATTATTATATCAGCCATAAATAAGCAGGAAATCTTGCCACTTAAAACAACATGAATAGAAGTTGACAGTATTATGCTAAGTGAAGTAAGTCAGAGAAAGACAAAGACTGTATGATCTCACTTATGTGTGGAATCTAAAAATAAAAACAAAGTGGCAAATGGGTGAAGGGATCAAAAGGTAGAAACTTCATTATAAAATAAATAAGGGGAGCCCAGGTGGCTCAGTTGGTTAAGCATCAGACTTCAGCTCAGGTCATGATCAGACGGTTCGTGAGTTCAAGCCCCACACAGGACTCTGTGCTGACAGCTCAGAGCCTGGAGCCTGCTTCAGATTCGGTGTCTCTGTTTCTCTTTGTCCCTGCCCTACTTGCACTCCATCTCTCTTTCTCTCAAAAATTAACAAACATTAAAAAAAATTTTAATTAAGTCATGGGGATGTAAGGTACAGTATGGTAACTATTGTTAGCATAGAGTCATGCATATCTGAAAGATGCTAAAAGAATAGATATTAGAAGTTCTCATCACAAGAAAAATGATTTTGTAACTATGTATGGTGACGGATGTTAACTAGACTAATTGTAGTGATCATTTTGCAATATAAACAAATACTGAATCATTAGGTCATACACCTGAAACTAAATGTAATATGTCAATTATATCTTAATTTTTGATAAACTAAAAGAGGGGTGCCTGGGTGGCTCAGTTGGTTGAGTGTCTGCCTCTTGGTTGGGGCTCAGGTCATGATCTGCTGGTTCATGGGTGTGAGCCCTACATCAGGCTCCATGCTGACAGTGTAGAGCCCACTTGGGATTCTCTCTCTTCTCTCTCAGCCTCTTCCCCCTCACACATGCTCACTAACTCTCTCTCTCTCAAAATAAATTTTAAAAAACTTAATGAAAAAAAAAAAAAACCAGGGGCACCTGGGTGGCTCAGTTGTTAAGCATATGACTTCAACTCAGGTTATGATCTCACAGTTCATGAGTTCGAGTCCCACATAAGGTGAGCTTGAGCCCCGCTTCAGGTGAGTCCCACTTCTCTCTCTCTTGCTCTCTCTCTCTCTCTCTCTCTCTCTCTCTCTGCCCTTTGCTCACGTGTGCCCCTGCTTCAAAAAATTTAAAAAAATAAAAAACTCTATGATATTTACATTTAGATGCATCACAAAGTGTCAAAAAAAAAAAAAAAAGAATCCTGGAACTGTCAAGAGAAAGCAGCAAAATGGCCTCAATAAAATGAATAGCTGATTTCTCCTTAGGAAAAAAATGGAGGCCAGAAGCCAGTGGGATAACAAACTAAAACTGCTGAATGAAAAAGATTGCAGCCAAGAATTCTATATCCAATACAACTATATAGATAAATGAAGATGGAGATATATGGAGATACACATCTGTCTCCACCTACTAGAATGTATCTCTCAGGTAAGGACTATTGTTTTGTTTTAGTGCCTGACACACAGTAAGCACACAATAAACATTTACTTAATGAATGAATGAACTTATAATTGTTGTGTGAAGTATTCATACTTATTTATTTAAAATATGTCTTCAAGGGGCATCTGGGTGGCTCAGTCAGTTGAGTGTCTGTCTCTTGATTTTGGTTCAGGTCATGATCCCAGGGTTGTGGGATCTAACCCCTGTGTTGGGCTCCACACTGACCATAGAGATCGCTCGCTTGCTTGCTTGCTTTCTCTCTCTCTCTCTCTCTCTCTCTCTCTCTCTCCTCCTCCTCCTCCTTCTCCTCCTCCTCCTCCTCTTCCTCCTCCTCCTCTCCCCTGGTCACACACACTCTCTCTCAAAATAAAATAAAAATACAAAAATAAAATACATCTTCCATACTAGGTTGAATACTTACAAAGCAAAGATTTCATTTTTAGTTCAGGAATAAAGTACTTATCATATACAGATCCACCTGTGAGAATGACAGACACCAAGATGTTACAGTGATTATTACCTCTGGATGCTGGGGTTGTGGGGGATTTTTCTTTATTTGCACATCTGCACTTCACACAATAACATTTTTGTGTAATTTTTTAAAGTGCAGAATACTGACATAGGAAAATGCTCTTTATACATTTTAAGTGAAATAAGGTGGTAAAAGTTATAAAATGTATTATCCTGTAAAATATAAATGTGATTTTAAAAGGACTGTAAGTAGTCACTAAGGTGTTATCAGTGCCACAGGTGCAAAGATTCATGCTTGCTTCTCATTGCTGGTCCCTTCAACAAATTCCCTACGTTGAAAACATATATTCCAAGTAAATTCAATGGAATGGACACATTATCTCCCACCTGATGATTTGGCAAAATGATAGGAGCCAAATTTTTAAAAGATGTAAACAGGGGCGCCTGGGTGGCGCAGTCGGTTAAGCGTCCGACTTCAGCCAGGTCACGATCTCGCGGTCCGTGAGTTCGAGCCCCGCGTCAGGCTCTGGGCTGATGGCTCAGAGCCTGGAGCCTGTTTCCGATTCTGTGTCTCCCTCTCTCTCTGCCCCTCCCCCGTTCATGCTCTGTCTCTCTCTGTCCCAAAAATAAATAAAAAACGTTGAAAAAAAAAAAAATTTAAAAAAAAAAAAAAAATAAAAAAAAATAAAAAAAAAAATAAATAAATAAAAGATGTAAACACACCAATATGGGAGAAAAAGACAATAACAACAGCTTTTTGAAAGGTGGAAAGCAGACTGACAGGAGGGACACTGTGTGGCTAACCCAACAACAGTGAATCCCAAACCAGCCACAGAGAAGCTGGGACCTAAAATGATGTAGAGATTCCCTAACAATGCTCAGGAACTTGCAGAAGACCAAGTACTTCTCGATGAGGAGTGGTGAAAACAGGTTGACACTTGGTTTAAAAAGCAATTAGAGGGGCACCTGGGTGGCTCAGTTGGTTGAGCCTTGGACTTCAGTTCAGGTCATGGTGTTGTGGTTGGTGAGTTCAAGCTCCACACTGGCTTACTGCTGTCAGCACAAAGCCTGGTTCCCCTCTGTCCTCTGTCCCCCTCTCTCTGCCCCTCCCCTGCCCGCACTCTCCCCACAATAAGTAATTTTCTTAAAAGGCAGTTAGATCCCCATTTCCATTCCTCAGAGTTAAAGGACTCCACTCCAGTAGAGACAGAACTATTTTTTCTCTGAAGAGGGTATCTGGAGAAAGAAACACTGGGCACGGTTGACTGTGGCCTAGTTGTGCTGAAATCAGGGCACTAAGTAAACAGTTAACAGATGCTGAGATCCCCCTCGCCCCACATTCTACCTGCCCCTGGCGGCCAAAATGCCGTTAGCCACACTGGAGATAGGGAGATTCTCTTCTGGGGAATCTGCCTGTCAGCCAAAAAATGACCCAAAGAAGCTGGCATGGGAGGTTCCCCGCTCCACCACACTGTGAAACACAAGCCAATGGCCCTGCAGTGAACCTCCCCCCTACACACACACACACACACACATGCACACGCACACGCACACACACTTTCTCTCTCTCTCTCTCTCTCTCTCTCTCTCTCTCTCTCTCTCAGGTTTCCAAATTGCTGTTAGTCCCCCACTCCTCAATATGAGCAGGGAATCCAGGATCACCTGGCATCCAGGGAAAGCCTATAACATGAAAGAAAAAGATCAAATTAAATTAAAAAGAAAAAATGTTAAAGAAATAAAGACTACACGTGAAGAGGGAAACTTTTAAGTTCTCAGATTGCTAAGGCATCCCATCAATGAAACAAAAACATGGTGCCATTAGACATGCATTCATATTCAGAGAAGAATACAATACCCTTGGGATGGAATATAATCTTAGAGAAATATCCCAGAGAAGACAATATTTTTTAAAGGAAAAAAACAGAAAAAATAAAATAAAAGCACTACTCCAGGAGGTATATAATAAGAAAATGGTAGTTCCAGTAAGAGAGAAGAGAAAGAATGGAGAGAAAAACATCATAAAAATAATTTTTAAAAATGTTCCAAGATCTCTAAGTGTGAATATAGAAATATCTTCTTATAAAGATACGTGAGAGAGGTGCCTGGGTGGCTCAGTTGGTTGAGCTTTCGAGTCTTGATTTCAGCTCAGGTTATGATCTCAGGGTCATGGGATCAAGTGCCTCGTCAAGCTCTGCAGTGAGTGTGAGGCCTGCTTGGGATTCTCTCTCTCTCCTTCCCTCTGCCCCTCTCCTTTGCTCACACACTCTCAATCTCTAAAATAAACAAATAAATAAAGATATGTGAGAAAACGCAAGTTGCAAAAGGTGTACAGGATGCTACAGCATATGCAGGAATGAGAAAAAAATAAAACTATGTATCCATACCTTCTTATAAACTCAGAAAGGATATACCAAAAAACTAATAAGAGTGATTATTTGTGAGTGGGGTTGATGCATCCCACTGAATTTTTTCATATATACAGTTTTGATTTTTGAGCCATGTGAATGGAACTGCAAAATTAGAAGTAAAAATTAAAATACTCTGCAGGAACCAGTGTTGAGGTAGAGAAACTTGAACTCTAACTGATGAGTTGCTGGAGGCTCATCATAGACAAGCCGGAGATTAAAATCTGAGAGCCCCAGTCATCAGGGCCCCACCCCCAGACTTTTCTGAGGTGTGCCTCCAGTAATTCACCATTTTCTTGGTGAATACAAGAGAACAATCCTCTGTGCTTCCAGCAGAGTGAAGGGAAATGAAACATTTTGAAACATGCCAGAGCACTGTGTTTCTTCTTAATAATGTCTGCTCTCAGGAGAAACTATTTAATCAAAGCCCAACAACCTGCTGGAGTTTTATCAGAGCCTAACTGGCCTGGGGGGGAAGAGAAATACCCAGCTCCAGTAGGCTCTAGGTTTCCACGTGGAGGAAGGGAGATACCTGATTTTCAGCCCACTCCAGCAGTCCTGTCCCATGGAAGGTCCAGGGGGACTGAGAAGCATGTGTGAAGTTCGCAGTACAGAAGTACAGGCTAACTAAGAGGAAATCCTGCTACTCATGGGCCCAATAAGAATACTTCTCCCGTCACAAAACACAGAAAAGACAGCAAGCATTAAACCACACTCACATATGGCAGAGATATTGAGATGGTCAGCCTAGAAGTTTAAAACAAGTATGATTTAAGATGCTAAGCGTCCTCATAGACAAAGTAGACAGCATGCAATAATGGATAGGCAATATAAACACAGATAGACATTCTTCTTTTTAAGTTTATTTATCTTCCAGAGACAGAGACAGAACATGAGCAGGTGAAGGGCAGAGAGAGAGGGAGACACAGAATCCGAAGCAGGCTCCAGGCTTGAGCTGTCAGCACAGAACCCGATATGGTGCTCGAACTCAAAACCAGTGAGATCATGACCTGAGTCAAAGTTGGACGCTTAACTGAGCCACCCCAGGCACTCCGAGAAATAGACATTCTAAGAACAAACAATAAAAGAAATGCTAGAGCTCAAAAACACTGACAAAAATTAAAAATGTCTTTGATGAGCTTATTGATAGACTATACACAGCTGAGGAAAGAATCTCTGAGTCTGCCTGTTTCTCAACAGAAACCACCAAAACTGAAAAGCAAAAAGAATAAAAGACTGGGGAAAAAAGCAAAAACAAAATATCCAAGAACTGTGGGACAGCTACCAAAAGTGTAACCGAAGCATGATCAGAATTCCAAGAGCAGAGGAAAGAGAGAAGGGAACAGAAGAAATGCTGGAAATAATGACTAAAAATTCCCCAAATTAATGTCAGACAGCAAACCACAGATCCAGGAAGCTCCAAGAACAGCGAGCATAAAAAATGCCCCCATCCCAATTTACCTAGACATAGCATTTTCAAACTTCAGAAAACCAAAAATTAAGAAAAAATCCTAACAGATGTCAGAGGAGAAAAAAATACTTCACCTATAGAAGAGCAAAGATCAGAATTACACCTACTTCTCTTTAAAAGGCAAAGCAAGAAGATAGCAAACTGAAATATTTTAAATGTTGAGAGGAAAAAACCTCATGAATATAAAATTCTGCACCCTGTAAAATTATACTTCAAAACTGAAGGAGAAATAAAGACTTTCTCAAACAGAAAAATATTTGAGGCAATCTGTTTCTAGTAGACCTGCCATGCAAGAAATGTTAATTAAAAAAAGAAAGAAAGAAATTCTTAAGACAGAAGAAAAATGACAAAATTCAGATCTATATAAAGAAAGGAAGAACATTGGAGAAGGAAGAGTGAAGGCAAAATAAAAACACTTATTGTTGTTATTCTTCACCTAACATAATTTGTTTGAAGTAAAAGCAACAACATATTTGATTATTTTTACTTATATGTAAGACTATATAAGTGTATACACACACATATATGTATACACATACATACTTATATATAAGTTAAATGAATGCCAACAATGAGAGAAGGAATGGAAGGGGGGATTTAGTATTATTGTAAGTTACTCACACTATCCATGGAGCAATATAGGGTTATTTTAAAAATTGACTTGGATTAATTCTAAATGTATATTACCAACTACAGACCAATCACTAAAAAAAAGTAAAAAGAGAAGTGTAACTGATGTACTAATAAAGGAGAGAAAAATGAATAATCTAAAGTGCTCAGTTAAAACCACAAAAGGCAGGGACACCTGGTTGCCTCAGGTCATGACCTCACAGTTTTTGAGTTCGAGCCCCACACCAGGCTCTCTGCTGTATGTCTCCTGCTCGTGCGCTCTCTCAAAAATAAAAAATAAACATTAAGAAAACCACAAAAGGCAGAAAAAGAGTGGTGGACAAAAATAAGAACAAGGACAACAAATAGAATCAGTAACAATTATGGTGGATATTAATTCAACTACATCAATAATCACTTTGAACACCAATGGCCTAAATGCACCAATTATTTATAGATTGTCAGAGTAGGTCAAGAAACAAGACCCAATTATAAACCTATTTTAAATATAAAGACAAATCTAGATAAATGTTAGTAGATAGAGGAAAATGTACCATGATAACACTGATTTTAAAAAAAAGCAAGAGTAGCTATCTTAATACTAATAATAATTTCACACAAAGCAGCCTTCAGAGCGAGAAAGTTATCAGGGATAAAAAAGGGCATTACATAATCATAAAGGAGTCAATTCTCCAAGAAGGTATAACAGTCCTTAATACCATGCTTCTAACAAAACAGTTTCAAAATGCATGAGACAGGGGCGCCTGGGTGGCGCAGTCGGTTAAGCGTCCGACTTCAGCCAGGTCACGATCTCGCGGTCCGTGAGTTCGAGCCCCGCGTCAGGCTCTGGGCTGATGGCTCGGAGCCTGGAGCCTGTTTCCGATTCTGTGTCTCCCTCTCTCTCTGCCCCTCCCCCGTTCATGCTCTGTCTCTCTCTGTCCCAAAAATAAATAAAAAACGTTGAAAAAAAAAATATTCAAAATGCATGAGACAAAAGCTGTTAGAACTAGGCTATTGGATGAATCCAGTATTATAGCTGAAGACTTCAACACCTCTCTATCAGAATGGATAAGTCCAGTAAGCAGAAGATGAGTAAGGACAGAGTTAAATTCAAGAGCACCATCAATCAACTGGACCTAATTGACATCCATAGACTATTTCATTCAGCAACAGGATACACATTCTCTTCAAGCTCACACAAAAAGTTCATCAAGACAGAGCACCATTTTGAGCCACAAAACATATCTTAACAAATTTATAAGAATAAAGATCTTCCGGAGCGCCTGGGTGGCTCAGTCGGTTAAGCGTCCGACTTCAGCTCAGGTCATGATCTTGTGGTTCGTGGGTTCAAGCCCTGCATCAGGCTCTGTACTGACAGCAGAGCCTGGAGCCTGTTTCGGATTCTGTGTCTCCCTCTCTCTCTTTGACCCTCCCCTGTTCATGCTCTGTCTCTCTCTGTCTCAAAAATCAATAAACGTTAAAAAAATTAAAAAAAAAAAGAATAAAGATCTTCCTCAACTCAGGATGGAGTTACAGCCTGATAAACTCATTGTAAGTTAAAAGTAAGTCCAAAATGCATTTAATATACCTAACTAACTGAACATGATAGATTAGGCTAGCCTACCTTAAATACACTCAGAACACTTACATTAGCCCACATGTGGGCAAAATCATCTAACACAAAGCCTATTTTGTAGTAAACTGTTGAATGTATCATATAATTTATTGCACACTATCCTGAAAATACAAAAAAACAGAATGACTCTTTGAGTACAGGATGGTTTTAAGCGCATCCTTCGATTACCCTTGTGACTGTGTGGTTGACTGGGAGCTATAGCTCATCCCCCCTGCTCAGCATCACAAGACAGCAGAGTACCACAAAACGATAGTCTGGGGAAAGGTCAAAATTGAAAATGTCAAGTGTGGTTTCTACTGAATGTGTATCATTTTCATACCACCATAAAGTCAAAAAAATCAGAAGTCAAACCACTGTAAGTTGGGCACCATCTGTAGAAATCATACAATGCCTAACTCTCATGGAATTAAACTAGAAATCAATAAAAGAAAGAGAGTAGAAAAATTCCAAAATATGTGGAGATTAAACAAAAAATTTCTAAATAATACATGGGTCAAAGAAGTAATCTCAAGGAAAATTAAATACTATTTTGAACTAAAAGGAAAGTGAAAACTCAAGTTGCCAAAATTTGTAGGATGTGGTGAAAATAGTGCTTGGAGGAAAATTTACAACATTAAGCACATCCATTAGAAAATAAGAAAGATAAAAAATCAAACATCTAATCTTCTGCCTTAGGAAACTAGAAAAAGAAGAGCAAATTAAATCCAAAGAAAGCAGAAGAAAAGAAATAATGAGACTAAGAATAGAAATCAATGAAATTGAAGATGAAAATCAGTACAGAAAATCAATAAAACCAAAACCAGGTTCTCTGAAAATATCAATAAAGTCAATAATCCTCTAGCCAGGCTAACCAAGAGAAAAATAGATGACATTAATTACTAATAACATAAGTGAAAGAGGGATATCACTACAGACACCATGGACTCTTTTTTTTCAGGCCCCACAGACATTAAAAGGATAAGAAAGGAATACAACGAACAATTCTATGCCCGCAATTTTTTTTTAATGTTTATTTTTGAGAGAGAGAGTAAAAGCAGAGGAGGGGCCAAGAGAGAGGAGGATCAAGGATCTGTGCCAACAATAATGAGCCCAAAGCAGGCCTCGAACTTACGAACTATGAGATCATGACCCAAGCCAAAGTCTAACACTCAACAGACTGAGCCAACCAGGCGCCCCAATGCCCACAAACGTAGTAATATAGATGAAATGGATCAATTCCTTGAGAGATACAATCACCTAGAACTCACATAACAAGAAACAGGCAAACTGAATAGGCTTATATCTATTAAAGAAATTTAATAATAATTAATAATCTTCTAAAACAGAAAGCACCAGGCCCAGATGGGTTCACTGGTGGATTCTCCAAACATTTAAGGAAGAAATTATACCAATTCTCTGCAATCTCTTTCAGAAAATGGAAGTAGAGCAAATACTTCCTAATTCATTCTATGAGGTCAGCATTACCCTAATACCAAAATGGACAAACACATTAAGAAAACTACACACCAATATCTCTTATGAAGATAGTTGTAAAAATTTTCAACAAAATATTAGTAAAGTGAATCTAACAATGTATAATAAGAATTATAACCCATAACCAAGTGGTATTTATCTCTGATAGGCAAGGCTGGTTAAATATTCAAAAATCAATTAATATAATCCATTACATTAACAGTCTAAAGAAGAAAAACCACATGATAATATTAATAGACACAGAAAAAGCATTTGGCAAAATCTATCACCAAGTTATGATAAAAAGTCTCAATAACCTAAGAATAGAGGGGAGATTCCTCAACTTGATTTAAAAAAAAAATACAAAAACCCGTAGCTAGCATCATACTTCATGGTGAGAAACTCAAAGCTCTTCCACAAAATCCAGAAGAAGGCAAGGATATCCCCTCTTACTATTGCTTTTCAACATCATGCGGGAATTCTTAGCTAATGAAACAAAACCAGAAAAGCAAATAAAAGGTATACAGGTTAGGAATGAAAAACTCAAACTGTCTTTGTTCGAAGATGACATGATATCAAAGTACAAAATCCAAGAATGAATAAAAAAAAAAAAGTCAAACAAAAAAGCAATTATAGCAGTGTTTCAGGATACGAGGTTAACACACAAAAGCTGATCATTTTCCTATATACCAGTAATAAACAAGTAGAATTTGAAATTAAAAACACAATATTAGCAACCCCAAAATGAAATAAACATATACAGGGGCACCTGGATGGCTCAGTTGGTTGAACGTCCGACTTTAGCTCAGGTCATGATCTCATGGTTCATGGGTTCAAGCCCCACATGGGGCTCTGTGCTGACAGCTCAGAGCCTGGAGTCTGCTTCAGATTCTATGTCTCCCTCTCTCTCTGTCCCTACCCTGTTTGTGCTTTGTCACTCTCTCAAAAATAAATAAACATTAAAAAAATTATTTTTAAATACACATATATACTATATATATATATATAATCTAACAAATATGTATAAGATCTATATAAGAAAAACTAGAAAATCTTGATGAAAGAAGTCAAAGGACTAAATAAATGGAGAGATGGCCAAGTTCATGGACAGGAAAACTCAATATTGTCAAGATGTCGTTCTCCCCAAATTAATCCACAGATTCAATGCAATCCCAATCAAAATCCCAAAAAGTTATTTTGTAGACATCAAGAAAGTGATTCTGAAGTTTAGATGGAAAGGGAAAAGACTCAGAATAGACAACACAATATTGAAGGAGAAGAAAAAGTTGAAGAACTGATACCACCCAGTATCAAGACTTACTATAAAGCTACAGTAATCAGGACAGTGTGATACTGGAAAAAGATACACAGGTAGATCAAAGAAACAGAATGAAGAGCCCAGAAACAGACCGCCATAAATACAGTCAACTGTTATTTGACAAAGGAACAGAGGTGATTCACTTGAGAAAGATAATCTTCAATAAATGACAATGGAACTGGACATTCACATCCCACCCCCCAAAAAATAGACACAGACCTTACACGTTTCACAAAAATTAATTCAAAATGGATCACAGACCTAAATATAAAATGCAAACTATCAAACTTCTATAAGATAATATAGGATAAAATGTCTATGACTTTGGGTTTGGTGATGACTTTTTATGTGCAACACCAGAGGCACAATATATGAAAGAAAGAAATGACAAGCTGGACTTCATTGAAATTCATGAAATTCAAAAGTAAGAATTTCTAGCCTGCAAAATATACTGTTAAGAGAATGAGCACAAGCCACAAACTGGGAGAAAATATTGCAAAAGACATAAAGTATTGTCCAAAAATTCAACAATTAGAAAACAACCCAATTTTAAAAAGGGCCAAACATCTTAATGGACACCTCACCAAAGAAGTTATACAGGTGGTAAATGAGTACATGAAAACATCATATATTATCAGGAAATTAAATTAAAACCACAGTGAGCTACCATTACATACCTATTAGGAGGGTTAAAATCCAAACTGCTGACATCACCAAAATTTCATGAGGATGTGGAGCGACAGGAACTCTCTCATTTGTTGCCAAGTGACAATGCAAAATAGTGTGGCCATTTTGGAAGACACTTTGACAATTACAAAATGAAACATGCTCTTAACATATGATACAGGGATCACTTTCCTTGGTATTTATGCAAATGAATTGAAAACTTATGTCCACAGAAAAACCTGCATACAGATGTTTAATAGCAGCCTTATTTATAATTGCCAAACCTTGGAAGCAAACAAGATATCCTTCAGTAGGTGAATGGGTCAGTGAACCTGGTACAAGATATCCTTCAGTGGGTGAATGGGTCAATGAACTTGGTACATCCAGATAATAGAATATCATTCAGCACTAAAAAGGAGACACCAAGTCATGAAAAGACATGAAGGAATTTAAATACATAGTACTAAATGGAAGGAGTCAATCTGAAAAGGCTAGACATTGTATGATTCCAACTATATGACATTCTGGAAAATGCAAGACTACGGAGACAATAAAAAGATCATTGGTTGCTAGGGGTTAGTAGGGAAGGAAGGACAAAGAGGTGAATTACAGAGGATTTTTAGGGCAGTGAAACTACTCCATGTGATATTACAACAGTGGTTACATGCCATCATACATTTGTTAGAACTCACAGAATATGCACCACCAAGAGTGAACCCTGAAATAAACTATGAATTCTGGGTGATAATGATGTGTCAATGTAGACTTATCACTTGTAACAAATGTAGCACTTTGGCAGGGAATATTGATAATTGGGAAGGCTATGTATGTGCGGGGTCAGGAGTATATGGTAACCCTGGACTTTCTGTTCAATTTCGTTGTGAATCTAAAACTCCTCGGGTGCCTGGGTGGCTCAATCGGTTGAACATCAGGCTTTGGCTCAGGTCATGATGTCGCGGTTGGTGGGTTCAAGCCCTGCATTGGGATCTGTACTGTCACCTCGGAGCCTGGAGCCAGCTTCAGATTCTGTGTCTTCCTCGCTCTCTGCCCCTCCCCCACTCATGGTGTGTTTCTGTCTCAAAAATAAATAAACATATAAAAAAATTTTTTTAACTCCTCTAAAAAAATCTATTTTTTAAAAAGCAAGACTCTACATTTTTTAATCTAACTTGACATCTAATTTTTTAAATTATTTTTTTGAGAGCAAGAGAGAGAGCGAGAGCAGGAGAGAGAGAGAGAGAGAGAGAGAGAGCAGGGGAGGGGCAGACAGAAAGGGAGACACAGAATCCGAAGCAGACTCCAGGCTCTGAGCTGTCATCACAAAGCCCAATGTGGGGCTCAAACTTGTGAACAGGGAGATTATGGCCTGAGCCAAAGTCGATCACTTAACCAACTGAGCCACCCAGGTGCCCCCATAAGACTTTTTAAATAAAATAAATTGAAGTTTTTTTTTTTTTTCAAGAAAGAAAACTGCCCAAAACTTAATGACATCTCTTCAGTTTAAAAGGACCCACTGTGCATCTGACACCCTACAGGAAAACAAAACTACCCCAAGGTAACTATAAAATTTGAAGCATGGGAGCCCAGAAAATTTCCTACAAATTTCTAAAGAGACAGCTAGAAAAGATGTGGATTCAAAATGCATTTGGACTTCTGAACAGCAATATTGGAAGATAGGACACCATGGCAAAAGCATTAAAAATTCTAAAAGAAAATTATTTCCTGCCTGAAATTCTGTGTTGTTAGGATGTGTTTCCCCAACAAAGAAGAAGACCTGAAATGCAAGGATCAGGAAGGTCACACAGGAGAGAGGCAAAAGGAAGTCTCAGGAGGGGGGTGACAGGAGACCTCAGGATGACAGCCAGCCAAGCAAGTTGTCAGAGGGTGCTGTCCAGGTCAGTCAGAGCAACTCAGCAGGCTCCAGGGCAGACTTTTTGGAGAAAATGAAATTGTGCGAATAACTCATTTGCCCTAGTCTAATGAGAAGCTATTTATATAAGCGGCCAAGAATGTAGGGTCAAATCACAGAGGAAAAGAGAATGAAGCAAGTGGAAAAAACTATTAACTCCAGAAGAAAAAGCTTTGAGGGGAAATAAAAGTAATCTAATTGTAGTTAACTACACGTCCCAGCTTTGAATACATTGGTATTATTATGCAAATTGTAAAAAAAAAAAAAAAGGGGGGGGGGTCTGACTGACCAGGAACTCTGATCTACTGTATAAGGAGGATGAGAAAAAGGGAAGGATGCAAGTGCAAGAAGGAAGGCAAGGAGGAAAGAAAATTAAATATTCATCATAGACCATAGTAAATGCCTACCCCCAAAAATCAAGAAAATTGAGAAACACAGAGGACATAAATACCAAAAGAAACAGTTAAAATCATGGCTCCTCAGAGAAGAGGCTAATGGGGTGGGGGGAGGGGGCTGGGCTGCTTGTCGGCAACTGAAGGCTCTGCCATTTTATCTCCCTTGCAAGTTAACAAGGTAACTAACAAGTTCATGGATGCTGGCAGGTGACAGGAGACCCTTGGATCAGAGACAAAGAGGAGCTTGTTATGCACGATAATAGTATTAGAGCATTATTTTTTATTTTGTCCTCTGCACCGCGGATCTCACAGTGTGGTGCCCAGGATCCCAGCCAGCACCTGTGCACACTGTGGGTTGCAGTACAGGAGAAGAAGCCTGAGCTTAGGGCTCAGTTCTGATCTGAAGTTCTGATCATGGACAGTAAGTCTGCTGCCTTTGGTTTGCGAGGAAGGTGCTGCGGTGTCCAACACTGATTGGCATACAAACATCTTTCAAAAGACACTAAGGAACAAAGAAGGGCACTTAGATCCTCGCTCACCAGTCATACAGAAATCCAACAGACCCACGGGGAACTGAAAGTCAAAACTGACATTTTTTTACAACCAACCTCCCTGAATGATTTTTTACAAATTACGTGCATGTATAACTTTAATTTTAAAAATTCTACTAAATTAGTTATTTTAGATTATTAAAACAATTCGCCTAACCCTTATTCCCACTGACTGGGCATCTTTTCTTTCCATAGGAGAAACAACTCGAGAGAAAATTGGGAAAGGATGTTTTGAGGAACTTCGCACAGAAAGAGCTGGTCCCGAGGCTGGGCCATCTCAACCCCAGCGACCTGACCAGGGACAAAGAGCAAGGCGCAGAGGCCACGACCCCGCCCCTCCCTTGTCTTCACCGCGCCTCAGGAGCAGGCTCCCCCCTCCAGCCACCCCCAGGCCGGGAGCGCGTCCTGCACCTGCGGGGCCAGGATCTGGCGCCCACGCCTCAGGCTGTAGGACAGTAGCAAGCCCTGTGTCGAGTGCAGGGAGCAGCCCGTTCGTAGTTCGTGTTGACCGCAATTATCCAGTCTGTGAATGGAGCCCCCTGAAAATCAAATACCAACAAGAGCATTTGTTACGTAGCCAGCTGGGGTCTCTCTGCGGGCCAAAGGCCACGACGGGTTTCCTGAACCCGGCCGGGAGGCGCGGCCCCGATGTCCTTGGTGGCAAGGCAGGAGTTGGGGTGGGCAGGGTCCTCGGCGTCAGCAGATGCCCGGCCAGGCGGCGGGCCGGGCGCCCCCCTCGCCGGTGCGCACAGGCGCTCGGGGTACCGGGGTGCCGGCATGTGTAGGCGGCCCGCGTCACGCCTGGCGCTGGGTCCCATCACTCCCACCTTGGATGCTCCCGCGCCGGCCTGCGACCGCGCGCACACGAGGAGGGGGCGGACGCCTCATAGCCTCGAGGAGTCCGCTCCCACCCGCAAGGCCACCGCCCGAGGCCGCGGAGGAGGGCAGAGCCGCGCAGAACCTGTTTATCAGCCCCATCTCTCATTACATAAGGCCTCTATCTCCACGGGGCATCGCCGCGACTGTCAGGCCAGCGCGCCTTCTCCCACGCGCGGGGGCGCACCTGCCCACAGTTCCCCGCCTCAGTTTACACGGTCCGCGATTGAGGGTCCTTGACTCCTCTTGGCGCAGAGCTCCGGGATCCCACAGTGGTTCCCTGCTCCTTCCCTCAACACAGAGACCCAATTCTACAGATGAGGAAACTAAGGCCCACAGCGGTGTCACACAGCCTAGCGGCAGCACTCCAGGCACTGGGGGGGAGGGGGGGCGGGGGGGACGGGGGACACAAGAGGCAGGGGCTGGCTCAGGACCTACAATTGTGCTGCGAAGTTTGGTTTGGCCTGAAGAGAGGGTGGGAGGAGAGAGTGGGCAAGGCTGGGAGGCTTGTGAACAAGAGCCCCAGCAGCGGCCCTTCGTCCCTTCAGAGACCCTTGTGAGGAGGTTGAGCCTCACTGAGGGTAGGACAAAGGGAGCCTGAGCAGACAGAGAGGGGCCTGGAGGGGAAAGCACTGGTTTAGGGGAGGAAGTGGGTGAAGGAGCCAGGCTGACATCAGTAATCAACAGGCAAATAACATAGTTTCTGTTGCAGGAGTTTCTGGAGGACTTCTAGAGAAAAGAGTGAAAAGCAGGTTATGGGCCAGTGTCCCTGAGGGAGAGGGCTGTTCAGGGAAATCCTGGAGTGGGGGCAGGCCCTGAAGCTGCCCTCCACAGCCTTCAATCTGTAGAAACTTGGGTCCCTCAGGGGGGAGGGCTTTGTCCCACAGATAACTGGTGAGCAGAGGTGGCCACCCCAGGTCTCAATGGCACTGGGAGCAGTCACACTTTCCAACCTGGGCTAAGGCTGGGTCCTGACTCGTGCCAGTCTGGCATGTCAAGGGTTTCCCATCAGGACGGGCCCACGCTGAAGGCCTGAGTTGCGCACCCCGTTTTTAGGCTGTCCATATTCAAAGTTATAATCAAGGCAACTTTAAAAAGAAAAGGTCCCAGGGAGGATCTCTGATTCTGACTGGATCTTTCAGTGGAGACCTGGGAATCTGAACTTTTTATCATCCTTTCCACAGTGAGGCCAACAGGGAATCAGGCAGATGAAAAGGAGTGAACTTCACTCTTCTCTTTTTATCCCGTTTGAATTTTGTATCCAAAGCAAGTATTACTCTGGTAATGCAAGAGACCACTTCACTGAAAAAATAAAATCCCTCAATTCCCACATCTGGTAGACTGTGGTCATAGCACTGTCTGCCTAGCACTTCTGGTGACCCAAAGGGTCTCAGGACAGGAGCTGCGCAGGCACTCGGGGCGGTCACCAAGCAAAACTGCTGGAGCTCCAGCTGGCTTGGCCGACACCAGGCTGCCCTCTTCCCTAATGCTGGAGTAAGCCCACCCATATCTTGAAAATTGCCCCAGACCCCCTCACTGCTAAGTCCACAAGAAATCAAATTCTTTCCTTTATGTGACACTGGATTTTCCACAAAGTAAAATCAAGATGAGTAAAGATGTGGTTTCTAGATAGTACCCGACAAAGCGGAGACCAGGGTGGGAGGCGTCACACTTGGCCTATAAAAGCTACTGCAAGAGGCCAAGGCCACAAGCCACTCAGCTTAGGCCAGCCTACGTGTCTGCTCCTCGCTCCTCCTGTGTTAGCTCTAGGCTCCATGGCGCTCTGGCTGACCGTGGTCATTGCTCTCACCTGCCTTGGTGGCCTTGCCTCCCCGGGCCCTCACTCAAGGAGGGAGCTCAAGGAGCTCATTGAAGAGCTGGTCAACATCACCCAGAATCAGGTGAGTACACTGGTGCTAGGGTGGGTAACTCTCAGGCAGGGTAATTGGTCATTGTTCAGGCCATGACGGTTGGGCCGTGCCAAGAGGCCTGTGGGGCCTGAAGAAGCCCCATGGACCAGGACAGGCCCAGCCATGAGGGAGAGGTGCTGGGCCAGCGGTTGGGGGATAGCACAATGGACGGCCCCATAAAGAGATCTGGCTGAGCCCCCAAGGACCACCTGTTCCCCTGGCCTGGCCCTGCCTGCCAAGACCAGCTCCTACCCAGCTGTTCAAGAAAAGAGGTTAGCAGAGAGAGGCCAGCACCCTCCCAGGGCGATTTAGAATTTGCCAAATGGATGTGAACAGAATAATGGGGCCATTATTCGCAGTAGTTTGGTTAAGCCCATTCTTATGGAAAAATTCACTAGTAGTCAGCTCCTGTCCCCAGTGGTGATGGCTCACACTTTGAGTAATTTTTGTGTGCCAAGGTTAGTGCTGTGCTTTTCATCTCATTTCATCACTGCCAACCATCTCAAGAGACAGGTGCGATGACCCTATTCTACTAAGCTGCATTAAGGTTGACAAAAGCCAGATTCAGACCAGGCCTGGGTGACACCAGGTGCCCATATTCCAAACTGCAGTGTCTTCCGATTCGGAAGACAGGGTTTAAAAAAAAATTTTTTTATTAATGTTTACTTTTGAGAGAGAGGGAGAGAAACAGGGCGAGAGTGGGGGAGGGCAGAGAGAAAGGGAGACACAGAATCGAAAGAAGGCTCACAGCTCTGAGCTGTCAGCACAGAGCCCGATACAGGGCTTGAACTCATAAACCACGAGATCATGACCTGAGCCAAAGTCAGCCGTTTCACTGACTGAGCCACCCAGGGGCTCCTCCAGAAGATAGAGTTTTATACACGAGTGCCCACCGCCTCCCATCTGACTGACCTGGCCTCCCCTCCTCTCTCACCCAATGCTGCCTTGGCTATGGGAAGCTTCACTCAAGGCTGTGTCACTCAGATTTTTCTCTCTCAGCCCCCAAACCCTGTACAATGGATCTCCCTCAGTATGCAGAGCAGGAAATTAAGTTCAGGAACACTGAGGGGTCCCAGGCCTGCCTCTGTGCTACACCGGGTTGCCTGTGGGGCCTGATGGCTATGGAGACCTACCCTGCGATTTTGCTGTCTTTTTGCTCCTTCAGGTATCCCTCTGCAATGGCAGCATGGTGTGGAGCGTCAACCTGACAACCAGCATGGTGAGGACCCCCTGGAAGCTGGGAGGGAGGTGGCTGAGGCTGTAGGTCTTATGTGTGTCTTTCCTCACTTGCAAGGCTTAGGGGTTCCACGCAAGCACAGCTTGGACCTTCCCCACCACCCAAAGCTACCTCTGTCAAGACTCTCAGCCCCCTCCTCCTGTGAAGTCACTGAAGGTGCTGCCTAAGCCATACGGCTGGGGGTTCCCAGCAGGACCTGACACCCCCGTGTTCTTCTCCCAGCAGTACTGTGCAGCCCTAGAATCTCTCATCAATGTCTCTGACTGCACTGCCATCCAAAGGACCCAGAGGATGCTGAAAGCCCTGTGCACTCAGAAACCCTCAGCAGGGGTAAGGCGCCCTGCCCTGTACCCCTCAACCCTGCACCCACTCCTGCCAGCCCTGGGCTCACCCTAGAAGCTCCTGGGGGAACCTAGCTGAACATCTGAGGCAAGCGTCCACCCGGGGGGTGGGTCCATGGTGGCAACAGGAATATGGCCTCCGGGATTTCCAAGACCTGGTCTTGAGAGCTTCCGACTCCCACCTGAGCTTCAGTTTCCATATCGGTGAAATGTGGGCACTAACAGACTAACAGTACCCGCCCCATGGGGCTTTTGTGAGGATTAAATAAGCCAGTTCCTGGAAAGCCCCTGGCAGAGGCTGGGCATCTTTGCTCTGGAGTCCCATTAATGCCCTGGCCTCTTTTTCCCACAGCAGATTTCCAGTGAGCGCAGCCGAGACACCAAAATTGAAGTGATCCAGTTGGTAAAAAACCTGCTCAACCATCTAAGGAGAAATTTTCGCCATGGAAATTTCAAATGAAGGATGAAAACCTAGCATCGCTATTTGCAGAGGCAGACCTGACCGTTTAAGTTATAGATTCATTTTTCTTTCAGATGTTTCAAATTTCTTGGGGAGATGGCAGGGGGATGGGAGGGGGGCACGATTTCCTTAGCTTAGACCTCAGCCTGTGCTGCCTGCCCTCGCCTAGCTGACCTCAGCTGCCCTTGCCTTGGTGCACAGGGCCCTCCTCCATCTGGGCTTTGAGTTCTGTGAACAACCAGGGGCAGGGGTGGGGGAGGGGGGGCAGAGCACTGCCTCTCACGACTGCCCCCTCCTTAGAGGGAACGGCAGCATTACACCAAGGACGCCACCTTGGCAGACACGTATGGGAGGTGGACCTGCTCTATACGGGGACAGCTATGGCAGACAGCGGCTCAGGCATATCTCTTCTTGGCCTTATTTATTACTGTGTGTTATTTAAACAAATGTTGTTTGTCTGTGCTGGGGACAGGGAGGGACTGTCACCACCAGAACCTTGTGCTGGGGGCCCAGTGACTTGGGCTTTAGGAGTCCCTGGGAATAAGCACTGTGTGCGAAATTCTGCTACCTCATTGGGGTCCTGGGGCCGACACAGGGGACAGGAGAGAGGGCTGGAGTAGCTGCTCTTGTCTGCCAGCCAGCAGTTGGCCCTCAGCCAAGAAGTAATTTATTGTTTTTCCCTGTATTTAAAGTTAAGAAATAAAATGTTATCAAAGAGTTAATAATATATAGAAGAGCAGCCTAGAATGCTGCATCTGGTGTGTGTGGACTGTGGGGAGGGGTCATTGAATGTCTTGTTTCACTGACTTTGTCAAAGGAAGCCAGAAATAAAGACAGTAACAAGAGACCTGATGATGTTTGTCTTTTACTGTGGCCTTTGGGAATCCTGGCCTATGTTCTTCTGGAGGCAGGGCAGTGGGAGTGGTGGGGAAGTTAGGGACAGGAACTGGGCTGAAAGGAAGTAAGCAACCCCCCAGGGGTGTGGGCTGCCACCCACAGGGAGGCAGAGGAAGCCTGGGCCCTGACTTCTGGGTTCATGGAGGACATGAGAGGAGGAGGAGGAGCAATTAGGGACGTCAGAAGTCATCTATGATCACGGTTATGATGAGTGGCCAGCCTATGTGTAGCACCACCCACACAACCCCTGGTGTCTCCCCCACAACCTCTCTGAGCCTCAGGGAAGAAAAGGCTGCATGCCCAAGGTCACACACCTGGTGAGGAGCAAAGCCAGGATGAGAAGCCAGAACTCACTCCAACTCCAAAGCCCATACACTAAACTACCCAGCCTTTCTCTGTCCAAATGTCATCTCACCTAAATGTATGGCCTTTATCATACTGGCATCAACCTATGTGGGCACCTCCCCTGATGGGAAGCTCACTTTCTAGGGAGAGCACAGTCAGTCCTTGGACAGGTGTCATCATTAGTGCATACTCACCACCTCTATGAACAACTGATTTATGATCCCTGAACTATGGAGTGATGAGTAGAGACCCCAGGTCACAGGGGCCTGGTCAGAATGCTGCCCCAACCAGGTCTTCCTGCCTCTCCCTTGGCCCAGGCCAGCACTAGGAGCACCAGAAGAAGAGGCCTCAGCAAACCACAGCTAATGCTCATGTCTCTCAGGAGCGGTTTACACTGTGAATCTGAGAGGTGCCCATAAGGAGAGGATGCTTTTGCAGTGAGTGGTAGCGTCCTCACAAACCAGTCTCAAACACTGGGTGGCAGGCAGGTACCCTCCCTGAGAAGCCCTGAGCCCTGTGTGGGAACATCCACAGCAATGTTCAGAAACCAGTGGGGGCAGTCACCTGGGAGCAGTGAGAGGTGATGCTGTGCACGACTCAGGCAACAGAAGCCATAGCAGGACCTGACCAGGGGCAGACAACCACAGGGGCAGCTCCAGGAGCCACTGAAAGAGAGCGGACCCCTTGCACCCAGGTAGAAACGAGGGAGGACCTGTGGAGGGGGCACAGGAGCTGAGCGTCCCACAGGCTGTCCGGAGCAGGGACTGGATCGTCTCCGTGGTCCCACAAGGTCTCAGAACCTGCTGAGTCCCACTATATTTGCTGAGGACTGCCTGCGGCCTGCACTCCTCCTACCCTCTGGGCTGGCAATGACTAAGACAGCACATGCACTCAAGGTTTAGCCCCAGAAAGAAGACTGTAAGCAATGGAGGGTCTGGAGAGGAGAGCTCTATCAGGAAAGCAGGCAACTCGGGGGTGGGGGTAGGAGGTAAGAGCTCTGCAATTCCTCTCCATCCAGAGGTTCAAGAGTTTTGAGCCAGAGGATATTTGTGGAAGATTGATTTTATGTTTATACAAAACTTTTTAGCAATCCAGTCTCTGGCAGCATCACCTCTGACCCACATCCTCTGCCCAACAAGAGCATTGGCCTGTCGGTCCGAAGGAAGATGGAAAGCCTTCAGGTGAAACTCCATGTGAATCTTTCTTTTTTTAATTTTTTTTTTAATTTTTTTTTAACATTTTATTTATTTTTGAGACAGGGAGAGACAGAGCATGAACGGGGGAGGGTCAGAGAGAGAGGGAGACACAGACTGAAACAGGCTCCAGGCTCTGAGCTGTCAGCACAGAGCCCGACGCGGGGCTCGAACTCACCATGAGATCATGACCTGAGCCGAAGTCGGACGCTTAACCGACTGAGCCACCCAGCCGCCCCAATGTGAATCTTTCAAGAAGACCGGAAGTGAGGCTGGACTGGGGCAGGGTCCCTTAGGACTTCCTAAGGATGCATTTACTCCAAGTGGTAGTCAGGAGGGTGTACAGCACCAGCAAGGCCACCGGGGCCCCACCACTAGGGGTCCACAGTGTGCCACATCTGCAGGTACCCACAGCTCCCTGCCTGCAGCACTGAGACTGTCCCCAAGACAAGAATCCTGTGGTCACGGATGTGTGCAGTCAGCCAGAGAGGGCTCGGGCCCTGCCAGGAATGATGGACCTCCCAGAGCCACAGAACCAAGCCAGTGCAGGTGGCAAAAGGGAGGAGGGCCCAGCCAGGAATGAGAGAGAAAGAAAAAGATGAAAGAGGAAAAAAGCGTATGTGTCAGCTATTGTGGCTGGGAGCACCACTACCTGGGGACTAAGCCCGGGGTATTTGCTGGGAGTTTCTCTAACCATATGGTCTCACTTCTTCCATGCGAGAAGCAAACCCTGAGCAGGTCCCAGAGAGAAGGGGGGTCGGGAAGAGACAGAGTGCTTGCTGAGTGGGAGGGAGATGCTGGTCATGGGGCCCAAGGTGGGGAGCCCCTTTGCACCCCACGAACCCCAGGCCCCGGAGGTTTCACTGGAAGAGGGGCTGGGGCTCAAGTGAGAAGTGAGACACACTTGAGTTTCCGGTGAACTTGGCTCCAACACCCTCTGTTTGCTGCTCAGATGAGGTGTCAGAAAACACTTCGAGTCACTGCTGGGGTTTCTCTGAGGCTGGCCCTCTCTGAACTGCTCGGGACTCAGGAGGACAAGGGCTTTCATCTTGTTTCCTTGTGACCCGGAAGCTTGAAGGCTGCGGATCATCAAATCCATCAGCCTGTGGCTTTTTCATTATTATCAACAGGAAAGTGCCTTCTGCATATTATCTTAATTTAGCTGGTCAGTTGGAGCAAAACCAAAAATCGTTCCTCCCTTGAGCTGACTCCTTTCTAAGCCGGCCCAGCCGAGTCCAAGCTGACCATGTTCCAGGCCGGCCGATGGCCTGGGACTCACTGGCCAGTCATCTGACTTTTCCAGAAGCCCAAACCGGTGTCAGAACTGGGGACTGTATCCACGGTCACCCCTCCCACACACACGCTGCCCACTCCTACACTGAAAAATAAAAGTCATAAAGCCTCATTATCTTCATTCGTTTCTCAGCTCCACCCAAAAGCAACAGAGTAAAGGGTTTGCAACGAACTTTCCCAGATCAACTGATTTCTCAGCAGCAAGGGAGGGCCCCATGACGAAGCCATTTGAAATCCCAGAAGCAATTTTCTACCTACGACCTCACTTTCTGTTGTGCCCTCTCCCTTCCCCTGCACAATGCCTTGTGGAAAGTGGTGCTCTTAAAGCGTCCTTCAGAAACGCCCCCAGCCCGTGCACCACCCAGGCGGACGCTGCTGTGTGGTCCCCGGTGACGCAAACATCAACATTAAATATAGCAACCTTCGTCAGTTCCGCTCTCTGCATTACTTGGACAAGCAAGCAACCAAGCAAGCACGTGGTGAGGGCCATTCCTGAAAGCTAGTCTGCTGTGGAGGCTCCCGCAGACCAGAGGGTCAGCGCCCCCTTCTGAGCGCACGGCCCTAGGCCACAAGAAGCCCCAGCGATACCCTAATAGAAAAGCAATTTTTCATTTAGCATCTCCTTTTTTTGTCCTCATCTCTGTCTTCCCACCTTTTCTTTAATCAGCATTTATTTATTTCCCACTGAAGGACAAATTTAACTAAGAAAAAAAAACTAAAACAAAACAACATGAGAATGGTGTCTGGTCCATGAGAGGCTGGGAAGGGCCCCAGGATTGGACTGTTGGGGACCTGAGTTCAATTCTAAGTGCGCTGGGGGAGCTGGCTGTCTCAGGAGCGGATCCGGCACCTGCAGGGGTCCCGCACAATTCCTCCCACGGGCCCATCAGATGCTGTGTTGCCAGTGAGAGAGGAAGGCACACCATTCTTGGGGGGTCTTCACCCAGCCCTGGACTGCCAGGCTGGTGCAGGGGGATACATGTGGGATGAGATGGGAAAGGTGGGTCACCAGTCCAGCTCTGAGGCTGAAGTGGCATCGATGCCTCGGGGACAGATGGAGAGGTTCTGCAGACTCCTCAGCCAGCTTTCCTCTCTCAGGAGAAGAACCTTCCACCTGCTTCTCAAAGAAAAGAGAAGCCAGGAGCCTATGGGGCTACTTCACCTCCATTAGAGAAGCCAGAGTGCACCCTCCTCCCCCTACTTCCCTCCTTATGAGGGGTCCTCCTTGCAACTTTGCTCAGAATCCCATTCCTTGGCCTTCACCAGGAGCTGGGGCGGAGACTACAGGGTCCAAGTAAGTCCCAGCTATGCCCCTAACTTCCCTTGCTGTTACTCAGGCCAAGTCTCAGCTCTCGCTTCTGCGAAATGGAGGTTCGTTCATTCATTCATTCATTCATTCATTCATTCATTCATTATCTACAGAGACCTTTACCAGGTGGTCTAGATGCTGGGGATCCATGATGAACAAAATAAGGTTACTTCTAGCGGAGGGACAGAGTCCACAAACAAGAGAACACAGATGCACAGGTGGTGGTGAGTGCCAGTGAAGTAGGGGGAGGGGGTGGTTGCTGTGAGGGTGGGGTAGGTGCTGCCTAACTGTGTGGGGAGGTCAGGATGCAGATCTGGATGAAGTGAGGGATGGAGAAAACCATTCACGTAACTAAGGAAAACGTCCAGGGAGAGGGGAAGGAAGAATGCTCCTCCCAGAATCAAGGTGTAGGGAGCAGTGGCCAAGGGTGGGAGCAAGAGGAATAGGCAGTCAGGGCTCTGAGGGCAAGATAGCTTTGCTCTGGCTCCTGCATAGCAGAAGCACTCTGTGTGAAGGACACAACGTGGGGACAAGGACGGGAGTAGGAGGGCCAGCTAGGACACTCCTGTGGAGACCCAGGTGGGACATGATGGTGCAGGACTGGATATGGTCAGGTTCTGGAGATGTGTGTGTTATCTACATGATATACATTTATACATCACTTCCACAAACATTATGACATCTGAGGTTATAAATATATGGATATTATGTAACATATAAATAGTGACTGTATAATTTTTTAACCATAAGTCTTAAAATTCCTTTATTGTGGGAAATTTCAAACACATACACAAGTAACTCCCCATTACTGACAGCCCAACAATTAGCAACTCATGGCCAATTTAGTTTTGTCTCTGTCCCACCTGCTTCCTAAGTCCCGCCTCCCACCTCCACCCAAGTTTCCAAACCAGAGGCTGCAGGATCGGATGTGGGCACAGAAGGTTTGTACCATGGTGTGAGCACCATGAAGGATCTAGTTGTTGGGCAATGATCTGGGGAGGCCTGTGCTCAAGTGTGTCCCCATATAAAAAACTTTTTACTTGTTTATTTATTTTTGAGAGAGAGAGAGAGAGACCGACCACGAGCGGGGGAGGGGCAAAGAGAGAGGGAGTCACAGAATCTGAAGCAGGCTCCAGGCTCTGAGCTGTCAGCACAGAGCCCGACACGGGGCTCGAACCCACGAACTTTGAGATCATGACCTGAGCCGAATTTGGACACTTAACCAACTGAGCCACCCAGGTGCCCCAAGGGTGTCCCTGTTTAAAAGCTACTGATCACATGGGGCACTGGAGGGCTCAGTCAGTTAAGCATCTGACCTGTGATTTAGGCTGTCATAATCTCACAGTTTGTGAGATGGAACCCGAGTGGTGATTGGGCTCTGGGCTGACAGCACAGAGCATGCCTGGGATTCTCCCTCTCTGCCCCTCCCCACACCCTCTCTGCCTGCCTCTCTCTTTCTCTCTCAATAAAAAAAAATAATAATAACTATCCACACATGGAATCCCCCACCCCCTCACAGCAAGCACCCCAGCAAAGCCTGCCCTCTCAGATGCATCCACACCACTGTTTCCATTTCATGAGGCCTCCTCCCCATTGGGCACCTGCCCCCATGGCACTCCAGAAGCTCTCTCACTGATGTCACTGATTGTCTCCTATCACTAAATCCAGTGGAAACACTTCGGCCTTATCTCACCCGCCCCTGAAGAACATCTGATGCCACTGACCACGTGCTTCTCCAAGACTCTCTCAAGCCTGCATCCTCTCCCAGCCCCCCTAGCTGCCTGCCTCCTCTCCCTCCTTCCCTTCTTCCAGCAGCACCAGAAACGCCACAGTCATTTCTTGTTCCATCTCTTCCTGAGTCCGGGGGCAGTACCGTTCTTCCCCTTGGCTTCCTCGCCGTCTGTGTCGACAGCCCAGACTCTCCTCTGCTCAGGGTCCCCCTCTTCCCTATGAAACTGTCATCTCTGCCAACAGCAGCTCCCATGCCAGAAACCTGGGGCTCTGTGTGACTTCTCACTCTTCCTCACCCCTATATTCAGCCCATCCCAAGTGCTATGATGATGATAATGATGATAACAAAAGTTGGGAGACTTCCTACAGGCCGGCACCACACTGAACACTGTTTTGATCACCTCATATAATCTTCCCACAGTCCTTTATTAGTTCAGTTCTACAGAGAAGTGTGGGCAGGGAAACTTTCCCGAGGTCACCTTGAGAGCAAGGGGCAGAGCTGGGACTCGAAGCACCGGGCCCCGCTGACTGCAGGATGCATGGCCTTCAGTGACAGTACATACTGGGAGCCACCCTCAGACTCATGGATGCTGCCGCCCCACGCAATCCATGATCCGTGAGCCATGCTTCTTGATCCACGCCAGCTACCAGCTCTGAGCTCACAGTGACCTCTGACTGCAGTCCTCCAGAAGGTTCTCCTCCCAGGCTGCTGGCTCACCCAGTTCCTGCAGGGCCCCAGGGAGCGCCTGCCTACTGGCCCGCCATGAACTGTCCCCACAACCCCTCTAAGGCCTACTTATTCCAGCGTCTGCTAGATAGAGCTCCTTTGGAGGAGTCTTATTTTCAACATGAATAAGCCTGTGAGAAGGTCCTGGAAAGGGCTCTTCTCTCTGTGTTGTGTCACACAACTGACCCAAGAGGACGGAAGAGGACGCATGCAGGGTTCAGGGTAGGACAGGGCGCTGGGGATGGCTGCTGTGGCAGGACTCCTCAGCCAGGGCCTGGAAACTGGGCTGCTCTGGGTACTCTCACCTGTCCCTGTTCTCTAGGGAGCTGTGGCAGATGCCCCCTTCCTGTGCCCTGGAGCGGGAGGTTAGGTTTTCTGCAGGAGCAGTGCTAGGGGTGCTGGGACATAGCAGAGGCAGCAGCCCTGGGGTCCCCAGAATAGAGCTCCAGCAATGCAATCTTGAACTCCACACCAGCGGTGCAGCCCTAGGGCTGGCACTCCTTCCTGAGGGTCGTTTCTTTAGAATTCTGGGCCCAACCGGGAGCCTGTTCCCCCACCCTCCCAATATGTTCACCAACACCTACTTCCCTGCACTGAGTGCTCTCTGTGTAAGGTGCTCAGTGGTACCTACTTCCTGAGCGGACTCCAGAGACCTAAGTATGAGGGCTGCAGGGTGTCAACTAACGCTCACCCTCCCCAAACAAGAATAAGGCCTCAAAGACTAAAAGGGGGACACATGCAGGAGGGATGTGGGTGGGGTAGTGTCCAGCAGCAAAACTCCCAGTGGCCCTGTCAGACGCAGGTTTGCCAGGTAGAGGAAGTACCACAGTCATGGGATCAATCAAAGATACGATTAATAACAATAATAAAAATAAAAATAAATATTAATAATAATACTATCACAGAGCACACACTAGGTACCAGGCACCATTCTGACTACTTAAAAACATTAACTTATTTATTCCTCACAAGAGCCACATGAAGGAGGTACCACGATTGCTCCCACTTTACAGAGGAAGTTGAGAAAGCAGAGCAGCCAGCCCTGACAGGCGGCCTGGCTGGCCATGTGCTGAGGTGGCCTCCAGAAACAGCCACACCTCATGGAGTAATACGTGCCCAGCACTTTGCATAGAATCTCTCTCACACCTCACAGGGATCTTATGAGCAGGAGCCACATCATTCCCACTCCACGGGTGAGGAAACTGAGACCCAGACAGAGTTAGTGATCTGTCCACGGCGACAGAGTGGACAAGTGGCTTGTTTGATGGATTCCAAAACCCAGTGTTCAAAACTGTCACGTTCTAGGGCCTGAAAGGACAGTTCTGAGGCCACACGGAAGCCAGGGCTGGTTCTCAGCACTCACACAGGGTGAAGGGAAGGGGGTCTATGCCTGACACAGCCAGAACCTAGCAGAGTCCTCAACTTCTCTCTGAGCTCCGGTGCCTGTCTGCCTTGTATCATCACTGCCTGTGACTCCTGATGGCTGGGAGAGGCTCCTGTGCAGGTGGTAGCTGTCCTTGTCCCTGATGGGCAGGCTCCATCTTCCAGGCCTCTGTCCAGCCAGCTACATGCACAGTGCCATGGGCCACAGTGCAGAGAGAACAGCTCCTTTTCTCCTAGCCTTCAAGGGGACCTTCCGGTCACTCCATGATGTTCTGCAAAGTTCACCTATCCCTGGATTTATCCAACCATTGAAACAAAACAAAACCAAAAAAAAAAAAAAAAAAAAAAAAAAAAAAGGCTTTATTCTGCTTCTGAGCTACTAGTTCGCATATTACAAATCTCTTCTGTTTACATCTTTGCCCCCAGAGCCTTAAACCTGGCGTGTAGCCCTCAGGAAAGGCATGTACTCAAAAAAGCCACCACTGAACACAAGGACAGCTTTTGTATCCTGCTGACCTCCCCTTCTCTCCAGCTCTCCCGCAGCCCCAAAGCTCTGACACGTGTGTTCTGCACCATGAACTCTCCTCCAGGATGTCTGCACTTTCAAGTTTTAACTTCCTGTTTTAACTTGGACCTTTCCTCAAAAAAGGGGTATGCACCATTTACTCCAAACAACAGTTTATCTGGATGTGAAGTCTCCATCTGTCCTGGAAGGAACTCAACCCTTCTTAGTAACTCTCCTCAACTCTGTAGTGAAGACCTAACTTGCCCTAGCAAGAAACCCAAATAACCCAATAAAAAATGAGCAAAGGACCTAAATGGACATTTTTCAAAGAAGATACATGAATGGCCAATAGATGCATGAAAAGATACTCATCATCAGGGAAATTCAAATCAAAACCACAGTGAGATGCCACCTCATACCTGTTAGAATGATTATTTCAAAAAGGCAAGAAACCACAAGTGTTGGCGAGGATGTGGACAGAAGGAAACCCTCTTGCACTGTTGCTGGGAATGCAAACTGATACAGCCGCTGTGGAAAACAGTATGGAAAATCCTCAAAACATTAAAGATACAAATACCATATGACCCACTAATTCTGCTTCTGGAAATACATCCAAGGGAAATGAAAATGCTATGTTGAAGAGATACATGAACCCCTATGTTCACAGCAGCATTATTTACAATATGTCGAGATGGAAACATCCTAAGTATCCATTGATGGATGAGAAGATAGAGAATTTGTACACACACACACACACACACACACACACACACGCATGCACACACAATGGAATATTACTTGGCCATAAAGAGGAAACCCCACCACTTGTGACAACATGAATAGACCGTGAAGGTGTTATGCTAAGTGAAATGTTAGAGAAACACAATACTGTATGATCTCACTTATTTGTGTAATCTTACAAAAACAAAACAAAACAAAACCCAAACACCCAAATTCACAGTAAGAGAGATCAGATCTGTAGTCACCATAGGTAAAAAGGGTAGAGGGAGGGTGAAGAGAATGACAGTGGTCAAAACAAACTTCCAGTTATAAAGTAAGTAAGTACAGGGGATGTAATGTACAACATGATGACTGTAATTAATTAACACTGCTGTATGGAATCTTGTTAAATTGTTAAGTGAGTAAATCCTAAGAGTTCTCATCACAAGGGAAAAAACATTTTTTCTTTTTTTGTTCTATATAAATGAGATGATGGGTGTTAACCAGACTTATTATGGTAATCATTTTGTAATATATATAAGTTAAATCATTATGCTGTACACCTTAGACCTACACAGTGCTATATGTCAATTATATTGCAATAAAACTTGGGGGGAAAACCTATGCAAAAATTTTAAAACGACAGCAACAAAAAAACTTACCCAGAGAGATCTGGCCTTTGTCCCAGCTCTTAGGAGGTAACTTCTAAGCCCATGGGATAAAGAATTTGTAACCGGTTCCTGGGAAGGAGCCCCTAAATCCTTGGGACTTCCCAAGGTATAAGAGTGTCAGGGCCTTAAGAGCTTATGCTAATTAGGCAACTCAGGGTAGGGACCAGCATCACCTTGAGGCCATAGTGGTATCAGCCAAACCTCCAGGGCGGGGCTGGAGGATGAGGTCAACTGAAGGGGTCAATGATCCAATCAATCACATTTACAGAACAACACCCCAGCTATATTCTGGACAGCATAGTTCAGGTGAACTGCCCTGGTTGGCAGTACTCTGTGCGCTGTCATACATTAAAGTGCTGGGGAGGTGGCATGCTTGGACCCAATGGGGAGGAAACAGAAGAAGCTTCACGTTGGGGACCTTCCTAGAACTCACCCTCTGTGTCTGTTCTTTTGGCTGGGTGTTACTGGTATCCCTTTGCTGTAACACAGCTATCACCTTCTGTATAGTACTTTCCTGAGTTCTATGGGTCACTCTAGCAAACTACAGAGCCTGAGAAGGTAGTGGGAACTTTCAAATTTTTAGCCAAACGGCGAAAAGTGAGGGTAGACTGGCGACCCTCTCTGATGGGAGAGCAGCCTTGTGGAGGCTATGCCCTTAACCTGGGAAGTGTAACCCAACTCTGCATTGTTGGTAACAGAAGTCATTGCATGGAGTTTGGCAAACCCACTGCAGTCCAGTGGAAGGATCCAAAATATGGCCGAAGGACCTTCCTCATACACTTATCTGGATCCTCTCCTTCACAAAGCGCCAGGCCCTGTAATAAGCCCCAAAGCACGGGGACAACTTAGTGGTATTCTTTTCTGTGTGAACTGAGGAAATCAGTAGGGAGAGGAAGGTCAGACAGCAGGGAAAGGCAGTGGACAGGACAGAGAAGGAAAGCCTCGGGAGGAAAGAGCAGTGGTACACCAGGGCTGAGGAGTCCTGTTCCCTGAGTGAGGAGTGGGGGTGCTTGGACCTCAGCGGGGCCCCGGGGATTAGACTCAGGCAGCAGGGCAGGTTGTGGGGTGTTGACAGACAACCGACTTGTAAACCAGGAAGATTATGGCTCTTTTTCGTAATGAGCTGAGGACATATTTAAGTTCCATTTACAAAGTGGTCATTCCTGAAAACCCGAGATAGACATGTTTTGTGAAGGGGCTCCTTATCGCTAAAGGCCTATGGACTGGAGGTAATCTGGACTGAGCCCCACCTGATGTCACTCATTTTTGCCAAAGCCTAAACCTGGAGGAATGGCATGCCTGAGTGCCAAGACAGGAGAGAGTCTTTGCCCATTATGTTCCTTCTACCCAGAGAAAGAACCCCAGATCAGCTTTTCCACAAGAGCAGAGTTTCCAAGATGCCACCCGTACTTGGAAGAAGCCAGGCTGAAATACTATTCAAGTCAAACTTTCTTGATATTACTCTATCTTTCCCCAGGAGGACTGCACTAAAACAAATTCGGACACCTGTGGCCTCTTCCTTCTGTGCAAACAAAAAGCCAGCAGCAACCCCAAGCTGATAAGATTAATCTAAAGAACAAATTATGGTGTAATTTCCTATGCTGATACTTTGTAGTTAATTTTAAAAAAAGGTTTCATTTTCCTATTGGTATGATTTCACAGGAACATTTTACCTGTTTCTGTGAGGTATTTTTTCTCCTGGAAGAGAGGTGCTGATTGGCCCCAAACGAATGACAACCTGGTGTAATGAAAATTTCCAATTTCCCTCATTTTCCCTCAGTTTCAGCAATTTTAAATCTATATATAGAGATATCTTCGTCAGAATTGCATTGTTACTCTCTTTTAGTAAACGGATTTGTCTCAGATTGTCACTGCAAATAGAGATCTATTAATGGATCTCACCTCCCAACTGATTCCAGCTCTGGTCTGCTTACTAGCATTTACCAGCACCTTCGTCCACGGCCAGAACTTCAATAATACGTTGAAAGAGATCATCAAAACGTTGAACATCCTCACAGCGAGAAACGTGAGTAAGATATCTGGCACCATCTCTCCAGATGTTCTGGTGATGCCGTGGGTATTTCTTAGACTATGAGAACATCAGGACTTCCAAAGAAGTGGATGGTTGGTGACAGACAGGGAGCTGTGCAGAGATTTCTCTGCAGGAGCTTTTTGGTCCTGAGGGATGGTAGGAAATTTACTTGGTTGGAGGGAGGGAGAACTGCCCAGCAAGGATCCCTCCGTACAGTCGGAAGTGACTCTGTCTCTTGTTCTCTCTCGTTCCCGTCGCGGCCAGGACTCGTGCATGGAGCTGACTGTCATGGACGTCTTGGCAGCCCCAAAGGTAAGAGCTATCCCAGGGTCTGCTTTGGCAGATTAGTGACTTGGGAAAGGAAGGCCACGTGTTTCTTGTTTGAACTTTTAGAAATTTCTTTTACACAGAAATTGAATGGCCCAAATTAACTATAAGCTGTTAGATGTTTTTAAAGAATGAGAATTCTGATCTTTACTCTCAAACATGTTTTGGTGTTTCTGGTTTCACTTGATTTACAAGATGGGTAATAGGAAGCTTGGATTTTGTCATCTTAAATCAGATCCTGGTCAAGGAAAAGTTCTTTCTTTTCCTCCTACACTGCAGCCTAGTACCTGGAATATAGGAGGCACTCAGTAAAGGCCTGTTGAAGGGGAGAGTTTTTCCAGCCCATACATTTCTGAAAAACCAAATACCCTCACAAAGAGAGATATGGAGATTACAGGTTGAAGGAGCTTTCATTTTGTCTAAGAGACTTCCTATGGCAACAGAGGAGGTATCGCCAGAGCCCCTCCTTTTCCGCAGCCTGGTCACCTAACAGCCCACCGGCTCCGGGGGCGGCTGTCCAGAAACCCTCAGCTGCTCCATCCTGCCAAGCCCCTTCCAGTCTGGTCCAGAACGGCCCAGCTACACGGGGACCCACACATCCCTGGCTTTGGCTGCTCGGGCATCTCGCCTTTCCGCCTCCTGTGCCGTCTCACCCCCGCCCCTCTATCTTTAGTGGGAGGAGACAGATTTGACAGCTGATAGTGCATTTTCTCTGACAAACATATGACTACAGCCATGTCAATAGCTTTGTGCACATCAGTTCCTGTTTTCATGGAAACACAAGACTGAGAATGAAAAACCCAAAGCTTCAATTTACCAGTGGTCTCCTAACCACTTGCTTTCCACGTGGACCAGAGGGGATCAGTTGGCCAGGAGTGCAGCCATGCAGGCTGGGCATGGCCACACCCCAGCACCTGGGCCAGAGGACAGACCCATCCTTCTGGGTGAGGAAAACTGTTCTTCAGGCTTTGTCTGGACGATCTCATTTCATTAAAGATTAGTCCCGGAGTCTGATACACAATAATATATAATACTATAATCATATATATAATATTGATGCATAATGTATTATTATGGAATAATATATATAATATATTATATATACATTATGCAATTTTGTCCTTTAGAATCTCATCCCATTTCAGACTCTGTCCATCAGGAAGGAGGTTGGAAGAACTTGAAGATTTTATACATACGTAGAATTCTATAATACATACATAACATCTATTAACATGTTTTTTATATATATATATATATATATATATATATATATATATATATATATATATATAAATAGCCAAGAGTCCACTGGGCTGTGCTCTGGGTCCTCCAGATTGCAGTGCACTGCTGAAGGGGGCTCCATCAAAGCCAAGGGCTGGGTCCCAAAGTGCTAAGGGTCTGGAAGTGACACAGCCTGTCGTTCTAGCCACAGTTTTGCCATTAACTAGCTATGTGGCCTTTGGCCAGTCTCCATATCTCTTTGTGCCTCAGTCTCCACACTGGAAGATATGAAAGTGATTTTGACAGTTGGCTGATATCCAATTCTTGAGTCAGTGCAATGTGTTACTGTAAAATGATGTAACTCTTGGTTAAAGGCAAAAACTGGTTATAAAGGAGCAGTAATTCTAAGGAGGGGCCAGGGGATAGAAATGATCCAACCCTCTGTGACTTCATGCCCAGGGGCAACTCCACTCCAGGCCATCTCTAGAAGACCAGGCCTGCCCTCACCCCTGCTGAGGCGCAGGCCAGGACATGCCACTGTCCTGCCGTTCTTGGCCTTCCTCTCCACCAGTTACCACATGCTCCCCTCACCACATGGGTAGACATCTGCTAAAAAAGTCCCTGTTGTCCTGCTTCAGTCCTACCTGCCTTCCTCAAACTGCTTCTACCCCTCTGGCATTAACCATCTTCATTGTTCCCTTTTCTTTTCCTCAAAAACACAACACTGCTTACTTATCCATTAAGATATTATAGAATAAGGAAAGGCTGCTATTTTCTTTGTGTTGCCAAAGAAGGACATCTTTCCCAAATCCCATGTATTAGTTTCCTTTCTTTGGGGGATCAAGAATTCTATTATCTCCAAGTTGGGTGGGATCCTGTTGTTGGCAGTGGCTGGAAAGAAAGTGCTGATCTACCCAGGTATCTTTGAAATTAAGGTGGTCTGAGATAGATCAAAATGGAGAACAAGCAAGCTGGCTGGTCCAAGATGGATTTCTTAGGTGGACCATTAGTTGGAGGTATTTCCTGCTTTCCAAAGAAAGCTCAAGTCCATGATTCCTCAGAGAACTCTATGCCAGCCCTCGACACCACCCCCCTCTTTTTTTAAGTAAAAGTGAAAGACTTTTCACAAGTAGTATTTGGGCAGAAGTGGAGATAATGAGTACAACACAAAGGGGACTAGATTTTTACGGCCCTCAACGAAGCTAGTCAAGGACCACGTTAGAAATCTAACAGTCTCTGCCACAGGAGAAAGCCTGGAAGGTATTCTCCCATTTGCTTCTACTCCCATGAGGATCAGGCTTGTTTCCAGCAAAGGCCTAGGCCCCCCTGTTGAAGCTCCTTTCCTTGAGCAGTCCTAAACTGCAAGGCCCACCAGGCTGTCCGAGCATGCCCCCTGCACTAGGCAGGACACGCTCGGGCAGCAAAAGCTGGAGAAGCAGGGAGCAGCATCCTGTAGCTGCAATACCAGTGCAACTGAAACTTTGAGGTCTTAACTAAAACTTCCTTTAGAATTAGTGCTTTTAAAGTTTTTCCATGAGATTCAAACTCTTTTCAATTCCTATTTTATCCTAGTAACCTTTAGAACATCCTTTGAAGAATGTGTTCAGAGACAATTATATATAAGGCCATATACTCAAAACTGACAGGGTTTAATTTCTTTTTTTTTTAGTTTTTTTTTTTTTTTAATTTTTTAATGTTTATGTTTTAGAGAGAGCAAGAGAAGAAAGAGCACAAACAGGGGAGGGGCAGATAGAGAGGGAGACACAGAATCTGAAGCAGGCTCCAGGCTCTGAGCTGTCAGCACAGAGCCTGATGCGGGGCTTGAACTCACAGATCATGATATCATGACCTGAGCCGAAGTAGGACGTTTAACTGACTGAGTCACCCAGGGGCCCCAAGGGAGCTTAATTTCTAGGCTCTAAGCCAAAGTTTCAGAAAAGTTTTCATTCCGTTTTGAAGAAAAAATAAGCAAAGAGGCTCTTGTCTTCTTGGTCTTCCCGAACCTCATTGTTCTCTCCAGCAGCACAGCTGGGGTCTGCCTTCCCTTTGCCTTCACCACCTCGGCTCACCCACTAAGCCTCCAAAGAGAGAGAGATTTACGGGAGGTTTCTGGACTCTCAGAGCCCAGAGATACTGGTACTGCTTTCAAGTTTCCAACTACAATCAGAGACCAGGAGGGCTCCTGTCTGGTTCGTTAAGTCCGCGTCCTCCCAAAGGCCTTGCCCATGGGCCACGAAGGCCCACAGGGCAAAGGGGAAGCTTCTGTAGCCTGGGATTCTAATGCTTCCGTCCGGGTCTGGGTCTTCCTGGAAAAAACCCTAAATTATGAAATACACTTCTAGAATTTAGCCTAAAGAAATACGAGATGAACATAAACATTTACACAGATGACTCACTGCCACTTTATTTTACGGAAGCAAAAAACTGCAACGATCGGGTATGAACCAATTACGGTACAAAGATGCCACGGGTTCCCATGCAGCTCTCAACCCCACGGTCTTAAACACTAGTGAATACTTAATGTTTATACTATCTAGTGTGTAAAAAGACTACAAAACAGTATCAATAGTTGATCTCCATTTTTAAAAAAGTATTTTTAAAGGGGCGCCTGGGTAGCTCAATTGGTTAAGCCTCCATTTCTTGATTTAGGTTCGGGTCATGATCTCATGGTTTGTGGGTTTGAGCCTTGCATCAGGCTTTGCATTGGCCGTGGAGTCTGCTTGGCATTCTGTCTCTCCCCTTCTCTGACCCTTCCCCGCTTACTCTCTCCCTCCCTCTCTCCCTGTCTCTCTCAAAATATATAAATAAACTTCAAAAAACATTTAGGGGCGCCTAGGTGATTCAGTTGGTTAAGAGTCCAACTCAGCTCAGGTCATGATCTCATGGTTTGCAAATTCAAGCCTCACATCTGGTTCTCTGCTGTCAGCGCAGAGGCCACTTCAGATCCTCTGTCTCCCTCTCTCCGCACCGCCCCCTGCCCCCCCCCCCCCGCCGCTGGCTTGCATGTGTGCACACACTCTCTCTCTCTCAAAAATAAACATTAAAAAAATTTTTTTTAATAAAAAATAATTTTTAAACTGTAAGGTATTTATCAAAACATCAAAAGTTACCTCTCTCTGGCTGGTGGAGTAATGAGTGAATTTCATCTTTGCTGAATATATATCACCTTTATAGTAGACATATATTACCTTAATAATCAGAAAAAAAAAATGCAGGAACTTAAAAAAAAAAAACTGCCCAGACAGTACTTGTCATATAAATCCCCTGGAGATTTTGTCAATGGAACTTGTGATCTAGTGCGTCTAGGGGGCGGGCTTGAGATTCTGCATTTCTAACAAGCTCCCAGGCGATGCCCAGGCTGCTATTTCATGGACCACACTTTGCGTGGCAAGGGACCAACAAAGCATGTTCTCGAAGAGGATAGAGACAGCTTTATCTGAGCTGGATCAGGTTCAAGCTAAGACCACTCTCCACACTCTGTGCTTTTTGTTCTTCAGTGCAAAGTGGGAGGACACACTGGGCCTGATTCAGACTGAGTTACAATCCCTCTCCCAGGTTCCCCAAAAGAGCTGTTTTCCCCCACTGGACATTCCCTCTTCTAAAGCCCGAATGTCCCCATGAAGAGTCATTCAACCAGACACACATCAGGGCTACTGCATCCCACCAAGGTTCTCTCATGCTGCACATCCCAGACCAAAGGCCTCTACAGAAGCTGTGTCCACAGCTCAGCTCAGGGGCACCCTCTCCCAGAAGTTTCCTCTGATCTCACACCTAGCCCCGACCCTGGCACACCCCTCTAGCTGTATGGGCTAATGTCTGATCTCCTCACATGGACCCCAAGCTTTGCACATACTGCCATCTCCTGTGGGGAGGGCCAAGTGGAGAATGCTACCCAAAGCACCAGGCCACAGGATGGGCACTCATTTATTCAACAAGTATGTAGGATCTCTGGGAAACCTGGACTTTAAAACCTTATAGCAACGAGACAGAGCAGAATCTGACTACAAGCTCATGCAGACACCTACAGAACAGCACGTGTGGTGGAGAGAAACAGACGTGGGCTATAGACAGATGGCTCCACATTCAAATCCCTGCTCTGTCACCTACTTAGCTGAGTGACTTTACTCAGGTACCTTTTCAGCAACACCATCTGAGGGAAAAGAGAAGGTTGCTGCACTTGCAGGTAAGTGGGAGAGGATGTTTACTGTGACCGGCAGCCTTCAGTCACATGGAAGGAATTCTTGAGTACCTGATCCATAGTTGAGCAAACTCACTTCCTCTACTTGTCCTCCTGGAAAGAAGCAATCACAAGGAAAACTCTCTCCCCCATGGTCAAAATGGAGCTAGTGCATGGCTAACTGTGGCATTTTTCTTTCTAGAACACAAGTGACAAGGAAATCTTCTGCAGAGCCACAACCGTGCTCCGGCAGATCTATACACACCACAACTGCTCCACCAAATTCCTCAAAGGACTCGACAGGAACCTCAGCAGCATGGCAAACAGGGTGAGCTGCTTGATGCCCAACAGCTTGGCTCCTGATGGACAGGAACCTCACATCTAAATGTTCCTCCTTCAGAGTTGTAGTAACCTTGGTTAATCAACCCATTCATTCATTCAGCAAGTATTTGTTGAGGCTCTGTGAGTGCAAGGGGCTGCTCTAGGCACTGGGGAAAAAGTGCCTGCTCTCACAGAATGTTCTAGTGAGTGAGTCAGGAAAGCAAACTAACATGTAATACTATGTCCAGTAGTGATATGTGCTATGAAAAAACCTGTAAGAATAAAGAATAGAAGGGTCATGAGAAAGAGGGCTGATTTAACAATTGATGACATCATCTGAACAAATATTTAAATTATGTGAGGATAGCAGGCCACATGACTAACTGGGGAAAGAACATTGCAGGCAGAGGAAATACTTGTGCAAAGGTCCTGAAGTAGAAATGAGGTTCACATGTTCAAAGATTAGTAGGAAAGCCAGTGTGATTGGATCAGATTGAGCAAGGGGGATTTTAATAGATAACACATGGTCTTTGCATTCTACCCCAAGCATGGGAGGATATATCCACAGGGTTTTGGGCAGAGACTCCAGTCTAATTTATGTGATTTAAAATGATCACTCTGGTTGTTGTGCGGTGAATAAACTGAATGAGACTAAGCACAGAAGCACGCTGGCCCACCAGGTGGTCATCCCACTAATCCAGGTTGGAGGGAAGAGCAGTTTTGCAGGTGAGAGCGATACAGGCTGTGAGCTTTGGAATATAGCAACAGAGCCAGGAGAACCATCATCACGGGTGAGGGAATGAGTAGAAGGTGGCCTCTTGGTTCTTGGCCTGAGCCCTTTGGGAGATGGTTGGTGTTGTTTACAGATTTTGAGGACTGGGTGCGGCAGGGATGGGGGCTGAGTGCAGGATCGGGAGTTCAATTTATAAATACTAAGTGTGAGGTGCCTCCTGGATAGCCAAGTGGAGATGTTGAGATTGTTGGACTGAGCCCAGAAGCACTCTCACATACAGAGGTCAGGAAGAAGAGGTTGGCAGAAGAGCTGAGAAGTGGCCAGTGAAGCAAGAGTGAAATCAAAGATTGTGTGGTGTCCCAGACAGCAAGTGAACAGACTCTTTTAATAAGGAAGGAGGCATCAAATGTGTCGAATGTACCAGAAGGTCAAGTCAGATGAAGAGGAGAACGGCCAGTGGATCTGGCCTGACAGAGGACGGGGGGATGCCGATATCTATGGAGATTCAGCACTGAAAGCGTGATTAGAGCAGGTTCCACAGAGAGTGGTGGTGGGGAGGAGTGGAAAGCAAGGGGAAGTGAGGACACAAAACTCTTCTGAGGTGTTTTTCTATTAGGCTGCCTAGAAGCGGAACAAGAGCTGAAGGACAGGTGTGGATTCAGGGAAATTCTTTTGAGGTGGGGCATATATGCAGCAGGTTAACACTCCAGAAGGCATGATCCAGGGGAGCGGGGAGAATCGACGGTGTGCAAAAGAGGAAGAGCCAAGAGTAGATGTTATCTAGGGCCAAGGGCAGGAATTGGGGACATTCACCCCCTTACTGCACCTGCCCCCCTCATTTGTAAGGTAAGGTAAGGAATAGGGTGCTGCCACTACGCTCATTCCCTCTTTTAATCCTCTTAATTATCTCATGGAATAGGCACAATTGTCCCCCTTTTATAAGGGAAAACACCGACGCTTTTATAAATGAAGTAGTGTGTCCTAAGCAACATAATTAATAAAGTGGCAGAGCAGAGCTGAGCCCCAAACTGAAGCAGTGGCCTGGGATCCTTTCCACCCGTGGTGCTGCCAAGCTGGAGGGATGCTGTTCATAGGCAGGAGAGAGAACGGAACGACTCTCTGTCTCAGCAGGCCAGCTGGCGATGCGGAAGGCCCAGGATGGCTGCAGGCAGGTCTGAGGCTCCACCTCATGTTAAGCCCCAAAGCAGCATGGAGTTGTGACACTCTCCCCCCCACCTCCCGCAGGGTCTGTGGCACCCCTCAGAGGCTGACAGTGAAGGTAACCATTTCTAGGAGTTTATTAGCATGCACAGAAGAGGCCTGGTGGCAGAGAGGGACTTCCAATGAAACTAGACTGGAGGAGTGAGGAGGCCCTGGTCAGAAATAATTGCTTGGGTAGCAAGGGCCACAGCAGGCTTGACTCAGTAGACAGGCAGGAAAGACAGACTCAATTACTTAGCTAATGAAATGACAAGCTAATGAAATGTTTCTTTTGCAGACCTGTTCTGTGAATGAAGTCAAGAAGAGTACACTGAAAGACTTCTTGGAAAGGCTAAAAGCGATCATGCAAAAGAAATACTCAAAGCAATGAAGCTGAATATTTTAATTTATGAGTTTTTTAATTACTTTATTTTAAAAATATTTATATATTTATAATTCATTATAAAATAAAGTATATGTAGAACCCGACAGTACGGTGTCCCTTCAATGGCATCAGTTGTATCTACTTGACAACTTTTGGGGAAACCATTGTAATTTACCAAGAGTCTAAAATTGGTGTGGGTGTAAAAGTGGAGACACTGTTTTCCTCTCCAGATGGGGACTCAATGCACAAAAGGATTAAAGAATAGAAGGCCACACAAGATGTAAATGAGAAATAAGAGAGCTTGTAGAGTGTGGGTCCCTGAGTCTTACTAACTAGCAACTAATTGTGAATTGAAAGGTGTTAACTAGACGCTTAGAACGTTCGTCTCCCAGTGGCACAAGGCTGTCGCCCTGAGTCTATGGGCAGGGCCAGGGATGAAGTCCAGCACAACATGTGGATCTGCAGTGAACGATATCTAAAGCCCTGATAATGTCAATTCCCTTGACGATGTAAGACTTTCAAATCTTAGGACCAATAGACAAAGCACAGACAACTTAATTGTAATTATACAACCGGCTGTGAATGCTATCAACCTGACAATGTAAGAGGTACAGCTGAAAATGGTTGAGGGGTAAAAGCAGAAGGAAAGACAGGTGAGGCTCCCCCAGCTTACCGGTGGAAGGCATCAGTTGAACAGCACTGAGGAGGATGGAACAAAAACAAGAGATTTAAGTATTCAAAATTGCAAAGGTACCATAAGATCTAAAAATAATTTACCATAAAAAAATGGGGGGGGGGGCACCTGGGTGGCTCCGTCAGTTAAGCGTCCAGCTTTGGCTCAGGTCATAATCTCACAGTTTGTGGGTTCAAGCCCCACTTCGGGCTCTGTGCTGACAGCTCAGAGCCTGGAGCCTACTTTGGATTCTGTGTCTCCCTCTCTGCCCCTCCCCTGCTCGCTCTCTCTCTCTCAAAAAAATAAACATTTTAAAAAATTTATAAAAAATTTGGAAGGGGCAGTATAAATGGGGTAAACCCTTACTTTTCAAGAGGGAAATCAACACACAATATCTAATGTTGGAAAATTAAAAAAGAGTTGGCAAGAGGGGTCATAAGCTGAAGACTGGTGTGGCTGGAGGTGGGAACAGGAGAGGTAACTGTACTACTCTGCCCTCATGCATGTTTGTAAGTTTTTGTAATAAAAAGTGGACAAAAGCCCATAGTGAGTGAACTGAGAAATCTTTGGAATTATGCTAGTAGCCACCATAAAAACTAAAAACTGAAAAAGGAAGGTGGTTTGCTGGCAATGGGACTTGGAGTAAGGATCAGGGAAAGCAAGACACAAGACTGCTGGCTTTCCATGTTAAGGCCGTGGCCATGTGCATACATAAATGATAAAATATTTTTTTTATTTTTTAATTTTTTTGATCTTCCCAAACTTACTTACTTATTTTGAGAGAGCGAGAGCGAGAGCATGCACACTGAAGAGGCAGAGACAGAGGAGAGGCAGAGACAGAGGAGAGGCAGAGAATCCCAAGCAGGCTCTACACAGTCAGCAGGGAGCCCATTGTGAGGCTTGAACCCACAAACCATGATATCAGGAACTGAGCCAAAGTAGGATGCTTAACCCACTGAGCCACCCAGACACCCCAGTAAGTGTTTTTGAAAATTAAAGAACTAAAAATGACAAAGACAAATGCTGGTGAAGACGCGGAAGAGTCAGAACTCTCATATATTGCCAGTGTGAGTGGGACAAGGTGCAGCCACTTTGGAAAATAGTGTGACAGTTTCTCAAAAGGTTACATGCAGTTCCTATATGCCCCAGCAATTTTAATCCTAGCTATCTGTCTACCCGAGAGAAGTGAAAGCTTATGTCCACACAAAAACCTCTACACCCAAGTCCATAACAACATTCTTCACAATAGCAAGAAAACAGAAATAACCCAAATAACACCCGAGGAGAGAATAAAGTGTGGTATACCTATGCAACAAAATATTACTTGGCACTACAAAGAAATGAGGTACTGATACATGCTACAATATGCAAAAAGCTTGCAAACACTAGGCTGAGTCAAAGGAGCCAGACACAAAAGGCTACATAGGTTATGATTCCATTTATATAAAACGTCCAGAAGAGGCAAATCACTAGTGGGGTACCTGGGTAGCTTAGTCGGGTAAGAGGCAAATCTATAGAGGCAAAAAGCAGAAGACTGATTTCCAGGGGCTTAGGGGGATGGAAGAAGAGGGAGTGAGTGCTAATGGACACAGGCTTCTCTTAGGAGAGATGAAAATGTTCTCGGACAGTGATGACGACACTTGCATAACTATGAATACTAAAATACTAAATACTGGGGCACCTGGGTGACTCAGTCAGTTGGGCATCCAACTTCGGCTCAGGTCATGATCTTGCGGTCCGTGAGTTCGAGCCCCGCGTCGGGCTCTGTGCTGACAGCTCAGAGCCTGGAGCCTGCTTCAGATTCTGTGTCTCCCTCTCTCTCTCTCTGACCTTCCCGCATTCATGCTCTGTCTCTCTCTGTCTCAAAAATGAATACATGTTAAAAAAAAAATTTTTTTTAAATAATAAAAAAATAAAATACTAAATACTAAAATTCTAAAAACCACTGAAGTGTATACTTTAAAAAGATGAACTTTATAGTATATGAGTATACTTCTAGCATATGAGTATACATCTTAACACAACAGTTACTTTTTAAAACGTTAAAAGGGAAAGGGCGCTTGGGCGGCTCAGTCAGTTGAGCATCTGACTCAGTTTTGTCTGAGGTCACGATCTCACGGTTTGCGAGTTCAAGCCCTACATCAGGCTCTGCGCTGACAGTGCAGAACCTGCCTCAGATTTTCTCTCCCCCTCCATGCTCAGGCTCTCTCTTTCTCTCTCTAAATAGATAAATAAACACCAGAGTTAAAAAAAAAAAAATTAAAAGGGAAGACAAACAAAAGCAGTGGCAAGTTGTTGAAAGTTGCCTTTTGAAGACATGCAAGAAACTGCATCTAGTAGCAGTGAATGAGCACTCTCCTTTCATCCTCGCTTACACGTATGTGACAAAAATTAATACTAGTACTAAAATTATACCCAAACATGTAACATCTTTTTAACCCTTTCAAAATAAGGGAACAAATCAAAAGCTTGAAGTCTCACCCTGACCACAGCCAGTTTCACCCTGCCCACATAAAATACCAGCATGTCAAGGGCAACAAGTAACTAAGAGAGTCATGGAGCCTTCTAAGGCCACACTGAAAACTTTAGTTTCCTTTCTTCTTTGATTGAGACTCATTTGCATTCAATGGCTAATGTGAGCTGTAGTCTGCCACAGGATATGAGTTGTGGGTAGTATTTGTGTATGAGGCCAGGACGGTAAAAGGAAAGGTTGTTGGGAACAAAGACTGAGACGGGGCCATAGGAAGGACAGGCAGACTCCGGGCACGTCTGTCAGAAGCCGAGTTTCAATGGTTAAGAGGCAACTAACATTTTTATTTGCTTCCAGACGGGTGGTTCCGGGCTCTGGACAGAAACGCCCAACAATCACCCCTTGAATTTACCAGGAGGGCAAGAGAACATGAACAGAGGAGGACACACATAAGAAGAAGGAGTGAATAAATGAGGATGAAGTGAAAGGTGAGATGGCTGTCATTTGAACACATTCATTTAGAAACTTTGCCACAGCCCAGGCTTGAGGGGACGTGCCTGCCTGCGTGGACTGTGCAACACTGACGACAAAGTCTGAACCTCTCCTTGCCAGCAACCACCTCCACCTGTTGCCTACGTATATATTATATCTCTAACTGACATTAGTAGGTAAGAAATACCTATTGAATAAATGAACGAAAGAAAAGATGTTTCACTCCAATCTATGGTGGAAGGACTTTTATTGACACATCCTTGGACCAGCCACGGTTAGAAATGCATCAGGGGCTTCCTTGTTCCTTACTGGCTTATCCATGCCGGTGAGCCTGCCCTATCCTTCTCCCCTCTCCTCCACAGGTCATCTTGGTGGGGAGGGGCTCTCAGGGTGCCCAAATCATCTGAGAACAAGGAATTTCAGTGCATGCAGCGGGCTGCATGGCTTTCTCATGGGGTAGGGCTCAATCAGTACGCAAGGTTAGCCTCTCCGTTCCCACCAGCTTCCACTGAGAGCAAGGACTTTGTCTGGTCCCAGAGCTGATTTCTTGGTTCAATTTATAAGCTCAAGTGGAGAACCAAAATCTAGTTAGCTGTCAGGCCCAGCGTTTCCCGAACTGGGTTTGCCCTGAGCCCCTGGACATCTTCTCCTCAGCTCTCCACAGTTCGGCTCTTGGGATCCATCCTTCCTGTCAACTTCCTCTTAGGTGCACCTTCAGGCTCTCCACCGTCTCCTATTAGCCAGTGTTAAGCCAAACACAATCATTCATTTACTTTTGTGCGTGCTGGCTGCAGGCCTGGGTACCTGCCAGGTGACGTGAGTAAAGAGAACCAGGGAGCTCGCAGAGAAGACAGAGGGCTTGGCTCCTCTGGCTCAGAACCAGGTCAGCCCCCAGGGCCCGGGAGTGCGCACCATCTGCTCTCCCAGCTCCCGTCTATCTAATCCTTCACAGTCTTTCCAGAAGTTGTTCCTCTAAAACACAAATGATATGAGTGACCCACTTTAAGTTCCCGTGTGGCTTCATATTCCTTACAGAAAACTCCCTTCACAATAGGGTCCTGGCCTATCGCTTTCCTTTTCAGGCTCATCTGTCCCCATGCTTTTTGCCTTCTGTATCAAACATCCTACCGGGGCACGTGGCATTCAGACCCATATGTTACGCCTGCTGCCCCGGATGCCTTTCCCTACTTGTTACAACATTTCAAACAGCACTGTCCCTGAGAAGATGCCTTTTCTGGCCATTTGGTGCCAGGCACCATCCTGGCTGCCAGGGAAGAACACGGAGCCTGGCAGCTCACCAGTCACACCCCGTAACTACAGCCCTCAATGTGCCGCACGCTTGTTCTCATTTCCATGGTCACCTGTCCCTCCGGAGGGAGGCTGTGAGCATCGCAAAGACCTTCTGAGCAGAAGAGCGTAGGCACACAGTAAATAGAGAAGACACCAGTGACGCAGTGGCACAATTCATGATGGAGTAGAAATCAAGGCCAACATAATATTTCTGTAATGACTCTGGTGCTTTTAGGTTGGGTTAGGCAATATCCTCTCACTGAGATTCGTATCAACTCCGAGAAATATTTTATTCAGTTGTAAAGTCCCAGTTAAATTCCTTTGTACCACTGGAGAAATAAAGCCTTTGATTAAAACCTAAAATTTCCCCAGCCCTCTGAAAAGGGGAGGGGGAGGGAGCAGGTGTGGAAGAATGTGTGATCTGTCATATTCTTTAGTCAGAGCCATAAACGTGTTTGGGTAAGACAAAGTGATGTTCTGATAACGTTGATAAAAGTAACTTGAAGATTGGGTCACAGGAAGCCCAAGATAAATGCTGAGAGGAAACAGGTTCTTTTTGAAGTAGCCTCTTCATAATCATTTTCCCACACATGTGTTCAACTTCCGAAGGAGGACTGAAGACCTGATTTGCTTTGCAAATGAAACAGCCTAAGAATGAGACACTCAGCTCCTGTTGTAACAAATGTGCTCAGAGGCTCCTCCAGCTCCGTGTAGGCTTAGGCTGTGGCTTCCGAATTCTGTGAACTATTCCCGCAGGCACAGGGTAACTATGGTCCCCTAGGCTGGTCCTTGGCTCTATTTTTTGTTTTGTTTTCGTACTTGGTTTTAAAAGAGATTTCTCAAGGTCTTCAAGAGGACAGACAACGTCCTCAGCAGCATCCTGACAACACAGGCAGTAACAGGTTTCGTGAGGGAACGCATTAGTGGGTTAGTGGTATCGCTTGGTCGGAGTATCACGCTCGGAAACTCAACTGGGGAGGATGGGCAGATGCGAAGGCGGCACTATTTATTACCTTGCTTGGGCCATAGCGGGCCTTTAATCTTCTTCTCACATTCTACACAGTGAAGGAGTGGGAACTAAGTTAGCAGCTGGGAAAAGAGAACAAGACTGAAAGGCCCAGAGGACTCTCCTTTCCTATGTAAAAGCACATCAAGTCCTCTGAGACTGGCTGACAAATCCAAACCTCTCAGCGCCTGCCTGCCGTGAATTTTCCAAGGCAGCTCAGCACGGTGCCTGGTAATCAATAAGTGTTTGTTAAAAGAACACACGATTAATAATAATCCAAGCAAAGTTTTGTTTTACAGATATATTAAGCTCATTAAAAGTTTTTGAAAGAAATCAGGATATCTTACCACTAAGAAATGTCTCCTTTTACCTTTTAGTGACATACATTTTTCATACATGGTTAAGTTTCTGTTCTCAAATACCTAGTGAAAGGGTAACAAAATTTAGATAAAAATATTTTTGGTGAAAATAAATTTTATCAATTAGAAGAAACATTTTAAAACTTCTCTCCCAGGTTTCTGTTTCAGGATGATTTCTGTTTAAAGGCTCACAACATTAAAAGCTTTGGGTGTGGGGGTGCCTAGGTGGCTCAGTCGGTTAAGCACCCAAGTTTGGCTCAGGTCACGATCTCACAGTTTGTGGGTTCAAGCCCCGCATTGGGCTCTCTCTGTGCTGACAGCTCAGAGCCTGGAGCCTGCTTCAGATTCTGTGTCTCCTTCTCTCTCTGCTCTCCCCCCACCATACCCCCCAGCTCGTGCTCTCTCTCTTAAAAATAAACACACATTTGGGACATGTGGGTGGCTCAGTTGGTTAAGTGTCCAACTTTGGCTCAGGTCATGATCTCACAGTTTGTGGGTTTGAGCCCCATGTCAGGCTCTGTGCTGACAGCTCAGAGCCTGGACACTGCTTAGGATTCTGTGTCTCCCTCTCTCTCTGCCTCTACCCTGCTCACACTCTGTCTCTCTCTTCCAAAAATAAATATTGAAAAAAAATTTTTAAATAAACACTAAAAATTTGTAAATAAATACACATTTAAAAAATTAATAACAAAAAGTTTTGGGTGTGAAAGGTGCTTGGGTGGCTCAGTCAGTTAAGCTTCTGACTAGTGATTTCGGCTCAGATCATGATCTCACGATAGAGCCCCACATTGGGCTCTGATGACAGCACAGAGCCTGCTTGGGATTCTCTCTCTCTCTCTCTCTCTCTCTCTCTCTCTCTCTCTCTCTCTCTCTCTGCCCCTACCCCACTCATGCAAATCTTTGTCTCCAAATAAACAAACGAAAAAATTGGGGTGTGAAATGACACAGGCCTCTCTAAACCATATAAAATTGAGATGCCAAGCATAAAGACCCACAAAGAGAGTTCAGGGGAAAAAGCAGACCACCACTATCAGTGTTAGGTAAAGATTTTTATTTCTAACTTAACCATGCTGCATGTATACATACAATATCAATATATACAACTTGAACAAATACAATTTATACATAAAATACAATGAAAGTGTGGCTTTTGAAATTAATGCAACAAACTCATTGGAAGATTTGCAATTTTGGCCAGTATACAGTATTGTAGTAATGCTACTGAAGTTATTAATGATTTAAAATTAATCGAACTACAGTATAAGTTCAAAGGCACTAGGAAGATCTAGGTTTTCTTCTAGCATTTTAAAAACAAAAAATAACTAAAAAGGAAAACAAATGTATACATTAAGAAATTGGGCAGACACTGGCATGCTTAAATGTAAACTCTACCCATTCCTTAATTCACAGCCCTGTAAGAAAGAGAGGGACCTCCCTTTATAGAAGAGTTAAGGGGAAAGATATTTTTAGAAGACTAAAAATGATAGCTACAACCCAAAAACCATAATCATAATTTTAAAAATATGTTACAGATCAAGTAGAATCACCTCCCTCCCCTAAAATAATCTTAAATTTCTTGCTGCAAAAAAAGGTCCCCTTTTCCCAGAAAGATGAGATACCTTGTCAAATGGATTCTACTTGCCAGATAAAAACACAGATGCAGGCCACCCCCATATACCTTGATTAATCTTATATTTTACAAGAATCTAAACAAAAAGGGGGTGTACTATTATATTTTAATATCCTAATTATAAGTATATATAATTGAGGTTTTAAAACAGGGTTTATTAAAGAATGTATCACAATTAACATTCTACCAAGGCTCCTTTTAATAAATAAATATTACTTTTTTTAAATTAAAGAGAAAATACCCTTTCAATAACCTATTTATATGAGACACTCATCTTAAAATTGTCTATTTCAAATAATGAGCAAGTATCTTCATCCATATCCTTTCATGAAATTAACACTGAAGTTAAAAATATTTCATTTTATGGACAAAGACACAGTACATGTGAAGAAACCACAGAATTGCTATGATCAGAGCTAAATGAAGAGCTCTAAAGTCAGTATCCCATGTTTTCATATGGATATTCAAGCCTGGCTCGAATATCTTATTTTGGTATTTCATAAAATGAATTATCTAAGGTACATCTGGTATAATCAATTTCTGATGTAAATGTTAAAAAAAAAAAAAAAACTGCTCACATGGCCTGTTTTGTAAATTGCTCAATGTTTTGACTTTTTACAGATTTTTGCTATTGTAGCAGAAGTGGAATAGAAAAATAAATCTAACACACTGGCTTAAATTTTCTGTTTTAAAGCTTAATGCACAAGTTGTTCCTTCCCCACAGCAAAGGGAATATAGTGAATGATACTGTAATAGCCTGTAATAGCGTCTTATGGTGAAAGATGGGAGCTACACTTGCCATGAGCACAGTGTAACTCAGCAGCGGAATCACTATTTTGCACACCTGAAACTAATGTAACACTGTGTGTCAACTCTACTCAAAAACAATAAAAAATAAAGTTATTCCTTTCCTATTCACTGGATGGTTAAAGGCTAGAAGTGTGGATTTTTAGAAAGAAGTATGCATCTTTTTTATTCTACTGGCAAAATTAAGATTTCTCTGGAGCATTTGCTAACCATTAAATGTGCATCTACAACTGCCAAGACATTCTGCACAGATAAAGCTTTTACAAGACACAAATTCACCTCTAGTCTTCACAGTACCTGAACAATGCCCCACAGAGTGTAAAGTCAAAACTTCTAACTATCTTACACATTACAAGGAAAATGCTGCCAGGTAAATGCAATTCTTATTACCTAGAAAATATTCACCATACACAGGACATCTGGTACACCACCTTTGGAATGAACTTTAAACTTAGAGACACATTTTTACCACCACCTCACAATCATGCCACCTACACTCACCCCCAGTCTATAGGCAGCTTGGTAACTACAAACCAATATTTAACCAAACTTACTAAAATACTGTTCACTTAATAAATACTAATTTATGAAGTCTCAAACTTGCAACCAATGGACTTTAGGGCTGATCATATAATTTTAAAATTTATAAAAGATACATTAAGTGGCTTAGGAGTAGCATAACTTATGAAAAAATTAAAATTTTGTAAGCAATCACCATGAGAACAATTCTAACTATTATAACTTATTTTACTATAAAAATGATTTTTTTTTTAATTTTTAAAGGAATATGGTATAACTGGGATTTGTCAATAAAAGAAATTCAGAGAAGAATGTTTTCTTTTTATAAAATATAAATAAAAGCAAAACAAATGTTTTAAAGTCTAAGAATTAAAAGATACACATATTTCTTGCTTTGATTGCATTTTGTGGAAAATGGAGACCTTTCTCAATTGGGAGATACAGAGCAATTCCTATCACAATTTAGAACTGAGATGCAGAAAAGCATCCATTAGTCACACTTCAAAGTGAATTTTAGAAAATATACATATATGGGCAAAGATTAGTGACCAGTATTTAGCTTCTTAATTTTCTGCAACTGTGACTTTTATATCTATGTACAAACTCAATGCTTCGAGAGAACATGAAACCAGAACCAAAAAAGTGTATTTCACTTGAAGTCCAAGTGGCAGAAAAAGGTCAAGAGAGGTCCTAAAGAAACGTGTTTCCAACTTTTGCATTTTAAACATGTATACTTCTAAAGTTTGGCTGCTGAATTATAAAATTTTCCAAAGATCAATAACATAAGTTGTCTCATACTTAAAATGCAATGAATGTTAGTATAAAAATTAGAACATTTTTAAATAGGCCAGGTGGGTGTTAAGATCAAATAATTTCTTAGATATGCAGCCCATACATTCACATATGACAGCACAACATAGAATGATGAGATCTGCTACTTTCTGTGTGCAAAACAGGACATATATATTTTTTTCTATTTTGCCTATCCAGTTACCTAATTATACAGTAGTTGAATAAATCACTAGCAGATTTATGTATACATTAAACTGCAACTCTCTCAGTATAGTAAGCTGCTCCCCCAAGTTCCCTGCACCGTATAAACTAGAGTGTAATATGACAATCTGAACAATTACCAGTTGTACAATTTTAATATGACATTAATATATATACTGACTAAGACTTATTAGGCAAAATATTAGTTCCAGTCTTACTCCATGATTTACAGCTTCCATAATCTGAAATTACACAACAGTCTTCAGTGTTTTAATTAAAGATTTTGTCTAGGCATGAGAATATCATTAATTTTTATTGTGACTTTAAGTCTGTAATGTTTACTGAAGTAAAGAGTCAATCACAGTTTCAGGCTTTGCAGAACGCTTTCTGTTTGGAGAAGAGAAAAAGAAAATATGAATGCTTTCCTAAAAGACTGAATGCGAACACTTTACATTATGTAGCAGGTATGGCCACAGGGTGGCCATAAGGTCTAGAAACAAGCCAAGGTTTGCCACGTTTGACATGTTAAGAGATCAATGCCCACCTTTTTAGGCCAGAGGAAGGTCACCTGAAGTAGGTGCAAGAGCCTGACACTTTACCCTACCAACCAGAATGTAAGGGATTGAGTCAATGAAAACTTCTAAAATAGGACTAGACAGGCCAGGGCCAAGTGGGCTGTATGTTTGCCAGGCCTGAGCCCCTGGATTATCTGTTCTGGGGCATGCTGAAGGTACAGGTTCATTCAGTGAAAAAAAGAGACACAAATCCTCTGAAGCAACACCTGCAGAAGCATGTGCAGGGACCGATGGAAATACTACATTAATGTACGGTGTTCAATGGAATTTTGCTTAGCGCACTCAACTATGCATTTCTAATTTACAGGAACATCACATTGGACCTTATCAGGTAATGTGATACATTATCAACAAACCATTTATTGTGTATGTTTACGTTCAGGGGCATCTACTGTTTTTATAATACAGAAGGCTAATTCTGGTACACAGAGAATGATAGGTTTGGCTCATCCAATGTTGGCTCAAATGAATTTTTTTTACGTTAAACCATTTATCATCACTCTTGTGTTGTAATTTTTCTTATTGACTGCAGAGGTAAGAGAAAAATATCTCTATTAAAAATGGAAAAACGAAAGATCCAGCAGGATTTGTGTTTGACTTCTTCATTCACTAATATTACATACATGGCTTCTGTTGACATGTGAAAAGTTTTTAACAAGTGGCACTTGAATGCCAAGAAATGTAAAAATTTGTACATCTTTACAATGCTACTGACCTTCAGTCACATATACCAAATTTATAGATGTTAGGTTATGTCTATGATGTTACGTAACATAAAATATTAAAACCTTACAACTTCATCTGACTTATAGCTCAAAAGTCTACATACTCAAAGTAGGGGGGAAAATAAGCTTAATATTTCCTATCATTTCAGGAGCTCCAAGTGTTAAAATCAGTTTAAATAAGCTGAACAGTACTTACGTAGGGAAGGGAGAGAAGAAACACGCCCCAGCCCTGATCTCATGTTATGATACATATAGACTACTCAACAGTCAAAACCAGCACTCAAAGGAAAGGGAAAAATGGTCAGAAAAGCTTTCTTTAACTAGCAAGGTTAAAGGTTAAAGGTTCTTGGAGCAATGTTTATAACAGAAAAGCAAGCCAGCAAATATAAGAGCTTGGAGTTGAACCAGGCAAATTCATTAGCATCTCACTAGAAGAATTACTGTAAGAAATTAAGGGATTAAGATAGATAAGAGATGACTTCTAATACATTTGGATAGAACAAAGTATATTAAAAATAAACTCCAGTACTCAGGAAGGCTAAAGAAGTTGGAAGCCTTAATTTAATTCTTTAGTTTTTACTTACTCAAATCATTACTACCTAAGGACTCTGATATTTATTTAAATATAACTAAAATGCAGCTTTTTAATACAGCTAAAATATTTATTATGTTAACTAAATTTCCTCTAAATGTACCTACATAGGATATCTCAGTGCCTTTATCTCACAGGACTGAAAGAGAAGTCTTTACCTTCGCCCCGTCTTTGGCCTTGCTTTCCCCTTTGACGTCCGTGGCCTCTCTAACTTCATCAGGGACTGCCGGAGGCTCTCCTCAGTATAGGCAAGATACACGTGGGAAAGGTCCACTTCAAAGGGCTAAGTAAAGGGAGCAAACACAAGACACTCTTATAGGAAGGATTTAAACCAGATGTGGGGAGAAGATTAAAAATACTGAATATACTCCTAGAGAAAAACTGCAGAAGACCAAATAAATGTCTAAGGGTATCTTTTTCTAATGCCACTCATGTCAAACGTATTCACCACGGGCGGTAAGTAAGGAGCCCTGACACCCTACCAATATCTTCAGAGGAAAGGAAAACCATTATTGTTTTCCCTATAGCTCCTACTTCCTCTTGCTGACCGAGGTCCAGGACCAGCTCTGAGAAGGAGACAGACCCACTCTGGTCTCTAACTATCCCCCCGCCATGGCCTGGAGAGGTGAAGAGGCTCTGAAGAAGCCACCATGCCACCTGTGTGGTGCAAAGGGAAAGCCTACCTTCATGACTGAGGGGAGCAGAAACGTCCTCTACCCCCCTCCCAGGGCTTCTCTTCCCAAAAGATAGGCCTATTTTTCAGCTGAGCTGATTAATTTAAATCATATTGATAACACAGATGAGTGACCCACATCCTATAAAGAAACTGCAGTTACAACAACAAAAAAGCACTCTTACATCTTTCTCTTTTTTATCAGGAGCTGGAGTCTGCTTCCTCATGTTATTTCCTGTATAGGCAACACATTTCTCAAAAAAGGAAAAAAAGGGGAGGGAGGAAAATTATCTTAATTAGCAATTAATACTGAGAATAAAGCAAATTACTATGAGGTATACTGATGTTACAATCGTAAAACGTAATTTGAATACTGGAAAAGAAAGGAATCTAGAACTCCGACAGTCCTGTGCAGCCCCAAACGACACCACTTCCCCTGAATAGTCTGTGTGTTATAACACGGTTAATGAGAAAAATATCTTATCCACTCTAGTGGACTCTCATCTGATTCATTCCCTGGACCATCTTAGTCTCCTCAGAGCCCACACAGTCCCCAGGCCACAAGATGCACTCCGTTAAGTACTTCATGAGAGGATGAAGGTAATACTCACCAGCTGCCATTCTCCTATGTCTTCATTCCAGTGGACGTAGTTTTCAATCATTTCCTTTTAAGAGTCAAAGATGGTCTACTTTTAATATTTAATAACATTTGAAATACTGAAAATGCTCTCAAAACTAAAATTTTAACATATTAAAAAAAGTTGCCTCAAAACATATACTGCATTATAACTTTCTGATAAATTTAAAAATACATACTTTGAAGGAATATACATAAATGCAATTAAACCATATAAAAATAAAAAGCAATAAAATGAAGAACATGGGATTCAGGATGATGGCGACCATGAGTTGGAAGAGGCAACGGGATGGCAGAGGGGAGAGGGAAACCGTTTGGTTAGAAATAGGTTAGTCCTGATAGCAGCTTTTGTTATGCATGATAAGGTCACTACAAAATAAATAACAAAAAAAGGCCAAACAAACACAACTAACCAACTAAATAAAAGCAGGTCACCCAAGGACCAGTAAGGAGAATGTACCATGAAACAAACCTCAACCTGAGGTCCAAAGGAAAAAAATATTAAGGCTTATTTTCAGAAAAAGTTCTTTGAGCTATACAGAGACTCGAAATAAATTTTTGAAAAATTAGTACGTTAAGGTACACTAAAATGTACCAGAAAAGTGGCAATTTGGGGTACAGAGAGGCTGACATTTTAAAATTATACTAGAATTAAAACTCAACATCCACCTGGAGACGGATGGCAGTGATGAGTGCAAAACACCATAAACGTACTTAATGTCACCAAACTATATTCCTAAAAATAGTCTAAAAAGGTAAATTTCATGTTATGTGTATTTTACTATGATACACACACACACACACACACACACACACACACGCACATACACACAATTAGTATCCATAAGCAGGGAGAAAAATTAGCAAAGGAGTTTCATTTATTCTATTTATAGGATCAAGTATATTGAATGAATAAACAGTAATGCAATTACCTAAATCTGGGTTCCTCCAAAGGGCTGAGAAATTCTTAGATACTTACATACTCAGAGAATTATGTATTGAGAAAAGATAACAGTTGAAGTGAAATGTGATGGCATTAGTTCAAGTAAATTTTACTGTCAACAACTGAAATGTAAATACGTACCATCAATTAAATTAAAAATTATATTCCCATTTCTTCACCCCAGCCAAGTGATGTAACATCTAGGTCAGAGAACTTCCCTCTTACCTGATAATCTTGAGGTATAAAGTTATCAATAATAAGCATCTGAAGTCGAAGCTCCCGGCTAAGTTGTCGAATATTCTCCAGGAGGCCTTCAATTTCCCTCTGATGTTCCTGTTGGAGATCAGCCATCTACCAGAAGAATCAATAAAAATATGAAGGGCAAACAAGATTTTAAATACAGAACAGTTTTATCTGATTTAAGCACTGGCTTAAGAAACCTTGTAAAACTTACTCAGTTTTTTCACAAAAACAATGCACAAAATGATACTACCCCTTCACTGTCTATTTCCACATTATTTTTTTTCTTTTTTAATGTTTGTTTATTTTTAAGAGAGAGAGAAAGAAAGACAGAGTAGAGTGTGAGTGCAGGAGGGGCAGAGAGAGCGAAGGAGACACAGAATCTGAAGCAGGCTCCAGGCTCTGAGCTGTCAGCACAGAGCCCGATGCAGGGCTCAAGCTAGGTTAACAGCGAGATCATGACCTGAGCCAAAGTCCGATACTTATTAACCAAATGAGTCACCCAGGTGTCCCTATTTTCACATTATTAAGGTTGGAAATACACAATATAGCTTAACAGCTAAAATGTGAAATTGCACACAAAGGAGAAAATGTTATTTCTTTAAAACTGTAAGCATACACTATACCTCTTTAGGATTTTTAATCATACTCAAACAACTTTTTTTTTAATTCAGAGCTACATTTGTAGGTAATCTCTAGGAAACCAACCTCTGATTTGGCAGCCATCAGCATAGTCCACACTTTCTTTAATTTCTTGGTTTTTCCCTGTGCTTCCTCTTGCAAGCTGGTGTATTTTTCTTCAATATCCAAGCGTTCTTGCTATGACAAAAATTGATAAACTTCAGCCAGAGTCATTTATTCGTTAAGTCACAAATTTCATTATTTAACAAATGATAAAAATGTTTAGCAACTATTATCTTTCAAAGCAATTCACAGATCTGCTTTAAAATTTTATTAAGATTATAGATATAAGACAAATACCACATGATTTCACTTATATGTGTAATCTAAAAAACAAAACAAATGAACAAAGAGATAAACAAAAAGCAGAAACAGACCTATCACTACAGAGAACAACTGCTGGTTGGGTTTCAGGGGGAGAGAGGCAAAATGGATGAAGCAGGGAGTGGGAGGTACAGGCCTTCAGTTATGGAATAAGTCACAGAGATGAAAGGTGCTGCACAGGGAATATAGTCAGAGTACCGTAACAGGGATTATATGTTAACAAATGGCAGCAACATTTGCCAGGAGTACAGATTAACATATAGAAAAACTGAATCACTATGTTGTACATCCGAAACTAGTATAACATTGTGTGTCTACTATACTTAATTAAAGATTATGGATATAGAGCTTTTCACTAGAAGAGTTAAATACCCAAGGCTAAGTGTCAACCAGAAACAAAAAGTCACATTACCTCTTTTTCCTCAAGTTCTCTGCGAAGTTGCTCTGCTCTTTTCCTCCGTTCTTCCAGCTCCATGTTAGATTCTTCAAGAAGTTTCTCTTGTTCCTCAGCTTTTGCCAACAAATCAACACCACCAACAATTACCTTCTTCTCCAGAGCAGATAATTTCTCTAGCAAAGATTGATGTTCTTGTCTGTTGATTAAAAAGGAGAATAGTTAATATCCATCGATTATCTTCTATTCTATCAATATCATTTCCCAAAATTTCCCAGGTATTTGGATGCAAAATTTAAAAATAGGGATATAATTATGTAACACCTCTATCAAATTATATCACAGTGTAGTATTAATTAACTTATGATTTAATCTGTAACACCCAACTTCACTGAATATTGTTCCTCCTACACAGAGATGAAATAACAAAAACAGATGTAATTTCTGGAAATACAACAAAACCTTCGATCCCAAAAAGCTATTCTGGAGACAAAAATCAAGCTTTTAATTAATATTTAATTTTCTTGCTTATACATGCTATGAAAAATACAAGATTTTTAAATCACGAATCTATCTCAATTCAGTAATACTCACTGAGCCTTAAGTAGATCTTTTTCCCGTTTCTCTAATTCAGCTCTAGCCTTGTTTCTTTCTTCTTCTTCCATGTCAAGCTTTGTTTCAAGTGCTTTTCTCTCCTCATCAATTTTTGCTTGCATTTCAACCATCTTATCTGGGGACACTTTCTTTTTACCTATATGAGTCATTTATTTGCAACAATCACTTTAGGGCCAATTTTTCAGGCTTGTATAAATTCTCTTCAATTACAAAAGATACCTTCCTCAATAATACAAAATCAAATACAATTTTGAGCAAATCAAATAATATATTTTATTTCTATTTAATATGTTCCTAGAATAACTTTTTAACTAATTGCTAAACAAACTGCTGTGTAACTATGCGATGATAACTAAAAACAAAAGTATGTGAAAGAGAAGCAAAAGAGGTAAGTAGGAAAAAAAAAAAAGAGAAAGATTAACAGGAAAGCCTAATAAATAAAAAAACCAAAGACCTATGTGTCCTCAAATACGCAGTATGTTCAAAAAAGCAGTATGATTATTTACTTTTTTCTGATAACGAGGTACAAAATAAAGTGGCTTCCAAAAATACCCCCCCAGAGTTTATTAAAATAAATGAATAAATAAAAGGCACATATAGTCATAAAATGCACAGATGAAAGTATCAGGCAAAATTTATAGCAAGAAGTTTCTAACATGTATCTTCAGAATTTTTGTAAAATTTATGTTTAATAAAATTACTTGAAAGTATTTCATTTCATATTATACCTTTATTAAACGAAAAATTCTATACTAATTATTTAATGGTTACATTACAATTAACCAGGCATTTTACAGTTGTTGAGCTACCATGATCTATCATCGTGTCTTAAATGAGCAATTAAAATAGCTCATTATTATGTCAAACTCAGGAGCCTAAATCTCAATAAGCCACTTTAAATATGTCAAGTATCAAATATAAATAGAAATACTATCAAATAATAAAGCTGGAAATGCAGTTTCCAGTTGATTATTTTGACTATAATGCCAACTAGAATGTTTCACATATATATAACAGGTATCCAATGTAAGTTTATTGAATGAATTTCAAAATCATGAAACTAAAATGAGAAATCAAAAAGAGCAAATAAAAAACCAGGTTATCAAACTGGTTATGAAACTGAATCAAATAAATTCATTTCTGGTAATACAATTTCTTTGAAACATACTTTCCTTTAGAAAAACGATCAAACTTTTCGTAGAACTGGTGTGTGGCTCTCCTGAAAGCTTTCTGTCATTCTTAACTTCCTTCCCAAAGGACCACAGAAGAGTGTAAACCAGAAGAGTTTATAAATTGTTAATGTCTCCACCCAAAAGCTAACCCCTCCTGCTAACAAGGAAAGAGAACTGAAAGATAATGATGATGCAGATATTTATCTGAATATACGTTTTCAGGAAACATGAGACGAAGAATCCTTCAGAGACTTTAAATCTTTAGGATAAAATTATATTAAAAACCCAAGGGTTTAAAATATATTACCTTCCATTTCTATAGAAATAAAAGTCCAAAGCAAACTTAAGCCACAAAACAAGTAAGTTAAATAAAAGAGTAAATAAAAGCACTGATCCAAATTCATGCTTTGGTGTGGTGTGATTCATTGCATTCCAAAAGTCAGGATGTAGACCTGAGTATGTTGGCTTCTTTGGCACAGACACCTGTATTGAATATTCTGAATTATGGTGTTAAAAAAATGATTTCAAAAAGCAATCTAATTCCTACTCCCAGTGAACTCCTAGACAGGAGTAATCAGCAGTACTATTTCTTAGAAATTTGAGAGGGAAAAGCTGAAGTTCAGGTATAAAGGAATTGCATACAGAGGGTGCCTGGCTCAGTGGGTAACACATACAACTCTTGATCTCGGGGTTATGAGTTCAAGCCCCACATCGGGTGTAGAGGTTAAAAATAAAATCTTTAAAAAAATAAAACAAGGGCATGCATTAAAAAATTGTAACTTACTTTCCACCTCAGCATTACAAATATTTAAAGAAAAAATGGCCAGTATGTTAAGACAAAAAACAAAACAAAAAAACCTCTCTGTAAAGATGTGGATATTAACAGTATAGTGGAAATAGTCTGATAAACATATGCACATTAATTTTTAGGCTTCAGGGTTCTAGTTGTTTGGTTAACACTTAAAAATATCTAGTTTTCAACCCTATTATGAGGCAGTAAAAAAGACATTATATATAGAAATACAAAAGCACAACCTGTTGATGAATTACTAGCAGGCCTGAATTGCATTAGTTATTCAAAACCATTCAGGTAGGATTTTCAAACTGATGCTTTAGCAGCAAAAATCTTACTGTGCTCTTACAATATTCTCATAAAGATGGCCATGCATACAGAGTTCGGTTCAGTTTCAAAAGTCTAATATTTAAGTTAAATAATATTCTAGCCAGTATTATTCAGATAAATCATTGTATTTCTCTGCAAATAATATTTCAGGCTAAATGTGAATATGTTCCAACTCTCCTAGCCAGTCACTTAAAATTGTGACATCACTAAAAGTCACTCTTTTGTTGATTTTTTTTTTTTAAGAATTTAAAAAAATCTTAACTAAACCAACCAAAAACCCTTCTTCTAATACTGCATGATAGATTTCAGCACAAAATTTCAGGTAAATACATCTTAAAAGTTGGTCATGTCATATAGTATATAATTAAGCCAAACAGGAATAATAGTATTTTTAATTGCCCTTTGCCATGCATTCCAACCAAAATTGCCAAGATGAAATTAAAGGGAAGAATTTCAGGAAGAGTTAACTGAATTAATTTCATTCTCATTACATGAGCATTGTTGGGCGTAAGTACCCAGGTGTGTGATTCCTTTTTTTATTTAAGAAAAAAAAACTTTAAGGTTTTTTTTTTTTTGATTCCTTGCTTTAAAAAAATTCTTGAATATGAAAATCATTTATATTTGCATTACTGAAATTTGGCCTAACGGGTCCTTAAAAATTTAGGAAAAAATATTCTGTCATCTGGTTCTGGTGTTATATTGACTTTTGTCTATTGTGTTGATGAGGTCTAGAGAATCCAGTGTGTGTGAATGTCGATCTAACACTTGTCAACTGTTCCTCTAAAAAGATCATTTGGAAACAAGACTGTTGCTAATATCTTCCTGAATAAAAATGGAGGTAATTTTTTTTTAATTTAGGAAAAAGTAAGTTTTTAAAAAAAAACTAAAAGTTGAAAACTAAAGTTGATTTTTTAAAATAAAAATTGAAACATTTTTTTTAATTTAGGAAAAAGTGAGGTTTTTTTAAAAAACTAAAGGTTGAAAACTAAAGTCAAAAGATTTTTAATACAAAAGACAGATACTTACCTTGTAAAAAAATAGTATTAAATTTTAAAAATGTAATGTAATTAAATAACAAAATTCTTTATAGTTTAAATAATTATACCATGTGGAGTGCAAATCAATCACACCAACCTGCTTGATCTTTCAGTAAGAAGTAGTAAGCAAATCGTAGACAGGAAGCATATGCACAGAGATGAAGAAGAAAAAAAGAAAAACATTATTTCCTTTGTAAAACAAAGAAAAATGTATAATAGCATTTACTTACAGTATAAATACAGAAATAAATCAAATCATCAACACTGAAAGAGAGGAGCTTTACGTAAAAAGAAAGGATATTCAACACAATCAGAGATGTAATTTAAGCAAATAAGATTAAGATTACACTTCAAATCAATCTCAAGAGCTCACACAATGACTCCCACACTCCTGAAAATATAAGAGTTCAGCACCATGTGGTCACACCAACGATACACATGGAATTGGGAACCTGCTAAGATCTAGGAAGTAGTCTGTAAGGACAAAACAAAAAACGATGCCAAATTTAAAAAATTAGTTGAAAGTAGCAAAATTTGCATTGTCTGTTTATAAAATTTCCCAATTCAATGTTCTAATATAAAGATCCAATACAGGTGTGCCTCCCTTTAAGAAAATCCAACACAAAAACCTCAATCAACTAAAGAGATGAATTGGATTATAGTAATTTGTAGTGATAACTTGATTAACAAAAGGATTTAACGAAGAAATGTTAAGGACAGCAAGTTCTCCCAATGGATGTGATTCTCCAATTTGGTTTATAAGCAAATTTTTCAGAAAAAAAAAAACAAAACACATTAATTGCATAAAGTGAAGTACACCTGTATAATAACAAACTTGCATTCAATCTATTAGATTGTTAAAGGCAATTATGATTTCATAGAAGTAAATGATCAATTGATGATTCAAGCAAAAAGCACCTTAAAAAAGGCCATTCATATTCTTAAAAGGAAAGGTACATACAAGTTACACACAGCAACCACATGCTGGGAAAACCATTTTTCCAATGCACCAACACACCCACATCACAACAAAAAAACGTTGTATGCTAGGTACACAAGTAGTAACTAAAACTGCATGAACTGAACAAAGTACAACTCATTTCATATAACTACTCTTTAAAGATTAAGGTAAATTTTAAAAAAGAAAATTAAATTATAATGTTCCACTCAGATATTTTCTCAGACCTGACAGTTTATAATAAGAAATAATACCTCTATATGGTTTCTAAAGCAATTTCTCGTATTTTATAAATTATCCTATGAAATTAATTGTTTTGCTAAAATGTAAGAGTTGTCAAGAGAGAAAACAATTCTTAATATTCTTGGAATTCTTCCTCTAGAAAGCTAAATGTGTAAGAACAACCAAAGGTTTTTGTTATTAGTTTTGGAAAGGTGAGTACACAGATAATGCTTTAAAAGGCAGTAAGCTGCAATCTAGTACAAGAAAACATCAATTCCCCTTTCTTCTAAAAATATAAATAAAATTAACAATACTTTTCAACTTAATGAAATTAAGGTTTAAGAAAAAGCCTTTACGACTGAAATAAGTCTAGACAGATCCTGCAGAAACAATTTCTTGTGGATCTGAAGTCTCTAATCATACTTTAGAACATTTCTTAAAATCAATCAGGTAGATTAGAAATAGAGAAAAGTGGCCATTTGAAATACTACCCAATGTATCTTTACTTGCTTCAAACTTTACAGTTTATTTGGGAGCTTTCCATCTTAAGCTACCCCTAAGAATAGGACACCAAAGCAGAAGATCTTTATAACCGTAAATAAAACATGTTATAATGGGCACTGGTGCATTGCCAAATATAATTTGTACTTTTAGAAATTCAGGATTTGTTACTGCATGTCCCTGATACTGACTAGGATTAGAAATTTATGATGAAACCTAAAAAGGAACCTCTTAAGAATTATTCTTTTATACAGCTTACTAGCTCTCTTTACATTATCTCAATTGCAAAAGCATGAATCTCTCTTCCATTGTCTCAAACATAAGCTTAAGCACATGTTTTAACAATTATGGATAATTGGAAGCAATGAAGAAGGGGAGAAATCATCACATGCTTTGTTCTACTGAGAAGTCCAACACGTATTCTTTAAATAATGATAGGGAGCAGTGCAGCATTTCTCAAATGAAGCCCACGGGTTATGGAAAAGCCAAAGCTCTGTGACGGAATTTAAGAGCTACCACTCACTAGGCAAGGACTTATCCAGAGGTTTCTCTATGACAGAACATGTGGAGTCTGAACTACTGCTGCTGCTACTGCCTGGAAGACAAAGAAATGAACCCAACGGGAACCAAAGAAAGAGGAAACAAGAAAATGAACACATACACAGAGGAAAATTCAGTTCCAGAAACAGAATTTTAAAGAACAATCAAACTTTGTATTAAAGAACAAAACTTATTTTCCCTTAAAACCAGTCCTGGTATATTATCCAATATTCTCTAATTACAAAGTCAGAGAGGGCAATTAGAAACTGTATTCCTTTAAGCATGTACTATGGGCAAATCCCAATATCTACTTAAAACAGCAGCAATTCAGAGGTTGGAATGACATGAATAAAAAAGTAAGTCAGTTGGTGACATTTAAGTCTCTTTAAACTATTTAGTTGATAAGTTACAGGAAGTGAGTTTTAAAACTCCAAATTTAAAGTTATGCACAATTAAAACTATAGAAATGATAAATTACCCTTCATTATAGACAGCTTGCTTTGTCTGCAATTTCACTCCTTCTCCACCAAAACATCAAGCAATTGGATGTAATTATGTATGTTTAAGGTTTCATGACAAAACTGTGAAAGGCTCACTGAAAAATTTAAAATTTGTAAGCCTATCTTACAAGGTAATAAACTATCTTACTATTAAATATTTTAACATATTAAGCAATGGCATTTTTTTCTACTTAAAATTTTATTTTTAACAGATCTATTATCTGCTTTAGCTATGACAAATCTGAAAAAAATAGGTATGAACACAAAACCATTTATGTAAATCAGGGGTGGGCAAACATATTCTGTTAACGGACAGATAATAAATGCCTCAGGCATTTATTCTGGGCTATCCAGAATCATGTGAAAGCAGCCATACACCATATGTAAACAAATGAGCATGGCTGTTTAAATAAAATTTTATTTACAAAAACGGGTGGCAGGGCAGATTTGGCCAGTAGACTTATCATTGACCAACTCTTGCTCTAAATCATGTTCTTCCTGTCTTTTTAAGTTATAGGACCTTTCATTTTAAAATTGGGGACTTCTGGTTTTATCTTCAACAAGATCATTTTAATAAGACAAGCAAAATATGCACCAGCTTGAAAACAATGATCCACACATTAATGATCCACATTAATGGAAGAGAGTTCTGAAATAAACAAACAGTCAGAGCACAAAGGCTTGAAAAGCGGGCCATTATAATGTCTCTCTCTTTCACCTGTTACTTTTATCTTTATCACAATAAACACAACCTTACTTCACCCTTGGCAACAAACGCCCCATAAAAGAGTAAGAATGAAAATGCATTTTACAAAGTATTGAAACATAAAATCCTCATACAAAGTTATTTAAAAAATTCAGTGACTTCTAAAGCCTACCCATGCTTGAGAAAAACTCCACATTATCCTGACTTCCTAAAACAAAACAAAACAAAACAAAACAAAAAATTTAGGTTCCTAACAAAGATCAAAGTTCCCACATAAAATTAAAACCCTGAATGAAATCTTAACATGGTATAACCACTATCACAGATTTTTACATTTCTAAATTGTAAAAAGACAGAAGATAAGGTATTCTGATTCAGCTGTAAATAGAAGATCAGCACTAGAGAAAAAAATAAGGCAAAGTTAACCATGTATATGGCATATTTCTTGTTTGAACTGCTACCATAACTAAAAATGGCAAAAGAAAAGGCATGCACTCAACTGCATTAGGAATGTGAAATCATATGTAGGTAGCAATCCCAGTTAATTTCTAGAACATTAAAAAGAACTTACCCCTTCTTTTTTTCCTCTTCTCTCCATCTTCTCCAACCTCACCCTCTTCATCATCCTCTTCCTCTGACCCACTGATATCAGAGCCTGATATTTCTTCCCCTGAACAGAAGTGTTACAAAACAATTTATATTCTATACCAGGTAGGTCATGACCTCTATTAATTTTCTTCATTAAGTTTTTTTTTGCCTGAAACAAACCATATTTTAATATTCCTAAACAGTATATCAGATATGCTAACCTCAGGAATAGATAAGATGTACATAGAGGCTTTAAAGTTCCTAAAGAGAAGTTAAACTGATCTACTTAAAATTTCAAATGATTAGTTTACAAACAGTTCTAAATACACATAAAAATTTCATGTTAAAGTTGTTATTTCGGTTTTTTGAAAAAGAGATCACTTTGGGAGACCATTTTCTCATGGGTTTTCTGTTTAAGATGTTAAATAATTCATTCAACCAGCATATTTTTTTAAGAACCATAAAATTGTCATCTAACATAGTGATTCCACTTTTAGAACTGTATCATAAGAAATGTTTCAAAAGAAGGGGTTATTTGTACAAAGAGTATAATAACTTTTCCTTAAGACTGCATTTTTTTAAAATTTTTTTTTAATGTTTATTTATTTTTGAGAGAGAGAGACAGAGTGCAAGCAGGGGAGGAGTAGAGAGAGGGAAACACAGAATCTGAAGCAGGCTCCAGGCTGTGAGCATGGAGCCTGATTTGGGGCTCGAACTCACTAACTGTGAGATCATGACCTGAGCCGAAGTCAGATACTTAACTGACTGAGCCACTCAGGTGCCCCAAGACTGGATTTTTTAAGTAATCTGTACACCCAACATGGGCCTCTTAACTCACAACCCTGAGATCGAGAGTCACTCTTCCAAATGAGCCAGCCAGGCACCCCAAATATGACTTACAATGAAAAACAAAAAATAAAATAAAAGGGAATAATTAAACTAATATTAATTCAAAGCAGTACTATATTACCTCCAAAATAGTTATTTAAAAATAATACCGTCAATGTAAGAAAAGTCTAAAAAAAACAAAGGTAACTTGGGGGGAAAAATATACACTAATCACAAATGATAATATCTGAACAATAGTAAATAATGGATGGGAAGAGATCAGCATATTGGGAGAAAAAATTCATTAAAAACATTTTCTTTAGGCCTAGTGACAATGACACCCTTGTAGCAGTGAGTGCACATAATGTCCAAATCTCGATTTCTAAATACCATTCTCCATTGAGAGGGACCAGGGAGAAACAGATGGTTTTAAGACCAGAGCAGGGAAAATATAAAATGAGCCTGTGTGGTGCCAGAAATAAGTAAGTGCTCAAAACCACAAGCCAAAAAAGTGATGGGAGCATGCTCAAAGGATGTAGCAACCAACTACCCTGAAGGGGTGCCTATGGCTAAAGTCCAAGTAATTTGAGCAATAAAACAAATAACGATATTGTTGCATTACACTGCACAACATAGTGCAATGACATAAATAAATAATTGAATAAATAAACCAGTGGGGGATAAGGGACTATTCCCCCTCACAAGAGAATGCCAGACATTAAATATTAGAAGGAATGGTGAGAAGAGAAAGTCACCACTGAGCAAATGCCACAGATTTATTGCTACAGGCAAGAATGCCTGTTGGGTGCTAAAATTAGGGCAGAAAAGAATGATGAGAAACAGGATCTTTTCATAATTTTTCAGAGTATCTTCTCACGAGACATACCTTAAGACCAAAGAAAAAAATTAAATGATGGAATTTATAGTGAAGAATCCTTGCAGAATAATTATGAGAGAACTACAGACAACCCAAACTGAAGAACATTCTACAAATATATGACCTTTACAGTGTGAAGACCATGAAGACAAAGGAAGATGAGGAACTGGAGACAGGAGGAGACTAAAAGGTCCTGACAACTAACTGCAATGTGTGAGCCTAGACTACATTTTAAAGTGAAGATAAAGGGCATTTTTTGAGAAAAAAATCAACATCTGAATAAGATCTACAGATTAGTTAATAAGTCTGTATCATTGTAAGTTTCCTGGTTCCAACAAACATAAAAGATGTTAACATTAAGGGAAGCTGTATAATAGCTATATAGAAACTCACTATACTTCCAAATTTTCGGTAAGTCTATAAAAAGTGTTTAAAAAATCATTCTTTTAATGTTTTCCCTTACCTTTTTATTGTTTATGTGACCAACTGTATTAACCATAACACTCTTAACTGGATTATAAAAACAAATGTCATAAGCATCAATGAAATGAAATGAAATGAAATGAAATGAAATGAAATGAAATGAAATGAAATGAAATGTTTTAAATATAAAGTCAGCATTACCACATGATCCAACAATTCCACTTCTGGGTATATACCCAAAACAAGTGAAGGCAAGAACTCAAACATGTATCTGTATCCCCACATTCATAGCACGATTATTCACAGTGGTCAAAAGGCACAAGCAACCCAAGTGCCCATCAACAGATGCACGGATAAACAAAATGCGGTGTATACAAAGAATGAGTATCATTCAGCCTTTAAAAGGAAGGAAATTCTGACACATGCTATGACATCGATGAACTGTGAGGACTTTATGCTAAGTAAAATAAGCCAGACATAAAAGCACACATATTATATGATTCTACTTATATGAGTTATCTAGAATAGTCAAATTCAGAGATAGAACAGGGGTTACCATGGGTTGAGGCAGAGAGGGGGATGGAGAGTAAATGTTTAATGGGTACAGAGTTTCATTTGGGGATGATTAAAAAGTTTTAGGGATGGACAGTGGTAATGGTTGCAGAACAAGGTTAACATACTTAATGAATAAACGAATAAAAGTAGTTAAAATGGTAAATTTTACGTGATGTGCATTTTGCCACAATTAAAAAATGTAAAAAAATAAAGGCAGCAAAATAAAGGATGAAATGAACATTAACAAATCTAAGAAATTTAAACCTTTAAAACATACTGACTATAAATACCACCTAGTGGTCATATTTAAAATACCAAATTTCATTACCTAAGAGGCAACTCAATTATACTGCTTTTCCTCAATAATCTTACTCAAATTTATTCAATCAGTACCATCTCCAAACATTTGTGATGTTGGAATTCACATCTGACGTATCCAGTTTCCCCATAATCTGTAAAAAGTCTATTTTAAGCTCTCTGTTTATCTGCTATGCAAAGCAGCCCTTATGCCAATCAGTTCTTAGCATGAAGTGGAGAGAGTCATTGAGCACTTAATGACAGCCGGTAAATTTCTCACCCTCATGAACAAGGTCTTCAAACTTTCTAACCTTCTAACACCTTATTAGAAAAGGATTCCTCAAATTCAATCTCATGTTCAAATTTAAGAATGAAAAAATATTTTCAAAGCCACACAATGAATTTTGACTTAGAGTAAATGTGGTTTACCCATGACTCTCTGATAGCTTTCTTTATTTTGAACAGTGACTGATACTCTAGGTCATTTTCACCTAAATACATATATGGTAAAACTCACTCTTATATGGAGACAAAAAAATTCATTATTGAATAAGTGGTCAAATGAAATCTATAAAAGGTCATAGGGATTGAGATGGAGGTTTAAATTAAATCAATTTTTAAAAATTACATACACAAATATTACATAATTAAACTTAATATGAAAATGCTAAAGTATGTATCAAGTTACCTTGTAGAAATATTCCTTAAAATATCAAAGTTAGATGCTCAAAGAATTTAAATAAGTGATTTTTATTAGAATACTCAGTGGTTAAACAATATATTTTTAGCCAATATTAACATTAGTATTTTGAGAAAAAGTTACCTTCTTCAAGCTTTTTTTTCAGTTCTTCTATTTCTTTCTGAAACTGACGAAGCAAAGCATCCTTTGGATCTTCATTGATTCTAGCTTTATTTTTAATATTCTTAGCACGGTTAGCATACCGTAATGTACTAATAGTTTCATCATAATTGTAATCTGCTGGCCCAATATTTGCACACTGTTGAATCAGGAAGACAAAACATTTTACCCTTGATGCAGTCAAAATTAATAATACCATTACAAATATATCAAAAAGAATTTCTTAAGCATAGATAGTTCCTCTCTGGCCTTCTGGAACAAGAAAGCAACCACCACACGGATTTCTAAACACCATTATATGGGTTAGCACACGTGATGTTCTTCCAAAAGAATCATCACAAAATCAAAAAAAGTGAAATATCAATGGTTTTTAAAAAGTCATGGCAATACATAAACAGGAATCTGAAATTTGCCTGATGCTAACTATTCCACAATTAAGTCTTACCATCATGGTTTTTGAATTTCCTCCTAAGGAATCTTGAAGAAGACGAGTCAATTTAGAGTTGCGATAAGGAACATGAGTGCTTTTTCCATCAACCAAGGCAGAAATTACATTACCAAGGGTGGAAAGGGAAAGATTGATCTTTGTGGCTTCCTTCAGGCGCTGTCCAGTAGCTCCAGTTTTTGCTTGTCTTTCTGAACCCTAGCAACAGACATAGAAATAAAGCTCAAATAAAAAATAGAGAATATGCCTCTGACAGTTTAAAACAGACTTTGATGCTGAAAAATCTGACAGGATATCTGGAATTTGCTTCAAAATAATACAGGAAGGGAAAAAGTGGCTAAAGGCAAAAATGAATCAGGACTGGCCATGAACTGGTAATCGCTGAAGTTGGGTCACGGGTATATGGGAGATCATTCTACTATTCTAACTAGTTTTGTATACATTAGAAATATTCTATGATAAACAAGTTAAACACGTACATAAGTAAACAACTTAAAAACTGTATGTAAATTACACATTTTCACTTGAATTTTTATCCGTTAATAAAAGGTAAAAAACAACAAAGGTTATTCCTTCAGTAGTATCCTGTTACTTACAGCAAGGTCTACAAGATGGAGCTTCCCCATTCTGACATGCATGTTACCATCAACGCCTTTTTCACTGCATTCTATAGTAATTGTAAAGATGGCATGGGAACGGGAACTGTGTTCATTCATATTAGTTGCGCCAACAGAACCTTGAAGAAAGGAAGGAAGTTCTTAGAAAGTGTAACACCAGGGAGTATCTTTTAAAATAATCAAATATACAGGGGCCCCGGGGTGGCTCAGTCAGTTAAACGTCTGGCTCTGGAATTCAGCGTGGTTCATGATCTCACGGAGCCTGTTTGGGATTCTTTCTCTCTCTCTCTCTCTCTCTCTGCCCATCCCCTGTTCTCTCTCTCTCAAAATAAATAAAACATTAAAAAAAAAGTAATACCACAATTAAAGTTTTTTTTTTTAATCTTTAAAAATCCGATCCGACACCACTTTATAACATCTGGTAAGTAGTACTACACATACATGTTTCCACAGAGTATTATTTTATCTTCTGTTTTTTTCCACCTAACATTATCTCCTATATTTCCATGCAAAAACAACTTGCAAATCTTACTAAAACTGATTTTGCTATACCCTGATACTTGGATTGTTTCCCATTTTAGGTCCTCATATGGAACAACAATACGAGCATCTTTGAGCAGATACCTCTCTTTGTCTTAAGGACTATGTCTATGGGATGTATTTTTCAAACTGGCACTAGTGGATCAAAGGGTTGGAAGAGTTTTACAACTATGTGATTTTCAATCTGGGGTGGGAGAAAACATGTAATGTAAAAAACTGGTATTAAATATTTTAGTACCTATTATTTTTCCAACATAAGTACAGCATGGGATTTATGACTGTGATTTTTCTTTCTTCCAGTTATGAAAACAAAGCAATGCAACAGACAAGCTATACTGAATGTTATAATCCCTAAGGAGAAAACTGCTTGCAGCAGTCAAGTTGACTCAATACTCCAACCTACTGAAATACCACATATGGAAATAAAACAAAATTCCACAGCTTTAATTTGTGTCAAAATTTTTATTTTGGAATAAGAAAAAAATTAGGGTGCCTGGTTGGTTCAGTCGGTTAAGCGTTCAACTCTTGGTTTCAGCTCAGGTCATGATCTCACAATTTCGTGACTTCGAGCCCCATGTGGGCTCTCAGCAGGCAGTATGGAGCCTGCTTGGAATTCTCTCCTTCTCTCCCTCTCTCTCTGTGCACCGCCCACCCCCCCAACTTATGCTGTCTTTGTCTCTCTCAAAATAAATTAACAAACTTTAAAAAAAAAAAAGAAAAAAATTAAATATTTATGTTTTTTAAGATGGTAAGGAGAACTTATGCTATAAATATGATTGCATGTGTATAAACTCACATATGTAAGAATATTTACTACAATATTACTAATAACAGCGAGAGTGAAAACAACACAAAAGTCCATGAATAAAATATTGGGTAAATACGTTATGTAGATAAATCCAGCGGAATACTATATAGCTATTTTAAAAAGGTCTACCGTGTGTTGATGTGAAATGATTTCTAGAACAACACCCTTAAGTGAATAAATACTACTATTATTTGGCTCCTGAAAAAAGGACAAGGACTCTCTGTAAAACTGCACTTGGGCATTCATGGACTGTATCAGGAAGGGTACGTGGGAAATTAATGGAGGTTGCCACTGGGGTGGGAACTAGGTGACTGACACCCAAGGGTAAAAGAAAGACTTGTTTTTCAATGTTTACTTTTGTGCCTTTTGAATTTTACAACATGTGTATGGATGATCTATTCAAAAATAAAAATTTTCAAAGAAAATGATAATTTAAAAAAAAATTTTTTTTAATGTTTTATTTTATTTTTGAGAGAGACAGAGCGTGAGCAAGGGACGGCAGAGAAAGAGGAAGACACAGAATTGGAAGCAGGCAACAGACACTGAGCGTGTCTCCACACAGGCCAACGTGGGGCTCAAACCCACGAACCGTGAGATCATGACCTGAGCTGAAGTCAAACGCTTAGCTGACAGAGCCACCCAGGTACCCCTAAAGACTTATTTTCTTAAGTGTAAAATTAACTATTTCTATACTATGACCTCCTGCACAAAATGGGAACTAATTTTATATTTGTATCAATTTTTCATCTGTTTAGAATAACAGCTTTTACTGTCACATTTCCTTGCTCTGCTACTGTCCTCTGGATAGTTACTTTACTCTATTTCCATATGATAAAATTACTATTTTTATGTTAGAACTTTTCTATTTGGTATTTGTACTAAATGTCTAATTCTTGGATTCAATCAATTAATTAAGATTATTTTTATATCTGCTATCTTACGTCTTAAAATGTCTTTGGCTTCATTTCTCTTTTTTTATTTCTTATTTCTCTTATTTCTCTCATTAGAATTGTAGTTTTCCTCGAATCAATCTCACATACCAAATTAAATTAATTCCTTTTTTTGTTTTGTTTTGTTTCTGTTTCTGTTTTTTAAAAGTTTATTTTTGAGAGAGAGAGAGAGAGGGAGAATGTGTGAGCAGGGGAGGGGCAGAAAGAGAAGGAGACAGAGAATCCCAAGTAGGCTCTGCATCATCAGTACAGAACCCAACGTGGGGCCTGAACTCACAAAATGCAAGATCATGACCGGAGCCAAAATGAAGAGTCAGATGTTTAACCAACTGAGCCACCCAGGTGCCCCAATTCTCAGTTCTTAATGGAAAGTTTTGATCACTACTGTGAATGGACTCTTAAGTCAAAAAAAATTTTTTATAGAATAAGCAATACATGATCGTATTCCTGGTATAAAAAAATTTGAAAATACAGACATCTGAAAACATAAAGTAAAGGCTCCATATATCCCTTTTGCCCAAACTTACTTCCCCTTCCCTAAAGGTAACCACTATTAAATGTTCTTTTGTTTTGTATTTAACATACACACAAGTCTATACACACACAAACACACACACACATACACACACAGCCCAAATACACAGTTGTTTAATAATTTGGCTTTTTTACATACATAAATGAGATGATGCAGTACATACTATTTTGTGATTTACTTTCTTTTCATTTAATGATATACCTTGAAAATCTTTCAGGTCTCTACATGTAGATTTACTCTTTCTTTTTTTTTTATAACTTCATTATGTTCCATAGTATTTCTGTACCATAATCTGTATAGACAATGTTTGACTGATAGCTATTTACACTACATCAAACTTTTACTATTACAAATAATGTTGCAATAAGGCATTTTGTTTGTTTATGTCTAAAAATATTTTTCTAGAGGTGCCTGGCTGACTCATTTGGAAGAGCATACAACTCGATCCCAGGTTTGTCGTCAGTTTGAGCCTCACACTGGGTGTAGAGATTACTTAAATATTAAGAAAATATTTTTCTACATATATATCAATATAGGTAGGTAGGTAGATAGATACGTGTTAGAATCAGAAACACTGGGTCAAAAGGCATGCAGTCTCTATCGTTTCTCGGCCTTTTGGATAAGATCAAGTGTAAAAGGCATGCACTCTAAAAAATGTCAACAGATACCATTACACTACACTTCAGAAAGGCTGTAGCGCATTACACTCCCATCACCAGTGCCCGTTTCGTCAGAGCTTCATGAACCTGGATATCCCTTCATCGAAAACAACAGGTGAAATATCTCCCACTGCTGTTCTAATACACGTTTTCCTGATGAATTGTCCTGTTGAACATACCTCCATACGCTAGTTGCTGTGTATAGTTCTTCTGTGAGTAACATATTCATATATATCTTTTGCTCATTTTCCTGTTATCATGTGGTCTATTACTTGGTTTATAAGAATACAATTGATTTTTAAATTTTTCTTTAATTTCTTTGAGCTTGCTAGATTTACAGTCTAGTCAAAAAAAAAACTCTTAAAAAGACGTTTACTTCCTACGTTCTCAATTTTTTACCTCCGATCTCTCATTGCTGCTGGCAGCACCACTAGTACTAGGCCCGAGGCAGCTTGCGTTTAAAGTGCTGAAGTTTCTTACTCTTTACACAAAACTTCAAATAATTCTTAAAAAGAATTTCATTTAATTTTGGTTTGCTTTTCTCCCCAACAAAAGGGAAGCAGTAAAGAGCTTGGTTTATGATGACCAACAGTCTACACTCAAAGACTATGCCACTTACTAAGTAGTATACAACCTTGGACAAGTTACTTAAACTAAGATTCAGTTTCCTCAATCATAAAATAGGAATTTAGTACCTTCACAGTCCACTGTGAGGATTTTTAAAAATCATTTTTATAAATAAAAGCCTACTCAACACATAAATGTTCAATCACAATTATGCACTACCACTTACGATTTTTGTGGCCTAGAGTCATAATTCTATCCATATCATCAGCATTATTTACCACATAAGCTGATAAATCTTTGATATAAACTCCCACATCAGGTCTTTCTTTAACCTAAAAAAAAAGAGAAAGAAGAAAATGACCATAAGATTTTATACACATATCCGTAATTCTTCCACAGTTAATTATCAAGCATCTATTATGTATTGGACACTCTGCTAAACAGTGATGATACAGTGATGGACAAGGTAGTCATAGTCTCTACATTTGTGCAGGTGACAATCAATGGCAAGAACATACAAATGAAAAATAATACACACTATTTAATTTCAATTGGTATATCAGGAAGCAAAAAAGTACAGGATAGTATGAGAATGCATTATAGCAAGACTAAGACATATAGTTTCCCCAAGATGATGTTTAAGCTAAAACTTGATAAAATAAGAGGTAGCCAATTCAGGCTGGGGTAGCAAGAAAAGAGTATGTTATGGGATCCCGAAATGGGAAAAAAACTAAGCACTCAAAAAAGTTAAAAAATAAATAAATAAATAAATAAAAAGCCAGATCAGCTGGAAAGAGTAGGAAGCCTGGGACAAACAGGCGGGATACCTGGCTACAGAGGTAGCCAGAGATAAGACGAAGCACAATTATTGGTCTTTATGTTAACAGCAACTTGAAGCCACTGGAGGATTTCAAACAATGGAGTAAAATAATCAGATCTACAACATCTATGTAAAAACATTACCTTTCTACGAGTAACCTTATGAGAACTTTCATCAAATTTCAAGGACATATTTAGATAGGTTTACCTAAAATACAGTGTTAGAAAGCTGACGCTCACTTTGTAAAGGCCCTATTAGTGACCTCCACGAGTCAACAAAACATAGGCATACCTCAGAGCTATTGCGGGTTGGGCTGCAAATGACAATGAAGCTGAAATACTGAAATAAACCAAGTCAAATGAATTTTTTGGTTTCTCAGTATATATAAAATTATATTTATACTATACTATAATCTATTAAGTGTGCAATAACATTATGTCTAAAAAACAGTGTATACAAATCTTAAATAAGAAATATTGTATGGGGTGCCTGGGTGGCTCAGTTGGTTGAACATGAGTTAGTCCAACTGTCAGGTGAGGTCATGATCTTGAGGTTCCTGGATTTCAGCCCTGCATCAGGCTCTGCAGTGCAGAGACTGCTTGGGATTTTCTCTCTCTCTCTCTCTCTCTCTCTCTCTCTCTCTCAAAATGGATAAACAAAAAAAATTTTTTTTAATATCTTATTGCTTAAAACACTAACCATCATCTAACCTTTCAGCCAGTCATCATCTTTTTGCTGGTAGAGGGTCTTGCCTGACTGATCAGAGTGGTAGTAGCTGAAGGCTAGGGTGGTTGTGGCAATTACCTAAAATAAGACAACAAAGTCTGCTGTAGTGATGGATTCTTCCTTTCAAGAATGATTTCTCCATAGAACATGATGCTGTTTGATAGCATCCTACCCACAGAACTTCTTTCAAAATTGGAGTTAATCCTCTCAAACCCTGCCACTGCTTTACCTACAAGTTTATGAAATATTCTAAATCCTTTGTCATTTTAACAATCTTCACAGCATCTTCACCAGGAGTAGGTTCCATCTCAAGAAACCACTTTCTTTGTTCAATCCATTAGAATCAACTCCTTATCGGGTCGCCTGGGTAGCTCAGTGGGTTAAGTGTCTGACTTCTGCTCAGGTCACGATCTCACAGTTCATGGGTTCGAGCCCCGCATCAGGTTCTGTGCTGACAGCTCAGAGCCCGGAGCCAGCTTTGGATTCTGTGTCTCCCTCTCTCTCTGCCCCTCTCCCACTAGCACTCTGTCCCTCTCTCTCTTTCAAAAACAAATAAACATTTTTTTAAAAAGGAAGTAACTCCTTATCCATTAAAGGTTTATCATGAGACTGCATCAAGCCAGTCACAGCTTCAGGCTCCATTTCTAATCCTAGTTCTCCTGGTGTTTCCACCACATCTGCACTGACTTCCTCCACTGAAGTCTGGAAACCCTCACAGTCATCCACGAGGGTTGGAATCAACCCCTTCCAAACACCTGTCAATCCTGATATTTTGATCCTTCCCATGAATCATGGATGTTCTTAATGGCACCTAGAAAGGTGAATCCTTTCCGGAAGATTTTCAATTTACTTTGCCCAGATCCATCAGAGAAATAACTCTCTAGGCAGCTACAGCCTTAGAAAATGTATTTCTTCAATAACAAGCGTTGACGGACAGGCTGCAGAATGGATGTCGTGTTAGCAGACATGAAAACAACATTCATTTCATTGTACAACTTCATCAGCACCCTTAGGTGATCAGAAGCATTGTCAACGAGCAGTAATATTTTGAAAGAGATCTTTGTTTCTCAGCATGTCTCAACAGTGGACTTAAAATATTCAGTAAACTGGGGCAATTGGGTAGCTCAGTCACTTGAGTGTCCGACTCTAGATTTCGGCTCAGGTCATGATCTTAAAGTTTGTGAGATCAAGCCCCGTGTCAGGCTTTGCACAGACAGCATGGAGCCTACTTGGGATTCTCTCTCTCTCTCTCTCTCTCTCTCTCTCTCTTTCTCTCTCTCCCTGCCCCCATCTGCCCCACTCCCACTCATGCTCTCCCTCTCTCAAAATAAATGAACATTTAAAAAAGATATGTTCAGTAAACCATGTTGTTGACAGTTGTGTTGTCATCCAGGCCTTGTTGTTCCATTTATAGAGGAAAGATAGAGTATATTTAGCATAATTCTTAAGGGCCCTAGGAGTTTTCAGAGTGTTAAATGAGCACTGGCTTCAACTTAAGAGTCATCAGTTGCATTAGCCCCTAAGAGGAGAGTCAGGGTGTCCTTTGAAGCTTTGATGCCAGGCACCGACTTCACCTATCTATGAAAGTCCTAGATGGCATCTTCTTCCAATAGAAAGTTGTCATCTACACTGAAAATCTGTTGTTTACCATAGCCACCTTCATGAATTATCTTACCTAGATCTCCTGGATAACTTGCTACAGCTTCTACATCAGCACTTGCTACTTCAGCTTGCACTGTCATGTTATGGAAATGGCTTCCTTCCTTAAGCCTCACAAACCAACTTCTGCTACCTTCAGACTTTTCTTCTACAGCCTCCTCACCTCTCTCAGCCTTCACAGAATTAAAGAAAGTTAGGGCTTTTCCCCGGATTAGGCTCTGGCTTAAGAGAATGCTGTGGCTAATATCATCTTGTATCCAAACCACTAAAACTTTCTCTACATCAGCAATTAGGCTGTTTGCTTTCTTATCATTTGTGTGTTCACCAGACTAGCACTTTTAATTTCCTTCAGGAACTTTTCTTTTACAGACAAAATTTGCTGTTTGGTGCAGGAAGCCTGACTTCCCACCTATCTTGGCTTTCGACAGATTTTCCTCACTAAGCTTAATCATTTCTAGCTTGTGATTTAAAGAGATGTGTGACTCTTCCTTTCACCTCAACACTTAAAAGGCTGCTATACAGTTAATTAGCCTAATTTCAATACTGCTGTGTGTCAGAGAATAGAGGGCCACCAGGAGAGGAAGAGAGATGGGGAACAGCCAGCCTGCAGAGTAGTCAGAGCACACGAATTTATTAAGTTTGCTGTTTTATGTGGGCGTAGTTTGTGACACACCAAAACAATTCTAATAGTAACATCAAAAATCACTGACCAGAGATTATCATAACAAATATGATACTAACTAAAAACTTTGGAATATTGTAGTAATTACCAAAATGTGACACAGAGACACGAAATGGGCAAATGCTGTTTGAAAAATGGTGCCAACGGATTGCCTGACACAGGGAGAAACGCATTATCTGGAAAGCGCAATAAAGCAAAGCATCATAAAACGAAGTATGTCTGTAAAGTGAAATGGAAGGCTGAGGTCTGTGGCTGCCAGTAGGGAGAACCATTCCACAGGCAGTAAGATCCCAAAGACAAAGATGACAAACAAAATTTTAAAAAAAACAACCCCATGGGCACCTGGGAGGCTCAGTTGGTTAAACGTCCAACTGTTGATATCAGCTAAGGTCATGATGTCACGGTGTGTGAGATGGAGCCCCACATTGGGCTCTGCAATGACAGCAATGAACCTGCTTGGGATCCTCTCTCTTCTCTGCCCCTCCTCCTCAGGCTCTCTCCCTAATTAAATAAAGTTTAAAAAAAAATTAAAAAACAACCCCAGAGACAAAAATCACAAGGGCAGACACTCCAAATTCTAGGTGTTGATTCGAGATCTACTTGGCAGTTTGGGAGTTTTTTGGTATTTTTTGTAAAAATTTATCAGATATATTTATACATTAGGAAAAATTACTCTTTACCTTGTCATGAGGTATAAATATGCCCTAATTTTATTTAGTAGTAAAGGAGTAATGGTGGTCTCTATAAACCAGGAGTGTCAAGCTGCTCTGAGAGCCCTAGAGAGTCCATGGTGGCCCTGAGGGGGCCACTGTAGGAGTTTAGGGGTTCTCAAGCCCAGACAAATTCTAAAGAGAGCTTCACTTTCATGTGTTTTGCACACTGTGCTTCCATACGAGGTCTGGTACGATGAATGTATTTAATTGTTTTAAGTCTTTTAAATGTTTGAAAATTACTGGTCTATATCATTTACAGATGATAAATTTTCCTTCTCAGGAAATCTATGGTAAAGAACACTGTGTATGTTTCTATTCCAGCAAACTGATATTTCTGAAAAACACAAAAATCATGCAGCTGATGTCATGGCAATGTCAAAACTTTTAAGCATTTACTCTCATTCTCTGCAGTCATTATAGAGCATTATAGAGCAGAAACACACTTCTAACTTGCTTTAGTCTGCAAAATCTAAGGTCATTTCCAATAACAATGTGACATTAATTTAAAATTCATTTAGTAAGTGCAGTAGATAAACTGATTAGATATGAAGATGAAGAACTGAAATATGACTCTAAATTTATGAAAGTTTTTATTGGGTAATGATATCAAATAATTTTTGTCATAAAAACAAAGAAATTTAGCTTCGATAACAAATACAGTTTATAACACTCAAACAGTAGATCTCAAAGGAGCAGTTACTCCCCAGCCTAGAATATTTTAGAAATTTGTAGATGGAGTTTCTGGTTCGAGAACATGATTGGTATTCACAGGCAGGAGCCATGGATACTAAATATCCTGAAACGAATGGGATGGTCTATCACTGAAGAATTGTCCCATGCAATTTTGATGTCCTAGTATATATTCACATGAATGAAAAAAATTATTTATGATTACCTGAGTCTAGACCCAAACTCTATTTTATATATAAAGACAAAGTGCTTTTCCATGGTAATAATAGAGCAATGTACAAAACTGAGGAAAGAACTACTACTTTATTTTGTTCAGAATACCAAGAGGTAGTTACTATTTTAAAAGACCATGCCATTGACAGGAACACCAAGCAAGGTGCTTCTTTGTTTTTGTTTTTTGGAGGGGGAGTTAAAAAAATTTTTTTAAGTTTATTTATTTGAGAGAGAGAGAGAGAGAGAGAGAGAGAGAGAGAGATTGATTGATTGAGAGGGAAAGGGAGAGAGACAGAAAAAGAGAATCCCAAGCAGCCTTCACACTGTCAGTGCAGAGCCCAATGCGGGGCTCAACCCATGAACTACACAATCAGGACCTGTTTTTTGGTTTTTTGTTTTTTGTTTTTTGGTTTTTTTTTTAAAGAAGGCTTCGCACCCAGTGGGAGCCCAACGCAGGGCCTGACAAAGGGCCTGAACTCACAACCCTGAAATCAAGATGTGAGCTGAGATTAAGAGTTGGACACTCAACTGAATGAGCCACCCAGGCCCCCCCAGTCAAGGTGTTCAGATCACCGATACAACATACTTATAACAGTCTGCATTTGTAGCTGTTGCGTTCATGATGTTTACATAGGCCTGACTATTTCATTATGTCACTGAGTACGGTCATATCTAAGCATTTATATAATGAAATACTACCATTTTATATCTTCAGTACTTTTATTCTCATTTATATACAGTTGGGCATTCATCAGATGAATGGATAAAGAAGATGTGGAATTCTGGATTACACCACCATTCACCTACGTGACTGTGATTGAATCAGGAAACCTCTCTAGGTTTCGGTTTTCACATCAACAAAACTGAACTGCTAGGAAGATTAAATGAAATAAAGTGTGTACTACTACCACAGTTTATTGCATTGAATGCCTACTACCACACTGTAAGAACTTAACAGTAGCCACTGTTACTCTACATGTATTCTATGCAATTCTATGACAGTACCTATTGTTATTCCACATTCAACTACCATATACACCTTATTCTTTAATCATTTTACTGACAATGAAATTCCAATCAAAATTCCAATATTAATATTTTAAAGGCTAATCTTTTTTATGTCTGTCTCATATCTTAAAATATTAAAATGTTAGGCAATATTTACCAATTATTTACCACCTGACCCAGCAGTTGAGCTTCAGGAATTTATCCTCAGATATGCCTGAAGATGTATGAATTCATATATGTACAACACTATTTACTACAGAATTGTTTGTAACATATCAGCAACAACCCAAGTGTTCATCAAGAGAGGGCTGGCTGAATACATGATGCCCCCCAAAAACAGTATGCAGCTTTTAAAAAGGACAAAAGAAAAAAAAAGAAGAATGAGGAGGCTTTTCTGTACTGATATGCAAAGATTGTCACAATCCATTGGTTCAGTGAAAAATACAAAATGCAATGAGGGATAAAAATAGGATTTTCAATAAAAAACAGTGAATAGGAATCAGCTAAACTTATCAGTTAACAACCTTATGTACCTATTCACAAATTTTGTGATTCTCTAACATTTATGCACGTAATTTCGTATTTCCCTTTTCGGGAATTCATCATGACAAGAGTCTTTCATGACAATCTATTATTCCAATGTGTAAAAACTAGAATTTCTTAATCAGAAATTATAGTTTTTCCTTTAGGTAAAAGAAACATTGAAAACTACTATTTTTTTATTATATCTATAATTAATACCATTATTTTTGACACTTAAAAAATTTCATTTTTCCTCCTCCCCTCTTTTTTTTCTTTTTCCTTTTTTTAAGTCACATTAGTGTTGACCTTTTTTTTTTTTAGATTATTTATTTTGAGAGAGACAGAGAGAGACAGACAGAGAGGGCGAGTGAGGGAGGGGCAGACAGAGAATCTCAAACAGTCTCCATGTTCTCAGCACATAGCCGGACAGAGGGCTTGATCTCACAAACTGTGAGATCATGACCTGAGCTGAAATCAAGAGTCGGACATTCAAATCAACGGAGCCACCCAAGTTCCCCTTCTTTTTCTTTTTTGACACATTAAAAATTTCTGACTTAGAATAAATTGTAAAGTACTCTTGGCATCCATACCAGAAAATGGAACTTTACATTCACATAAAAATCTGTGTGAAGGGGCACCTGGGTGGCTCAGTCAGTTAAGCATCCAACTCTTGGTTTAGGCTCAGGTCATGATCTCACAGTATGTGGATTTGAACCCCACATCAGGCTCCAGGCTGACAGCGTGGAGCCTGCTTAGGATTCTCTCTCCCTTTCTCTGCTCCTCCCCTGCTCACACACACACTCTCTGTTCTCAAAATAAATAACCTTAAAAAAAAATCTGTGTACAAATGTTCATAGATGCTTTATTCGTAACAGCCAGAAACTATAAACTGCCTAGATGTCATTCAACAGGTGAATGGTTAAACTTTACATATATACACCAAACATTACTACTTACCAGGTGAATGGTTAAACTTTACATATATACACCATACATTACTACTCACCATAAAAAGTAATAAACTATCAATACATGCAACAACTTGGATAAACCTCAGAGGAGTTATGCCAGGTGAAAAAGGCCGATCACAAAATTTATATATTGTAAGGCTCTATTTATATAACATTTTTGAAATGACAAAATTTTAGAATTGGAAAGAAGATTAGGACTGTCATGGGTTAGGGAAGGGGACAGAGGAACATAGTCAGGAGAGAGGTGGATGTGGTCATAAAAGGGCAACATGAGGCATCTTTGTGATACAACTGCTTAGTACCTTGACGTGGTAGTGGACAGATCACATAAACATGTGACAAAATAGTACAAAGTACAAATGAGTACAAGAAAAACTGGGGCACTTGAGTAAAATCTATAGACTATAGCAATGTCAATATCATGGTTGTGATACCGTACTAAAGCTCTGTAAAATATGACCACTGGGGAAAACTGTGTAAAAAGTACTTCTATGTAAAGGGTAATCTCTCCATATTCCTTCTTAACAGCTGCACATAACTCTACACTTACCTGAAGAAGAATTTTAATTAAAAAAAAAGTGCAGATCAATATACATATAGAGCCACTTACAGAGCAGAAGTAAAATTCTATTTGTATTTACATAAAGGAACACTGAAGGAATACTGACAGTGGTTATCTTAGGGTGGGGAGAAAATGGAGTAGCAACAACTTTTCAATGCATAAATTTTCACAATATTTAAAATTTTGAATCGGGACCATATAAACAGGTAAAAAAATAAGTAAACTATTAAAAGTACCTTTTGTACAAAAGGAACTTTAATTTAGTTAACATTCTACTGCTTTGGAAAGCACTTCAATTCCAGTTATCCTTACCTCTAACCTCTGTGTCTGATCCTTGCCCAAAAGGTCACGAACTTCTTCATTATATATTTCCAAGTAAGACACTCGAACCAAAAATCTGTAAATAAAACATCATTTTAAAAAACAGAGAAATACTTACAAGAACAGTTTTAATACGTATTGAGAAGATATGTGCCTATATGCCTTTCTTGTGTTTGTACTTCTCAATAGTAGAAAATAAAAGAATTCTCTTTTACCTTGTATCTCCCTCTGCTTTTGCAATATGACCAAATATGTGAGCAAATGAATTTGGAATGATTCCTCTAAGTTCAGGAACAGCTCGAACGCCTTCCATGGTAAAAGTTTTGCCTGTTCCAGTTTGTCCATATGCAAAAATAGTCCCTGAAAATGATGAAGAGAATCAATCACTTTTAGAGTCCAATGCTACAGAATAACAGCTCTTAAAAATAATTCCTTTGACATTGTGATGCAATTTCTTCCTTGGATTTAAAACTTACTCAAGTACAAATTTCACTTCTATTATCAACAATTACAACATGTACTCTGTGCCAGGTAAGCCAAGCACTGTCAAAGCCCTAAAATCAATGATATATTCCTAATTATTAATAAAAAGTATCCCAAACCGTAAATGTAAAGTCTTACACCATGGCTAAGCATAAGAAATTCATTATAATGTGTATGCTGATTACTTAGTGTAAACATTACGTTGGAGAAGGTAATACAATTGCAGGAGCAAAAGAAGACAAGTTCTAGAATGGAAAGACCTCAGTGTGACCTATCTGCCAGTGGTGAGCCATATGACCTGACACAAGAATCTACCCAGAGACTGTCTCCTCAGTGGTAAAACAAGGATAAGAATAAGTACCCGACATTAATAGTAAGAACCAAATGAAACAATTTACTCCAAGCGACCATCATGATGCCTGGTAGAGTAAAAGTAAATGGTATTTTCCTTCTTCTTTATCCTAAAATAAATTCATTACTTAAAAAATATGTATTTTTGAAGTAAAAGCTGTAAGGAATAGGGGAGTCAAAAAAGGTGACAATACAATCATTACAGGTAATTACAGATACAATTTAAACTTTCTAAACAGCTAAATTCATTAATTCAACAACTACTCACCACACACCTGAGTATGGTATTGTGCTAGGCAGCAGGGGACACAGTGAAAAACAAGACAAACATAGTTCTTAATCTTACAGTATGTGTAATCTTGGAAAGGAGGTATTGGTCAAATATTTATAGGAGGATGAGTCCTGGGACTGAGAAACAGAATTCTAGATGACAGTAAAGGGACACAGTGTAGGCAGGAGAACTGATGCAAGAGGAAATGCGGGGGTGGGGGGGATGAGGAAAGGCATTCCAGAAAAGCTAAAATTTAAGATGCAATCTGAAATATGAGTAAGAGATAGTAAAAGAGTGGACAGCAAGAGGCAAGAGAGAAAAAAGAGAGGTTTTGAGGAAATGAAATGAGATCAGAATGAAGGAAACAGAGATGGAAAATGAAGATGGATGTAGACAGAGCTAAAGACACCAGCAGGAGCATAATCACACAGGGCCACGAAGACCATACTAAGGTTTTAAGAAGGTATCATAAAAGCAAAGCGAAGCCAAAGAATGATTCTGCAGTTAGGAGTGAATCAGGATCGCTACAGCTACACTGTGTACATAGAATTGGAAGAAAGCAAAGGGAGATTTGTGAAGAAACCAGTCAAAGAGCTGGAGCTGACAACAGAAGGGAGTGAGAAAGGTGGAAGGATTTCAGAGACATGTAACAGAATCAATAGCACCTGGGAAATAATTAGCCAGGGGAGGAATCCAGGACGACTTTCAAATTTCTGGCTGGAACAAAGGGATGTATGGCTATGCTGTATACTGCTGTATACTGAGATGGTGAACACCACTAGAAAAAATGACAGTTTGAAAAGAAAGACCATGAATTCAGTGCAGGGCACACTGAGCTTTAAGTGCCCGTGACACAACCAAATAAATGCATGCATCAAGCATGTGGAGGCAGGTGGAGGGATGAAATGTATTTGCTCAGTGAAGCCCTACGAGTGCATGTGATTTCCAAGGGGGACAGCTCAGTTTAAGAACACAGCACAGGAAGTGACAGCCCAAATGACAAAGGCTTTTCAACTATCACTCTATGCAGTTAACCTCTTATGTCATCATCATTTCTAGACTTTCTGTGACAATAAGCACAATAATTAATCACAACAGAAGCCATTTTTTACACATGGGAATAAAAAAGTCTTAATTTTTTCTAACTCACTGAATATTTCAAACTCTGCCATAAAAATGCATTATTGCATTCAAAAGAGCTAAAAATATTATGAACTCACAGACTGCACTTTATAAGTGACACAAGAGCTATCATTTACAGATCATCTGCTATGAGCTAGGCATGTACTTTACATGCATCCTTACTGAATTTTCACCCCAATCCTAAAAGCTGGGCACTATTTCTATTTCCATGCTTTAGTTGAGGAATCGAAGGCTTACAGAGGTTGGATTACTTGTTCAATGTCATAGTAAGTGGTAGAAAGAAGGTCTGCACACAGTCCATTTGAGTCCAGAGCTCATACTTCTAAAAAGTATGTAAGGGCCAGAAATTTTTTGAATTCAAAATTAATTCCTAATGCAACTTCTATGAATGCATTAAATACATGAAGATTACTAATTTAAAAAGGATATTAATCTCTAATTTTAGAGCTAAGAAGGATCAGGAATGCCTGAAAATAAAAGAATCTTATCTCATTTTCAGAGAGGAAATTCCAAATTCCTAGCTTTTTACGTCCAGCTTAACAAATCTAATGCCAGCATTTCCTTCATATGAACTTCTCTTAAAACTCTACTTTTTAAAAACTAAAAACGACCTGAAATCTTACCACATCTCCCTATTTCCTAACTACATCTTTAAAATGGTGGAAGGCCTACAAAAAATCTGCACGTGGATTTTTATTTCAGTGCATAATCCTAACTGCCAAAACTTGGATGCAACCAAGATGTCCCTCAGTAGGTAGGTGAATAAATAAACTGTGGTACAGCCAAATAATAGAGTATTATCCATTATCAGCATAAATAAAGATATAAGCTATCAAGCCATGAAAAGACACGGGGAAAACTTCAGGGCCTATTAACTAAGTGGAAGAAGCCAAACTGAAAGGTTACATACTATATGATATTCTAGAAAAGGTGAAACTATGGAGACAGTAAAAGCATTAGTGGTTGCCAGGCTTAGTAGGGGAAGGAAGGATAAACAAGCAGTGCACAGAATGAAACTATTATTTATATTACAACAGTAGACACATGTCATTATATTTTTTGTCAAAGCCCACAGAATGTACAAGAGTGAACCCTAATGTAAACTATGGACTTTGGATGATAATGACATGTCAGTGTATGTTCATCAATTGTAACAAATATACCACTGTAGTGGAGGATGTTGAGAGTGGGGAACTTTGTATACATTTGGGGACAAAGGATATATGGGAAATCTCTGTGCTTTCTTCTTTCTTTCTTTTTTTTAATATTTTTTAATGTTTATTTATTTTTGAGAGAGAGACAGAGTACAGGTGGGGTAGGGGCAAAGAGAGAAGGAGACACAGAATCTGAAGCAGACTCCAGGCTTTGAGCTGTCAGCACAGAGCCTGACGTGGGACTCAAACTCACGAACTGCAAGATCATGACCTGAGCTGAAGTCGGACACTCAACCGACTGAGCCACCCAGGTGCCCCTCTCTGTACTTTTTTCAATTTTGCTTTAAACTAAAACTGTTCTAAAAAACGAAGTTCACTAACTTTTAAAAAAAGTTTTAAATGGTAGAAGGATTATGTATTTGTCTTTCCACATTTGAATAATACATTTAAATAATGTAACATTCTATGTTACAGCAGTCCTGATTTTGGTCCTTTTTCCAAATGTTTTTGTATGTTACTATCAACAATTTTCAGTCAGCATAATAGGTGCAAAATAGGTGAAAAGTCCCTTGACATTTACATACTAATTCATACAACATTTATTTTTTAAAATACACAGTTCTATTATTTCAAAATTAAACTTGTGACACTTCAGCTTCCAACAAAGATAGAGTAACAAGGACCAGATTCACCCTCCTGACTGAAACAAATACGAAGCAACAGTTTTCAAGACCATGGACTCCAGTCAACAAAAGGCCATGACCCCTGAAAAGTGGCAAACAGGTGAGGTGAGCCCTATGACAGCCCAGCTTCCTGGCGTGTGAGATAATCAGAGCCACGGACCAGGATGGGGAACCCAAGGAGTGCTGGGTGGATTCCCTGAGTCAAGAAGGAGCCACAGTCCAGAGAGCCCAACGCAGCTATATGCTGTAGAGAGGACAACAGTGCACACAAAACTCCAGATTCCAAACATCTGCAGATGGTCTTCCTCAAGTACTCAGCTGAGTACTAAGCATCTCAAGAGTGTAAGGAAACTATCTAAAGGGGGGGGTGGGGGCGGGGGGCGGGAATAATTTGGAAGGAAGAGTGCCCGGCACTCAAACAGGCCAGAAACAGTATCTATTTATACCAGTCAGACTGGAAAATCTCATGATTCACAGGACATTAGGTACAAAAAGGTCTTGCCTCATTCTTAGGGAAATAACCTCAGAATGAACACTGTTCCAGTCCTAACTAAAGATCTTAAAAGATCTAAAAGAATCTGGGGCGCCTGGGTGGCTCAGTCGGTTAAGCGTCCGACTTCAGCTCAGGTCACGATCTCACAGTCCGTGAGTTCGAGCCCCGCATCAGGCTCTGGGCTGATGGCTCAGAGCCTGGAGCCTGCTTCCGATTCTGTGTCTCCCTCTCTCTGCCCCTCCCCAGTTCATGCTCTGTCTCTCTCTGTCCCAAAAATAAATAAATGTTAAAAAAAAAATAAAAATAAAAAAATAAAAGAATCAAACTATTTTCAAGTAACTGCAACTCAGAACAAAGTTCATCAATATTTATAGAAATAAAAAAATTCAAGAGCCAAGGTGAAACTCGCAGTGTCCTGGCACCCAACCAAAATTTGCCAAACTTGCAAAAAAGATATGACTCATAATGAAAAAATCCATCAATCAGTCAAAGCCAATTCAGAATGGACACAAATGTTAGAATTAGCAGATAGGGACATTAAAACAGTTATAAAAACTATATTCTACATGTTAAAAAGTTAGGTGGAAACTTTGGATGGATATTTGGAAGAACTTGGACAGAAGATACAACAAAGACCCAAATCAAACTTCTAAAGATAAAAATTACGTGTGGGATGAAAAATACAATAGATAAAGTAAATGGCAGATTCAACACTGCAGAATAGAAGATCAGTCAACTTGAATATATATCAGTAGAAACAGTAAAAAATTTAACAGAGGAAAAAAATAGAAAAAAGAAAAACAGCATCAATGAGCTGTGGGACAATTTTAAGCAGCCTGATATACATGTCACTGCAGACCCCCAAAAAAAGGGTGGGGACAGGAAAAATATTTGAAGAGACAATGCCTGAAATTTTTCCAAATCTGATGAAAACTACAAACTCACAGATCCAAAAAGCTTAATGAATAGTAAGCACAGAAACATAAAAAAAATACATGGCACATCATAATCAAATTGCTCAAAACCAGTGATAGAGAAGATCTTAAAAGCACCCAAAGAAAGATATGTCATATAAAGAAGAACCAAGATAAGAAGGAAAGCAGAATTCCAGGAGGAAAAAATGCAAATGAGAAGACAGGAGAGGTATATTCTTCAAGTATTAAAAAAAGCTATCAACCTAGAATCCTATACCCAGTGAAAATTTCTTTCAAAAACAAAGGCAAAATAAATACTTTTTAGACTACAAAATCTGAAAGAATTCATCACCAGTAGACTTGCACTTGAGAAATATTTAAGGAAGTTTTTCAAAGCAGAAGGAATGTTACTAGATGGAAATATAGGTCTACATAAAGGAATAAAGAGTACCAAAAATGTTAACTACATAAGTAGTTATAAGTAATATATGTTTTTTCCTATTATTTAAATCTCTTTAAAAGATAACTGATGGTTTAAGCAAAAACATTAACAATGTGGTTTGGAGTGCATAACATGTAGAAGTAAACAACAGCACAATACTGAGGAGACAACCACTGGAAGTACAGCACTACAAAATTTTTTTAAGTAGCATAGTATCACCTGAAGGTAAAGTGGGATACATTAAAGATTTATACTATAAACCTTAATGCAACCACTAAAATAAAACAAAGATGTATTGCTATATATGCCAACAGAGAAGAATGGAATAATAAAAATAATACAAAATAAGGCATAAAAGGAGGAAAAGAGTACAAAGAGAAAACAAAAAGCAAGACATAAATTGTCTCAATACCTGCAGTGAAGAAGCAGAGTTAGCACGACTGAGTTTAAAAACACACACACACACACACACACACACACACGCACACACACACTCAAAATACTACCAACTATACAGTGCTGTGCCAAAAAGAGCTAACAACAGATCTGGGACTGCTATTCTTTGAGAGGCCTGCTTTCAAAGTTGGCTTTTGACTAGCATCTGGGAATGTGGATTTAAGAAGGGTTCTCATCACTCCCTAACTGGTAAGAGTAGCTCACTATGCCTAACTTGTTTATATAAACAAGGTGGTTTGTGCTAAACACCTGCTTTCCTTCTCCTGAGAGCCTGGGATCTTGGCAAGTGCTAGGCTGAGGGTGCCCATATGAGCAGGCTCCAATAAAAACTTTGGGCACTGTGTCTCTTACAGAACTTCCCTGACAAACAACATTTAACAAGTACTATCATAGTCAATGGTAGAACAATTAAGCACATCTTGTGTGCCTACTAGTAGGAGAGGACTCTTGGAAGTCTGTACCTGGTTTCCTCCACACTTCACCCCAGGCACCTTTTCCCTTTGCTGTTTTTTGTTTTCTTTCTTCCTTTTTTCATTTCTTTCTTCCTTCCTTTCCTTCTTTCTTTTGGCTATGCATGTGTGTCTTTTTTGCTCTAATAAGTCAAAGCTGTAAGTACAACTATAGATTGACTCCCTTGACTTCTCCCAGCAATCTACAAATGTGGTAATCTTAGTGACTTCCAGTATAGCTACCTACTAGAAATGCACTTTCAATATAAAAACACAAGTAGGTTCAAAGTAGAAGAATGAAAGAAGATATACTATGTTAACATAGCATCAAAAGAAAATTAGAATGTCTATATCAATATCAGACAAAGTAGGTCTCAGAGTAAGGAATATTACCAGGGATAAAGAGAGTAATTTCATCATGAAAAAGAGATTAACTCACCACAAGGATTTAAAATGCCTAAGCATTTATGCACCTACTCAGAGGGTTTCAAAATTCATTAAGTAAAAAGTGATAGAACTGAAAGGAAAAAGCAAATACAAAAATGAAGTCAGAGAATTCGAAACCCCTCTCTCAGTAATTGACACACCAAGTAGAAAATAATTAAGTATAAAGAAAATCTGAACGACACTATTGAACAAATTGATGTAATGAAACGAACATTTATAGAACACTCCACCCAACAACAGCAAAATACACATTCTTTTCAAGAATATACAAACATTTAAGGGAGCCTGGGTGGCTCAGTCGGTTGGGTGTCCGACTTCAGCTCAGGTCATGATCTCACGATTCATGGGTTTGAGCCCTGCGTCAGGGTCTGTGCTGACAGCTCAGAGCCTGGAGCCTGCTTCTGATTCTGTCTCCCTCTCTCTAGCCCTCTCCCACTCACACTCTGTCTCACTCTCTCTCTCTCAAAAAATAAACATTAAAAAAAATTTTTTTAAAGAATATACAAACATTTAATAATAAACTTCATTCTAGATTATACAACACATCTCTAATTTCAAAAGATTCAAGTTTTACATAGTATTTCTCTGACTAAAATGGAATTAAACTAGACATCAGTAACAGATCTCTGGAAAATCCCAAAATATCTGGAAATGAACACTTTATTTTTTTTAAGTATTTTTTTAATGCTTATTTATTTTTGAGAGAGAGAGAGAGAGCACACGCAACGTAGCACGAGCAGGGTACAGGAAGAGAAAGAGGGAGACACAGGATTTGAAGAATGCTCCAGGCTCCGAGCTGATAGCACAGAGGCCCACACGGGGCTTGAATCCACGAACTGTGAGATCGTGACCTGAGCCAAAGTCAGACACTTAACTGACTGAGCCACCCAGGCACCCCCTTAACACATTTCTAAATAACCCAAGGATCAAAGAAGAAATCAAAAGGGAAGGAAGAAAGTTCCTGCACTGCATGAAAATGAAAACACAGTGTGTCAAAATCCATACAATGCTACTAACGCAGTAGTTAGGGTTTAATTCATAGCATTAAACCTCTATATTAGAAAGGAATATAGGTCTCAAAACAATGACCTCAGCTTCCACCATAACAAAGAAAAAGAGGAATAAAGTAGGAGGGAAAAATAAAGATCAAAGCAGAAATTCACAAAATAGAAAATGTAAAAAATAATAAAGGAAAATTATTAAAACCAAAAGCCAGTTCTTTGACAAAATCAGTAAAATTGTTAAACCTCCTGCCAGACTAATCACAAGAAAAAGAGAAGACACAAATTACAATCTATCATGTATCACATACCAATATCTTACTGAAAAAGATCACACCACATTCTAACGTAAGAATGATAGAGGACTGACATAAACAACTTGTTGCCAATAAATTCGACAAATTCCATGAAAGATAAACTACCAGAGCTTACTAAAAGAAAAATAGGTAACTTGAATATCGCTATATTATTAAAGAAATTGAATCTTTAGTTAAAAACCTTCCCACAGGGTTCCCTGGTGGCTCAGTCACTTAAGCATCTGACTCTTGATTTCAGCTCAGGTCATGATCTCACGATTCACGAGATCCAGCCCTGCACTGATGGTGTGGAGCCTGCTTGGGATTCCCTCTCTCCCTCTCTCTCTGCTCCCCCACCTCAAAAATAAACAAACATTTAGAAAATACGTATATGAATAGCTGCTCAACATTATTAGTTACAGAGAAATACAAGTTAAAACAATGAAATACCACCACAGAGCCTCTACAACAGCTATAATTAAAAAGACTGATAATCTAAATGTTGGTGAGAATGTGAGGAAACTAGAACCCTCATACCACGCTCATGAGGAAAACAAATTAATAGTCACCACTCTCAAAAACAGTTTGGCAATTTCTTCAAAAACAAATATACCTTAACCATATGACCCAGAAATTCCACTTCTAGGTATCTACCCAAGAGAAATTTTAAAATTTAGTTGCACAAAGACTTATAAAAGAATGTTCATAGCAGGGCTATTTATAACAGGCAAAAAACTGGAACAATCCAAATTTCCATCAAAGATCACTAAAGGAGGTATATTCATGAAATGGAATTCAGCATTAAAAAGGAACAAAGGACTGATATACACAACAACATGGATGACCCTCAACAACATTATACAAGTGAAAGAAAACAGATAATAAAGATAGATAGTGTATGCTTTGGTTTACATGGAATTTCAAGGAAAGACAGAACTATAGACAAAAGCAGGTCAACGGCAGCCTGGAGATGGGAATGCAAAGGCACATAAAGAAATTTCAGTGATCATAAAACTGGATTGTGGTGATAGTTTCAAAACTGTATGTATTTACTGTAACTCATCAAACTGTATGATTACAATGGGTGAAATTATAGGGTATTAATACCTCAATAAAGTTATTTTTTAAAAAGTGGACTTTATACTCACCATTGTAGCCTTCAAGAACAGAATCAATAATAGGTCTTGCAGTTAAGTTATAAACATCAAGTTGTTTACTCTCTGGTCCAAACACAGTATCAAAAGTAAATGTCTTTGGAGGTTCATTGGAAGAATCAGTCTTATGTACAGTAATAGTTCCCCTCATCTCATCCACACTGACAGCTTGTTTATAGCACATTGATTTCTCTCTCTCGTTGAGGGGCCGGCACCTAACAACCACCTTCACATTATCACAGCTTTCAGGCTTCTCTGATTTATTGATCTGGTGGAGAAAATGTTCACAAATAATGAAAAGAATATTTACTTTTACCTTCAGCAAATTAAATTTCAAATTTGAAAAAGGCTACTTTGCCATCCTAGTACCTTGCACATATTGAATACTCCATGAATATTTGTTAAATGCAATTAAAGATCTTACAGATATATAGAAAAGGCTTATTAAAAGATATGAAAAGGCAAATAGGTTTTTTTTACAATACAAATGAGGGGAGAGAAAATCTAATTTACATTTATAGTAAATAAATGCTATTCAAGAAGAAAATGAACCAGTATATTATAGACTGCCTTTCTGCATAAAAGTCCCTGACTTCCTCTGAGTTTCCTGCCTATAGGAAAACACACGTGAACATGGTTAAGAACTTTAATCAAGAATATAGTAGTAGGTTCTGTGTTCCCCCGAGACTTTTATTTTCTACAATGCATTAGTCAAATTTTTTTTTAATCACGTAACTGTATGTAGTCTATCTTCTCTATAGAAGACAACATTAAATAAAACACAGAAAAGAAAGCCCAATAGCAGACATAAATGTTTTAGTATGCCTCTAACCTTATGAACATCTATACATGTAAAGTTTCAATTTTTGAAATTTTATGATTAAGACTCTATGTTAAAATATAATCCTTAACAAAGACAAATACTGTATGATTTCACTTATACGTGGAATCTAAAAAAAACAAATGAACAAACAAAACTTGTAGATACAAAGAACAGATTAGTGGTTGCCAGAGGGGAGTTGGGTACGGAGATAGACAAAATGGGTGAAAGGGATCAAAATGCACAAACTTCCAGTTATAAAATACATGAGTCATGTATAAATAATATATGGCATGGTGACTACAGTCAATAATACATATTTGAAAATACATATTTGGAAGTTGCTTAAAGACTGTATCTTGAAATTTCTCATAAGGAAAAAAAAATTAACTCTGGCGATGGATGGTAACTAGACTTACTATGGGGATTATTTCACAAGGAATACAAATATTAAATCACGTGGTACAGGTGAAATTATTATAGGTCAATTAACTTCAATTAGAAAAATACAATCCGGTTACTGAAGTAAAGTTCAATCGTTTAGTTGAACAGTACCAACACAAGATACCTCTCCCTTCTCTACTTTCACCACGTTAGTCTAGTCCCCATTCTCCCACCCTGCATTGTAAGGCTCCTTAACGGGACACCTGCATCTAGTTAGGTTCTCCTACAGTCTGTTCCCTCCATGGCAGTCAGCTTCAACACAAATTTAATCATGACACTCCCTTAGTTACGACTCCGCAAAGGCTTCCCGCTGACATCACTGACATAAGGACTGTGTATGAAAATCACAGTCCTTAAGGTGGCCTTTAAGACCTGGCTCTGGCCCATGTCTACCTGTCTAGCCTTATTTCACAAGTTTCCCTGCTTGGCTTTCTTAGCCACAGCCACACGGGTTTGTTTGTTTGTTTTTTAAGCCTTTTCTGTTCACCATGCTCCTTCTTACCACAAGCCTCTCCATGTGCTGTTGCTTCTGCCTAGAACATTCCTCACTCTCACCTTCACTTAGTCTCAGGTCTCACCAAAACAGCCACTTCACTTGGAAAGACTTCCCTAACTAGGTCAAATCCTGGTATAGGCCCTGAGAGCACCCTACTCTCTCCCTCCTCTACAACGGTTTCAATTCTACTTTTCTTTGCTTCTTATTTGATTGTCTGTCCTATCTGTCTACACTAGAGGTTGCGAACTGGTATTCAAGAGACTGAATTCAGCCCACAAATACTTTTTGTATGGCTCATAGAATTTAAAAATATTTTTTAATTAGTTGCTAAAATTCAAAAATGGAGAAATTTCATAAAAATAACAATTTCTAGATTCTCTTGGAAAAAAACGATGATTTGGGTGGCTCAGTTGGTTAAGTGTCTGACTTTGGCTCAGGTCACCATCTCGTGGTTCGTGGGTTTGAGCCCTATGACCAGCTCTGTGCTGACAGCTCAGAGCATGGAGCCTGCTTCAGATTCTGTGTCTCCCTCTCTCAAAAATAAACATTAAAAAAATTTTTTTGAGAAAAAAAAAGATGATCTGACATGTATAGGCCAGCGTTCCTACATAGAAACACCTTACAACTCACCAGAAGCTACTTTCTATTATATGCCACCCATTCACTTCGTTAATGTTAAGGGTCTTGTCTCTACCAACATGATTTTCACCTCTGCCCATTAAGGCAAGCTTCTATCTTCCCAAGTTCAAGAACCTGTCTGGTTTTGCTCAATATTTTACCTCCAGTGCCTAACATGTGATTGATTCCCAGTATTTGCTGAGTGAACTGATAAATAACTTGAAAGCAAGATCACGGAACAAATACTAAGCATTTAATGCTAAATGTCAAGTACTGTCCTTCAATTCCGTTGTGCGTTACCTTATTTCATCCTGATAAAACCCCATGAGGTAAAGTTTAATTACGTGGGAATTAAAGACCCAGAAAGATTAAATAATTGTCCGAGGCCTCGGACCAGAAGAAAAACAACCAAAGCCCTATGTGTTCTCCACGACCCTATAATGGACTTAGGACGCCCCCTATTAAATGTACGATAATGTCCTGTGAAATCCTACAAGACAAACATACCACCCAACCCCCGGCCTCACACACAAAGACACCTACGGGTTACATTCTGCACTGTAAGCTAAAGCACCACGAAAGGAATGACAGCTCGAGTCAAGGGCTGGAGTAAGAACAGGCAGCTCTCGTTTCGCTCCCTTCCGGAGCTGGCTCCTTGGCGTACAGACCCCACCAGGTGTGGAGCATCCAAAGCCGACCCCCCGCGGCCGCTCCCAGGCGCCCCACTCAGCTAGCAGGGCTGGGAGCGAGAGCGCATCCTCAGGCGCTGTGCCTTTATGTCAAGCAGCACAGGCCCTGCGGGATGCAGCACCGGCGAAGACTGCAGGGCCTGCCCGGGGCCCCTCCCAGGACCGGCAGGATCCTCGCGGGCTCCAGCCCACCCGCCAGGCTCCCCAACCGCTGGGGCCAGCAGAGCTGACCCTGCCCCGCCCCACCCCAGACGCCTGCCTGTTCCGCGCCTCCATGGCAACAGCCGCGCCCCCGAGCCAGGCCGCTGGGATGAGGAATCCCAGCAGCTGAGCGACTCTCCTCACCGGCATCGTGGCTCCCTCCTGTGCCCCGCTGACGTCCCCGCCCTGGGCGCAGTCCAACGGCGCCGGGTTCGCAGGAGAGGTTTGTCAGAGATTACCGAAATACCGCCTTGGCGCTCTCGAGACTGCGGCTCCTCGGGCGAGAGCAGGCTGTGCGCAAGCGCACTGCGAGCTCGCCCCGCCCCGTCCCCGGGCCTCAGGCTCTCTTGGCCTTCTGAATTACGCCTGCGCGGAAGCTTTCCGAGTCCGTCTCCTAGGACGCCAGTACTATGGCTGCGCCTGCGCAATGCTGCCATTCGACTGCGCTAGAACTCTGGCCCGCATTGGGGCGGGGATACCTGGCTGCCACCGGTAGGCAGGGGGGAGGCGCTCCTAAATCCCGTGACTACCTTTGTGGCTCTTGCAATATTCCCAATATTAAAAACAACCATAGGGGGGCACCTGGGTGGCTCAGTCGGTTGAGCGTCCGACTTAAGCTCAGGTCATGATCTCATAGTCCGTGAGTTTGAGCCCCGCGTCGGGCTCTGTGCTGACAGCTCAGAGCCTGGAGCCTGTTTCCGATTCCGTGTCTCCCTCTCTCTGCCCCTTCCCCGTTCATGCTCTCTCTCTTCTCTCGAAAATGAGTAAACGTTAAAAGAAAAAAAACAACCATAGGAAAAAATTCAAAAAGCAGTTGTACACTGCGTCCATGCGGAGAGCTAAAGACTTAGCCTGATTGCTGACTTGTTTATGACCTCTCTTACAGATAAGGTCATAAGGAGCTTTGTAGGTGTTTTCACAAGTATCTCCAGAGCCTAAAATAGGACTTAAAATAGGACCTAGCACAGAGTAGGTTTTCAATAAATATTTGTGAAAGAACGAATGATCTTGATCCATCTTCTTTCCTGTCTGAAGCTCTGCTCTGAACACCAACTACTGGGCTTGGATGTGCGATAGGCTTTTCAAGATCATCCCTGTCAAAAATTGAAAGGTTGATTCCCGCCCCCTCACACACACACACTACTACTGCCCATCCCACCCCAAACCCCTGGCGAAACGCTAAAAAAAAAAAAAAAAAAAAAAAAAAAAAAAAAAAAGTGCCCTCTCAGACTTGTCTCAGCATAATAAATCTAAGCTGAATCCTGACAATTGCTCAGGTCAAACCAGTCTCTTTTTCTCATACCCAATAATCAATCTTTCAGCAGAGCTTGTTTCTATCTTCAAAGTAGAACCAGAATCTAACCCTTTCTCACTACCATGATCACCTGTTATCTGTATTACTACAACAGCTCAAAATTGGTTTCCTTGAGTGCACCCTTGTCCTCTTTTAGATGTTTTCAACACAGGAGCCAGAAAGATGGTGTTTAAACATGAATCAGATAGTGTTTTTTCTCTATTCAAAACCTGCCGATGATTTCCTATCTCACAAACTGAAAGTCACAGACCCTTTCCCCACTTCCTACAATCTTCCCTCTTGCTCATTATTTTGCACCAGCCCCACTTGGCCTCCTTCAATGGACCTTCCGGGCATGGTTCCATCTTAGAACGAAAGAGCTTTTGCACTTGCAGTAGGAAATAATAAAAACATCTATAAAGCATTTTACTTAGTGCCAGTGTACTATTCTAAGTGCTTTACTTTCTTTTTTTATTATTTAATCCATATAAAAACCTTTTGAAATAGGTACTGTTAGTCATTTTACTAGAAAATAGGAACAAGGATTTTACAGATAAACAAACTCACGTACAGAGCCATTAAGTAACCGTCCAAGGTCAGACACATGGGCAGTGACAAAGCTCAGATCCAAACTTAAGCCCTGGAAAGCTCTCCCTCTAAATATCCCCATGCCTCCCCACCTCTTTCAGAATGTCTTTGTTCACACATCACCTTCTCAATGAGTCTTACCATGACCTCTCCACTTAAAATTTCAGCTTTCATCACCCATCTTCTTATATCTTCTCCCTATTTTATATTTCTCCATAGTATTTATCACCATCTAATATACTGTATATATATATTATGTAAACACATATACATAGCTTTCTTGAGATATAATCAGACATCATACAAGTCACCAATTTAAATTGTAAACATAAATGGCTTTTATTATATACACAGACTATAGCCACAATCAATTTTAAACATTTTCATCACCCCAAAAAGGGATTCTATATTCATTATAGTGACTCCCACTCACCCCATCCGCTCCTCGCCAACATCCTAGCCCTAGGCAATCACCAATCTACTTTATGTCTCATAGATTTTCCTATTTGGAACATTTCATATAAATTGAATTATATAATATGTGGCCTTTTGTGAATGACTTCTATCACTTAGAGTAATGTTTTCAAGCTTCAGCCCTGTTGTGGAATATATCAGTAATTCTATACTTATAAGGCTGAGTAATATTCCTTTGTGTGGATATACCACATTTTTATACATTTGTCACTTGATGGACATTTGGGTTATTTCTACTTTTTGGCCATTATGAATATTGCCACTACAAGTTTCTGTGTGAACATGTTTCATTTCTCTTACATCTAATATGCCTGCAAGTGGAATTGCTGAGTCATTCAGTAACTGTAATGTTTAACATTTTGAGGAACTACTGAACTTTTCTCTACAATGGCCACACCACCAGCAATTTTTCATTCTCACCAGCAACATTATGAGGTTTACAATTCCACCACATCCTCAGCAACACTTGCTACTTTCTTGTTTTGTTTTGTGTTTTGTTTTTATAGTCATACTATTGGTGTAAAATAGGATCCTATTGCAGTTTTGATTTACAATTCCTTGATAACTAATGATGCATTTGCTTTCACCTGCTTATTGACCATTTGGACGTCTTCTATGGAGAAGCGTCCGTGCAAATCCGTTGCCCATTTTATTTGTCTTTTCATGATTAAGTTGTAAGAGTTCCTTCTGTATGCTAAATACAAGTCCCTTTTGGGATACACAGTATGCATAAATTTTTCTCTGTGGGTTGTGTTTTTAATTTCTGGAGAGCATTCTTTGAAGCTCGAAGTTTTTTGATTTAGATCACATACAATTTATATATATTTTTTCTTTTGCTGTTTCTTTCGTTGTGCTTTTGGTACATATCTAACAAACCATTTCCTAACCCAAGGTCATGCAGACTCATTCTTCTAAGAATTTTATAGTTTTAGCTCATACATTTAGATCTATGATGTATTTTGAATTATGTTTACATAATGGTGTGGTACAGGGATCCAGCCTCATTGTTTGCATATGAATATCCAGCTGTCCTATCACCATTTGCTGAAAAAACTATTCTTCCCTCCACTGAACCACTTGTAGCACCCTTGCCAAAAATCAGTTGATCATGAATGTGACTGTTGATTTCCAGACTCTCAATTCAATTCCATTGATCTAAATGGCTAACCAAATGCCAGTACACCTTGATTGCTATAGGTTTGTAGTAGGTTGTGAAGTCATATAGTATGAGACCTCCATCTTTGTTCTCTTTTTTCAAGATTGTTTTGGCTATTGTGAATCCTTTGCATTTCCATGGAAACTTTAGAAACACCTTGTAAATTTCTGCAAAAAGCCATCTGGAAACTTAACAGGGATTACATTGAATCTATAGATCAATTTGGTAAGTATTGCCATTTTAACAATGCAAGTCTTTTAATCTATGAACATGGAATGCCTTTCCATTTATTTATGTCTTCTTTAATTTCTCTCAGTGATGTTTTGTCATTTTCAATATGTAAATAATGCAGTTTTTGGTTGTATTCTTGAATATTTTAGTCTTTTGTATGCTATTGAAAATGGAATTATTTTCTTTCTTTTTTTTAAGTTTATTTATTTTGAGAGTGACAGAGAGTGTGAGCAGGGGAGGGGTAGAGAAAGAGGGAGAATCTCAAGCAGGCTCCACACTGTCAGCGCAGAGCCCACTGTGGGGCTCGATCCCACCAACCATGAGATCAAGTCCTGAGCCAAAATCAAGAGTTGGATGCTTAACCGACTGAGCCACCCAGGCATCCCTGGAATTATTTTCTTAATTTTATTTTCAGATTGCTCATTGATAGTGTATAAAAAATTGATTTTTTCTAGTACACTGACCTTGTACTCTGAACTTCCATGAACTTATTACTTCTAATAGTTTTTTAGCAGATTCCTTAGGATCTTCTATATACAAGATCTTTATTTCTTCACCTGAAAGATAATTTCATTAGATACACAATTCGAGGTTGGTAGCATTTTTCTCTCAACACTTTAAATATCTCGGCCCACATCTTGCTTGCATGATCTCTGAAGAGAACTGAAATGTAATTCTTATCTTTGCTCTTCTATAGGTAAGTTTCTTCCCCTCCCCGCCTCCAGCTTCTTTCAAAACTTTATCTTTGATTTTCTGTAGTTTGAATGATATGCCTAGGTATACTTGGGGGGCATTTATCCCACCTGGTGTTCTTTGAGATTCCTCGTTCTGTGGTTTGGTGTCTCATATTACCTGAGGAAATTCTCAGTCATCATCACTCCAAATATTTCTTCTATTCCTTTTTCTTTCTTCTCCTTCTGACATTCGCATATATTTTAATGTAAATTTAATGTAATGTAAATCTTAATGAAATATATCTCACGTAAAGAAAAGTGCACAAATCAAAAATGCACCGCTTGATCAGTTTTCGCAAGGCGAACACGTGTGTAATCAGCATCCAAATCAAGAAACAGAACATTACCAGCCCTGGAAGCTCCTTGTGTTCCTTCCCAGTCACTATCCACTGCCCTCTAACGGTAACCACTATCTTTTTTTTTTTTTTTTTTTTTTAACGTTTATTTATTTTTGAGACAGAGAGACAGAGCATGAATGGGGGAGGGTCAGAGAGAGGGAGACACAGAATCCGAAACAGGCTCCAGGCTCCGAGCTGTGAGCACAGAGCCCGACGCGGGGCTCGAACTCACGGACCGCGAGATCATGACCTGAGCCGAAGTCGGCCACTTCACCGACTGAGCCACCCAGGCGCCCCGACCACTGTCTTAACTCTTAACGTTACAGATTTCGTTTTTCTTGTTCTTATACTTTATAATAATGGAATTATACAGTATGACGTCTTTTGTCTCTGTCCCTCAACATTCAGTATTATGTTTGTGAGATTGTTTTCTTGTTGGGTGGAGCATTAGTCCATTCTTTTTCAAGGTGGTGTAGTATTCCATAGTGTGAACATACAGAAATTTGTTTATTGCATTCAATTGCTGACGGACATTTGGGGCTATGACAACATTGCGTAGGTGTCTTTTTGATGCACATATATGAATTTCTGTTGAGCATATACTTAAAAGTGAAATCGCTGGGATTTCTATATATTCTGTTCATGTTTATTATCTGTCTCTCCTGGCTAGAATGTAAATTCCATGTCTGTGTTATTCACTGTTATGTCCTAACATTGTAGGCCTTCACTGAATAACTGCTGATGGGAAAAATGTATGCATGAAGGAACTACTTTGTGAGGCAGATTTTGCCTTTTTTTAAGAGTCGAAGTAAACAGGACTGAGAGCTCAAGTCCCATAAACGAGATCACACAGAGTCAGAATTCCATCTCAAGGGTGTCTGACTGAGGAGCGCTCTGGACGCTTCTCTACCTGGTCTTGTGTGCCGCAAAGCCCTACTGTGAAATAAGACGCAGGGTCTGCGCCCGGTGAACTTCTCCAGAGCCGAAGTGCTCACCAGGTGACGCATTCCGGGTTCGGGACTCTGGTCCTGGGGCTTCGGGCATCGGGTGGGGAAGAAGCGCTCAGCGGGAGGTGGGGGCGGGGAGTGAAAGAAGACGGAATCCTTCACCCACCGGCAAGCACTCCACGCGCCACAAGCCGTGAGCAAGTGTCAAAGCCCGGCGGGTTGGGAGTTCCAGGAGCTGCTGCGCGCCCGGGCTGGGGGTGGGCCCGCCGAACCCTCCCCGCCCCGGCGCGGCCCAAGCTGCAAGTCCCCCGTGCCGGGTTATAAAAGGCTGGCTATGGCGGGACCCAGACCCAAGAGCCGGCGCTCGCCATGGCCTCCGGCAGGCGGCTCCCCTCGCAATCTTCGGCCCCAGGGGGGAGATCAGAGCCGCGTTTGGGCGAAGCGGCCCGCGGCATTCTTCTCCCGCGGCCTTGGTGGAACCCGTAGCTCTCCGCGCCGTCACCGAGAGGACCCCGAGCTGCCTGTCCCGCTCTCGGTGCCGCGCCAGGTCCGCAGCTCCCGCGGCCACCCTTCCAGGCCTCAACCCCGCGGGTGCCGTGCGAATGGGGACGCCCTCTGGATGAGCGCCGACTGGCCGCCCACCCGCAACTGGCCCTGGGCCGCGAGGCGCGCCTGTGGCGTGGCGGTCAACCCCAGGTAGCGGGCCCCGCGGCCGGAGCCTTCCGGAAGCACGTTCACCCCCTTCCCCGCGCGCGCACGGGACGCGACCGGGTTCCACCTGCGCCCGCGCCCAGGTGAGCAGCACCCTGGAGGCGGGGACCTTCACCAGGTGCGTGCCTTGCACGAGGCAGGAGGCGGCGGTCGCTAGCCCCTCTCGCAGAGAGGACGCCTTTCTGGTAGGTGCTTCGGAAGAGGTCTTGAGTTGGGAAACTCTGCTTAGGACCAAAACGGGCGCGAGGACCATCTCAATCCGTGAGCCGCTGGGCAACACTCAGTCCCATCGCGGTTTAAGGTGCAGGGACGTCTCACATCCCCTATGGTGACCTTCAGCGGGCTTGTGTCCACACAGGCGAACCTACACTGGCCACCAACGACCTTCCCTGCCCTCCCCTACCCCTTCTTTCCAACAGGCTGAGATCTGCCACAAGGTCCAGGAAATCGTGTTGTCGCTCCTGGGGCTTAAGAACATTTTTAACTTCTCCCAAATTACTTTTAACCTGGCTCTCACTACCTTCAGCCGCCTACTGGTTTCAGTAAAGGTAGGGGCTCTGGGGGTGGTAATAGAGGGTGGGAGAAGAAACTGACCTCTGCCCTTGATTGCTGCCTGAGAGGTGCACTATCCCAGCTGCTTAGAGGCTCATAAACTAAGGGTTACATCCCATACCCAGCCTGTCTGGCTCAATGTTGTGTGGCTGTCCCTCTGAAGGGACCTAGCTGGGAAAGGACTTACTGTGTGATCATGTGGGTGTGTTTGTCTGGATCTTGCCATTGCAGCCTGTGGTCATGATGTGTTCCCCGAAATGGTGCCGTATTTCCCACCCTCATTCATCCCCCTAACAAGGGACTACTGACTAGCCACTGGTGCTTCTGAAATCAGGGGCATATTCACGGGTCAAATGTAAAACATGGCACTAACTGGTGGAAGAATACAATACATCTCTTTTTGAAGAAAGGAAAAAACTTAATTTCCCAAAGAAACCCACCGGTGCTTGACTACTTGTTCCTGGCATTCATATTCTGGTCAAATGTGTTTGTTCCATATTTCAGATAAGAGATTACTCCATTGTGTCATGATTACTTGCTTGAGACTTGCTGCCAAATTTAACGAAGAAGAGGAGGTAGGCATCCCTGGGAGTCCACTCTGGGCTGCTTTTGAAGTATAGGAGTGTTACACTGGAACATTCAGACTCCCAGAAAGGTATGTCCTTAGGAATGGTGGGCTTTTTAGAAAATGCATTAACTTCCCAGGATCTCTGCTTTGCTGCCTTTAGCCTTGTTGGACCTCACGACCCCATAATGGGCACTTAGAACAGCTGAATTCTCCTGGTCCAGCAAACCCAGAGGCCTGATCTCCTGGCAGATGTATCTTTATTGGTCGATGTCTGATGCCACCTCCCACTGAACAGAAACATTGGCTGTTGAGCTAGGAAAAAGGCCTCCCCAAACCATGTGCCATAATGTCCCCCCCTAGAAACCTGTTGAGACTTAAGGACTTGTCTGTGTCACTGAAGCTGCTCTTCAGAGACTTTGGGACCCTTCTCTTGAGAGGCAGGAGGGCCATGTGCCAGGGGTCGAGGAGATGCCCCCACAAGTGCTTCAGGCTTGCTTGAACTTGGCAGTTTCACTATAGTTTCTGTTCAGAAGATTCTCTCCCAATACCCTTTCCAGACCCCCCTCTTTCCATCTCCACAAACTTTCCCACTTTAGGGATAGTAAAGCCTGTCATTGCCATAGGGTTCCCCTTGGCTAAGTTCAGGGTCTGAAGGGTCAGAAAATATCGCTTGTGTGTCCAGTTCCAAACATTCAGTAAAAATGCTTTTAACCCCTGTCCATTACAATATAATGTGTGTTCCCCTCCAACAAAGTTGCTTTTTTTTTTTCAACTAAAAATCAAGTAAATGACCCTTAAAATAAGTGTTTGTGGAGGTTATAATAGTAGTTGGCTTACCTAAAAAAGTAGACTGGTCTGTGCAGCACCTGGTACTTGAGTAAGTCTTATAAGTCCCTCTGGGAAAAAGTCCTTGTTTTTCCAGAACTGAACCGCCTTAAATCAAGGTTGAAGGAAACGTGGTTGCAGCTATGGTGTTGCCAAAACCACGGGAGATTTTGTGAGTGAGCCTGTCTAGTGCAGACTGGGAAGTTCAAAGACCTTCTTTTGCTCTCTATGACAAGTAATCACCGTGGGGGTTGGGAACAGGAATGATAAGGATAAAAACCGTGGGTGAGTTCTTGCAGCTGAATGGGGGGGACACGGCACAGCCCCACCCTCCAAAGCACCTTTGGGCATGAGCTGGAGTGCATTTATGGATCGAGGCCTGTTTGCACTGAAACACCATATTGTACACCTAAAATTGACCTCACACCGTATGTTAACTACGCTGCAGTTAAAACAAAAACTTGTTTGCAGAGGGTGACCATGTGCCATTCACTACACGTTGTCATAACTACCTGGGACTTGACACATGGCCAAAATCTGACTTGGTGTTTCTATCACAAGCATTTTCTGTGGCATGTCACAAGAAGACAACTCTCCTAGGGTCACGGATGCCCGGTTCCCATGGATAAGAAAACAAGTTACCATGACATGATACAGGGCTTTGGCCTCTTTATTTTCTTTTTACAGTTAATTCCACGCATAAAAGACTTCATAAAGCACTACGGCTCTGGCTATACCCCGGGGCGAGCTGCTGAGGGTGGAGCTGGCTATTTTGGACAGACTGTACTGGGACCTCTATATTGGGATACCGCTGGACTTCTTGACCATAGTAAGTACGAGGAGTTTGCAGAGTCTGCCCTAGACTCGTGTGCGCCTTTGGAACAGCTGTTCACAACATAGGATGGCAAAGCACAGGCGTGCACACATCCTTACACGTACCACAGTGAGGTGACCCACAGGGCTCATGACACACGTAAGAGGGAAAATGGAGATCTTAAATCCAACACAGTTCCACCAGACCCCCGCTTCTAAAAGACAATAGATTATAAAGATTTTTTTTGACGGCACTGTTGTGGTGAGTTTCTCTTTAAATACACACTGCAAAAATATTTAACTTTCCATTCTATGAATACTGTACATAAAAAGCTGTCTGCCTGTGCTACACTTTACACACATTCACTTAGCTGTCTTTATTCACCTACACACGATCCTTATTGAGGCTTTAGACCATATTGATCTGGCACTTAAAAAATATTGTATTAGTTGGTATTTTTTGAGTTGGGGAATGATGGTCATTCTTAAGGAATGATTCCGTTAGTAAGGCAAAATTATGCAATGGGAGATGTATGGAGTTTTGGTCGGTTAGGAAGCATGAAGATTAAATCACTAAGGGCTGTTTCATTCTGAAAACTGGCCATTGTTGCCAAGTTGCAGTATACAGATACAAGTAACTTTTCTGCTATCTTAATCTTGAATAGTATGCTTCTGTTTTTCAGAACTGAAACATTGTCATCTAGGTACTTTAAGCTCTTAATGACCATCCCAGGAAGCAGATTGTCTTTTCTCTCCAAGGTTGAAGCTCAGCTTGGCCACAGAATGAGTATTAAGCTTCAAGTCCCTTGTGGGACCATGGATGGGAATGGAAGGGGTTGGGAAACATCGGATGCTCCCTGATGGAAATTTAACTTGTTTGCACTTTTGGTCATTGATATATGAAAGGTATGGGGTTTTCTGTTCTAACATTAAAAACCACGGTCTCTAGTTCCATGCCCTGGTGGTCCTGGGCTGGCCCCACGTGGTGGAGCTGCTGCCTCAGAGGAATCCTTCCCTCCACGTCGCGTCCCTGACCAGGCAGCTGCAGCACTGTATGGCGGGCCACCAGCTGCTGCAGTTCAAGGGCTCCACACTGGCCTTGGTCATCATCACCTTAGAGTTGGAGAGGCTCATGCCCGACTGGTGTACTCCTATATCTGATCTGCTAAAGAAAGCACAGGTAGACATCAACTTTGCCCCGGACCAGGCTCTCGGTTTTGCCCCTTGAGCTGATGCACTCTGCCCCCAAAATGGTACGCATCACCCTTCTTGGCCCCTGTGGGCTCCAGATGTTCTGGCCACAATGACTCTGTGAAGAGTCTACCTAAGGCCTAGGCTTTGTACACTTGGCATACCCTCTGGATGAGTATGGGGTACATGTTCCCTTCACTGGACCAGTTGGGTGGGTTTCTTGACAGTGAAAAGAGCTTTATCTCAGTGGCAGCCCTTGTTGTCAAGAAGATGGGGTGAAGTCTGGGGCATGTGCCCGGCTCAAGAGGAAGCACCCCTGAGCTTAATATTGCAGCGTGTAAATCTCAGACCCCTCACCTTTTATCTGACTGTATGGTACCGGGTACTGGGGTACCATGAGGGAGGCACTGAAGGATTGGAGTCTCTGAGTATGGACAGGGTAAGATGGAAATGCATAGTTAGATGAATGACAGTTTTACTGAGGTTGGAGGTGGATGTCCCTGAGATGGTGGGGTTAATGCTCTTGAGCCAAACAGTTGGACCTTCCTGAAATTACTCTGTGCTAACATTTAAGCACTCACTATTTTATTTGGAATGTAAAATGGTTCTGTTTCAAGGATGACTCTATTTTAATTACAGGTCAGTAGTGAGCAGTTGAGCCACTGCAAGGAACTTGTAAAGCAGCACCTGAGAAGTTTGTAGTCCTCTTCCTGCTCAGACAACTTTGTTTCACTTCCCAGCCTCTGTGCCCCTACCCTAGTACCCTTTAGAGCATCATGGCAACCCCTTCTTGGTGGGATGCCTCTAAATTCTAGGCTTTATGGATCCTATAACAATAAAGGAAGAAGGCACTGGAAGGCAGCTGAGAAAAAGCTCCCGAGTCTTGAGAAGGCAGTAAGGAGAAAAAAGGCAGGTCGGGGGTCCCTGTTGGGAAGGGTGGTCTGACAGATCAAGACCCTGCTCTCTTCTCTCCCATGGGTCCGAGACCAGCATGAATGAATGAATGGTCATACTGCAGCTTGGTTTTCCCTTCTTCTCCAGCATGGACTGGTAGGGGCCCCTAAGGGAACTGGAGTCAGGCCAGCAGTGGGCCTTGCTCAGGACCGAAGGGCCGGGCTGGTTCTGACTGACCAGCTTGTGCTGCTCCACCTACGGAGCTGGCCAGGTTCTGTCAGCTTCCCAGACTTCTGGGAAGTGTAGCACTTCAAGTGCCAATGACCCTGCCCATCATGGCAAAAATGGGACCGTTTCTCCAAATGAATGTCCCCTGACTTGGCCATGACTTAGGTCTTTTCTTCATAAGACCTGGATCATAAAGTATGCTTTGTTCAATGTACAGTAACTTGGTCAAGCTTCACACATGTTTGTCCTTTGTTACTTTTAAGCAAAGTAGTTTACTACCTTAGAGGAATTTTATGTTTAAGAATGATCTCAGCAGCTGACCCCTGATGGGGAAACACAGCTCTGAGAGCTTTAGGTTGAGATGAGCAGGTTCTGAGGCTGAGGCTGCTCCCAACACGGCACTGCTAGAAGGAGATGACGGCACAGCCGTGAGGGAGAAGCCAGCTGTCTCTCGGGCAGCAGGACACTACAGAGCCATTGTCTGGGCGGGAGAGTCCAGCAGGCAGAGCTGCCCCCTGGAGCTGTGTAAGCAGCGTCGGGAACACGAATGACAGTACCACACATTTCACAGTGATTTCTGAAGTCTTGCCACCCTGAGCAGTTTTTTGTAAACAGGCTAAGCTGTGAGGAATATGACCTGCTGCTAGATGCAGAGAGGTCACAGACCAGGTAGACTATAACAGTGCGCGTATGAATCTCTACCTATTGTCCACACAAATTTGCCTGGTGGAGCTTCTGTAAAAATAAAGTTTAATTCCTTTCAACCTCATCAGAATCTTATTTTAAATGTATTGGATATCCAGCATTTAAACTCGATAGTCACATACACTTAGAATACCACCTCCTGGGTCCCAGCAACAGCTGTCTGTAGTCCAGCACCAATGGGGAGGCTGAGGCACAGCCTGCTGCTCACGGCAACCCCTCCCAGGGCCACAGCTGCCCCCTGCCTCCTTCCTTGCGCTGGGAGTGAGGACTGGGGGCGGGGGGAGCAGGGAGTACGGGCTCATGCTGAGCACCCACCCCAGCTCTGGCTCTCTCTGACTTTGGAGAACTGCAGGGAAGTCTTGACCTCTTAACTAGGGAGCTCTGAGTGGAAGCTGGGTCCTCAACACTAATCTCTCAGAGAAAGGAGAAGGTGGACCTGTGTGTGAACCCTGTATTGAGAAAAGGGACAGCCCTGCTTCAGTAAACAGTATTGCTCTTTGAGAAAGCAAACTTCTGTGTTGCCAAGTACCACTTGGGAGTTTGAGAAAAGTTTTTAGGCTGTTGAGGCTCACCTTGGGATTCCAGGTCCCATCTTCCTCTCTCCCTCTCCCTCCCCCTCTCTTTTTAAGCAACTCCTATCCCACCTCAGATCAGAGATTGGGATTGTTGTGGTGGGAGAAGTATGGACACCATTTGTCTTGTTTTTGTCCCTGTCTACAGAAGGGGAGGGATTGGTGAAGGACTGTAGCTGCAGAAAATGGAGAGGAGAGAAGACACGGGCAGATGGGCTGAGAACAGAGTAGGGGAGCGTCCTGGGCCTTTTTAATACTTGTCCAAATATTACTTCCCCCAGATGGGTGAGCGAGCTGTACAATGCTGTTCCCTCTACCAATGTCACCTTTGTCTCCTCTGGTTTCCTGGAGGGTCTTTGTCCTTCAAAGCTCGGTGAAGACTTTGCTTCCCTGCTAGCTGACTCCCCACAGGGAGAGCTGAGCTGAACGTTCATTAGGGGTGTCTGCACACAAGTCTCCCCGGTGTGCTGTCACCTCCCTGACCTGAGTCTCCCTCTCCTTGTTTTGGTCTTCCCAGTGATGAACCTAGTGCCCACTAGAGAAAGCTCCTCTGCAAATGAATCCACAAGCTTGTCATCGCTTCCCTCCACCACTGGTCTGCCCTTTCTCAGCCAAATATCCACCTACCAGGGCATCCCACCTCTACCAAACCATCTCAGGTCCACCAACCCACACTTTTGTGTGTCAAACTGCACACTTCAATTGTGGCTACATTTTCACTATAAGTCCATCATCCCACTGGGTTGCCAAGTAGCAACTGTAGCTCAGGAATCAAGGGTACAGGCTACCAATAATCAAATCTCAATTCCACCAGTTAACTAGCTGTGTGACCCTGGGTAATTACTCTACCTCTCTGCCTTACCTATAAAATGGGGGGGAAATCGTACCTGATCTTGGGATTATTATGAATATTAGAGGAATTAATGCACGTAATGCAATTCAGAACAATGCCTGACACACCATAAGCACTCAGATGTTAGTTGTCCCATGTCAAGCCTCTTCCACAAGGATGTAAACTCTTAAAAGGCAGCCCTTCCCTTCTCTCGTGGCCTGCACCCACTCACACACGCTGAAGATTGATGGACCATAGGCTCTCTCCTAACTATGACTCTTTCCTCCATCCCACACCCATTCCAGAGCTTTTCACAGATGCCCACAGCAGGAGTCACTATTGAAACACAACTCCTATAGAAGCTGGCCAACCCCACAAAGTTCACAGAAAAGACAAGCTGTGTTTTACCACAGTCGTAGCAGATTAATAGGCTAGGAAACATGTTAAATCAGAAAAGCTACTGCCCAAAAAAGACACCACAAAAACTCAAAATAAATGCAAAATTTAATGGGGAAAAAAAAAGAGTACAAAGTGAATGGAAAGGAACAAAAACAGTCAATGTATGAAGGAGTAAATGAATTAACAGGTGAAGCAGTTTTAGAAAAGCATGTTAACGTAACAGACGAGCAAGCCACACTTCCCTTGGGCCTCTTATCCAGTAATATGAGCCCCACTTAACGAGCACCCACACACAGACACATGGAAACATATATGCAGTCAGTCTGCACAATTACAAACCACCTCAATTCGGGTTACCCATCACCAGGGTAACCATTCATGCCGGTTCGCCTGAGACCGTTCCAGCTTACACCTGTTGATCTGGCATGATTATTAACAGGACCTGCTTTCACTCTGAAAAGTCTCAGTTTGGACAATAAATTACATGATTCTACCCAAAACCAACGTAGCTCATGAGAGACATGATCATAAATGCCAGCATGACCCCACTGACAGTCCTAATAATGCCAAAAGATTCTGAAAAGAAGAGGCAAATCAGATCCTGCCTACAAGGGTCACATCCCTCACGGGGTAGCTTGTTAAATAACGGCACGTTTTAAGCTCATTTTGTGCATCAAGGATTAATTTGGTCTCAGCTGAAGATGATAAACTTACAAACACAAATAGCCCAGGGAGAGAAGGGTGGCAAGGCTCACTAGAGCCGATGGTACCTGTGGAAGCAGCTCAGACCCCAGAAAGTGTAAGAGTGACAGGTCTCCCGAGAGATGCTGGGAAGCCCTGCACCCATAGGAAGGTAACCAGCCACAGTTCCGACCTTCCAGTATGCCCGAGCTGCAGCCCATAGGCTGTGGTGAATGGGTGGCAGGAGCTGTCCACTCCAGAGTCCCCAAATCGGCCCGTGAACCAGGAATCTCTGTTTCTTATATAACCAGCGAATCCTCTGGGTCACTGAGCCTCATCTTCAGAAATACATTAGCTGACAGAAGCGATCTTACAGGTCATGCCTCAGCCAAAATGAATACATTCTCACACATATAATCCCCCTAAAGTCAAGCCACCGACAGTCCACATGTGCCTTAGGTATACGCTGATTTGCCTTTTGAATGCCCACACTGAAGCCCCTTACAATCTGGATCCACCCCTGGTCGCGGCATGACACTTTGAGCAGTTGCACTCCGGACATCCGTAAGACCTTCTCTGCTCCTGGTGAGGAGGACAAGGCTGCCTTTTTCCTGCCGTGCCTCTGGGGACACACACACGGCTCGCCCCTCCTCCCCACTCTGAATGGAACCCCATCTCAGAAGGGCAGGACGAAGCCAGGACTTGGTCCCGGAAATCAGTAAAGCAGGCCAAGGCAGAAAAGGGGGAAACAGCGATGGGAAGGAGGACAGAGGACATGAAAAACAAACGACCAATCCGACAATAAATTAGCGCGACTTCCCAAGGCTTCCGACTAGGGAGTGCACTAGACTGTGAGCTGCCTGAGGGCAGGGCTGTGTGTTATTCTGAGTACACTGTATCTAGCACAGTGCTCCATCAACATTAAATGAAATCCTTTCATCTACTCATTTTTTATCTATTTCATCACACCATATTCTCAGCCCTGATACTCGCAGTGGCTCGCAGACCAACAGGAACATCAGAGAATCAATACTGCCAGTACTTCCTCACAATGATCCCCTGAAGAACGCAGTGGAGGTGGGAAAGCTCCTTGGCTGGTAGTGTTTTCTTAAATAGTCCACATACATCAGACACCTTCGTGTCTTTGCCTTGTGAGTCGGCCAGGAAAACAGAAAACAACGACCTTGAGATAAAAAAACGACCTTTTCCCGGCAGAGTACTCTTTGCATTAGGAATATGCAGGACTGGTTTGGGGGGGTCTTAGTTGGAGTCAAACACTTAACACACACGTGGAGTGGTCCCTGTGTATGGGTAGCACCTGTGGAGCACACAGACAACGGCTTTGGGCTGCTGTTCCATTTACGTCCACATTTAAAACACTGCATGTGGTCTCCTTCGTGTCCCACTTTCATCCATAAAGAAATTCCAAACACTGTCATCACAGGATGTTTATTACCCACCTCTCCCTAAATATTATAGGGATACTTTATACATAAGAAAGGTTTAGAGATATTTTTAGTTTTTAAAAAATGAGGGAATCTGGGTTACTTATGAAAATAACGGGAGAGGATATTATTTGTCTTTACGCTTGTGCCAAAATAAAAATTTAGAAGTATCTTAAAAGTTATTATTGAAATTAAGCTCTAGGTTAGAAAAATTAAACTGAGGGGGAATCGAGCGAATTTTGCAGCATGTATACCAGACCACGCGGCCACACCTAGGGCACCGCGTGAGTTGCCATCTTGACGCTGAACAATTAGGCCGAGCATCGCCGGCTGGGGCCTTCGCTAGAACAGCACATAACTGCTCCGTCAAGGAATAGTGACACTGTAAATGGAAGACCAGCCACTGGCTCTGAAAAAAATAAACCTTGTCAGTTTTGGATTCCAGCATTCATGGCTTTGACGTGTTTGCATAGAGAGGGTGGCCCACCAGGCCCAGGGCAGCCTGGGGGTGGGGGTAGGGGACAAAGCAAGGCTGTAAACACTGGAGTCTGTACCGGCTCCCAGTCCGTCCTCACACCATGTTATGGGAGAAGAAGGGTCACAAGGTGTAACTCAAGCAACTTAACACATGAAAGTCTAAAGTCCGCTCTTGACATGTAAGTCTGTGCGTGCGTTAACTGAAAAATAAAAATAAAACAAACAAAACAAAAACAGACACATTAAAAGATACGCAGACGACCAAATCAAACAGAAACAAAAGAAAGCAAGTTGGCTGCTGGGAAAGGGCAGTCAGTTTGGCATTTGTGGCGAGCAAAGCAGAGAATTTGCTTTAGTTTGTGGCATTCCAGGCTGAGGGTCAAGATCTGATTGGGAAGTAATTTTGCAAAAATGGATTAAAATCTAAAGACCAAGTATAACCAATCAAAGCAATCCAACTCAGTGGTCATGAAAAACCACCCCCCCCCCAAAAGCGCTCCTCACATACCCCATTCCCCTGACCAGGACAGGAGGAAGGGGCACTCCGGGCCACCTCACCTACCCAACTCCTGGCCTCACAAGGCCAGCATGGGAGGAGAGGTCTCTTCCGGAGGCCAAACTGACTGAAGCTTTCTGGCATGTCCAGCAAGCAGAAAAGACCTGTTTCCCAGACCCAGGCCACACTGGGAAGGCAGGGAGACCCGACACCACAGATGAACTCTCACCCCGAGAGCTGTGCTGCTGCCCTTGCAGCCAGCCTGCACCCCACCTCCTGGCCCTGACCTGGCCACACATCCGTGTCTTCAGTGTCTGAGTAGTTTCTCCATAGTTTATCTCCTAGGAGATTCTGCCTGTCTTTTCTGAAACAAGATGGCCCAGACCAAGCTGGCAGGGAGCAGGGCACAGTCTCTTTAGATGCCAACACCTGCGATGTAGACCCACACGCCCCTTTCCAGGAGAAACTGGATTCTTAGCCACTAGCTTGAAACCCACAGAGATTCCAATTCACAGAGCCTCAAGGCTCACCAAGCCAAGAGCTGGACATGAGGCTGGGGCTGGAAGCAAACGCAAAGCAGAGAGCAAATTCACATGGCTGAGGGAAATGTGGGGCTAGGGTCCTCCCTGGGGACAGGCAGGGGGTCATCTCTGCCAACAGTGCCAGCAGATGGGGTGGGACACACCAGAAAGCAGGACGAGGGAGACTATAGAAAGGAGGGGGGGGGGGGGGGGAGGGTCTGTCCCAAAGCAGAGGACAGGCCTTAGGAATAAGAACTAGCATTCATTCCTAAATGCCTGGCTTTGTCCCCCTCATCTCTCCCAGGAAGCAGCTCAAGAAGGTTTTTTTCCTCAGATGTCTCTGTGCTTATGTGCCCTGGGGGCTGTGTGTGTTGGATGACAAGTGCCTGAGTCTGTGCATATGACAGGGCTGGAGTGAGAGTAAGACTGTGTGCATGGGTGTATGTGTGCTAGGGAATGGCAATACTAGGGGCGGGGAGAGTGCTGATGCCACAAGCAGCGTCCCAGAGCCACGGCTGGCTACCCACTGCATGGCCTTAACCACAAGCCTCCACTGCCACCAGGGAAAGAAGGGCTTGAACACACACATTCCCAAACATTCCAAGAAGACATGAATGTCCAAGAAACTCGAGAATGAGGACAAAAATGGAATCATCTGCTTAGTTCCTCAGCTGATAAGCGAAAGATGGTATCTGACCCAGGCCAGGGGCAGGGAGAAGCAGGGATGGATGAGATCCCACAGCGTGATGAGGTACGGGACACTGAATGAAGTAGTGTGGAGGAGGGAGACCCCCTAGGAACCAGGGCATCTGGACTCTGGCTGAGAGTGTGGAAAGAGGCTTTGAAAAAGGCTGAGGAGAAATGACTCGGAGTTGCCCCCACCTGGCTAAGAGGTTCACTGCACTGCGGGAGGCTGGAAGCCTCCTGTCCTCTCTCTTCCAACTCTAACTTCTACTTGAAGGGCAGCTCCTCTCTGGAGCAGGACTCCCAGAGCCCCTTCAGGGAGCTGGTGTCCTTCCTTCCACCAGGCAGTGAGCAGAGTGCCCGGGGGGCCAGTGCTGCCTGGGCTCAAGCATCCACCTGCCAACCAATGTAGGTCCCACATCCACTGTAGAGACTAAGGGGGATGCACCACGCTGCCCAAGCAAAAACCACAGGAGATTTTGGAATCTGAAAATGCAGACATTCACGGGTCCTGCCCCTCTCTGGGCTTGAAAGGCCTTCCCTGAGACCTCTATACCCTTTTAGGCCTGTGTGGCCTGGACTTCACCATCCCAGCTCTGAGGGGGCGGCAGGAGGGGGGGAGAGAGAGAGAGAGAGAGAGAGAGAGAGAGAGAGAGAGAGAGAGAGAGGGAGAAAGAGAGAGGGAGACAGGAAGAAAGAAACAGAGACAGAGACTGAGACAGAGCCAGGAAAGAGAGAGACAGAGAGGAATAGAGAATCGGGGGGGGGGGGTAACAAGGGGTTACCTGTGCAAGACAGAGCATGCACAAATACCCAGTATCCTGAGATATCAAGCTCACCAGTGAGAAGAAAAGAAAGGAGGGCAAGAATGAAGTGGGAAAGCAGGTGGGACTGAGAGCCAAATGGTGACTAGGCAGAGCATGGGCGAGAACCAAAGTAGACTCAAGGAGCCAAGAGTAGGACAGAGTGGGTGCCCAGGAGGGAGCAAGAGCCAGCGTGGGCAGGAGGCCCACCACCTACTTCTTCTTGTCCTTGTCCTTCCTCAGAGGCTGCTGCGAGGTGGCGTGCAAGGCCTGGGACTGCAGGGCCTCCACCGCGGCCTTTCTGCGGTTGAAGGCGCTAGTCTCCTCCTCCAGCTCCCTGCGCTTCTCCTCCACCTTGCGCTTCTCCTCCTGGTGGACCCGCTTGAGGTGCTCAAACTTCTCGTGCAGCTGGGAGCAGAGAAGGAACAGGGGCTTCCTGTGAGCCTGGCCAGGCCCCGCCCTCCCTCACCTGGCCTCTCCCAGACCTGGAGCCCACACGTACCTCCCTCTCCTTCTCCTTCAGCTCCAGCTCTGTCTCCTTCACTTTGTTGACGAACATCTGCCTCATCTCTTCCTCCTTCCTCTGCAGCTCACTCAGGAACTCCTTGCGCTTGGCCTCATAAGTCTCCTGCAGACTGTGGAGACACACAGACAAGAGGCCAAGGGTGGGATTGCAGCGGGACAGGATGGGAGAAGGGGGATCACGTGGGCACAGGAGGGGTGTGGGGGTGCCGGGGTCCCCACGCCCCTCCCCCTGGCTCATGAGACACCCCCCTGCCCCCACCAGGCACAGCTGCCAGCATGGCAAATCTGGCCGTGGCTGTGGAGATGGGCTCACGCCCCACGCAGGATGTCACCTGAAGGGCTGGCTGTCACCATCGCTGTCCTGGAAGCCCATCTCCTCCAGCTTGCAGCGCCGGTATAGCTCGTAGTGCCGACTGTGGGTCTGTTCTCGGAGGTCCTCCATGTTCACTCTGATCAACATCTCCCGGAGCTTCACAAAGTCACAGTGGTTCTCATTCTCCACTGAAAGCATAGGGCCCGTGGGGCATCAGGTGAGCACACACACAGGTGGGCACAGGGAGGAAAGGACACAGGAACAGCAGTCAAGTGTTCCAGGCCGACTCCATTGGCAGCACAGGCACTGGACAAAGGGAGGACACAGACCAGGAGACTGAGTTTAGGCCCACCACCTGGGGACGTGCTCCCTCTAGTCACTTACCCTGCACCACTCCCCATGGGTACTGCCGTGCTCGGACCAGCTTGTTCCCCACCTTCACCTCCTCAGTGCTGCCTACCACAGCGAAGGGCAAGTGCGCCTGGAAAGGAGCCCAAGTATGGGTGAGCATTGGGTGGACAGACTAATGGACAGACTCTCCCTCACTATCCTGGACCCCAGGGAAGGGATGCCACACCTGAACAAGGCATGGCCAGATGCTTGCTTCCTGGCTCTCTTTTGGAGAAGTATCCTAAGGCCTCCAAATAGGAGAGCAGGCTGAACCTGCACCCCCATCTTCCTCACATTTGAGGGGTTCTTTCAGACCTTGGGCTCCCTAGGGGCCATTAGAAGCTCCCTCACAGGACCTGCAAACCTGGCTTTCCTCCACGTTCCCAAGCTCTGGCATCTTACCTGCTTACTCCTACAGGTTTCAGTTCCTGCCCTGCATCCTTATCTTGTGAAACTTAAGCATGGGAAAGGCCCAGCACCAGCCCAATACCCAATTCCTCCCATCTCCTGGCCGTAGGTCGTAGGACTGGCTGGCTTCCAGATGCCCACCCACCCGTCTTTCCTGAATCCTGGAAATCCTGGGGAATCCTGGGGGAGCCAGAGTCTCTGGGGCTGCCACAGATCTATGCTGGCTCCAAGCCCCCTCTGGCCCTGAGGCCAGTGCCCAATGCTCACGTTCATGACTGCGTTAATCTCGGCAACAGCCTCATCATCAGTGGGAAACTGGTAGATCTGAACCCCATTGCTGACCAGCTCGCCCATGATCTTGATCTTGAACTTGTGGAGCTCACTCTTGGAGATGGTGTCAGCCTTGGCAATGATGGGAATAATGTTCACCTGCCAGGATGAGGGGTGAGGGGCAGCAGGTTAGTTCTCCCTGACTGTGGACAGCCCTGCCCAGACCACATCCCCAGGCAGAAAGGCAGGAGGCCAGAGACATGGAGCTGCTCCCATGGGCAGCCCTAGCCTGAACCCAGCCACCTGGGGCCTTTCTAATGGGTGGTACCAATTGACTATGGGGCTTCTTACATCCCTGGTTCCCTCAAACCACCATCTAGCCCTAAAAACTAGTCCTCTGGGCAAACCCAGCTTTTGTTTTTAAATAAGAAATAATTCAGCTAGAAGAAAGGGGCTCAGGACCAGACTAAGGAGACAGAGCTCTACAGAAAGAACCCAGAGTGATGAGGGCCCACTGGAGCAGTAGGGAAAAGGCAAGAGAAAACAGGACCAAGCCCAGGAGCTATCTGCAGGCCCCTAAGCAGCAGAGCCCCTGAGGACCACAGTAGACAGTCGCACTGCAGCCCCCAACTCAGCGGAGGACCATGAAGCCCACGGAACAAGTTTGGGGGGCAGGGTATGTACCTTGCTGTCTAGTTTCTTCATGGTCACCAGATCCAGGGACTTGAGGGAGTGCCCAGTGGGCGTGATAAAGTAGAGGCAGACGTGGACCCTCGTGTCGTGGTAGTCGAAGAGTGAGCGGCGGATCTTCAGCTCCTCCTGCAGGTAGTTTTCAAACTGCGCGTCGATGTAGTCAACTATGGGCCTGTAACTAGAGACAGCTCCATCACTCCTGAGGCAGGCACTGAGCCGCAGGGCGAGGGCCGCCCCCAACCTGCTCTCTGTAGGGACAAGCGGCTTCAGTCTGGGGTTCCCTGTCTGGGTATAGGTGGCTGACCCTGTCTCCTAACCTCCAAAGGGGTCCTTGAGACCTCTGGCCCCCCATAGAGTGGAGGGCTTGCCGATTAGTGTGGGAGCAACTAGGAATTAAGGGTGCTTGGGCAGAGCGTTAGAACCGAGCCCACCATGGGGGGAGGGGGGCAGGGATGAGAGTAGGCGGGGCTGCCCTTCCCGCCTCTTGCCTCTCATCCTTATTGATCTGATCCCCGAAGCCCACAGCATCCACGATGGTCAGCTTGAGGTGCACGTTGCTCTCTTGGAGGTCGTAGGTCTGGGGCCGCAGGCGCACACACTCCTCATGATGACTGGCTTCCTCTGTCTCGAAGGTCGTGTTGAAGAGCGTATTCATCAGCGTGGACTTGCCAATGCCAGTCTCCCCTGGGGAGCAAGGAATGGAGGAGATGTCAAAGTTTAGAAACAGGACTGTCCCTGGTTGCTGGCTAGGATGGGTGGGGCCTGGGCACCTCAGCCTCCACACAGAAGAGAAGGGCAGGCCTCCAACTCCATCCCTCGCTGTCCCCATCCCCAGGAGCCACCCCTTCTTGGTGGCCTCAAAAACGTGTGGAAGAAAAAGCCAAAAGGCTGACTTGGACATAAGCCATGGCTATGTGGGATGTGAGAAATGTTTCCTCAGGGTGTGGGGAAGAGGCAGAGCCAGGCAGCTGTGGGATCCACTGGACATTAGCCTCTGCTAGCCTCAATGGGACCCATCACCTGCTCTGCACACCATCGTTCCTGGGCTGGGGCTGGTCATGAGCCAGGGTCTAAAGCCATCAGTGGCCTCCTGTTCCAGCTAGCTATCCGGTTCAGGACAGGCTGCTTCCCGAGGGGAACCCACAGCCCAGCAGATGCCAGGGCTTAGGCACCTGCGGAGGGTGTGGCAGAGCTCTTTGTACCGTTGGCCTTGAGAGCCATGGAACCTCCCAGAGCCTCCCTGTTTGGGGCTGTATTTGTTCAGATGCGTGCTGGAGCTCTCGCATGGTATTATAATAGGACAGTCTTGTTTACCATAGTGTTCTTAACACACAGTAGGAACAAGAGTGAATGTTTTAAAAATAAACACACAAATCTAAACCTCTGTGATAAACACTCTCAGTTTACAAAGCACTTTCACAGCCCTGATCTTGTTCACTCTTCGAGGCAACTGGAATCAGGCCCCCAATATCTGTTCTTGACCCTGGCAGAGACACCAATCAGTGCCTCGCCATGACCCTCAAAGTGTCTCTCTGCCTAGGAGGTCCCTTGTAGCTCAACAAGTGGACAGGGCACAGAGCTCCATCCCCTGTCTGAGGCTGCCCCCTGGCCAGACTATGACACGTACCCACGCAGAGGATATTAAAGCTGAAGCCCTGTGTGACTGACTTGCTGACGAGCTGGTCCGGGAGACTATCGAAGCCCACATGGCCACCAAGGGAGAGGCTCCGGGGCTCTGGCTCTGCATTCTGCCAAGAGAGAAATAGGGCAAAGCAGTGAGCCCACCGGGGAAGAGGGACCATGTGGGGAGAGGCTAAACCCCAGTGACATGCACCACCCTGCCCTTGCCAGAGTTCTCAGCAAATCTCAGGACACAGTGTGAGTCTGCCAGAGCTCCAACTCCAGGACAAATTTCCACACAGGAAGCCCAATGTGCCTCAGGGCGCCTGATCCTGTCCTAGAAAAGGGCTTTCACTCATGGCTCTTCTCTACCTGGGCTGGCAAGCGATACCTGGGCCTGGGGCATCTCCTGGCACAGATGGCCCAGGGAACTATCTATCCTGGTTGCCATCCCTGAGGGTTCACCTGTCCTCCTGCCCAGGAAGAGGCCCCAAATGGTTCTCCCATCTTAAATAAAGATTTCAAGAGGCCAAGGTTGGATAGTGTGTATGTTCCTATAGCCCCCTCTCAGACCTCACAGACACTCCTACTGAAGCAGGATTCAAGCAGAGGCAGACCTGGTCTGACCCCCTCACACCTGTTCTCCATCAGGGGGCCCTCCCTCATTGGGCTGGGCTCACAATCCTCCATGTGCACCCCTTGTTCGTCATATACCCAAGCATGGAGTGCACAAATGGGCCCCGCTAAAGGGGCTGGTGCTCCCTCACACCCACCACTGGGTCTCAGGGCTAGTGTCTGAGGCATTGTGACTGAGGCTTCATCCCTCCTGCCTCAGCAATGTTCTCTAGGGATTTCTAGGCTCTGGCTCATACCACCGTCCCACACCCATTCCAGCCCTGGTTGTTTAGACAAAGGATTCTGGATGAGAATATGGAGGTCTGGCCTCAGGAGAGAGGCAGGCAGCAGGTCCCGAGTGAGCTAGGGCCACTGGAGCTGGCCCACAGCACTATAAAAAGAAACCAGCAAGACCCGAAGCAGAGGGTCAAAGTCAGACTCCAATTTGTGCGGATAGTTTCTCTGCTTCCCTGGGAATGGGGATAAAATGCTGTCCTCCGAAGGAAGGTTCCCAGGCTCAGCCTTCCCTGGTTTGGCCCTCTTAGGGGGCTGGCACCAAACAGCTCCAAGTTGGGCAGAAACACGTCTCCTCCATTCTTGAACCCCTCTGCCCTGACTGCCCATTAGAAAGAACAAAGACAGGGAAGGGCAGTGAGTGTGAATACCATCCTGCCATCCTGCCCACAGCTCCAGAGGGGAGGAAACAGGCCCAAATGGAGGCAGCCCTAGGAGCTACTGATCAGTAGACAGTGTGTGGCTACCAAACAGTGGATACGCTGGGTGCCTACCCTCCTGCACAGTGATCTCCTCAGCACCTGAGCACATTCTGACTTCTTCGTAGCTGCAGCCTGTTGACTTAGCCTGAACCCCTCCAACCATTCTTTCCTCCCCACCAGAGCCCCTGGCACACAAACTCCACCCTCTCTCCTTGACTAATAATGTTCCCCCCGCATCCCCACCCCTGCTCAGTCACTTTAGCCTTTTATCAATGACAGCCAAGTGTGTGCCATGGCAGCCTAGACTCCACATGGACCTTCTGAGCAGTGGTACTATCTCCTCAAACAAGTTGAGGTTACCCCTAAATCTGCTCTCTGATAACGCTCTCTGTGCAAAGCCTCTGCTCTTACAGCTGACCCTTTCTCCATATCCCCTGTCCCCAGGGAATCGTATCACAACCTCCCCACTCAAGCCCAGGTTGGCCCCAGGGCTGCAAACATAAACCAACAAAGAGGCCCCAAAGGGAGCTTCCTCTCACTGGTGCCCACATCAGAAACAGTTAATGGAGCATAGAATGTGCTGGGTCAGGTCCAAACCCCACACACATGGCATCCTAGGCCCTCACGGTCTGAGGCCTTCCTCACAGGCTCGGCCAGGTTACCTCTGAATTTGTTCTTCTAACAGAGTCTGCTTCTCAGGGCTCCAGAACTCACTCTCCCTTTTCCCCGGCACCTGCTCTGTCCTGGCTCTATACACCTACATTCCAGACCCCTCACTTGGCTGTGACCCCATTTCCATGCACTATTAGTCGTCCTTTCTTTATGCATCCCGGTTCTCCAATTCTTCCATAAGCTCCCTGAGGTTGGCTGCAGGCAGGGGGAGGTCAGGCTTTCCACTCTTCCCACCCTCCCACCACGATGCCCAACATGCTAGACAATGCTGCCATTTATAAACTACTGAACACTGTCTTCAACTGCTGTGGCATCAGGGGCATCTGCCCACCTCACACAGAGCTTCATTATTTAGTCTCGGTTCCACCTGCTCGTGGCAGCTTAAGGATCAAATGGGGGACAGAACAGGGAGTCTAGAGCATTTCTCTTTGCAGGCGAAACAGAAAATCTCCAAAATTTAAGGCGTGCTGTGCTTGCAGAGAAGGCTATGTGTTTATTCATCCTCTTCTTCCAAGGGTGACACAATCAGGACGCAATCCAACATCCTGTAGCCTGCCGCCAAAACCCATCCCGTCAGCTGTGTCTGGGAACCACACGCGCGCGCACACCCGGCCACAGAGTCCTTGCACAGAGACAGAGGCCATCCTGGTTCTGCATTTCCCCCACTTCCTCACAGTTCCAGGCTTCAAAGGCTCAGAGCAGCACTCAGATGGGGGCTCTTGGAGAAGTCCACCTATCCTCACTCACCTGGCCCTGGCTGCCTTCAGTCACACAACACTGCTCCCTCTGGAGAAGTGTGTGGAGTACAGGGAGGTGCTCATCCCCAGATTGCTGTCCAGGCTGCACTCTGTCACTCCAGGGACCACAGGGCTGAGGCAATCAATGCCTGCTCAAGAGCCTCAGGGACCATGGGACTATTGATCTCTAGGGCATGTGTGCACACACGCATGCATACACACAGAGGAGTGGCCTCTGGTCCTGAGGAGGGCAGATTGCTGTTCCTCCGTCTCAGGAGACAGATCTGACTTCCTGACTCTACCGAGGTGTGACTCTCACTAATGTCAGCCTCTGATCCTACATGTGGCATCAACAACATGTGATCCAAGGTGTGCTGCTCACTACAAAGTGCCTGGACCAGGTGTCTTTGCTGACCCAGCCTAGGAGGAGCCAGCAGCCCCCAAAGCATCATCAGCATGTCTCAGTTAATACAAATCAGAAAGAAACTGCAGATCTCCCAATGGCTGCCTGATGACCCTACAAATGCCCTGCAATTTGCAGCTAAGACCTCAGCTCCAACTCTAAAGGTAGGTCCTAATAGTCCTGAGCCAATCATCAGCACGATCCCATGACTGGCTCCAGTACAATCAGGTGACCCAGGATGAACTTTTATGATCATCTTATAACCATTAGGGGGGCTGGAATAACACTAAAGCCCACTCAGAGGACAGCAGCACCAAGAAAATCACAAAAAACAGAAAGCCAGCATCTGCTCTACCTCTGAGCTTTTCCCTTTGCCCCCTGCCATATCTCCCCTTTACTGCTTCAGCTAATTGAGTGGGCCCATCCAGTCCTTGCAAATGAGGACATCTTGACTGCTAGGGTTTCCAAAGTGAGACTCAGAATGCAAAGGAACAGAGAAAAAGCAAGGAGCGTAAGGAAGGGAAGGAAAAAGTGTAGAAAGTAAAACGTCTCAGTGTTTACAACCAAAGGAATGAATGAATGCCAGATGATGACACAACACCTCACTGAGGACCACCCTGTGTGAACTAAGCCAAATGGTTTACGGTCTCCTACATGGCCCTTCCCCACCCTGTGTGGCTGACACCACTATAATTCCCATTTTACAGGTAAGGAAACTGAGGTGCACAGACACCAGAAAACGAGTCAGAGCAGAGCCAGGATTTGAGAGTAGCCAAGCCCTTGCCCTAAACCACCGTACTACACTACCTCCCCTATTCTTACAAGGCCCCCGGACTCCTTCATTCAGTCGCTCAGCACATACGCGCCAGTCCTGCCTGCCAGGTGTGCCAGGCCCTGGGATGGCTGCCAAGGAAAAAATGAGGACACCAGATCCCAGACCTCAGGGGCTCAATCTGACGCAGTTTAAACTCAAAGGGCTACAGAGGCCAGGCAGGTAATGTAAATGAGTGAAGAGGAAAAAGTACAGGAATAACAACAATGGTACTAACAGTTGTCGAGAGCTTACCACGTATGACTCTGAATGTCATCTGGCCCACACATCAGCCCTATGAGGTAGGCTGTAATATCACCTCCATCAGACAGATGAGACAATGGAGGCTCCAAGAGATGAAGTCATTTGCCCATGACCACAGTGCTCAGGAGGGTGAAGCCAGGATCTGCACGGAGACAGTATGACTGCAAAACCCACGCTTCTAGCCACATCACTCCGTGGCCTGCTGGCTGAAAGACCTGCTGACTTGGCTGAGTGTGGGGTCCCTCAGGGAGAGGTTAGGAGCGCCAGGGAACTGCAGAGCCTGTGCTCAGTCCACAATGGCCGTGGTTCTGCAACTCCAGCCAACTGTGGGAACGCAGGCCCAGTGCTGCCAAATCTTAACGATTTTTCCAGAGAATCCACAAATCTAGATTTTTACGTGCAACGCCCTAATTCTGAAAGGTTGGCAACCAACACAACCCAAGCACACCACTGGGGCCCAACACAACCTGTCTGAGGGGTGTACCTGGTCCGTGGCCTGACAGTCTGCAACGCCAAGTCTGGTAGGAGAGTGAGGTAGAAGGACAACACACTCGTGTCTCCATTCTTGGGGCACGGAGACCCACAGGAAAGAGCTCCGCAGGAGAAAGCTCTGCAGGAGAGAGCTCCGCAGGAGAGAGCTCCGCCGGAGGGGCCTTCGGCTGGACAACTCACCTCCCTGGCCTGCTGGCTCAGGGGGCTTCAACTATCCTCAAAGCTCCAGAACAGAGTTGGCAGCTCTGAGCCCTACATACACAATGGGAAACTCCACAGGACCATTATCCCCTCTCTAATCACTAACAAGCTTTTGGCTCCTGAGCCAGGCCCCAGGCTTCTGTGTCATCATTTCTTTGGCACATCAAAGACAACAACCAAAATAATAACTGCTCAGGCCGGCTGCATTCCTCCATGCCCAACCGTCCAGAACAAAGTAGAGAATGGCATTTTGTTATACAGCCCAGTGGATAACTAGGACGTCATCTTCCTGACCAGGAAACGCTCGCTCCGAGCTTTCTGGAGCAGCCCTAAATGCCAGCCAAAAGGAGATACTTCTTTCACCATGAAGAGAGGTGGGTTTGAGGGAGAAACCATGTCTGATGGCTTGCCCACACAAAAACAGGATTTTATCCAGAAGAAATTGGAAATCTGCTGAATGTGTGAACTAACATAGCCAAAGAAGCTGTGAGTGGATAAAGAACCCTGAGATCAAACCTCCCAAACTAGGCTGGTCTTTGGGATGGGAAGAGAAACGGTAGCCCACTGGAAGTGTACCTGACTCCTGAATCCTGAACAAAGAAGAGCTCCCCATCCTAGGGCTTCCACAGAGTTCTCTGGTGCCTCGGTCTTCGTACAGTTTTCTCCCCCAGGCTCCTGGGCCTAGAACCCACTGGCCTGAGCACCCTGCTAGGCAAACAGGAAGCCCACTTGCCAGGAGAGCTCCAGCCCTAGGGAAGCCCTATTAATTGTTGAGCAATGGACCCACGAGTCATTGCGCCACTGGGAGCCTTCCCCACCCATGTTCCTGGCACAGACTATCCAATCCACAGCTCTAGCTACTCTAAGCAGCCTGGGCCTTAAATAGCCAGAGCAGAGGCTGCTGGCCAGAACCCGTGGTCATAGCACAACTGTCCTTGAGTCTGAGAGGAATCCTAGGAATTTTCCCAGGAAAGGCTTAGGCTCATATCCCAGGATTCCACAGCAAGCCTCTAAGCCCAGGTCAAAGGTTACGGGAAATAACCAAAGGGATGTGTGCAGGAGGGCAGGGGGTAGGAATGTTGCTATCCTGGGCCAGAAGGGAAGGATAGAGGCAAGATACACCTATCCATAATCAAGGGAATACCTAGGAACAAAAGCATCTCTCTCCTAACAGAGAAAAAAAACCTGGGGAGGAGAGGTGCCTGGGTGGCTCAGTCAGTCATTAAGACTGACTCTTAATTTCAGCTCAGGTCATGATCCCCGGGTCATGGGATCAAGCCCTACATCAGGCTCTGTGCTGAGTGTGGAGACTGCTTGGGATTCTCTCTCTCTCTCTCTCTCTCTCTCTCTCTCTCTCTCTCTTTCTCTCTCTCTCTCTTCACCTCTGCCCCTCCCTGCTCATGCATTCTCTCTCTCAAAATAGATAAATAAACATTTAAAAAGAAAAAAAACCTGGGAGAAGACATGAGCATAGACCAAGCAGCACGGTGGCAATAACAGCACCAAGGTAGGTAGGCCCCAGGAGGAGGCCACCGTCACTCTCAAAAGGCCAGTCACCCCCTCCTGCATCCTGGGAAGTGAAGGGACTTTGGGTGCAAAACTACTCCCAGGAGCCTAAGGCCACCCCTATACTCCATTCTCTCAGCTTCCCTGTCTCACTAACAGGCACTTTACTCCCTCTTCATGCAAATAGAAAGCCAGGGCCACTGCTTAGTAATATGGGATAATTTGTTCCCTACTTCTCATGACAAAATCAGATTTCCAAGAAGCCATAAGAAGTTACCAACTTCTGGGCCCAGCCAGCTTGCTCCAAGCCTAGGACACATACCTGCTTAGACTGTGTTGTGCTATCTGAGAAGGAGGGGTCCATCCCACCATGGAGCAGATAGGAGAGACACTCTGGGCCTCAGAAGCTACTGGAAACTCATGAGTTCATACTGTCCCACTTGGCTCAGGGACTCCAGCAACAGCTCCCACTGCTTTGCAGTTGGGAAGCCATAACTGATCTGGACATCACTGGAAGGAAACAGACTATGTTCCCAAGTGAATGAGACCCCACCCTTAGAAGGGGGAATGGGGACAGCAAACATGACCCTCCCCTCTCCAATCCCAGGATGGATGCTGGTGCTGGGAAGGGGCAGAGAAATGCAAGGGCACCAACAATGGCCAGTGGATACTCAGGGCTGCAGTATTATAATTGTCTGTCACTTGCTCCATTCATGCCAGCACCAGGTTAAGTATCAGGGTTGCACCCTGGCCCCACAACCAGGTCTGGAAAGTGGACTTGAGTCCATACCCAATGGTCCTTCTGAACCCCAGGCCCCAGGGAGCCCAGACCTAGGAGGCCCCTCAAAGAATAGTTTGAAACTATGATCTGAAATAGACCCTAATTCCCTCCTCCCCTGGTTCTATCCCTCTAATGTGTCCTCCAGCATAGGGGCCACGAACTGCCTGGAAGCCATGTGTTCTAAGGACGAGAATATCTAATTGCCTCAAGACCACCCAGGGCAATTAAAGTGAAGTTACAGGGTAGTGCCTGGGTGACTCAGTGGGCTAAGCATCTGACTCTTGATTTTGGTTCAGGTCATGATCTCATCATTCATGAGATCGAGTCCCACATCAGGCTCCATGCTGACAGTGTGGAGCCTGCTTGGGATTCTCTCTCCCTCTCTCTGCCCCTCCCCTGCTCATGCTCTCCCTCTCTCAAAAAAACAAACAAAACAAAACAAAACAGATTAAAAATAAATAAATAAATAAATAAATAAATAAATAAATAAAATCAGATATCTTTAAAAAAAAAAAGTGAAGTTACAGCCAAGACGTCCCTTGCCCTGTTCTCCACCTCCTCTTCCCAACCATGGTTCCTCATGTGAGTCCTGAGGATACAGATGGTCCCAGCAAAGAACACTCCAGCTCTATCATGATGGCAAACTGCCCTTAGAAAATATCCTTTCCCCATGTGCCTGTGTCTCCCTCCTGACCTACACAGCTTCACATCGGGTTGTCTGGCAAAGCTTGAGCCTTGCGAGCCACGCCTGGGGATCTCAAGACCCGTGTTGGAAGCACAGGGGCAGGAAGGCTGCAGAGGCTGCAGGGGACACACGGAGGCCAGTTAGCCCTCAGGCCCTTTGCTCTGTCATCCTGCAGTTGCTCTCTTCCAGTAGCTGGACCCGAGCCACAGAGACATTCATGGTAGTTAATGCCCCAGTACGCACCTCCACCTAACCCATCTTAGGGCCCCAAATTCAGAGGGCTTTACCTTCTCTGTCATCTCAAGGGTTACTTGGGTGCTGGGATTGGGTCTCAGGTCCAAACTTGCCAATGGCCAGAGACTGCCATCCTCACCCAACCACAGGCTGCTGGTATCAACAACCTGATGGGCACAAAACATCCAGAGCCCTCTATGCCACCCAAAGCTTTTCACAAAAGTCAGGCCCTGGGTCAGGGCCTCCATCCATTTTCTCATCTTGTTGGCACTATAATTAGGTTCCTTCTTGCCACCTTCTCTGTTCAGAGCTTAGTCAGTCCCTTATCATGTGCTCCCTTGCATCACCAGTGCCTTCCCACCAGCCTCCCTGCTCTGACCCATTCCAAACAAGATCCCAGGCAGACCTTCCTAGAGTTGACATCCATAGCAAGGCCCGCTGCCCATGAGGGTGGTGGGACAGAGCTGCAGCCTTGCAGGTGGTGTTCACTGATGATCTCTCGACACCACCAGGGCACTGAGAGCTTCGCAGACGTTCCTTGCTGTGCTCTCATTTCTCTCTCAGAATGGCTCAGCAAGGAGGTTCCTGGCCATTTTTACAGGACAGGGAGATAACAGTCCATGACAAAGCCCTACTGCGTGAGAGGGTTGCCTCCCACACCCCTTCCCACCAGCTTTTGATTCAGGGAGGGAAGAGGCACTCCTTGGATAGCCTGCTTCTTGGAGAAGTGTCAAGATTACAGGGGTGACAACGGAAGTGACAGATGGTGCTGGGGATAAAGCAGAGATGGCAGGGGGGGGGGCGGTTGGGGGGGGATGACTGGCTGGGAGGAATGCCAGGCATGAGGCTGCCATGCTCACGCTTCTTCCCTCTCCCCCTCATAGCTCCGCCTTCCCCCAGCTCTAAAGCCTCCCTTGCCCTGGAGTTTCAGCCCTGCCCCATGAGATTCTGACAGAAGGAACACAGGAGATGGCCATGGGTGCAGGAAAGTCTGGAACCCATTAAGGAGTCTGGGACCTAGGAAGGAGGAGGAGCAGAACAAGAGTGGACAGGAGTTGGGCTGCTCAAGGACAGCAAGAGGCAACAGAAACTCCCCAGAGCGTTGTCCCAGACATACACGCCCAGGAGATGTCAACCCTAACCCCGTGGTTGACCTAGGGTTGAGCAGGGCCTAGACAAGATGTAAAGGCTACTGATCCTGTTTATATCATGCTATGTGGGCAATAGGAACCCAGCACATAATGACCTTGAAGTACAAACTCCGTATGCTCATCTAAGCTCCAGAACGGGACAGTTCCCAGGCCCTCCAGGGCTGGGCTGACCACCAAGCCAGCCTGGGGTGGGGGCTGGGAGGCAGTGTAGACCTGCCAAAGCTCAATCAAATCATAACCTCATGGTCAATGCTTAACACCAAAATCAACCCTGCGGCTGGGAGACATCTAAACAGATCTCCAAACATGCCACAGACTGCAATTAACCTTCCACAAACTCTTTGAAGAATATTAGTATGGTTGGGTCCATTTTATAGCAAGATAGAGAAAGAAATGATTTTCCCAGGATGACAAGCCAGGAGAGCAGAATGGAGTCCAGACTCTGAAATTCAGGCCAAACCCCACCCAAGGTCTCCACCCAAATTCAACCCCATACAAGTCCTCCCAGGAGGCTGCCGGCTCAGAGCATGGAGGGTGTGGAAGGCGTCCACCCAGCCAGCTTAACCTGACATAGTCACCAAGGCTCCTGGACAGCCATACATACCTGAGTCAGTCCTGTCTCTGTGCCTTGGCCCACCATGGAGATAATACCCGAAATCCTCACAGAAATGCCAGCATGGGAATCTGAGGGAAAGGCCTTTTCCACTCCACCTCCTGGAAGTGCAATCAACCCCCTCAGCTCAATTCTGAGGACAATCTCTGGGTGTGCAGTGACAGGAGCCCTAGGGAGGGGACCATGGAATGGAGCAAACTCATTTTCTGCTGCCTTCCTATACAGAGGACCAGTTTCTACCTCCACATGGACACTAGGTATCATGTGTCATTTATTATGTCCTTATCACATGCCAGACCTTGCTCTACATACTTCACCAGGATTCTCTCGCTGAATCTGCCCAATAACCCAAGGAGGAAGGTAATATTTTCATCCCATTATATAGATGAGAACACTGAGGGGTTAAATAATTTTCTCAAGGTCACATGGCCAATAAGTAGTAGACTAAGATTCATATCAGACAGTCTGATTCTAGTTACTCTGCATACCGCTCCCACCAGCAAGACCAACTGTTAGGGTAACCTCTGACCACAGACAAGACTCAGACATAACTTTCTGGTCAGCTGGACACAGAAAATGTACACAGACACACATGCACAGATGCACAAACACTGCCAGATCTCTTGGCCTCCAGCTCATCAGCAGGTCTCTTAGGATTCAGAGACGGCCCTCCTTGGGTACATAAATTCCAATTTATAGTGCAGGGGTGAGGTAAACCTCTGATTCCACTCCTCCTGTATTTAAACTTACTTAACTGACACAGCGCCCCTTCCTCAATGGGAATAAAACACCTCAGTCTAGAATTATGAAACCAAGAGCTCCTGCTTCAGTTATGCATATTTCCAAAGTAGACCAACAAATGTATTTTCAGATTAAAGGGAAAATTTACATACACTAATTCAGATGACAGTATTTATAGCATTAATTACATAAGTCCTGACTCCCTTATTTAGCCCCAGAACCAATTCCTTATCGGTCACATATTCAACATTTCCCCCTCCCCCCCAACAGCCCTGGGCCCTCCCTCCCCCTTCCCGCCGACCAGGGCCTCACATGCTGGCAAGAGGACACAGCTTCCTTCACTGTCACAGCCCAGCCTTTCAGACACACCCAGATCCAGCCTCAGACACCATAGGACAGGCAGACACAATCCCCAAAAGGCTCCCCTCCCCCAGGTGAATTATAAACACCTTTAGAAAGTTGACTATTGGTGGGCTCAGCCCTAGAGAGACCCCTGCAGGGACCACCCGAACAGAGAGCCCTGCAGAACGCCTTCCGACTGGGGCCCAAACAAACATCCACTGGGCTGTATCCAGAATCGCTGGTTCCTGGGGGAATGGCTGCCTCAGACCGGACCACTGAGGTGGGACCTGCCTGGAATCGCACCCGGGATCTGAGCGCTTAGGCGGGGAGTGGGGATGGGAGAGGAGTGGAGGGGGAAGGCAAAGAAGGCCCAAGGTCTTCGGGATCCAAGTCTGCAACTCATTGGAAAGACTCCCTAGGATCCTTTGGGGTTTCATCTTCACAGGCTGTGCCCATCCAACAGCACCTGCGCGGCTAGGAATCTCCCCCCCCCCCCAATCAGTGCAGAAACACCCCGGGAGATGTGGGGGTCCGGAGGATCCTGGATCCCCCCCCGCCCCCCTCCCCGGCCTCCGCGGCTCCTGGGCCCCCAGTCTGTCCTCGCACCTGGTCCGAACCAGGCAGGTATTTATTTGCTCCTTCCCGCGAAGGGGGTCTGTCCCTCGTGCGCCCAAAGTGGACGCCCCCTCCCGACGCCCCGGGACCCCGCGCTAGCGCCGCGAAGAGCTCGTTCGGGTGTCCCCGAGCTGACAGCCCGCCCGGCGCCCCCCGCCAGCTGCAGGGCGGCCCCTTCCCAGCGCCCCGCGCCTCTCGCGCGCGCCGCGGCCCGGCAGGGCCCTCACCGAGAAGCGCTCTAGGTCAGTGGCCGCCATGGCTATCTCCGCACCGGGCGGGCGGGCCGGGTCGAGCACCCGGGCCGCGACGGGGACCAGCCGGCTGCGGGACGCGCTCCGCCCGGGCGGCTGCGGCTGAATGGATCCAATATGGCCACTTCCTGGAAACTCCCCTTGGCGGCGGCGGCGGGAGAAGTCGCGGAGCCGCCCCCGCCCCCGCCCGCGGGACCGGCCTCCCCGCCCGGCCCCGCCACGAGCGCAGCCCGAGCCCCACTTGGACGGCCGGGGGTCTCCGCGGCGAGGCGGGAGGTGCAAGCTGCGAGGGCTGCTGGGACTTGTAGTCCGCGAGTTGGGGGTCCGGGAGGGCAGTGCCTGGGGGGCCAGGGGCCGGTGCGCGTGTCTCTGGGAGGCTGGGGCCGAGCCGGGGTGGTTGTGGCTGGGCCCCCGCGCGCTAGGAAACCAGTTCAATGGTGAGGACAGGGGGGTGCTGCGTGCGCCCTAGGGGTATCCCCGACCAAGCCGCCTCCACCCCGTCCGAGGCTTCAAATGCGCTGGGACCACCGAGCAGAGTGTCGACAGGCTACTTGCCGCCGGTCAGGGCCAGGAGAGACCGCCTCAGCCTCGCACTCCCGTGCCCTAGGCCCCCACCTGATGCTCTGGTCGGAGCCAGGGCGGGACCTGGGGCGGGACCCGCGAGTCTGCCCAGGCGGCCTTCCTGGGAAAGGACCCAACCTTGGGCTCCTGCGAGTTGACTCCCCGCAGGATGCTCTTTTCACCTCGACGGTCAAGGCACCAGAGTGCAAGTTCTCATCGTCCTGCTTGCCCCAGGGGCTTGGGGCGACATAGTAGTGGAATCTAGGCTCTGTGCAAAGATGATGACGGATCCCAATGCATGCACATTCTCTCTGCTGAACTCACTATTGAAAACACACACAAATCTCAGAAAAATAACACTTCTGCCCAAGTGTTGGCTTCAGCCGGCTCTCGTCCTTTTCACTGACTAGCCACACAAAATTTAGCTCCAAGTCATCTAAAACGCTCCTTTTTCTTTCCTCCCCTTCTGCCTCTCTGTTCTCCCTTTGGGAATATGGCAAGGTTTGCCTCCACTGGCCTCACCTCCGGTCATTCCACCCTCCATACCTCCTCCTCACCACCTCCAATATCTTCCTGAAAAACAACTCGGCCAGTCCCTCCTACTCAGAAACTTGTACTGACTAGAGGTGCCCAAAGACCATATCTGGACTTGGAAAACTTAGTTTTAAGGGGAGCTCCCTTCCTGCCCCTTCCACTGGCTCACAGGGAGGTAGGTGACTTTCTCTCCCCGAAAGGGCTTTCTCCTCTCTTCTCTCCCAGGCAAATTGTAGCTTGTCACCAGAGTGAACTGAGTCCTTTCCGACTCAATGTGTTTTTACTTTGTTCCTCTCTATCATGGTGTTTCACGTGCTGTATAGTAGTAATCTACAAGAAATAGGCAGGGCGGTGGCAAAGTGAGGTGGACAAATAACAAGCCGCCTGGGTTGGAATCCTGCCTCCAGTCCCTAGCTAACTTTTTAACCTTACATAATTAACTGTTCCTCTTTTTCGTCATCCTAAAAATAAGAATTAGAGTACTTATGTCACAGGATTAAATGAGACAAAATAAGTCAAGGGCTTTAAACTATACTTGAGGGGCACCCGGGTGGCTCAGTTGGTTGAGTGTCCGTCTTCGGCTCCAGTCATGATCTCACTGTTCATGGGTTCAAGCCCCGAAATGGGCTCTGTGCTGACAGCTCAGAGCCTGGAGTCTGCTTCAGATTCTGTGTCTCCCCCAACTCTGCTCCTCCCCCCCACTCCCCCGCCTCACGCTCTGTTTTCTCTCCGTCTCTCTCTCTCTCTCTCTCTCAAAAATAGAAAGAAAGAAAGAAAGAAAGAAAGAAAGAAAGAAAGAAAGAAAGAAGCTATACTTGAAATAAAACGCTTAATAAAATGTCCCTCTCTAGACTATAAAAGCCTTAATGTCAGAGCAGAGAGACAGAGAGAGATGAGATCAATGTTAAATTGATCATCCTCAACCATCTCTGCTGTTTCCCTTTTTTCCACCATAAGTGGCAAGAAATCTTTCCCAAATGCCATTTTCTGCATCACAACTCCCTGACATCTGCCCTAAATTATCTTTAAAATGATCTTTCTTTCAGGGCACCTGGGTGGCTCAGTCATTTAAGTGTCCAACTTAGGCTTGGGTCATGATCTCGTCATTTGTGAGTTCAAGCCCTGCTTCAGGCTGTGTGCTGACAGCTCGGAGCATGGAGCCTCCTTCAGATTCTGTGTCTCCCTCTCTCTCTGCCCCTCCCCTACACACTCTCTCTCTCTCTCTCTCTCTCAAAATAAAATAAAAACATAACATTTTTTAAATGATCTTTTTTCCCTTAGTTGGGCATGTTTCAAAATGTCTACATCTAGTAGTCCCAGCTGATGGCCATGAGAAGGAACAACCCAGATTACAGCTGACTTTCTTCTCTTGGGATATGTTCACTTGACTAGGGGAATTTACATCTACTCCCCAAACCCTGGATTTCTTTTTTCCTTCTTCCTCTTCTTTTTCATCTTCATCTTCGTCTTCTTCTCCTTCCCCTTCTTCATCTTCTTCCTCTTCTCTCTTCTTCTCCTCCTCTTCCCCCTCCTCTCCCTTCCCTTCCCCTCCAATGCTACTACTGGTCAAAACTACTGAAGGAGTAAGAGTTACCTGTGGGGACACAAAGATGAATGCAACAGTCATTTCTCACATGAGCCAAAGTGTTATTTCTTATGGCAACTTTTCCAAGTGTTCCTCAAATTCCTCATACGGAGAAGTGCATAGATGGAACACACACACACACACACACACACACACACACCATGGTCTCACAGTTAAATAACTGTGTGTATTGGGGCGCCTGGGTGGCTCGGTCGGTTAAGCGTCCGACTTCGGCTCAGGTCATGATCTCACGGTCCGTGGGTTCGAGCCCCACGTCAGGCTCTGTGCTGACAGCTCAGAGCCTGGAGCCTGTTTCAGATTCTGTGTCTCCCTCTCTCTGTGACCCTCCCCCGTTCATGCTCTGTCTCTCTCTGTCTCAAAAATGAATAAACATTAAAAAAAAATTAAAAAAAAAAAACTGTGTATATGAATGCTGAGTTCCATACAGGGAAAAAAAAAAAAAGATTTCTGTAGAGGTTCTTAGATCTTTTGATAAGCCAGTATGCATTGTCACTACCTGAGAGGTAAAAGGAATACGCAGCTTTCCTCAAATTTAGTCGACTACCCCTCTGCCCCCACCCTACAGACACATCCAGCACCACACTGAACTTGAACATGACAGACCTCACTGCTGCTTGTCTTTTCCATTTATGGTTTCTTTTGCCATACAAAAGTTTAAACTGTTAGTGTTGTAAAGTTTACCTATTATTTCCTGTATGGTTTTCCCCATAAAACCTCTTTTTAAAAAATCCTGCCCTCTCTCAAATTCATAAAGATATTCCCTTTGTATTTTCTTACAAAGCATTTTTAAAATTTTTGTCACATTTAGGTCCATCCACGATGGTCCATCCACGATTTGTTTATTCACGTACCAAGCCAATTGTTCCATCTTGCCCCACTGCTGCACAATGCAAGTAGTATCACAGACTAGATTTCTGTATGCATATGTGTAGGTCTGTGGATCAGTTAGGATCAGGTTCCATTGCTTCCACAAGATAAAAGTTTCTTTCTTTCCCATGTTATCCACAGAGGCAGTCTAGGTGATGTGACATTCTATACATACCTTGTGTGTTGCTTTAGTTTGAAAGGTCCTGACCTCATGGTCCCACACAGTGAAATCTGCATTCCAGGCAGCGGAAGGAATGAAGGTGATAAAGAGAAAATGATCAAATACTGTCAAACGATTCACAAGCTGCCCCATGGTAGCCAGAGCTGGGAAACGGGGTCTTTATTCTGGCCATCACATATATGCTAAAAATTCCACACAATGTTAAGGGAGTAGACACCTGGGAAATAGCAGCCATCTCTGCCAAATCTGCTTTGGGACTATTTATTCTGTTTCAGTAAGGTGCCTGAAAAATTCTTGTTTTTAATATTTTAAAATTTTATTTGTAGATGTATCAGAAAATTAAAATATAAAAAAGTAACAAACAAGAACATAATCAGCTGTGTATGACCTTTCAGAATCAACCACAGAAATGACCATGACATTATATCATTCCAGAAAGCTCTCTGTGCATAAAGATAGGAGGAAAGATCACAGAGATACTTTATAAGAATTGAACCTTAATATAGATGCTATTTAATAGAAGTATTACATTTAATTTTACTTCAACTTAAAAGAATTTCAAGTGAAACTGAAGGAAGAGTTGACCTTCAAATAATATTTCTTGACCACAAAAGACATTACTTGTTAAAAGGTACCTCTGAGGTTAAACAAAAATGGTGAAAAACATTAAGATATTCGGTCATTTTTTAAAATGATACATTTCAGGGGGGCCTGGGTGGCTCAGTCAGTTAAGTGTTGGACTTTTGATTTCAGCTCAGGTCATGATCTCATGGTTTCATGAGTTCAAGCTCTGCATTGGGCTCTGTGCTAACAGTGCAGAGCCTGTTGGGATTTTCTCTCCCTTTCTGCCCCTTCCCCGCTCCTGTTTGCTCTCTCTCTCTCTCAAAATAAACTTTAAGGGAGCATCTTAGATCTCAGGATTCTTTCCCTTTTTACATCTCCCTTGACCCTGTCTCCTGACTTTTGTTACTTATATTATTCTTGCTACATTGTCCAGGTTGATGAGAAACATATTCTGTTCTGTAAAAACACAATTGCATAGTTACTTGGTATATATTATAGATTTAAATGAATTCCAAGTCTTTTATCATGGCTTTTCTGTTTGCAAGTTCTTTATTTCAATTCATCTCTTCATGCACTAAGTTTCATCGTCAAGCTGTGTTTTCAAGAAGGGTTTTGGATGTTTAAGAATCTCTGTTGCCTTTACACTGGAATCATCTTGGCTGGGTATAATATTCTTGGGTCTCACCCTCTTTCCCTTAGAATAATGTAGGTTTTGCTCTTTTTGCTCTGGAAGAAATCTGAGACAAGTCTGAATGTTCCCCCTTAGAGGTGACCTCTTTTTCCTGCTTATATGCCTAAAGAAATCACTTTTCATCATTTTTTTTAGTTCAATAATTTAACTAGCACATGTCTTAGTATTAAACATTCTGAATTAAGCTTTTCTGGAACAAAATGTGTCTTTCAATCTGCAGTTATTGTTTCTGCTGCATTAGACATTCTCTTTTGGCTCTATTTTTGGTTTTTCTTCTTCAGGGATATCAATTCATCCTCATATTGGATCATCTTTGTATGCATTCCCTTTCTATTACTTCTACTTTCTTAAATCTCTTAACTTTGTTTAGCTGCCCTAGTTCGGTCCTGTGAGTTTCAGTGTGGTTAATTGCTTTCTTGTTAGTTCTAATTTATTTCTTTGTTCTATAATGATGTTGTTTTTGTCCTCAATTTTTTCCTTGTCATTGATTCTCATTTTATCATCCCATCTTTGAGACTTTGATAATTATTTTTTTATTTTTTTAATGTTTATTTATTTTTGAGAGGGAGAGAGAGAGAGAGAGAGAGAGAGAGAGACAGAGTGTGAGCAGGGGAGGGGCAGAGAGAGAGGGAGACACAGAATCTGAAGCAAGCTCCAGGCTCTGAGCTGTCAGCACAGAGCCCAATGTGGGGCTCGAACCCACAAACTGCGAGATCGTGACCTGAGTTGAAATCGGATGCTTAACCAACTGAACCACCCAGGTGCCCCTGATAATTACTTTTTCAAATTTATTTATTTATTTTGAGAGAGAGAAAGAGAGAGAGGGAGGGAGGGAGGGGAGGGAGGGAGAGAGAGAGAGAGAGAGAGAGAGAGAGAAAGAGAGAGTACGTGAGTGAATGAGGCAGGGAGGGGCAGAGAAAGAATCCCAAGCAGGTGCTGTCAGCGTGGAACCCAACACGGGGCTGGATCCCACAAATCGTGAGATCATGCCCTAAGCGGAAACCAAGAGCTGGATGCTTAACCAACTGCGCCAACCAGGCATCCCGGGCCTTGGATTATTAAATTCATATTCTTATTAAGTTGTTTTCTATGTGAAGCAACTGAAAGGAATTTCCTTGGGGTGGGGTCAGAGGAGTCTTTGTCTTTTGCCTACTGTTTTCTCTCTATTATTTGCTGCATGTGTTTGCATCCATTTCTTTTCATTTTGATTTGATGGCTGCTGGAACATGATAGCAGGAGAGAGGGGCTCATTGACTATCTCCCCACTGTTTGAGACCAGTCTGTTTTTCCCTCTGAGGTAAGTGAGAGGCAGAGTATTTGGATTTTGTACACTTTTTGGTAGTCAGAAGGGAAGGGAAGGGAAGGGAAGGGAAGGAGAGAGAAGAACTCAACCAAAGTAGAGTGCAGTCTTTGTTGGAATACTGGTGTGTGCTTCTGTCCTGAGGTTCTGATTAATGTCCTGCACAAGGCTCAGGTCACCTGACTGGGGATGGAAAGAAGGACACTATATACCTTTTACAAGGAAAGGGGATAAGCCAGGCTTTACATCAGTTTCTCAAGTTGGAGTATTGTTCTAAATGCTTTATTTCCACCAACTGAGTCAGCTCCACTGGTCATGCTCCCAGCTTCCCCTGTTTCTCCCCAGCACACTTGGTAATACGATTCATTCAGAAGAGGAAGAAGGTAAGGGCATGACTCACATCTGTTTCCTTTCAGGTTCAGGAGCACTAGGGAGAATGTTCAGGATTTTGTCCATTTCTGGAGGTTCAGGACAGGCGAGGGAGCAGGAGATGTTGTGCCACTCCGTGTCATTCCAAAATGTTCTGCATCTTTCACTGGCTGCCAAATGTGAAGTTTAAAGTGTTGGCTGTTGATAGTAAATCTCCACTGTGGTTTATCTTTCTTTTGTTAGGAACTGGGAAAGACAAATGCTGTGGGGAAGTTTTAATCCACTACCTATATCTTGAAGTGCCCCTACACATTTTTAAAAACAGTGTTTACTATCACTGGCTTTCACATCTGACTGGTATCATTGCAATGTGAACCAATGCAAAGCCAAGAGCGGACCCAAGAAGCCTACTGGATCCCAGGCACTGAGCTCACAAGTCCCAGGATGTCCCAACCAGGCAGGCAAACGCTCCCATTGTGCAAGTCATGACTCTGAAAAGCTGGATTTAGGAATCAGAGTCAAGGGGCAGTCCTGCCATGTTGAAGCCCAGACCAGGAGTCCTGGCCTGCTGGAAAAGTCATCCTGAAGAGAAGGAACTGTGTTGACTCCTTCTTCCAGAAAGACCAGACAGAGTTTACACCAAAGCTAGATGTAGAAGCCATGTGGCACAAGGGGAGCAACCAGCAGAAAGCCCTTCCCTAGCTCAGGGGTTTCCAGTTGTCCCCTGCCTCAGAGGTCCACAGTGGGAACTGCATGCTGGGGATGGGATAAGAAGGAAAACTAGGCTCCCTGCCTCCCACCAGAACATTGTCATGGACACCTGTTCACAAAGTACTGCAAATGCCTAGGAAAGCCTTGGAGATGAGAATCTCTGCCTGTTTTTCACAAAAGAGGCTCTCCTAGAGCATGGGTCCCTGGGTCCCCTGGAGAACCCTGAGACCATGGTTCACAGGGACACATCCAGGTTTTTTTTTAACTGTTTTGTTATAAGTTTATTTATTTATTTATTTTGGCGGCGGGGAGAGGGAATCCCAAGCAGGCTCCACACTGCCAGCACCGAGCCCGCTGTGAGACTCGAACTCACAAACCATGAGATCGTGAGCCAAAACCAGGAGTTGGACACTTAACCAACTGAACCACCCAGGCGCCCCTACATCCAGGTTTTATAGGGCCTGAAGCTTATAGAATATGGAAGGCTTTCTTTGAGAAAAAGAATACATGATTATAAGCACAAGATTAGGTATGAAAGTGATTATTTATTTAGAAGGAATTTGGGAGGGGCCCACTTAAGTGGGAGGCCTGGAAATTTAAGCTTCCTGTGTTTCAGGAGATCCAGGAGGTCCAGGATGCCCTCAGTAAATGAGCCACAGAGGCACCCACCGGTCCCCAGTCCCTCAGTCTGTAGGGACTCCTGAGCAACCCCTGTGGTCCAGAGCTGCCTGCTGGGGAGGACAGCCCACTCCAAGCCTGAGGACAGGCCAGATACCAACTTTCCAAGGGGCACCATGTGACTTGTCAGAAGAACCTGCTCACGGCCCTGCCCCACCCCCATTCCCCAACAGGCACATGGAACCTGGGCCTCCCTGAGGTGGAAGCATGTCTGCCCCTCCAAGGTAGTTGTGACAAAAGAGAATTCTCTGGGGAAAATTGACTGTCCAGTAACCAGAGGGGTGTGGTCTATGTAAGTGAAGGACTTCACATGCTCACATTGTGGAGAGGCCAGCCCGTTTCAGCATGGCCTCCATCCCTGAAGGCCAGACAGGTGGGATACAAGCAGGCAAGAGGAAGCCCCACCTGGGGACACGCCAGACACAGATGAGAAGTTAAAGGGTCATGCTTGTTTGGGAAAATGTGACCTTCAAAGAGCATGAGGGACATGGAGAGAGAATGAATGCTTCATGCTGGCCAAGGCACTAAAGGAAGCCAGCCATCAGGAAAGGAGACAGTTAACTGGGGAGAAGCAAGTCGGCATGTGGAGTGATGGTTTCCAACCTGGGCCCAGAGGCGCCATGCAGAAGAGCGGGGAGAAGAAGGGGTACAGCTGGAGGGGCTGCCCCCCACCCTGCAAACAGCTCCATTCCATCTGCTGTATATAGCGGGCTTTCACTTCAATGAAGGATTCCTCTGCAGCTACAAAGAATCCTGAAGAACCACATCTCTGGGGGGAGTTTAATCAGACAGACAAAACAAGCCTGGAAAAGGCTGGTGCTGGAAGGAATCCAGAGAAACCAGTGACTCTGAGTCAAAATAACTGAGAGGTAAGGTTTTACCTGGAACCAAGGGGTTGGCCAGGGAGTTTGGAGGAATGAATTCAAGGGACCTGAGAGAAATTACTCTAACTTGAATTTGGAATGGAAATAGGGAAGCCTGGGTGGTTCAGTCAGTTAAGCATCTGACTCTTGATATCAGCTCAGGTCATGATCACATGGATCAAGCCCTGCGTCCAGCTCTGTGCTGACAGCGCAGAGCCTGCTTGCATTCTCTGTCTTCCTCTTTCTCTGCCCCTCCCCCTCTCTAAAATAAATAAATAAACATTGAAAGAAATAAAACAAATTAGCAATAAAGAACATACACACAGAAGAGGAGGCCAGCTGACTAAGGAATGAAAATAGAACTAAGGACCTGGTTAAAGTACAGAACCCAATCTAGATATACTGATGAATAAGAGGCCAAGGCCCCATAACTCACCTACTTGGTTCATAGTACTGCTTTTTTTTTTAAATTTTTTAACGTTTATTTATTTTTGAGAGACAGAGAGAGGCAGAGACTGAGCAGGAGAGGAACAGAGAGAGAGGGAGACACAGAATCCAAAGCAGGCTCCAGGCTCCGATCTGTCAGCACAGAGCCCAATGCGGGGCTCGAACTCACAAACTGAGAGATCATGACCTGAGCCGAAGTCAGTTGCTCAACCGACTGAGTCACCCAGGCACCCCCATAGTACTGCTCTACTAAGTATTCCCTCCTGGTTAGACAAAAGCTCTTAGGAAAGCAGGCAAAGGTTTGAGGGAATGCTCCTCCATTCCCCGGAGTGTGACAGAACTTCCACTATAGAACATGGGGCCCATCGGTCCAGGACCTGGTTTGGTACAAGATATTAGACCTGCCTGGGCGGAATGGTGGAGTACTCAGAATAATGACCTCCCAAAGATATCCCTGTCCTAATCCCAGAACTTGTGGATATGTTCCCTTACATGGCAAAAGGGATTTTGCAAATGTGATTAAGTTAAGGATATTGAGACAGAAATTATCTTGGATTATCCAGATGGGCCCAATGTAATCATAAGAGCCTTGCAAGAGGAAGTAGGAGTGTCAGAAAAGAAGATGCAACAGTGGAAGCAGAGATCAGAATGATGGAGCCGCAAGGCAAGGAATTCAGACAGTTTCCAGAAGTGGAAAAGGCAGAGAGAGGTGCTGGACCCTACGGCCCGCCAAAGGACTGCACACAGCCTTGCCAACGCCTTGGTTTTATCCCAGGAAGACCGTGTTGGACTGCTGGCCTCCAGACCTGTAGGATAACAAACCTGCACTGTTCAAAGCCACACTGTTGTAATTTTACAGCAGCAGCCGGAAACTTATACAGTTGGCATTGTGTCTAAGTGCGTGCACTCTGAGCTTGAGCTGTCTACAACCACTTGCCAGCTGAATGACCTCGGGTAACTTAATTTACATTCTGTGCCTCAGTTTCCTCATGTGCAAACGAGAATAATCATCTCCACCTTTATTGTGAGGATGAGATGTGATGTGCTTAAAACCATTCCTGACACAGTAAACTGTCAATAAATGTAAGCTGCAGTTAATGTATTATTTTTATTAAATGCTCATCACAAAATTCAGTTTCACTCTCCTGCTTTGACCTTCCCAACCTGGGATTCAGAAGTGAAGATTGATCAGAAGACAAAGCATGATTTCAGAGTCACAAGTATTAAGGCTGGGCATGGGCACCGTTCATTCACTCATTCAACCAACCGTTTGTTGAGTGCCTATTATGTGCCAGCCACTGTTTCATTGCCGAATGAATGGAGAGAGGAAACACAACAAAGGATTTCTTCCATACGTTGCTTTTGCCTTTTGTCAGGGAAGAAAAAAATCTTTTCAGAAGCCCTGTAAAAATTCCCCCTGGGGCCTCACTGACCAGAAATGAGTCACATGACCACTCAGAAGTTTGTGATCGCCAAACGTTGGCTTAGACTATTATAATATGTGTTGGCTGAATTATTGAGAATATTTAAATCTGCTGTAGAAGGAAAGAAAAGAGAGACAAAATTCATAAGATGTGTTAAGTATAGACAGTAGTTGGTAACTTGCAAGAAGTGCTAGACACAGAATAAATGAAACATATGGATGTTGAACATAGATTAAAAAGATACAAGAACACAAGAATGTTACTTGCACATAGAAAAGGATGGAAAAACCAAGTTATAAGATTAGGATCATGCTAATTCCAGACTGACAGCTGTCAGCCTCAGCTGGGGATGACCCCCAGGCCCCTTGGTGGCCCTCATTATGATCCTGTTCTGGTCCCTTGTGTACTCTTCCCTAGCTTCCCATAGGGTTACCCACATGCTATGATCGTAGCTAGGAGTACCTACCGGTTCCACGTTTCTTTGATAGAACATCTGTTGGCTCCAGGAAATTTCTGTCGGCTGAGCCCATTTGTTCAATCTCCACTCTGGGTCTCACGACCACACTGTCAGTGGGGAAGGATGATGGGAGGGAGGGAGCGTGGGTGGAGAATGTGAACGCCATGGGACACAGGACTCAGGCAGTGTGCTTCTTGCGCCGCGTCCACACCTCACCCTAGTGGGTTCCCCTACTCCAACTCTTCCCCCTTGCTTCTCACTGCAAGCTTTCAATTGAATCCTTAAACTGATTGATTTGACCATCTTAAATTGGTCTATGAGTCCTTCTGTTCATGACCTCTGAACAGCTTGTCAGATGGAGTCCTTAGAAGCAGCATCGCATCAAGATAATTTCCCGCATGACAAACAAATAATGTTTTGTCCCTTAGGGCTGGAAGCATTGCTGTCTGAACAAAAGTGGAGTCCTGTTAGAAAGAAGAGGACAATGGTTATTGGGTAGGTGCCTGAAGTCACAAAAGTTGGTCTATTCTAAACTGATGGTTTTCAGAGCAGCAGGGGTGAGGGATGAAACATGGGTGAAGGGGGGTGGGAGGTACAGGCTCCTAGGTACGGAATGGATAAGTCACAGGGATGAAAGGGACAGCACAGGGAATATGGTCAGTGGTACTGTAACAGCATTGTATGGAGACAGAGGGTAGTGACACTTGTGGTGAGCATATATAACATAGAGAGTTATCCAATCACGATGTTGTACACCTGAAACTAATGTAACATTGTGCCTCAACTACAGTTCACTGAAAAAATAAAATAAAACAGAGGTGCCTTGGGTGGCTTAGTTGGTTAAGCATCCCACTCTTGATTTTGGCTCAGGTCATAATCTCATGGTTTGTGAGTTCAAGCCCTGCATCAGGCTCCACATTGACCGTGCAGAGCATGCTCGGGATTCTCTCTCTCTCTCTCTCTCTCTGCCCTCCCCCCACTCTGTCTCTCAAAATAAATAAATACACTTTTTAAAAGTAAAAAAAAAAAAATAGACTGTTCTTCTGATTCCAGGTCAGACACAGTTCATCTGACATAAAACAGTGCATTTTCCTGATAACTTGCAGAAATGGGACATTTAGAATTTGTTCTCGTCTGTTAAGCCCCTCCTGGAGTGGAGGGGAAGGACTGGCTTACTTCTCAGGATCTTGCTGGCCCACGCCAGTATGATTATAGACGGTTTATAGATGGCACTGACCAAACAGAGGTCATTCAGTCATTCGCGAAACAAAGATTTACTGAGCACTGAGTGCCAGGGGCATGAGGATAAGGCATGGTTACTGGCTGCCAGAGTTCACAGTCCAATGAGAGAAAACAAACATTATTAATTATTATAGTACACGGCCGAACGTGGCCACCCCTTTAAGAATCTGCCCTGAGCAGGGGCAGGCTCAGTTGGTCAAGCATCAGACTTTGTCTCAGGTCATGATCTCACAGTTCATGAATTTGAGCCCCATGTCGGGCTCTGTGCTGACAGCTTGGAGCTTGGAGACTGCTTCAGATTCTGTGTCTGCATCTCTCTGGTCTCCCCCGCTTGCATTCTGTCTCTCTCTCTCTCTCAAAAATAAGTAAACATTAAAAAAAAATTAAGAATTTGCCCTCAGCAAAGCAAAACACGTGGGGAGTCAAATAAACAGGCACAAGCAGCAGTATTATTAAGCCCAAATCCTGAGCCACCGGGTGCCAGTGACCTGCTCTGGTCTGTCACTGCCACCCTCCACCCTGTTCCCCATCTCTGACTCACTCTTCTAGCCGGCCTGTGTTTGGTTTTCTGTTGGTCTCCGGAACCCTGGGTCCCAGCTAACACCATTGTTCTTTCTCTCTGTGGCTGGGCGATCCCGCTGAAAGCCTGTTGGAGAATACCTGATGTCCCAACGTGGCTCCTGTCCTCGGGGTGTGTGCTGGGCCCTAGCTGATTCCACCCCAGCCCAGGCTTCCTAGGGGGACTCGTGGTACCCCTGCTGGGGACGGGGAGGGGGGGGGGCGGGAGGGAGGGGGGGGACGATCCTGAGGAGGATGCGAGGAGGGAGCAGGAGGGAGAAGGCTTCCCTGGGGATGACATTTGGGCTGAGGTTTACACACTAATTTGCTCTGGTCACAGCAGCGACAAACACAAAGGATCAGCCCACCCAAGGCAGAAACACTCTCTAGGAATGAAGCCAGGGCCTTGGGGAGTGACATGAACTCTTCCAGGCCTCTGCTGAGAGAATGACAGCAGGTCAACTCACATTACAAAAAACCCATCTGCTTTCTCGGCATGCTCCTGCACTGCCTGGAGTCGCATGACAGGGGAAAAAAGTATCACAAGACATGCTGCTTGACAGCACTATGTCCTGAGGTTTCCATGCAGCCCTCCCAGAGCTGCTTAGAAATTCTAAACCTGCTCCCGGCCACCGCCCTGGCCCATTCCCCACGACACTGCTCCAAATATTAGTCACTCCCCCTCACTTCCATCCCCTCCACATTCAGCTGATACCCCTTGACCTCTTTTTTACAAAGAAAATACATTCATTCAGTCGACAAACATTTCTAAAGGCCTACCATGTGCTGGAGTCGCAGGGTAAGTCCACTTTCCCTCACAGGAGAGCGAGATGCAGACAGAAATCCAGACAGGCAAGACACAGAGGCAAACAGGCTGTGCTGTAAGTGAAGCTGCTGGGCATAGGTCAGCCTCCAGAGCCTTTACCCGGAGCCGTGCTTTCTACAACTCACCCGGCCCAACACCTGTCTGTGTCCAACAGTACTGCCTGGACCACCTTCCCTCTGGGCTCGCGGATGTAGTGCCCAGCTCCTCCTCTGGGCGTTCCCTGTTACCATGCCGGTAGTTCCTTCCTTCTCCCACAGTCCTAAACCTCTCCCTCCCCTCCTCCTTCCACCTTCTCATCATGGCAGGCACCTCCATCTAAATAAGCCTTGTCTTCACCCCCTGCCCCCTCACGGCCCCTTCTGATCTCTCTCCTTCCCTTCCCCATCCAATCTCTTGAAAGAGCAGTCGACTTTTCAGCTCACTCGTGTGTCTTGTGTCTTGTGTCAGTCTGTCCTGCGTCTCCACAAAGCCAAAGAAACTGTTCTTGTTGAGGCCACCAATGACCTCTCATTGGCCAAACCAGTGGCTTCTTTTCAGTTCGGGGCCTACTCCACCCACACCACACTAGGCTCCCGTCACTTTCTCTGTTATGGTATTTATACTCATTGAGCAAAAGAGCCAAATGTATCCAAAGTTTAGAAAAAGAGTGGGAGACCAGTGTCCCAGCCTCCTACTCCACTCCCATGCATGTCTTTCCAGATATCTGTCCACACATAAACAAAAGTCAAATTTGTGTACATTTAGAGTTTGGATTTTAAAAAATAACAACAGGGCGCCTGGGTGGCTCAGTTGTTTAAGCATTTGGGTCAGGTCATGATCCCATGGTTCCACGGCAGGCTCTGTGCTGACAGCATGGAACCCGCTTGAGATTCTCTCTCTCTCCCTCCTTCTCTCTCTCTCTCTCTGCCCCTCCCCTGTCAAAATAAATAAATAAGCACTAAAAAAAACCCATGAAAAACTATACATCCCCCTGTACAAGCTCCTCCCCAAGCTCCACCTGATTTCTTACTCCTCTTCCCTTCTTTATTCTTTCCCCCTAGTGCTTGCCAGTTACACTTGCTATGCTAGCACTTGCTTCGAACATACTGCTGTATTTCATTTTTCTAATTTGTCATCTGTATTTGTCATCTAAATACTACTGTATTTCATTTTTCTAATTTGTCATCTGTCTTCCCCGCTGTATTGTGAACCCCACGAGGACAGGGATTTGCTCACTAATGAATCCCCGCAGCGTGGACAATCAGTAGGCCCTCAATAAATATTGGTTGAATAAAACCACTAGGTTCATTTCACAAACACCATGCGTGCACTTCACTCCTCATCAGAATGTACAGCTCTTTTTTCTCCCTGTGTTCCAAGGAGACGGCCATGTCCCTACGTCCTTATGTTCGGACACTCTTTCCTCCTTTGGCTTTCCTGACTCTCATCCCGGCTCTCTGTCCACTCCTTCCTCTTCCCCTCCACCCGCCGCTTCAGGACTGAGATTCCCCAGGGTTCTACCTGCTCCTGCCTGCTCTTCCACGCCTTCTCTCTAGATGGATCCACCCACACCCTCAAGTCGTCCACCATCTGGAAGCTCATGACTCCCACTGCTGCAGCCCAGGTGCCTCTCTTGAGCACCAGGGCCTCATCTGAAGCTACTTCCCACATGACCCACAAACACCTCCTAACATAAAAACTCAATTTGTCCAAACTCAACTTGCACCTTCCCCTTCTTTAATCTTTCCTGTCTCAGGAAACAGCAGCACTGTTTTCCTCTTCTCACAAGACAGGCACTGTGGAGCCACTTTTGAACACTCACTGTCTTTCATCTCCTTCTGAAGGGTCACCAAATCCTAACTGTGTCCTCAGAAACATCTCCACGGCCGGGCTCACCTCTCCCTCCCTCCTGCCTCTGCCCTAGTCCAGCGCTTTTCTGTCTTTCCAGTCGGTCTCCCTGACATGGCTCCCTCCAGCCCGTCACCCACACTGCCACCTGATAGCTTCCTCAAAGCCACGCTGGCCACTCATTAACTCCTAGCTACCCACAGAGAAGGTCTTTGAAGCAGGAACATCGTGCTGCATGCGGCAGATGAGGTCCTGCCTTCAAGGGGCCCAGGGTCTGGAGACATGCACCGGACAGGTCATGAGACCAGTTGGAGATGTGGCAGTGGGGAAGGCAGAGAATATGACGGGGGCCCAAGCTAGTGGAGGAGCCAAGGGACCACCCCGAGGAAGGGCTACAGACTGGAAGATGAGCAGGAGTCACCAGGCACAAAATCTCTGCGAGTGGAGGTGGGGAAGGAGAAATATTCTGGGGTGAAGGAACAGAATGCAGAGCAAGCAAGACACCTTGCAGGCACTGAGAAGAGCCAGAGGTCAGGGAAGAGTGCTGAGGGACGAGGCTGAGGCTTCCAGTTCATGTTCACCTCCACGCTTTCCAAGAGCCCATTACAATAGCTATAACAAAAATTTGTAAAATATATTCCTTTCTGCTCCCGTACAGAAGAGGAGGAGATATCGGCAAGATTTCAGATAAAGGATGTCAACATATTTCCATAAGGCAGCAAGCGGAAGGATGAATGTTTAGAGATGAAGCAGAGAAGGTGGAGCCCAGAATCCTCACACAGGGGACTGCATCCACCTGTCCACACACCCTCCCAGTGGCTGGACTCAGAGACCACAGACGCCACAGACAGCAGGAAGCAGAAGAGGAGCTAAAAGCCAGAGGGTAACTGGCCACCTGCATATTGAATACTTGCCCCTATTCACCTTCCCAAGCAAGTGTGGATCAAGGTTCATTGTAAAGGGCCCGCATCATGGGGCACCTAGGTGGCTCAGTCGGTTAAGCGTCCGACTTCGGCTCAGGTCATGATCTCGTGGTTTGTGAGTTGAAGCCCCGCATCGGGCTCTGTGCTGACAGCTCAGAGCCTGGAGCCTGCTTCGGATTCTGTGTCTCCCTCTCTCTGTTCCTCCCCTGCTTGCACTCTGTCTCTCTTTCTCTCCCAAAAATAAACATTAAAAAAAAATTTAAAAATAGGCCTGTCTAGATGTACCTTAGCCACATCCAGGGGCACCTGAGTGGCTCAAGTTGGTTAAGCATCCGATCTTGATCTTGAGTTCCAGCCCTGCATTAGGTTCTGCCCTGACTGTGTGGAGCCAGCTTGGAATTCTCTCTTTCTGCCCCTCCCTTTCTCTCTCTCCCTCAGAATAAACCTAAAAAACTAAAATAAATAAATAAAAGATCCACACCTAGATATGTCATAGTGATATGTCAGAACTGCAAGGATAAAGAAAAGATCCTAAAAGCTCCCTCAAATGAACAAAATAAAATAAAATAAGGCCCTATACACGAAAATGGCAGAATGGCACTAGACTTCTTAACAGCAACATTGGTTGCTTGGAAGAAAATGGAGCATGTCTTCAAAGTTCTCACGGAAAACTATTTTCTTTTTTTTTTTTTAATGTTTATTTGTTTATTTTGAGAGAGGGTGTGCGCAGGACTGAGGGGGGCAGGGAAGAGAGAGAGGGAGAGAGAAGATCCCAAGCAGGCTCCGTGCTGCGCTAAACCCACAAACGTGAGATCATAACTTTAGCCAAAATCAGGAGTTGAATGCTCAACCCACTGAGCCACCCAGGCACCTTGCATGGAAAACTATTTTCACCCAAGAATTCTCTACCAAGCCAATCTGTCAATTCAGCCTAAGGGAGAACAAAGAGTTGTTCAGACATTTCAAAAGGTACAAAGCTTACTTCATACTGAGTGTGGAAAAAAAAGAGATTTAAGATCCATGAAGTTAAGTAAAAATCCTTACTCTTCAATTTGATTTCGATGTTTTGGTGTGAATTCATGATATATTTTCTCTTTCTAAAAATGCATTTCTAGAGGCACCTGGGTGGCTCAGTCCATTGAGCATCTGACCTTGACTGCAGCTCAGGTCATGCTCCCAGGGTCATGGGATCCATCTCTGTGTTGGCTCCACACTGAGCATGGAGCCTGCCTAAGATTCTTTCTCCCTCTGCCCCTCCACCACTCTCTCTCTCCAAAAATTAGTGAATGAATGAATTAAAAAATAAATATTCATTTCTAGCTCTACCTACTAAAAAGGTCTGAAAATATGACCCACCCAGTAACAATGAGAAATAGTCTATTACATGTCTAGGACAGGAAATATATAATATGAAACTGGAACATCCATCATTTCAGATACCAAGGAAGAAAAAGGCAAGAGTCTCAGGAGCCAACTGAACAAAGTTTGCACTGGCAAAAGAAGGGATGATGAGAACATCCATAAGGATAATAACTATAATGAATCGGAACACATCAAACATGCTTAGGTCCATGACTAAAATTTTATAAGTTCACAGGTTGCCCTTGGGAGATGCTAGGGATTCATTATTCTGAAAAATGGTAAATAAAGGGAATTTATCCAACCTTTCCCATAGGAACCTCAGAGTAACTGAATAGTAAATGAGGGGACCTATCTCTCCACTACAGAAGTCTTCCAGCTAAAAAGTGAAGGAGTGACAGAATATCACCAGGTTGCCACCTCCAGTAATATAATGCATGTAGGCGAGGATCGCCAGTGGCTGCTCATGTCATTAGCAGAGAAACACGTAGACATACTGTGCATCTCTTTGGGAGTAAACAATACCACCTAAGAAAGTGCTTGCAAAATAATCAAACTTGAATCTGATCAAGACCCTAGATTTAATGACTAATTCACAGGAAGTACAGGAGATCAAAGACTGTGTCAAATGTCACAACAGGAATGCAATCAGCAAAATCCAGATTGTGGGAAATTTTACAAGAAAAACAAAACCGAAAAAACAATTTTCTTCAACAAATAAACTATAAGGGAAAAAAGAGGTGGAGGAACCATAGATTCAAAGACACTCAAGAGGCACATCAAACAAATGTAATTGGATCCAGTTCAAACAAGCAAACATTTATATACATCAGGAATATCTGAATACTGCTGGTGATTTGATGATACTAAGATTTTATAGCTATTTTTTAGGCGTGTTAATAGCATAGTGATTATGTTTTTTAAATGAGCCTGTACCTTTTCAAGATATATTCTTTTTTGTAATGTTTATTTATTTTTGAGAGACAGAGAGAGAGAGAGAGAGAGAGAGGGAGACAGCATTAGTGGGAGAAGGGCAGAGAGGGAGACACAGAATCCGAAGCAGGCTCCAGGCTCTGAGCTGTCAGCACAGAGGCCAATGTGGGGCTTGAACTCACAAACCATGAGATCATGACCCAAGTCGAAGTTGGACACTTAAGAGACTGAGCCACCCAGGCGCCCCATTCTTTTTTTTTTTTTTTTAAGTTTACTTATTTACTTTGAGTGAGAGCTGGGGAGGGGCACAGAGAGACAGACAGGAAGACAGAATCCCAAGCAGGCTCCACACTGCCAGCACAGAGCCGGACGCAGGGTTCAAACCCACAAACTGTGAGATCATGACCTGAGCTGAAATCTAGAGTCAAATGTTTTACCCCCCCCCCCAAGGTGCCCCCAAGATATATTCTTACATATTTACTGGTGATGTGATACCTGGGACTTGATTTCCTTGAACATAACCTGGGGGTAGTGAGAAGTGGCTACTAATACAGGTGAAATAGAAATGGCCAAGAATTGATAATTATTGGAAGTGATTGATGGGTATATAAGGGTTCATTGTATTATTTTCTCTTCTTTTATATGTGTTTGAAGTTTCCCATAACAACAATGAAATAAGGTAAATAAAAAAAAAATCATCCCCCAAGCATTCTTTCTTAGGAAATTACTTCATAGCATGCTTCAGCAGTTACTAAAAGAAAGATACGACAGTCATAAACAGTGCATCTAACCCAGTTAAAGGAAGTCCCAGGTTGAAAGCCCAGAGCTGTGCAGCAAGCTGGGGCAGCCACCCAGTGGGCATGACCAGAGATATGAGGTGGGGGTTGGGGAGAGGGGTTCATTAGAATAGGTAGTATGATTGATGGTTTGGGAAACTCACAGAACAGAAAGAAATAAAAGACAATTACATTTCCAGAAAACCCATAAAGTAGACAAGAAATGCCGAGTCAGATATGAAGCAAACTGAAACATAGCATAGATAGGAGCTGTGCGGAACAGTTTTTGGTGATTATCACAAAGTAAAAAACCAAAGTTTTTTTTTCTTTTTAAAATCAACTTGGAAAAAGCTTATGGGAGATTTCACTGTGTTTAAATGGAAAATAAACATCACAAAAATGCATAATGCATAAGGCACAGAATGGTTGGGTCAGGTAAGGTGGATAGTAGGCTGGGAACTCTAATGGTCTCATCTTACAGAGGGGGAAGATAGTGGTAAAACTGTTCAAGATTGATGAAGCAAGAAGTTAAGGTTTAAGTATAGTTTTTGAGGTTTCAAAATAAGTCTGAGGAAGAACTACAAATAGTCTGGTGACAGAGAAGAGAGACAAAGATAATAGAAGTCAAAGATACTTTATATATACCCTTGCTATACTAGGATATTCAAGATTGATAAACCAAGAAACCTCAGTATAAGAATAATATTTGGGGATATAGAGGTAACCACCAGAAGTACAAAACTCAGAACTACTGGAAGAGTTTCTGTAGGCGGGGGAGGCACCTGAATGTGTCAGTCAGTTAAGTGTCTGACTTTGGCTCAGGTCATGATCTCACAGTTTGTGAGTTCAAGCCCAGCGTTGGGCTCTGTGCTGGCAGCTCGGAGCCTGGTTTGGATTCTCTGTCTCTGTCTCTCTCTTTCTCTCTCTCTCTCTCTCTGCCCCTCCCCTGCTCACACTATCTCTCTCTCTCTCCCTCTCTCAAAAATGAATAAACATTAAAAGAAAAGAGAGACAGACAGAGTGTCTCTAGGAAGGAAGCCTGGGATGGGAAGGGCTTTGTTGGAGCACAACTGCTTTCCATGATGAGCTCCTCTGAGCATATAGTGCTTTGATCCGAAGCTCTACTATAGAGGGTCTTGTGAGCCACCTAAGATAGTTGACAGTTTTACATAGATGACCAGGTGATATGATTAAATCTGTGTTCTAAATGGATCGCTCTGGCTGCAGGCAGAGAATGGAATGGAGGTGAGCCAGAATGGGAGTAAGGAGGATGGGGTGTGAAGGGGTGGGGCTGGGGCAGGGCAGGATAACAATTGTAGATGTCCCAGCTGGTGGGAATGGAGACAGCTGGATGGATTCAAGAAGTAGCAAAGAGGGTTTGGGAGAACCATGTCCAGTGCCCGGGTCTCTGCCAGCTGAGTGAGTGATGGTCCCTTTTTATGAGCTGGAGACCCCTGGTGGGAAGGACAAGAGGGTTCGAGAAGAAGATAACCAGTTCAGTTTGGACATGTTCGGTTTGAGTCATCGAGGATGTGTGAGGCCTTTAATAGTCTGGCACCAACCACCCTCCCAACCTGTTTCTGCACTCACCTACCACCCCCTGCCATCCTCTCCCCTGTTCTCTTTTCACCCCGAGCTTCTTGCCATTCCACAAGAGCACTGTATGTCTTTGCTTCTGCAGATGCCTCTGCTGAGAGTGCCTTCCTCTCCCTCCCTTCTCAGCCTGTGGAGTTTCTGGTCATGACTTGGCTCAAATCTCTTGTCTTCTCAGAAAGTTTTCAGATTTTAGGGATGCTCGGTCAGTTTAGCATCCGACTCTTGATTTCAGCTCAGGTCACAATATCACGCTTTTGTGAGCTGGAGCCCTGCATTAGGCTCTGCACACTGACTCCAGGGCTCCTGCTTGGGATTTTCTCTCTCTCCCTCTAGCTCTGCCCCTCCCCCACATGCTCTCTCTCTGTCTCTCGCAAAATAAACTTAAAAAAATAAAATAAAAAGGAAAAAGAAAGTTTTCAGATTCTCCCAAGATGTGCTCCCTCCTCTGGGCACCCCCGTATGCTAAGAGATCTCTGTCTAGCCCTGAACACATCCTCCCATAGATCTCTTTTTATGTGCTTGCTTTCCCTACCAGGCAATTTTATAGAGGATAGGAACTGTCCCCTAATATCCTTTCATGCTAGAAGTATGAAGATATTTCATCTTGTTTATCATCTGTCAGCTTGGTGATGACTACCTGGAATACCACTTTGCAGATGCTTCTGGACAGATGCGGGCAGCGCAAGGTGGTGGGGGCTCTGGGAAAGTCAAAGTCAGTCATGGCTGGAAGAGAAGCAGAGGCCAGGAGTTCAGTGAATGAACCATCAAGAAACACTCCTCCCAAGTAGAGGAAAAGAGTCTCCTGGCCTGCCATCTCAACACTTCCACTGCCTCCCAGAATGAGGAGCCTGCCTTGGGATCTGGGTGTCTTTATGCTACCCGGGAATTTTTGCTCCCAACATTTGATCTGCACACCAGGACTCTCCAACATGCAGCCACACCATGGGTTTTAGCTGAGGCCGGGTGTCTTCACAGCCCTGGGTCATCTGAGCCCTATAGTCCTGAGGAAAGCCATTTCAGGAGGGAACCTTCCAGTCCGGCAAGATTTGGATAAATCCCCAATTTTTTTCTAACCTTCTATATTAGTTTTCCTGTAGCTACCATGACAAATTACCACAAACTGGACAGCTTAAAACAACAGAAATTTGTTTCCTCACAGGTCTGGAGACCAGAAACCCAAGATCAAGGCATCAGCAGGCTACACTCCCTCCAAAGTCATGAGGGGAGAATCCTTCCTTGCCTCTTCCAGCTTCTGGTGGCTCCAGGAGTGCCTTGGCTTCCCCGGCTATATCTTTCCCATCTCTGCCTCCGTCTTTATGTGGCCTTCTCCTTTTCTCTGACTTCTCTTCTGTCTCTTAGAAGGACACGTGTCATTGGATTTAGCATCCAACGGATAATCGAGGTTGTTCTCATCTGGAGATCCTTAATTACATCTGCAAAGATCTTTTTTCCAGATAAGGTCCCTTTCACAGGACATAGACATTTCATTTTCTGGGACACAGACCTATCTTTTGGGGGGGCACCATTCAACCCCCTACACCTTCTGAATGGAAAAATGACAAATAAGACACAGGATTTGTTAACTTTGAGACATAAACAATTTCTCTTAATGGGGACATAAACGACGTTCTTTAAAATTTTAAACAGAATAGTGAACAACTATCACAAAGAAGCAGCAGCAAAAAAACCCAATCCTAACCAACAACATTAACATGATTGTTTTTGTCTTCCCTGTCACAGTCACACAGAAGGCTCTGTGCAGACTGTGGCCTTATTGTCTCTCCCCTGGAAAGTTTCTAAGGCCCAGTATGTTGAGCTCTGAGGACAGTAGAACATTGTGATACTTTGCCAAAATTTTCCAGCTAAAAAAGAAAGGATTATTTTTCCCAGGAAATTCGGTCGCCATCGCTAAAGAAAAGACAAATCGGGAAAGGAAGGAGAGAGGAAGGAACGCAGTGCTGAGCTGCAGCCTTCAGCATTTTTCTGAGAGAAACCTTCAATTGCTTGTGTTTCAGAGACTGGATGGCGAAGTGGAACTCTTCCTCTTGCCGACCGCCACCAAGTACTTCTGTGTATTTGTCCCTTGCTCTTGCTCTAGCCATCCCATCTGGAACCCAAGCCTGCAGGGTTAGTGTAGCTTGTGCCGGTAGCCTTGCCAAGCTCACCTCCATTCCATCAATATCTGAGAAGGTCACCAGAAGTCTACATGCAGAAAAGTCCAAAAGAAGCAGTCCTCTCATGACCTCACTCCTTGCTTCTGCAACCAGGGGCCTCTTAAACCAAGGTAACGTACCATAGCAGGTCCAAGTTGGTTACCCCCAAGCGAGAGTCAGCTATGCGGACAGAGCATCTATTCCCATTTTGAAAAGGAACAATCAAAGTGATGAGAGTCACCGTCATGGGGCAAATTGTTACTGTTTCACCATTATCAATAGCTGTTGAACATACTGAATAGCCAGCCGTTCAATAGTTATTGATGGGGGCGCCTGGGTGGCTCAGTTGGTTAAACATTCAACTCTGGTTCAGGTCGTGATCTCACAGTTTGTGAGTTCCAGCCCCACATCGGGGTCTGTGCTGACAGCTCGGAGCTGGAAACTGCTTCAGATTCTGTGTCTCCCTCTCAGCTCCTCCCCCGCTTATACTGCCTCTGTCTCTCAAAAATAAACCAAAAAAAAAAAAAAATTGAAATAGTTATTGATGACAGTGTCCTCTGACCCCACTCTGAAACAGAAAAATCAAAGAAAGTCACTATTATGTGACAGATTGTTGCCATTCCATCCTTATCGTATTTATTGAACATTTCGAGTTTTATCTCAACTGGTGAGACACAGCTTCTTGCTTCTGGGAGCCTAAGCCGCCTGGGGAGTAGATATCCAGAAAAAGGCCTATGTTATCCATGTTTTCATGTAGCACTGCTTGTATTTCACTGATGCTCAGTCAGGTAAGTAAAAGCCATACTATTGATGACTCCTTCCCCAGACCATAGCCTGAGAGGCAGAGTTCAGCTTCCTGTTTCTGGCTCATTGTTCCATGTCACAAATTATAACTCTGAAGGCTGTTAATAAAACTGTTCGATATTTACTTAGCTGATAGTCTCCAAGTGGCAAGCAGGTAGATCTGGATGAGGACCTGGAATTAGCCCTTTGGCTGCCTGCCCACCCCACCACCCACCTCCTACTTCCTGCCACACCCCAACTGCACAGACCTCAGTTGGACTCCTCCCCCAGCACATCCCTTCTGGAAGGGAGGGTCTCAGTTTCAGTGTGTTCGTGTTCGTGTAACTTACTTCAAATTATTTTGAGCTCTCTGTTAATGAGCTCTTAGAACCACTGACTAGGAAGCTGGATAAATTGATACTTAAGAATTCTTCCTATCTTTAGTCCTGTTGCTACACAGAAGGCAAGTTAAACATAGTATACTAGTACAAGGCTTCAGATTTGAACTGTTTCTACCTGTCCACCTTTAAAGCCAGATGCTGTTGGGGGATCTCACACTTCCATACATTCGGCACTGTCTTCTCTCAGCCCATGTGAACCGGGCGCCGGTAGTGGAATGGATACCTGGCCTCTAGATCGCTGCTTTGTTCACCCTGACCCACGCAAAGACTCCACTTTACAATTAAGGAAATGGTTAAAATAGTACATTGCAGGCCTCTCAAACTAAACTCTCTTAATCTAGACACTGACTCACTTGAAAATAAAAAGAAGTCCCAAAATATCCCTCTGGGGGGTCAATTTTTTTGAGTCAAAACTCATCTATGAGAATAAAACAGGCCAAGAAGGGATGACTGAAGGTAGCAAAGGACCACATCTCCTCATGACTCACCTAGCCAGACAGCTTTCCAAGTGTCCACAGACTAGGCCTACGGGTGCCCTACCAACCAACCAAGCAAGTCTGCAGAATCTGATAAGCATCCTGAAAAATGAGCCACAGATGCAAAAACTCAGTTTACAGCACGGGATCTGGCACTTGTCATTAAGATTTAGAAATAAAGTCTCTTGACCTCAAAGAAGAGTGAGCTTCACAAGTCACAGGCATAATGAGAAAGAGGCCCTTCTTGCTTCCCCTGGGATGGTAAGCAAGAACAAAACATGATTTGTTCCGGAAGTCATGACTGCAAAAGCTTGCTATCTGGGCAAAGTCCCTTTACAGCCACTCTGGGCAGCCCATCCCCTTCATGTCCTTGGAGCTCCTAGAGGCCCCAGACACTCTTCTTTACCGACGATGACGCTTTGGTGAGACACCAGGAAGTACAGGGGCCAGACTGTGGTGGATGAAGCCTAGTGGAAGGGGCCTATTCTGGTCCCATGACAGCAACCAGACACTCACAAACATGAAACATCCACTATGGGTCTCTGTGGGGCCCAGGCATGGGGCTCAAAGGATACTGTGTGTTGGAAGAGGCAATACAATACAACATAACATGATATAATACAGATTAGGCAGAATTTAAAATCTTACATATGGTTTAAAATGTGGCTTTAAAAAATATGAAGAGCCTTCTACCCTGACCTTCAAATTTAAGATACTGAGATAAAAAATGTTTGAGAGATGTGAGAAATGAGAGAAATGACATAGAAAACAAATTTCCATTGCTTTCTCCCATGTTCAAGACACATTATAAAATTTTACCCTTGCTATAAATGTACATTTTATACTTGATTTTCCTAACATTTATGAGCAAACTGCCTGGTCGCTGGAAGAATTGATTCAGCGGCCTCATTGGCAGCAAGGCACCAAAATTTAAAAGCAGCCTGGGGAACTGGATGTCACTGGCAACCTCGCCTTAATGCTTGCTCGAATTATAAAGTAATCACCTAAAACAGTAAAGCCGAGTATGTTTAGATGCACAAATATAAAGGTTTAAGCTAGATTTTTACTTGAGGAGTTTTCCCCTTTACTTGCTAAACATTCAGAACATTGTTTTTACGTAATCGGTGATCTAATTGTAAATGGCAAACGAGTACAAATTAGTATTGGGCTCAGCCAATAATAAACTGTGACCTTGGGCACATTGCTTTGTGTAGCTCAGAGCCTGGAGCCCATTAGGCACTGTCAATAGACTTTGCTTGCACCAGCAATTCCGTTTCAATCAGTATTTAATCCCTGGTCTATTCTTAGTGATCATAATCAGAATGAGTTCAAACTCTATACATCAGTAATGATCTTTAACAGGGGGTTTTCTCCCTCCTCCCCCTGGAGAGAGGGGCCTATAACAAAATTCCAAGTTGATTGAGGCTCCACTTCCTATGAGATCACAGAATGATTTCTCCAAAGCACCCAACAGTCTGTCCTGAAAAAGCTTAGAAGATGTGAAAAGCAGCTATGGAAATGAAAATCACAACAAAGGGAATATGACTAAGAATGAAAACAGGCAGTATAATGCCAATTCTGCTTCTGAAATAGCTTTGGCATCCATCTCTGTCTTTCTGCCCACCCCCTACCCAGCTCAGTGTCCCTTACCATCTCTCCCAGGGACCTGCCACCACCCCAGTAGCACCGATCTTCCATCCATTCGCTGTACTGGCATTGGTTATAGCAGGCTGTAAAGAAGCATAGGTCATGAAACAACATGTGGTCTAATTCCATCTGTATAGAACATATATTCGGCTGTGTTTATACCTATGGACGTATACAGAAAACTTTGCAGAATAAACCAACAAAAGTTAAGAATGATTCTCTAACATGTGATCCATTCCTCTTATATTTTGGAAATTATTGAGAATTGGGAAAACATAATCATCAATTTTATGATCAGAAAATAACTAAAGCTTATAGAGAACAAACTGATGGTTACCACAGGGAAGGTGGGTTGGGGGATGGGTGAAATAGGTGAGGGGGATTAAGGAGGGCACTTGTCATGATGTACAGAAGTGTTGAATCACTATATTGTATACCTGAAACTAAAACAACACTCTATGTTAACTAACTGGAATTAAAATAAAAGCTTTAAAAATAATAAAAAAATAAATAAACCCAATGTTTTCAGAGAACCAAAAAAGAAAAAAGAAAAAGAAGAGAATCGAAGCTACTTTTTAAAAAGAAAGAAAGTAAGCTTTCCACGGTATTCTACTGCAAACAGGGTAAAGTCCAAACTAGAATTTAAGAGCCTCTATCCATGACCCCAGATTATTTTTCCAACATTATCTTCTGTCTCTCTGACACACACCCAAATGGAAAACACACTAGACTATTTACCCTTAATTCTGTCTTCCCTATCTAACCTGCAAGCCCTTGCCTATATTGTTCATATAGCCTGCTTCTTGAAGACCTCAGATGCCTTTTAGAATCTGCCCGCTGGTAAGCCCATTGAGCATTGATTTCATTTGGATGGGTAACATAATTGTGTTTTTCTCTAGTCCACTTAGCAGTGAGCTCCCCAAAGGCAGGTAGTGCCTTCTCCCCTGAGTATCTGGCTCGCTGCACCTGCGGCAGTTGCAGAAGACTTTACAGGGGTGGGATTTCAGCTGACTTTAAAGAAAAGCTGAGTTTAAAGATAACTATTTAGATAAATGATAGCTGATTGCTGTTCTCATTGTATATTTAAAATGCAAGAACTTCTTTGAAGGGCATTGTTATGATTCTGATGTAGACTGTTTAATATTACTAAATAAATTGACCTCAAAAGTTCTCCTTTATTTTATTTATTTGTTTATTTTTATTTGAGAGAGAGAGAGAGAGAGAGAAATGGGGGGGGGGCAGGGAAGGGAGAGGGGCAGAGGGAGGGAGAGAATCACGCAGGTTCCACACTCAGTGCGGAGCCTGATTCAGGGCTCAATCCCACGACCCTGGGATCATGACCTTAGCTGAAATCAAGAGTCTGATACCCAACCCACTGAGCCACCCAGATGCCCCTAAAAGTTATCCTTTAAATGGGAGATGTACCTTCTTTTTTTTTTTTTTAATGTTTATTTATTTTTGAGAGATACAGAGCATGAGCATGGAGGGACAGAGAGAGAGGGAGACACAGAATCCAAAGTAGGCTCTAGGCCCTGAGCTGTCAGCACAGAGCCCGATGGGGGACTCAAACTCACGAACTGTGAGATCATGGCCTGAGCCAAAGTCAGACGCTTAACCGACTGAGCCACACAGGCTCTCCGGGAGATGTACCTTCTGATTTTGCACTAATATTCTTAAGCTAAAAGGATACAGTATCTACAATTTATAAATGGTTGTCATCAATAAACAAAATTAAAAGGCAAATGACAAACTTGGAAAATATTGACAACATATATAATAAAAGGTTAATAACTACATATCAACAAGAAAAATGAATGGGGAAAGGGGAGAAAGGCAATTCACAAAAGAACAAATTCAAATAGCCAATAAATAAGATGGGAAAAGTTTAACGTCATTAGTAATAAAATAAATAGGAACTAGAGTGAGATACAACTTTTCACCTTCGAAAATGACAAGTTAAAAGATCCTACTCAGCACCATTGAGGGAAAGGCAAGTTACTTTCATGGGGCTGTAACTTTTCTGGAAAACAGTTTAGCATTAAATTTCAAGAGTTTTGAAAATAATTCCCTTTGACCTAGTGATTCGACTTGTAGGATTCTATCCTAAGGAATTAATCAGAAATGTGCACAAAGTTTTATATATGAGCACCACCATTCATAAGAATTAAAAACTGGAAATAATACAGACTGCCAACTATAAGAAAACAAAGTGTAATACTACTACATTTATTTGATGCCATAATAAAAATGTATTTTTAGAGGCGTCTGGGTGGCTCAGTCGGTTAAGCGTCCAACTTCAGCTCAGATCATGATCTCACAGTTTGTGAATTTGAGCCCAAAATTTGTCTTGCTACTGTTAACACAGATCCTGCTTCGTTTCCTCTGTTCTCCTTTGTCTCTGCCCCTCTCCTGCTTGCTCTCTCTCTCTCTCTCAAAAATAAACATTAAAAATTTTATTAAAGAGGCAGCTGGGTGGCTCAGTTAGTTGAGCATCCAACTTTGGCTCAGGTCATGATCTCATAATCTTGAGTTCGAGCCCCGCATCAGGCGGTCTGCTGTCAGCTCAGAGCCCCCTGTGGATTTTTTGTTCCCTTCTCTCTCTGCCCCTTCCCCACTTGCACTGTCCCTCTCACAAAAAAAAAAAAAAAAAAAAAAAAAAAAAAAAAAAAAAATCTTTTTTTAAAAGTTATTAAATTTTTTTAGTTTAAAAATCATACATTTTTATGTTTTTTAAAAAGTTTACCTATTTATTTTTGAGAGAGAGAGAGAGCATAAGCGGGGGAGAGGCAGGGAGAGAGAAACACAGAATCCAAAGCAGGCTCCAGGCTCTGAGCCGTCAGTGTAGAGCTGGACCCGGAGCTCGAACCAACGAAGTATGAAACCATGACCTGAGCCAAAGTCAGATGTTTAATTGACTGAGCCACATAGGCTCAAAAATCATATATTTCTAAAGAATAGATGTTGTCATTGAGGAAAATGTTCACACTATGAAATGGGAGAAAAAAGATTAAATACTAAGCATTGTGGACATAGGACTAAAGATAGAAATCACCCTGGGAAATGGGATTGGGGAAAAGATGGTCTTTCATATTTCACTGTTCTCGTTTTTGTTTTAGTCAGTGATAATAGTATAATAGTTGCTATACAACTAATAACAATTTGAATGTTCACTGTGGGCCAAGTATTGTTTTAAGTATTTTGTGTTTATTTTCTCACTTAATCCTCACAACAACGTGATGAGGTAAGCATTGTTATCATCCCCACTTTACAGATAAGAAAACTGAGGTGCAGAGAGGTCAAGCAAGTTCCAAGGTAGAGAGCTATGCTTCAAGTGTGGCATTTTGACTCCTGTCTTATTCTCGCTAACTACTGAGTGGCACCTCTGGGTATCTACTTGTAGTATGGTGTTTGTAAATTAAGCTGATCCTATTTTTTTTGCCCTGGTGGCTTACTCAGCTGAAAAGCTTCTTCTACCTAGCTACATAACTACCTGATCTCTTCAAGTCTTTGTATAATGGGACCTTCAAAAGAGTCCTACCCTGAACACAGGGTGCAAAATGGCAGTCTGCCCCTCCTCTGTTTTACTCTGCTTTATTTTCTCCATAGTATTCATCTAGCATATTATACAATTTTCGAATGCACCATATTACTTCTGTCCCCCCCTCCCCCAACCCATGAGCTCTACTAGGTTAGGGGGTTTTATCTGTCTTGCTAACTGGTGTATTACAGCCTGAAAAGATACTGGCACAAACTAGGTGCTCAATATATATTTACGTATTAAAGAAAAATTTTAAATACAGCACAATTACAATTTTGTTTCCTTGTTTTAAAGCACAGCATACTCATGTGTATGGTGGAGAAGAACAATTATTTCAAAACGTTAATGGTGATTTCAAGTGATGTTTCTTCTTCATTGTGTCTTTTGTGGTTTTATTCTCAAAATTCCATGTGAAAATGTACTATTTTATCATGAAACTACTGCTTTTTAAAACGTCTCTTCTAGGGGCGCCTGGGTGGCTCAGTTGGTTAAGCTTCCGACTTCTGCTCAGGTCATGATGTCGCGGTTCGTGAGTTAGAGCCCTGGGTCGGGCTCTGTGCTGACAGCTCAGAGCCTGGAGCTGCTTCAGATTCTGTGCCTCCCTCTCTCTCTGCCCCTCCCCTGCTCGCACTCTGTCTCTCTCGGTCTGAAAAATAAATAAACACTAAAAAAAAAAAAATTAAAACGTCTCTTCTGAACCTCGGGTAACATACATGGCCATGCACAGTGAATTGTCTTTGCTGCAGATTGTAAGAAGCCGTTTTCCTCTGTGAAACGCAGAGGAATCGACAATTGGAAAGATACCGATGGTCTTTAAATAAAATATTGCTTTTAAGTAATCTCCTGATATTTTGTGGTGGTTAACTATTCCTTATAGAAATAAAAATCCTTGCCTCTCCAGTCGACCACGGCATCCCTGGGAAACACGCCCACCTAGCAACCGGGAGCCAGCTGAACCATGGCACTGCGCCTTTAATTCCCGGCTTGGGAGGGGTGCAGTGGATAATTTCCGCTCCCCCACTCCCTCCGCGGCCCTGGTGGCAACCGTCACCTGTAAGGCGAGCACCGAGCACGGGCGATGGAGCCTGGCGCCCATTGGACAGAATACAAAGGCAGAAACCTACCCCGAAGACTGGGGGCCTGGCGCGGCGGAGGCGGTGGGCGCGCGCCGCGGCCCCCCGCACCTTTCTCCAGGAGACACCCGGGCCCCGCGGCGCGGGCGTGACCGGGGTCCAGCTTCATGGTCACGCCCGTCCCGCCTCAGTGAAAACAGGTGAGCGTGGCGGAGGAGGACGTGACTCCCGGAACCTCTGCTCCGGCTGGTCCCAGCGGGCGCGGCGACGTCCACCTGCCCCGGCAGCCGGGAACCGAGGGCGGGTGGCAGGGGGTGACCTCCGCTCTCCCGCGGGACGGGACTGACCATGGCGCTAGCCGCCGCGGCCGCCGCCGCGGCCGCCGGAGTGAGCCAGGCGGCCGTGCTGGGCTTCCTGCAGGAACACGGCGGCAAGGTGCGCAACTCGGATCTGGTGAGCCGCTTTAAGCCGCTCCTGGATGCCGGCGACCCGCGCGGCCGTGCCGCCCGCAGGGACCGCTTCAAGCAATTTGTCAACGACGTGGCTGTGGTGAGGGAGTTTGACGGCGTCAAGTTCGTGGTGCTGAGGAAGAAACCTAGACCCCGGGAGGGACCAGAGCCCCTGGCCTCGTGCGTCCCCGGCACCCCCGCGGTACCAGACTCTCCGTCGAACATCACTTCCGTCTCACAGGGGGAAACCCCCAGCTCGGGGGTTCCATCCCTGCCTGCAGAGCAGCAGTTGGTGGAACCACTTGAGGACCCGGCCCAGCCATTAGAGCCACAGGACATCCCCGGGGCTCCGGCCTCTGAGCCCACTCAGCCGAACGGGGAGCTGTTGTTAGGTCTGACCCAGCAGTCAGGGGGACCCTCCGACTCCCAGATTCCAGCCTTTGAGCTAGCCCTGCCCTCTGAGGGACTCTCTGCAGACGTGGCCCCGCCGTCTAGGTCACCGTCGGAGGAGGTCTTGTCCCGAGCGGAGTCGCCGGACCAGGAACCTGGGCATGGAGCCACGAAAGAAGCTTTACCACTCCCTCAGCACGCGCCGCCGCCAAAACCCTGCATGCTGCCGGTGCGCTGCTTTCCGGCCCCCTCCGCGCTCCGGATCCGGGCCGAGGAGCAGGGCCTGCGCCGGCAGCTGTCGGAAGAACCGAGCCCCCGGAGCTCCCCACTGCTGCTGCGGCGGCTCTCGGTGGAAGAGTCTGGCCTGGGCCTCAGCCTGGGCCCGGGCCGCTCCCCACACCTGAGGCGCCTGTCGCGCGCCGGCCCGCGCCTGCTGAGCCCAGACACCGAGGAAGTGCCCGCCGCGCCGCAGCCGTCCGCAGTGCCTCTGGAGCCGACCGAGCACGAGTGGCTAGTGCGGGCGGCCGCGGGCTGCTGGACCCACCAGCTGCACGGGCTGCTGCTGCGCGACCGCGGCCTGGCGGCCAAGCGCGACTTCATATCTGGTTTCACGGCCTTGCATTGGGCCGCCAAGAGCGGAGACCGGGAGATGGCGCTGCAGCTGGTGGAGGTCGCGCGGCGCGGGGGCGCGCCTGTCGACGTGAACGCGCGCTCACACGGCGGCTACACGCCACTGCACCTGGCCGCTCTGCACGGCCACGAGGATGCCGCTGTGCTGCTGGTGGTGCGCCTGGGTGCGCAGGTGCATGTGCGTGACCATAGCGGGCGGCGAGCCTACCAATACCTGCCGCCCGGCTCCTCCTACGCGCTCCGCCGCCTGCTCGGCGACCCAAGCCTTCGAAGCTCTAGCGAGCTCGATGCTACCGGAGCTAGTGGTGGCACGCTTGCGACCCGGCGCCCGGTGCAAGTGGCTGCCACCATCCTCAGTTCCACCACCAGCGCGTTTCTGGGTGTCCTGGCCGACGACCTGATGCTCCAAGACCTGGCTCGGGGCTTGAGGAAGTCAGGCTCCTTGAGCAAGTTCTTGGGTGCCTCGCCCATGGCTCCACGTAAAAAGACTAAGACCCGCAGTGGCCTACCGGCTTTTTCAGAAATCTCTCGTCGACCTACTCCGGGGCCCTTCGCTGGGCTAGTGCCCAGCCTGCCTCCCACAACCTGACGGTCCCTGAGGCTCAGCTTGGTTGATGTAACCCAGCCTGCCCCTCAGTCCAAGCCTGCCCAGAACCGTGGCTCAACACCTGTGGCTACATCCTTTCCAGCTTTCTCCACTGCAGCCTGTTTTACCCAGGTGGGCCTACGCCTCTAGCTTCTGCGTGAAGCTTGGTCTGTCTGCGAAGATGGGAATCAAGATCTGAGAGAGCGCCACCTATAACAAATTCCAGAAATCAGGCTTGAACTTGGGAGACTTGAATTTTAGGATCAGAAGTTAAGGGCCCCTGCATGAGTTACCCGGACCTCTGCATCCACACACTCCCAAGCCAGAACTAGAGCAAGGGTTTCTAAATGTTGTGTGGTGTTGGATAGTTTGTGAGCTTTAAGATACAGAGTGGTTTTGTAATCTGATGCTTTTATCCTATTTTTAAATTGAAATGAGGTAAAACAATTTTCATAATAGCCTTTTGAAATTATATTTTTCCATTTTTAGGCAAAATGCTCATTTTCAATCTTTTGCTAAATATTTTGGAGTTCTATTTAAAAAACAGATGATCAAGATCTAAAGGAAATTAGTCCCAACCAACAAAACCCTTAAACCTTTACCTACCTCATTTTAGGCGTTCAAGATTCTAGAGAGTCTTGGAGACAGAATGTGACCATTGTGAATGTAATTAATTTCAGTTGTGTTGTGAATGCTAAATATTAGGAAGCAAGTGCATCTTGGGAGAAAGAATGATTTAACTGAGAGAAAGAGGCATTTTGGCAAATACTTTTAATTTGTGGTTGTCTTTATGATGAAATACAAAATGTCTTTGGCACTGGTGGGTGATTTTTTTGATTTGGCATGAATATTTAATTTTTTAAGTGTGATTTATTTGTGAATGCACCATTGTGCCATGTTCCTGAATCTGGTTTTTCAAATCTGGCTGAGCCTTTCGATGCAGTACGTAAATATTCAAAGAAAAAAATGTCATAGCATTACACCAGAAAAATAACTGGTTAAATAATAGTGGGTACACTTAAAGAGCTACTAATTTATGTGAAAATTCTATAAAAACAAAAAGTATGTTATATCCATCTTTAAAAGCCATCTGAAAGCAGGCGCCTGAGTGGCTCAGTAGGTTGAGTGTCTGACTTCAGCCTGGGTCGAGCCCCGCGTCTGACTCTGTGCTGACAGCCCAGAGCCTGGAGCCTGCTTGGGATTCTGTGTCTCCCTCTCTCTCTGCCCCTCTCCTACTCATGCTCTGTCTCTCTCTCTCTCTCTGTCAAAGATAAATAATCATAAAAGCCATCTGAAAGCAAACAACTTATTCCAAAATAGCAAATGCAGAATTTCTTTGCTCAGTGAACTTAGAGGAATGGCCTAACTTCCCCAGACATTTGCTCACATCTATAATTGCGAAGGTTTGTAGATATCACCAAGAGGTCCCAGGCTCAACACATTGTAACTATAGTGGCTCTTTTTGTCTTTGAAAGATGGGGAATCTATTTGCTCAACCAGCCTTTTTGTATATCTTATTGTGGTAATGCTCTGCTTTTGCGAATTGTGTCTGCATGTCATTACTTCTATCAAATAGTTCTTGTGGCAGAGGAGAGTGCGGCTCCCCCCTTCCATATATATCAGTGAGGCATCTGACATTATTTAAGGCAATCCTTAATGGAATGTTTTGATTTAAGCAATGAAATAAACAAGTCTCTCATTTTGTTCCTGCTTGTGTGATAATGCACTCCCCTTCAACATTCTACAGCTCTTGCTACTGTATTTTTCTGTCTTCTAATCTAAATTTCTTCAGTTTCTCTTCATTCTCTTCCTGGCATTCTATTATTGAAAGAGTTTGAATTGATCTGCAAAATAAAGGCATCAGCCATACACAGTTACCAAAAAAAAAAAAAAAAAAAAAAAAAAATAGATGAATGTAGGCTCTAATCTGACCCTTTCTACCTTCCTTGCTTGGAACTCTAGCTAAACTGCATAAATTATTTAAAAATGCAAATTAAATCTGCCTCTGCAGAAAAATTGTGGGAGGCAATAATTATAGCAATCTCAGTTGCTGAAGGTGTAGAAGATGGAATAAAATATTAGAGATTTTCTATGGTAAAAGAGAGGCTTGACTGAAAAAGTATAACAAAGGTCACAAACACAGGTATGACCTGCCTGGAGAAAGACAAAATCTAAACCAGCAAAGTAGTAATAATAGGAACTAATGTTTATTGCACACTCAAATCAGAGGAGGGTTACTTAAGCTGCCAGAAGAATCTTTGGGTTTCAGAAGGGCATGCTGCAAGCCTTCCAAGTGAAGTAAAACATTTGGCAGGAGTTCAGGATCAAGAAGCCTAAAACAGGTTAAAAACCAGTGTGTTTTCCTTACAGGTCAAGACTTTCTAAAACTATAGAGTAAATCAGTAGGAAATTACACTTTGATATGCATATGGAAAGTTTTCAAGTAACATATATTGCCTAGCAGGAGGTATACCTGTGAGGGGTATTGCCAACAAATGACATTAAATAAATAAATAAATAAATAAATAAATAAATAAATAAATAAATAAATGTTGCTTATAAGTTAAGACAATTTAGCTGGCTAGAATCATCACAGGGAAAAGAATCACTCTTTTTAATGCAGGAGAAGTTGATCATTGATATAGATGTGTATGAGTCACCCAGAGCAAGCTTTTAAATAAAGGTTTACACTTCCTTTCAGGGAGGCTGGGGATGGTTCTTGAACGTGTCTCCCTTATCTAATGAAGACCAGGGTATATGTGGTGATATACATATGGCTTGCATTTATTAAGCACCAGCATGCTTGTAACCACTGCACAAGTATTAACCTCAACCTTATAAAGTATGTTCTGTTAGTATCTTGATTTTAAAGCAAGGAAACTGACACCACAACAAATTGTAAGTATCTTGTCCAGGCTTCACAGCTAGTGACTGTCAGAAAGGGATGGCCTTCTGGTGCTCTTTTCCATCACAGTGTCCTGCTGCAGAAAAGCGAGGTGGTCTTATCTCAGCCCTTACTCATCTAGTGACCTTAGGCAAATCACCTAATTCTCCAAACTCTGTCTCCCTCCTTCATGGGACATAAGACTGGCTGTACCTATCCTACAGGCTGTGAGGAGGGTGGGGCATAGGAAAGAAGTAGGTATAGCTCCTTGGGAACTGCAACACCATCCTGAAATATCACCAGGGGTGCCCAGTTGGTCCCATAGGGGTATCTGGCTGCATTCCAAAACCAAATAGCTCTGATTTGTGGCTTTGCTTTACATGATCAGCACTCTTTTACCATGTTAGTATCTGTATACATAAGTAACAATGGCAGCTGGTGGGAAAAATATTCCCACCAAAAGGAGATTATCTCATGTTCTGTATGATATCACTTTAGTTAAAAATAGATACCACAATGTCTTTCTTAATACACATTCCTCTAGCATCCCTAACCCCGCCTTCCAGACCTAACCAGATGTCATTCAGCCAGCTGGACTGAAAGCACTTCTCAACACAATTATAAAGCTGGGACCACCCAGGACCCATATTCTCCGCTCCCTCCCCTTTTTTTTTCACCTTTTCCTGGAAGAAATTATTTGACCTTTTAAAACGGTTTCATAAATAGACTCTTTATGGTTCTCCAGATAGCTTTTTGCCTTGAACCTCTATCCTGGCCTTACCCTTCCAGAACTACCACATCTCTGGACTTGAGCCTGTGAAGCAGAGGTGGCCTCAGGTGTTACTACAGGGAAGAGGAAAAAAGGAAGAGATGGAGAAACAAGTCGGGCAGGTGGGGGTGGGGAGGAAGGGTTGGAATTTGTCCAGATATCTCCTGGCGGCGGGGGGGGGGGGGGGGGGGGGGGGGGGGGGGGGGGGGGGGGGGGGGGGGGGAGTCTTCCTAGAGGGCAGTTGGTGCTGATTTAAGTTGCAACAAGAGGTAAACCCCCTACCGTGATGGTCTAAACTGTAGCCAGCCTGAGATGGTAACACTACCGGGGTGGGGGGCGTTGAGAGGATTGCTTTACAGCAATTGCTGGCTCCTGCCCCTCCTCCCTCTGCCCCCACATTCCCCTTCCGTCTCTTCTCTCTGCAATTCTCAACCACCTTTGACCTAAATCCCTCACAAGCTTCTGATTTACATGTGCATGAATAGCAAGGTGATTTGCTCCCGAGAGGATCCCTGAGGTTTACAGCAGCCGCTCCCGGAGGTACGCCGTATGCAGAGCAGTCTGTTCCAGACAGATTGCGCGCCGGTTTGGGGCGCCGAGGAACGCTGCTTCCCTATTCCGTTTCCAATTCACAGTCTGAAGGTAAAAAGTACACTAATTAAATCCACATTAGGAGGCGCAGCGGGGGCGGGGCTGGGGGAGCTGGGGAGGCGGCCGCGGGACTGCTGTTGCCTAGCAACAACGCCAGCCGAAGCCTGCCCCTCTGCAAAAAACCAGGGACACCGCCGCAGGCAGCGGGGCTGGGGGCGAGCAGGTGTGTGTGCTGACGGCTTAAAGACACAGAGGCAGGGGCGCCTGGGTGGCTCAGTCGGTTAAGCGTCCGACTTCAGTTCAGGTCACGATCTCCCGGTCCGTGAGTTCGAGCCCCGCGTCAGGCTCTGGGCTGATGGCTCAGAGCCTGGAGCCTGCTTCCGATTCTGTGTCTCCCTCTCTCTCTCTCTGTCCCCCCTGTTCATGCTCTGTCTCTCTCTGTCTCAAAAATAACTAAACGTTAAAAAAAAGAAAAAAGACACAGGCAGAACCCCCAAAAGAGACCCATGAAACCCTCTTTTCCACCCCGGGGGACTAAGTAAGGCTCTTTTTTGATACTGATAACTCGATATCAACACCCATGGCTTCCCTGCTCCCCACTTCTCATTAACCAACAACTTTCCAATGAAGGCCCCAGTGGCTGGCCAGAATTCCTTTCCGACAGAAGCAAAAAGGCTCAGGTCCAGCCGTCAGGCCTAACGAGCACTGCTCAGCAGGGAAGGCAAAGCCCCTGTGGTTAGCCCAGAAGTCCTGCTAGCTGCAGACAAGGCGTTATGAAATACAGGTAGCCTTCATCACAAGGAGAACAGTGCCCTCTGCTGGCAGCGCCCCGGCAGGTCGAATTCACCGGCCTTCTGGCGCCCGCTCACACAGCACCGCTAAAAGTCTTAGCCTGTGGTGCCAGTGCTGAACATGTATAGTGCACCTTCTTGCACCTTGAGGGAATAACGGTGTGGAAGGGGCATAAAAGGGAGAAAGAAGACAGAGGCAAAACGGAAAGATGAGTGCAGGAGGTGTGGCCGTACTCTCCATCTGGTAAAGACAAGCACAGGAGCCTCATAACTCTCCGTGGAAAAACCCAGACAGAACCAAAGTGCAGTTAAACGGAACAATGACAGGCACTGCTCCTCAAGCCCATCCTGGGCTGGAAGTGCTTTGTCTGAAGTACACAATTTCCGTTGGCCTGATGACTGTTAAGTGTTTTTCTAAGAGTATCACAATGGGAGAATGCAGTGGGGACTCTACGGGCCAAGAGGCAGAAATAAGTAGATTCCATCCAGACTATTTCAAAGCGAGCTGCCCTGCTAGGCAGAGGACTTTGGAGCGGAGGCCCCGCCCACAGTGTTCAAAGGAGAGAAGCAAAGCATAATGTTAGAACCCACAACTGCCTCAGCAGGAGCCCCATATGTTTTTTATAAAAAGGCACAATGTTAGCATTGTTCTATGCTCAATAGCCCGACTGTTATAACTAATGCTTTGTTATGAATACGACCATTTAAAATTCCCAACCAGTTGCACTTAGTGACAATACGCATCACAAAACAAGCCCAGAAGCAGAGATTTCTCACTTTGGGGTCAGTTGGCTTTAAATACACATACACATGCCTTTTAGTGTGCCCAGCTTCCAAAAATACACCAAACATTTGCATGAACTATGTTCTCAGCCCTGGCGTTTGCAGCTGCAAATACTAAAGCACATTCTCACATGTATATTTGAGAACTTAACATTGATTCTGTGTACACAGGGCTGATGCGCAAAAGGAGGGGAGTATGTGTCCTCTGTTTCGTTCCACACCAGCACCTTCCTCCCACTCCCAACCCCAAGGCACCCCCACCCCAGCCTCTCTAGCATACAAGCTCAGCTGCCTCTCCAGGTCCTCAGCCCCCACATTCTAGGTTTCCAGGGCCCTCGTGCCTCACCTTCAACTTAAGGTAAAACCCAGCAAAAGAGACCTGGATTCGGCCAATCAGGCCTAGGCTTTTGTGGTAGTGACGCAGTCACCAGAACTGGGAAGGATTACTGGTGGCAACTGAGTTGAGGGCCCAGCATTCCCTTGGTGGAGACCAGTTTCAAGCCTGTATAGTCTTCCTAGGGATTCCCACACCTGACTGATGCCCTCCAACAAATCCCTCTTTTGCTCTACTCAGGCAAGGCTGGTGTCCATGGTCTGTAAACAAGATCCCTCCAGGTGACACACATTTCTCATATCAATTATTATTAAGAAAAAGAAAGAAAAGACAAGCAAAAAGACCGTTTTGCATCTTAAATTTAAATGCTCCTCTAATTTGTCTCCTCTCCCTCCAACCAGCCTGGACTGAGTCTCTCATCACAAAAAGGGGAAATACTGCAGTTGTAAAAATCCATAAATTAATTACCAAATAATTCACAAGACTTGGGTAAGACCACATGAAAACACTTAGAAGAATTCTGGGAAGACCCGGTCAGGGTCTTCCCCGTCCCAAGGGAAAAGCACCGAGTAAACAAGCGTCACCCCCAGTTACTCGGTGAGGCGCAGAGAAATGCTCCCCACCCCCACTGCCTGTAATTAGATGAGGGGCGGAGGGAAGGACGGTTTATCTAGAGAACGGGTCTCTGGGGGCAAGGTCATCCTTGGAGGCAGGGGACGACGGCCATGGTCGCTCCTGACGGCGTCCAGTTGGTCCTGAAGGAGCCGGACCCGCTCGTCTAGGCTGCGCTGCTGGGCCAGGACGGCGGCCTTGCCCGCCAGCAAGGCGCGATAGGCGCGCAGCTCCTCCGCGGGCAGGGCCTTCACCAGCACCTCCCGCAGGGCCCGCTCGCGCCGTGCCACGTGCTCCTTCAGCTCCTTGGCGTCTTCCTGCTGCCGTTTCAGGAGACCGAGTCGCTGCAGCAGAGAGGCCTGCAGCCGCAGGGAAAGCGTGCCGTAAGCAGGGAGATGGCGCCGTGGTTCCCAGGATGGTCCCAGAAGCCGGCAGGCCCCTCACCACCCCGCGCTCCCCCGGCCGGCCGGAACCTCTGTCACCTGCTCGTCTGGGTCGCCGTCTGCGCCCTCCCGGGCCAGGGCGCGGCGCACGCGGGCCAGGCGACTGCCCAGCAGCAGCAGCAGGCCAAGCACGCGCTCTAGGTCGGCCATGAACCTGCTGAACCGCTCTAGGTCGCGGGGTGCACAGGTCTGGCCCACCGCGGCCTCCAGAGCAGCCCCGCGCCTGGCCCAAGCCTGGGCCACCCGGTGCAGCCGCTCCTGTTCTGCCTGAAGGTCCCGCAGCATCTTTTGGAGGAGATTGGCTAGCTCCATCTGCAGGGAGGGCGTGGGTACTTAAAGGTGAGGCCAGACTCTGAATTCTTAGCCCATACTCTGGGCTCTTGCCCCACCCAATCTCCACCAGCCCCTCCACACTCACTTTCTTGGCTTCGATGCTGTTTGGATCAGGGAGACCCTGACCACAGGGTTGGTCAGGCACAGGGTGGGTGGTATGGTTTTCAGACCTCATCTGAGAAGTTGGCCGGAGCTGGCTGGAGCTAAATAGATAGCACATGGGTACAAAACCAGAGCTCCCTGGGTTATCCTTCCCGCCACCCACCAGAGTGCAGGGACTTAGAATCCCCCTAGTCCCTAGTACCCCCCACACTCACCCTGGCTCAGGAGTACCAACAGCGTCCTTTCCATCCTCCTCACTGGCTGGCCTCATCGCAGCCCAGACCTCAGCTAAAGGAATCAGCCCATCTAGCAGACCCAGGGGTGGCTCTGGACTGGGACAGGAAGTGAGTATGTCACTCATAGAGGGATCCAGTCTGGCCAGCTCCTGAACCAGCTCCTCAAGGCGCAGACTGCACCATGTTGGCCTGGAAACAGGCTGGCCAGTGCCCCAAGCTAGGGCAGTATGGCCAGGAGCACCTGGGGTACTGTTGCCTGGAGGTTCCAGGGCATCAACTGGAAGAGGTTTGAGGGGGTCTGTAGCTGCAAGTGGGTCAATGGTCAGCAGTCCAGTGGGGTTGAAGGTTGGAATGTCACCATTTGCAGTCCCAGGGGGGCTACAGCATGTAGTCCTGGAAATGCTCACAGAACCATTTATTCTCCGCCAGCTGTCATCTGCCCCTGCAGTCTCTGGGTGCTCATGGAGGGGGTGCTCTGGGGGGACTCCAGCTTGGTCAACCCCCTGGCCCAAGCTGGTTTCATACTGCTGGTCAGAGACATGGACACTGGAAGTGGAAGAGACACTGAATAAGAAAAAACTCTGTCCAAAGACAAGCACTGGCCTCCAAGGGCCACCTGTCTCCATCCCCACAAGCCAGGCTGCCAGGCTCCAGCTAGGAGAAGGTTCCATTCCCCTCTAGAATTTTGTTGTTATGTGTGGGAAAGAGGTATCTCATTCAGCTTGGAAGCAAGAGGCAACTCACCTGGTTGGGTTTCCTGTGGGCACATGGGTGTCTGGAGGTGATCTCATTCTGACCAAGGGGACGTCTTCCAGGAAAACCTCATCATCAGGAAGGGAAGGGAGTCGAGCAGACCCAAGGCATGTCTCTGAGACCCTCTGTTCACGGTCTGCAGGACTGCTCTGGAGGCACTCGGCAGGACACAACACTGCAGCTTCCTTCTGAGTCAGGAACCTGGAGGAAGGGACCCCACACTGACTACAGTAACCAGAAAGGAAGCTCTTGGTGCTGCACCAGAAGACACAGCGGGAGGTGGGGGGAATAGTAAGGGATGTCGTTTGTAAAAGACAAAATCAGAAGGCCCAAACTGAGGGTAGGTGATGGGCCCTCTCTTTTCTTGGACAAGAGCTATGAAAACTGCTTCTCTCCAACTTCTGGTCCCCTGGTGGTCCATGTCTCTCACCTGGGAAGTTTGGTCTGAAACAACAGTCTGGGGGTTTCTGCTCCTTGGGGAGCAACCTGGAAAGGCAAACAGTTGCTTGAAATGTAGCTCAAGTTTTCATTTTCCCAGATGTCCCCTACCCCAAGCCTGCAGCCTATCTTCCACACCTGAACAACGGGCGTGACCCCTCCTGAACCTCCCCAGGGAGCCAAGACTTCGCCTGAAGCGCTCCGACTCCGACTGGAAGGCCTATGGGCGTCACCGAACTTCAGGGACCGCGGTTCTGGATCCTCTGTACTTCGAGGCTGCGTCTCAGGCAGCCATCTGATCTGGTGATCTTCCAACTCTGCCAGCACCCTGCGCTCCTGGGGCTCGGGCCCGGCAAAGCCAGAGCTGGAGCTGGCGTCACTCGAACATCCCCCCACAGATCCACCACCCTGACCCACGCGATCCAGCTTCCCTGGCTCAGAGAAGCACCACTTCCGCTGCTGGGTGGCTAGGCGCCCCCGGCCGACTGGTCCCCGCGAGGGAGCCCCAGAGCGCCCCGGCTCCACTTCCCCGCCCGGATGGCTGAGTGAGGCGGAGCGCGGGTGCGCCGCGGGGGGCCGCGCGGGTGCAGCTGGCCGCAGGCGGGCGGGTAGGCTCATGCGGAGCTCCTTGCGCTGGAAGGACGTCTCCCGGAGCACTCGCCGTTGCGCGCCCTGCAGCCGCTGGCGGTAGGCAGCCCGCGAGGCCGGTGGGCTGGGCGGCTCGACGGCCCGCGCCTCCGCCTCCGCCTCGGCCGCCAGAGCAAACAGCAGCGGGGTGGCCTGCCGGCTGAGCGGCCCCGACGTTCCCTGGACCTCTGGGAGCCGCAGCCCACTGCGCGCGGCGGCCGCGGGCCGGGGCTGCGGGGACGCCCGAAGGCCGGCGGCGGGCGCGGCGGAGGCTGGGCCACCCCACACCACGCGCACGTAGTCCCAGTCTAGATAAGGGAGGAGGTCGGTTCCAGGCGACGGCGTGCGCGGCTCTGGAGCGCCGGAGGCCGCGGAGAAAGAGCTGTAGGCCGAGTCGGCGCGCGCGGACAGCCGCCGCAGGTCCAGGCTGCGAGTGGACGAGGCTGGGGAGGCGCGGTCGCGCCCAGGCCCCAGGGCCTCCATGGCTCACAGGTGAGTGCTTAGACCAGCTCCGTGGATCCTGGAAGAACACAGATGGCGCCGTGGGGGAGGAGCCGGGAAAGGCTGGCCACTCCGACAGGGACAGCCAGGTGCTTACACATCCCCTCTTTGGTCACAGGATCTTTAGTGCTGCCATTTCCCGGGTCAGGGATGATATAGGCGGTGGGGCCAGCCCCTGGGAGCGGAATTTGAGGGCCTTAACTATTCTCCCTTAGCTCAGGGGAAGGAATTGGCAACTGGCCCATTCCCTCCTGGGGTTCTCCTGGCCCGAAGCCGCCTTTACCCTGGCACCTCCTGGAGCGCTGAGAATGTACCCATATTCCTTCCCTCCCCAACCCAGTCCCACCCAGGCTGCTTCCTGCCAGCTTTGTTAGCTTCTCCATGTGATCTTTCCCTGATAAACAATGGTCAAGAACGTTCTGAGATCACAGGGGAGCCAAGAAAGGAGGGGGGGGAAGACCCAGGTCAGGTGGTGGGGACAGCTTCACAGCCTCCCTTCCTCCTCTGTGTCAGTTATGTTCCCAGTGCTTTATATAAATATTTATCTTGATCCTTATAACTGCTATCTGCATTTTACAGATGAGGACATGGAGGTTTTTAGGGGGAAATGATTTGCCCAGGGGCACATGGCTGGTAAGAAGCAGAGCCCTGCCTGGAATTTGGGCCTGCCTCCAAGCTTACTGCAGCCAGAATCAATTTCCTAGAAGCAAACCCTGCTGAAAGTCAGTTTACCCTCACACCACCCCCCCAACTGCCTGAGTCCTCCAACAAAGCCCAAACTCCACTGTGGGAAACAGTCACCCTCACCTCCTCTCAAAATACTGGCAGATTCCAGAATAATATGGTCTCTGCTTTGGAGCCTCACACCCCAGACTTTGTCCTGCTACTCCTCCTACTGGGACCACCTTAAAGGTCTCCAGACCTTTTGGGACCGCCTACGGTGTCCTGAGCTTCCCCCAACACAGCACTCATCACCCTATGTAATTGTTGGCTTACTTGCAATTCTGATTCCCTCTTCCCATTCCAACCCCTGAGCTTCCAGAGCACAGGCTCTGCACTTACTCATCTCTGTCCCCTCAGTGCCTGGCATGAGGTCGATGTTAAAGAAATAGTTGTTGAATGGCACGGAAAGGAGTAGATTTGCAATGAGTGCATGGAGGGTGGCTTTGGTGGAGAAGGAAGAGCGCTCCTCTGCTTCTGCCCACTCTTCTCTCCCTAGTTGTCTTTTCTGGTGAATGGGGAAGAATGAATGAGGCAACTGCCACTGCCCAGGTTTCTCATGCATTATCAGGAGCAAAAAGAGCAGGCAAGCACAGGTGCAGCAGGAGAGGCCAGAAATCAGTACCTCCCCAGGGCCAAGAAGAGAGAGTGGGGAGGAGTTGCATTGAGTGGGTGTGCATTGAGTCTTGGGAAACTGAGGTTCCATAAGGGCTCTGGAGACTTTGGGGAGGGGAAGGGCTTGCTTTGCCTGAGCTGGCTTGGTAAGGGGTGCAGAGGAGGGTGACTGGCAGCTGGAGCGGGTACTGAAAAGCAGACTTATTTGAGCTGCCTAAACTGGAACTCATGGTCACCCTTCACCCCCTTCCCCAAGGCCCCAGATGCTACAGAGTGCAGGTCACGGGCAGTAGGGGCAGTTAGGAGTGAGGATACGGTGTTTCCTAGAAGGCAGAGGCAGTTCTCAGGAGTGGCTGTCAGCTGACCTGGGACCAGAGCATCTTGACATTGCTGACTTGGAGGCATCTTTATGCCCACTAAGACCAGCCCAGCAGGTTGGTCCTCACGCTCAGGTTTGGGGGCCTCTTTTGCAGAGTGTTTCCTCTGTCTGGACTTAAGGAAGACCAGAAGCCACTCTGAGTAGCAGCTCCGGTGAGGACAGTCACCTCCTCTAGGAAACCCACCCTAGGCACCTGGACACTAGCCCTCTCTCTTCCTATTCTGATTCCAGCTTGGGAGTATTGTTTTCTCTGACTCATGCTACCTATGTCTGTCCACTGTTGGCTTCCTGCATCTATAGGCAACAGTGACTGTTCAGATATAAAAAAGTTTCCTCCAAAAAGGCCTTGAAAATTTTATCTTATTTGTGAGTTATTGTGTTCACCGAGGATTCTGAGGTCACCAAATAAAAACAGCTTAAATGGATAAGAAAATAAAACTGTGTGCACATACGTTTGCTTTTTGCCCTTAACTTGTCTTGCGGATACTTTTCTAACGGTGGCCCCAGGAGACTGATAACCATGCAGGATGCTCACTGCTGTGCTATGAGGATGCAGCTCCTTCAGTGTGTTGTGGGGTCTCAATACACAAAGCAAGGAGTCTGCACACTTGATAGGCTGCAGGAGCCTCTTGCTGTCCAGCCAGCCACTGTGGCTGGGGGTGGCCGCACCCCTGGAGCCCTAGCACCTGCGTTAGTGTCAGCCGTGGGTGGGGGCTGCAGAGCCAGTACCTACATAGAAGTGGAGTCCAAAGCCTAGAGCTCAAGGAGCTCTTCAGGCCTTCTGCCTAGCCTCTCCAGAGCCGGGGGTGGGGGTGGGGGTGGGGGTGGAGGCAGCATGGAATCCTTGCTAGAAAACTGCCAGATGGGGGTCCAGCAGGTTGAGGTCACATATACTCATCCCCTGAATGAAAGAGCAAGAGAGGAAAAGGAGACCAAGATGACTTCAGTGTTCAGAGCTGGAGGCCTGGAAGGTAGAGGTGCCAGTCTCAGGAAGGAAGAAGCTGAGATGGGGACTGGCCAGGGGTCCAGTGCTCATTCCGTCTGGGGCCTGTGGGCTTTATAGTGTCTGTAGCAAGTTTGGGAAGCTGGGAAGTTGGGATGTGGGTCTAGACCTCAGCAGAGAGGTCGGACGAGGCAAGCAGGCCAACTCAGGTTTTTAGTGAGATGATGTTAGGGAAATAGATGAAGACAGCTTTCTGGCTCCTCAAACCTCACCAATACAGGTAAGGTGACCAGAAGGGTAGACAACCTCACATGATCAACGATGACCAGGAATTAAAGCACACTATCTCAAAGGCCACCTCACATTTGACCTCTCTATGGAGAGGCTGTCCAGGCCGCCCCTCTCGGATGGTTCTTCCCTCAGAACTAGGCTCACTGTGGGGACACTGCCTGCACCCGCAGTGTCCCTACCACAGTGAGCTTCTGGGTCCAGGGACGTGTCTTGAATGCCAGCGCCCCAGATGTGGGGAAGTTCCGCGGGCTCTCCCATCCCCTGAGGGCCCTTTCTCCAGGCTGGTCCGCCCCAATGGTGCAGCCCGCGCAGCCTCCGCTCTCCGTCGCTCTAGCCCACATGGAGTCCCCAGAGACTCGAGCTCTGGGCCGCGCCGCGCCGCGCGCAGAAAAGGCGGGATGCTGGCTGCACCCGGGGAGAGGAGGCCGCGGTCGTGGGCGGGCCACATACCTGGAGCTTCGAGCTCTGGAGAGTCGAGGCGGGAGAGAGGCGCAAACCTGGCGACCGCAGGGGGCGGCAGAGTCACGCGGTGTGGCGCGATAGCGGGACCCCGGGGATGCCGGGAGAGCCGATGGCCGCGGGCCGGCACATTTCGGGGCCTTTCCTGTGGAGTGCAGCGTTGGGGAAGGAGGGCTCAGACCCGTGCGGGAGACTGCGGGAGCTTGGGCGAGGGGGACCCGCATTGTTCCGCGGCTCGGCGGCCGCAGGGCGGGAGCCGGGGGTCGCGGACAGAGACCCCGCTGCGTGCGCTGACCACACGGCGCACTCCCCCGGCAGCCTCAGTCTCTCCGTGTCTGCGTCCTCCCCGCCCGCTCAGGCAAAAGTACCCGCACGCAGGGCCCGACTCGACCCGCGCAGTCCAGACTAGGCGCGGGGCGAACACCTCCAGACTAACGACTCGCGGGTGCTCCGCGGCGCCCCAGCCCCACCCCCCAGCCCTCCCCGCCGCGGGGCGCGTCCTGCCCCCGCTGGGAAGGGGATCCCGCCGGCCGGCCCCGCTGCGTACCTGAACTCCAGCCCGAGACGCGCTCCTGGGCGCCGGCGGCCGCGCGGTGACATCAGAGCCCCGGGCTCCGGCTCCCGACCCCACCTCCAGGCTCCGGCCGCCGCGGGGGAGGTGCCACGTCCGGCCACCGGGGGCGGGAGCGCAGAGTGGCGGCGCTGCCCCCGGGATCGCCCGCTCCCCGCCCCCCACCCCGTGGGGTCCGCTCTCCGGCCTTAGCCCCGGGCCCGGGGGTTGGACACTCGTTCCCCCGCCGGACACAAGCCTCCTACTCCCGGCCGGAGAAGCGGGAGAAGGGGAGGAGGAAGGGCGACCGCGGCCCTCGCCCGTCCGCCTCCAGCGCCGCCTGACCCGGCGGGCGTGTCTTCAGCGCCAGTGGTGCGCGGGCTCGGGTCCCTGGGGGTCCCGACAGCCCCCTCGGTAGGGAACCCCTGAGCGGGCCCCAAGGGCACCAGACGGCCACAATTCCTTTCAAGCTTAGCTGAGTAAACACATCGGCCCGGGGGGCTGGTGTCTCTGTTCCTCTCCTGTGTGCAGTTCAGATGCTAAGTTACTCCTGGACCAATTCTCCCCCTCCATCCACATCCTCCATTTCCAAAACTCGTCCAGCTCTTTGACTCCCACAGTAGGCTCTTATCTCCGATTTTTGCACGCCTTTTCTCCATTTCTCCTACTACCCGCATTAATCTAGGCCCTCTGGCCAGCCTCCTGAACCACAGGGGGTGCATTGTGTATTCGCTTCTGCTGCCTTCTGTGGGTCCGTTAGGAGCTGCACGTAAGCACGTCTCCTGTGGCTTGGATAGAGGTCACTCTAGGCTTGGAGTCTTTGCCTTTGGGGTTCTCCGGACTTCAGAGATGCTCTAAATTCACTGCCAATAGCAGTGCTTTCCTCCCTGCTAGACCTCAGCCTTCCTTGTCCCTACTTCACAAACCTCTATCCTGTGACTACTGGCTCTGCCAAGAAATGCTCCATCCCTAGAAGGGACTAAGGGGACCTTTGCTGAGCACTTTCAGTTCTCCAGTGCCTGAGGGCAGGGACTGTGTCCTCCATCCTGGCATCCTTGAATGATAAGTTTTGCTGGTGGCAATAGCAAGGACCCAGAATTCAGACCAAGGATCAAAGCTACCACTTTGTGGTGGCACTGGGAAACTGAGGAACTCTGTCTGCTTGGATCTTCTAGGGAATGGAGACAACAGACACCTGAGCCTGGCTTCTCATTGTGCCCTTCTGTCTCTGCTCCTTTTTTTTTTTTTTTTTTTTAATGTTTATTTATTTTTGAGACAGAGACAGAGCATGAACGGGGGAGGGTCAGAGAGAGGGAGACACAGAATCTGAAACAGGCTCCAGGCTCTGAGCTGTCAACACAGAGCCCGATGCGGGGCTCGAATTCACGGACCTCGAGATCATGACCTGAGACGAAGTCAGCCGCTTAACCGACTGAGCCACCCAGGCGCCCCCCTTTTTTTTTTTTTTAATGTTTATTTATTTTGATAGAGATTGAGAGGGAGAGCAGGAGCAGGGGAGAGAGGAAGAGAGAGACGCAGACAGAGAATCCCAAGCAGGCTCTGCTCTGTCAGCACAGAGCCCAATGGTGGCCCAAACTCATGAACTGTGAGATCATGACCTGAGCCAAAGTTGAAGTCTGATGCTTAACCGACTGAGCCATCCAGGCAACCCTGTCTCTGCTCCTTCTTCAAACACCACCCCTATTGAGGCATCAGCTTTAGCTGGAACTGGAGCCCTGGGCTATAAGACAGTGGCTCAGAATTTCTTGGCTTTGAAAGCCTTCCTCTTTTAAGCTCCTGATCCGCATGGTTGGTGGCAGAGCAATATTACAATAGAGGGAACACATCTCAGCAACTAAAAGCCAATTCAAAATTGCTCAAGTTTTTAATTTGTATTTTCAATTTTATATTGGAAAAAAAATCTTTATTGAAAACCACAAAGTGGACATAGTGTCCACAGCAATTTTTATTAACCCACTCAACCTTCCTGCTCCCTTACTTCTCTTGCACACTCTACAGAAGCTCTGTAGTTACCTCCCAGAAAACTGAAATCCTGTCCACCCACTTCTGTCCTTGACTCCTCTCTTCTGCCTTTTCTGACATCTGGAAGTTGACCTGGTCTTATGTGCTAGACATCGGTGTTGCTAGGAGCTGAGCTGACATTCATAGTTTTCCTGTTGCACATAGTCAATTCCACAGGACATCAGCATCAGACAAGGCCATCTGTAACCATGACGGGTCAAGACAAAAACAGAACCATTCTGTAATCGTATCTGAACACAGACAATCCATGAACATTGTCCACATTGTAAAAATGACTTGGGGTGCCTGGGGGCTCAGTTGGTTAAACCTCCGACTCTTGATTTCGGCCCAGGTCATGATCTCAGGGTTCATGAGATCCAGCCCCACATTGGGCTCTGCACTGACACTGAGGAGCCTTCTGGGGACTCTCTCTCTCCCTCTCCCTCTCTGCCCTTCCACTACTTGCGCGCATATGCTCTCTCAAAATAAATAAATAAACTAAAAGAAAAAAAAAAAAGACCAAACATCCTTGTGTCCTGGCTAATATGAGTGACTGCTGTTTCTTCACCAATGGCAGATTTAGTTTCACTCTCCTTGTTGCTCCTGCTAGATCGGACTCATTGCTACACCCAATCATGGAATTACTCCTCCTTCCTGAGGCATCAAACACTGAGAAAAGTCCTGCTGCTTTAACTCTCTCCAAAGTCACTAACACAAGCCCAAATCCTGTAAGTCCTTTCTAACAGTGTCTTACTGAGATGCCCAGTGGTTCCTCGTGCCATGTGTTCCCCATCATTGCAGCAATCAATGTACGCAGTTTGTTCAACTGCAGGTGTGTACCTGGCGGTCTTTGACTGGAGAGCATTAAGAATTCCTAGCTCTTGGGGTGCCTGGGTGGCGCAGTCGGTTAAGCGTCCGGCTTCAGCCAGGTCACGATCTCGCGGTCCGTGAGTTCAAGCCCCGCGTCAGGCTCTGGGCTGATGGCTCGGAGCCTGGAGCCTGTTTCCGATTCTGTGTCTCCCTCTCTCTCTGCCCCTCCCCCGTTCATGCTCTCTCTCTGTCCCAAAAATAAATAAAAAAACGTTGAAAAAAAGAATTAAAAAAAAAAAAAAAAAAGAATTCCTAGCTCTTTATGACAAAAGTTCAAAGAATCTTGGAGGAGGGGAAGAAGAAACTGCTGCCAAGTTTGAGTCTCCTTTAGTGGTGGTGGAGGCCATGAAGAAAGTGGAGGCATGTACATATTTATGACATTTTTCTACAACATGAAAAAACAAATGCCTGTGCCCCTCTGTAATTCAGTATTTTCCCAGGCCTGGGAGAGGTCTTTTTTTCCTTAAATTTATTTATTTATTTTGAGAGAGATGAAGCGAATGTGAGTGGGGGAGGGACAGCGAGAGAGTAGAGGGAGAATCCCAAGCAGGCTCTATGTGGTCTGTGCGGTCAGTGTGCAGAGCCCAATGCGGGGCTCGAACCCATGAAACCATGAGATCATGACCTGAGCTGAAATCGAGTAGAGAGCTTAACCGACTCTGCCACCCAGGCATCCCTGGGAGAGGACTTTTAAAGAGCCTCAGGTGACTGTGCTTAGCCGGTGTTGAAACCACAGATCTCACCATTCGGTCAGGCCTTATCTCAAGGAACTGATGGGTGGAAAGGTGGTGGGCCTCATTCCACATGGCTTGGCACTTGTAATCTGAACTGTTGGAACCATACCTAAGTAACTGCCCATGTCCCAAGTCTCCCACAGATTCCTGCCCCCCTCCCCCCCCCGCTGTGGATTTGGGTAATATGTTGTGACAATGGTATAAATACTAAAGGCTATGTCCTTCCTGCCAGGCACTGTGCCAAATCTGTGTTACTCATCTTTTTAACCCTGTTATTCCTGAGAAGTAGATACCATTATACCCCCAGTTTACAAGTGAGGAGACTGAGGCTTGGGGAGATTAAATATCTTGGTCAAATAGCTCATAAGAAGTAGAGGCAAAACCCCATGATGGCTGGTTCCAAAGACCATGGTCACATGACCAGTGAAAAGAACTGCAAGATATGGATGTCCAAGGATAGCTTTCCTATCCATGCAGGAGAAGAGGATTTAGACTTCAGATTGCGCAGGACTAGAGAGTAATTGGGGAAGATGAGAAGTGAGTAGCACCAAGACCCCAGTCAGAATGTCCTTCTCTCTTTGTGTCCTCAACAGTCTAACATGCACCTGAGCTAGGTTTCATATGTAGTTTCCACGTGTTTATTGTAAAGGGCTTGTAAAAACATTTCTTTCCAGAGGTACCTTTCAAGGTTTCCTGTAACTTAATTTTGGGGGGTGTTTATTTATTTTTGAGAGAAAGAGAGAAAGCTCGGGGAGGGGCAGAGAGAAAAGGAGACACAGAATGTGAAACAGGCTCCAGGCTCTACGCTGACAGCAGAGAGCCCAATGCGGGGCTTAAACTCACAAGCTGTGAGATCATGACCCGAGCCGAAGTCAGACACTTAACCTACTGAGCCACCCAGGTGCCACTGACTTTTTAATTTGAAGTTATATCTCGGAGCTCATTCACTATCAATACCTGGCACTGTATCATTCTTTTTAATAGGTACCAGATTCTCCATTGCATGGGCATAAATACATTGGGCTGTCAATGGACATTTAGGTTAATCCTGTATTTTGCTATTACTAATTTTCTAATGAAGACCCCTGGTCATATATCTTTGCTCATACTTGTTTGTAGGATAAATTCCTAAAAGATTAATTGGAAGGGGACCCTCCCAGCCACTTCAACTGACACCATACCAATTAGAGGAGAACCACCAACCTAATCATTCCTCAATTTCTGACCCTCAAAATCACAAGCAAAATAATTATAAATGTCATGAAGTTTTGGAGTAGTTTGTTACATACTAAGAGATACATGTAACAAGGTATGTGAATTTTCAAATATGATTGATATTGTTAAATTTCTTCCAAAGAGGCTGTACCAATCTACATTTCTGTCGATGTATGAGAATGTCTATTTTCCTGCATCCTCATTAATAAAGAGTATTATTAAAATTTGATGCCTGAAATCTGAAAGGCAAAAATAGTATCTCGCTGCTTTCATTTACGTCTTTAATAAATGAAATTGCACATCATTTTGTACATTTAAAAGCCATTTGTATTAACTTTTGTGATCTGTCAATTCCCTTTGCTCATTTTTCTATTTGATTGTCTTCTTATTGATTTATAAGATCTCTTCATATAAGCAATGAACTTTTTTTTTCCCTTGCGTGTGGACAATATTTTCCCAACCTTATGTCTTTTGACTTAGTGGTGGCAATAAATCTATAGACATGGTTGAATCAAAAGATTTATCTTTCTTTTAGACAGCAACTATATAGCTGTCTTAATAATTCAGAGATAGTCACGAAATGGTTAAAATACAGTGGAAGCTAGAAATATTTCAACAAAATCAGATTGTCTATTTTTAGACATCCAACAAAGCATGAATCATTGCTTATACACAAATCTTTACCTAAATTATAAATGTTCTCTTGGAGCCAGTTTGTTTGCTTTCTAATTATACAGTGAGTTCACCACACTAGTTTAAAGACAGGGCTTTACAGAAAGACAGCCAAAAGAAGAGAACGGAGCCCACCCTCTCCCGGAGCAGCTTCTGATGGGTAAGGGGTCCGGGCAAGGCTGGGTAGGGACGAGCTATCGTGGGATTAAACGAAAGTTCTCTTGCAGATCAGCAGGTCTTGGGTAGGAATGTTGGGCTGTCACATTCCTATTGAGTACACATATATCACCTTTTCCCTACAGGCAGTGGATGATATCTCAACCTCTGTTTGCTTTCACCATAATAATCCAGCTTTTCTCTGCTAGTGTGGCCTCAGACCTAAGACAATTCCATCTTCCTGGTCTGCCTTCGTTCAAATGTTACCCACATAGCCTTGGACAAGAGAGGTTAAATGAGAAAGATATAGAGAGAAGCTTCTCTTCTCCTTTTCCTACAATGGACCCGGGACAGATATGTGGCAGTCAAGTGAGATTTTCTATTTTGTTCTTCTCATCTTCTGGGACCCAGATGAAAAGTGTCAGCTAAGCTTCATTTTGTTTCTCAAGAATATAAACTCAGACCCTGAACAAGAACCCCGGAGAAGAGCCTTGCCTGGAAACGACAACAGCTGGCTCAAGCCCAGGAAAGGCCAACTTGCCTCTTCTGTGCTGGGGCACTAACAAGGCATGAGATAGTCTCCAAAGGGCTGGCTCCCAAAAGTGACCTTTGTTTGAGCTAAATGTCCCAGGGCTCTGCCTGCCAAGAAGTCACCTGGTCAGCATTTTCAAGGGGAGAGCAATCCGGTTCTAGAGCTCTGGGCCTGGAGCTGTACCCAAAAGCCACGTGCTGAACTTGGGGCAGGATTGGGCCATGTGCATGTGGAGTGAATTGACTCTGGAAGCAGATCATTCGGGTACTTAACATTTAGGTAGGAAATGTTGCTGATTTTTTTTTAATGTTTATTTATTTTGAGAGAGAGAGCGTGAGTGGAGGAGGGGCAGAGAGAGAGAGGGAGAAGGAGAATCCCAAGCAGGTGCTGCTGCACTGTCAGCACAGAGCCTGGCGTGGGGCTCCATCTCACAAACCATGAGAACATGGCCTGAGCCAAAACCAACTCAGATGCTTAACCCACTGACCCACCCAGGCACCCCGAAATGTTGCTGATTTTAACTGATGCATCTGATCAGTAACTCACACAAAGGAGACTTCGTCCTGGAACCTATGGGTGCATGTGTCCAATTCCATCTTGGTCCGTGTGTTTTTAGGACCCTGTTGGGGGTGAATGTGACAACACACAGTGTCTAGTTGGCTGCTCTTTGTACTTCAAGGGAAGCATCAAGTTAGGGGAAAAAAGAGAAAAGTAAAGAAAAACCAAGGTATAAAGTTAGTTTTGACTGTCCTAGCATATCAGGCAACACAATGAAGGGGGATTAGATCTATTTATTGGGTGACACCAAAGGAATTCTGGGGTTAAATAGCCACTAACAGCAATTGCCTGGAGGAAACAGAGATGGCCCATAGACAGGCTTATTGGCCACCCTGTGATTTCTCACCATAGAACAGAGATGTGTTCTCCAATTCAGTGTGTCCCAGGTATAGGAAAACCAGCATAGGGGGAAGAAGAGTGTGAGCTCACAACCTGGCAGACTGAGTGTGAATACCAGTAGCTGTATGACCCTGGAGAAACCCTAACCTTCCCAGACCTCCATTTCCTAGTCTGTAAAACAGGGATGTGACTATGCATTTGGCAGGTAAAGATTAAATGAGATTTCATCACGTATATTCAATGGCAGGCTCGTAGTTGGCCATCAGTAAAAGGTATCAGATATATTATTATTCCTCACTTCAGCCTCCCCTGTGGGGAATACAGTCTCCACTAAATCCTACCCTCAATTTCATCTTGAAGTGTTGGTTTATACTCCAGGGGTTTCCCATGGTTGTTGGTAGCTTACTACTAAATTTTGCTTACTAGGGGCACTTGGGTGGCTCAGTCAGTTAAGTGTCTGACTCCAGCTCAGGAGATGATCTCGCAGTTCACGAGTTCGAGCCCCGCGACAGGCTCTGTACTGACAGCTCAGATCCCGGAGCCTGCTTCGGATTCTGTGTCTCCCTCTCTCTCTGTCCCTCCTCTACTTGTGCTCTGTCTCTCCCTCAAAAATAAATACTAAATATTGAAAAAAATTTTTTTAATTTTTGCTTACTACTCCTCCAAACAGGGCTGCAGGGGACATCCAAACACTTTTTTCTTGGGAGGAATCCCAGGTTATGTGGGCGAGACAGGGCCCCTCCTTTGAAAGCCAACCAGCCACAATATAGCCCTGAGATCTGGGCTTGACCAATCTAATGTCCCTGCCAGGACTGGGACTCTTCTATGAGTGACATAGAGACACAAGGATAGGTGAAAAACTACCAAAAGTGTGCGAGTGCAATGATACTGGAGGTGGGGGCTACCTGTTTCCTGCTCTTGCCGCCTAGTCTCCTTTGGATCCTATTTTCATCGTATACTTCTCCTCTCCAGTCAACTTGGTGAATGACCTCACTTCTTTCTAATACATTCCTTTTTTCTGAGTGAGTCAGGCACAATGGTTGCTATTGCCTGAAACCAAAAAGTTTCTGATACAGAGCCAAGGCCTCTTTGAACACAGGGACATCAATGTTAGGCCAGGAGAAAATCTAGCCAGATTTGAGTGCTGCAAGCTACTCTTTCCCTGGAAGAAGTAACCACCAGGCAAGAGGGCAAGAGAGATCTCCCACAGCTTCCTGGGGGCTAGGGGATGCAATCCTGGCCCTTTGATGTGGCTGGAGACACTTGAACAAATCTTGCACAGTCTCAAAACCAGGAACTCAGGAAATAGGATAAAGCAGTGCAGGAGAAACACAAGTCAGCCAAGTTCCTGGTTCAAAGTCACAAATACCTGCTACAAAAAGGAAAACAAGATTTCCCTTAGCAAACAAAATCAAAGACAAGAAGATTTCAATCGGTTGCTTTTTCCTATTCCTGCACTAACGAGGGTCAACCTGGATTCTACCTGTTTCTTCACACCAGCATGGACCAAAGGTTGAAGCTGAGGTCAGGCCAAGGTGGGCCTGCCTTGAGACCCAGAAGCTTAGGCTTCTATCCCATAGCTACCTCCTAGAGAGGACTAGGTGCACGCTGAAGTTCTGTCTTTTGGTCCCTCCCCTACTAGCAAACGTCCCCTTGGTAGGACCCAGCATGAACTGATTTACACAACCCCTCAACCAAGTATCACCTCCTCAGTGAAGCTTCTCCAATATCTCCAAGGACAGTTCATTGTTCCCTGATCCATATAATTCTACATTATAGAATAGATGGTCATTTATTAATCTGCTCCATTGGAAAGATGTGAGCTCTTGAAAGAAAGGATGCCTGGCCATACCAGGTTGAGAATCTCAGTGCTTGTTGAATGAACACCTCTGTGAGACTGCATCCTGGCTGAACAGCTATGTCATTCCTCCATTCCATGAGTTCACAGCTGGTAGCAGCCTCCCAAGGATGGCCTTGGTCTCCAGGACCCAGTAATGAACATGTGTGTATATGTGCTTTGAGGGAGGTGTGATAGAGTGTCCAATAAGCAGAATTCTAGGTACCAAGTGGCCATCCTATGGAAGTGATTGCGTAAAAGCAGTCATTCCTTCAGCAAGCAGTTATTGTGTGTTCATGGACCTCTTGGCCCAGAATTTAAAATCAGAGGCAGAGGACATGTACCCTGGGAGCCAAGAGCCAGCAGGAAGTCAGCAGCATCCTTCCTTCCACTGACAGTTGTTCCTAGTAACACCTATCTACCCTGGTATCCGCCATCCTTAGAGGAGCTGGTGGCTATGACCATGGGCAGACTGGTTGGATGACTTTTTGTTAGAACTACCAAAAGGAGAGGGGCGCCTGGGTGGCTCAGTCGGTTGAACATCCGGCTTCAGCTCGGGTCATGATCTCAGCGTTCATGAGTTCGAGCCCCACATCAGGCTCTGTGCTGACAGGTCGGACCCTGGAGCCTGCTTCAGATTCTGTGTCCCCCTCTCTCTCCGCCCCACCCCTGCTTGTGCTCTGTCTCGGTCTTTCAAAAATGAATAAACGTTAAAAAAATTTTAAAAAAAGAAACTACCAAAAGGAGAAAGTGAAGCAAGAAATTGTAGAGACCTGAAAGAAATGACCAGTCTGGGATCTAATGTTGTTTTAAAGCTTGTTCCCCCAGGGAGGGCTGGGATGCCCTTGGGCTGGCCAACAAGGTCTGGTATCATCGGTCTACTTCTTCAACCTCATCTCCTCATTGGGGGAACAAGCTTTAAAGCAACATCAGACCCTCAATTGGTCATTTCCTTCAGGTCTCTACAATTTGTTATTTCACTTTCTCCTTTTGGTATTTTTTTTAATGTTTATTTATTTTTGACAGAAAGAGAGAGACAGAGCATGAGTGGGGGAGGGGCAGAGAGAGAGGAAGACACAGAATCGGAAGCAGGCTCCAGACTCTGAGCTGTCAGCACAGAGCCCGATGAGGGGCTCGAACTCACAGACCGCAAGTTATGACCCAAGCCGAAGTCAGACGCTCAACAGACTGAGCCACCCAGGCGCCCCCTCCTTTTGGTAGTTTTAACAAAAAGATGTGATTTACCATTAGAAGGGGCTACTTTCTTTTCAGAGTAGATTGTTTCAGGCACTTGCTTGGATGTAGCAAAAAGAGGTCTGGGGAGTTGCTGCCCAGGGTGGAATCAACAATTCCCAAGAGATTTCATTTGGGTTTCTAAATCCTCTGCAATGATTCTTAGGATTAAATTAATAATCTTCATTAGAGATAGCAGTTGGTGATTATCTCATAGATAGTCTGCAAACAATGGCTGTTTTCAAAAACGTAACACACGCCAGCAAAGAATTAAAAGTAAAACCAAAATGCAACCATCTGGTCTTTCTAGAGCAGTGAGTGCTTTATCCAAATTAGATTTACCTTAATATGCTTAACAGGCTTACAAGTCAACAACAAGAAGACAAATGATCCAGCTTCTTTTTTGACCAGCAAAGGGTTTGCATAGACATTTCTCCCAAGAATATATATAAATGGCCAATAAGGACATGAAAAGATGCTCAATATCAAATGCAACTCAAAACCACAATAAGATACCACTTAGCACCCACTAAAACGTCGAGAATGAAAAAGGCGTTCATCAAATGTTGGCAAGGATGTAGATAAACTGAAATCTTCATGCACCATTTGTGGGAATGTAAAATGGTGCAACTGCTTTGGAAACAGTTTGTCAGTTTATCAAACAAATAAACAGAGTTACCCTATGACTCAGCAATTTCACTGTTCGGTATATAACCAATAGAATTGAAAAGCTGTTCATACAAAAACTTGTGCATGTTTATAGCAGCATTATTCATAATAGCCAAAAAATGGAAACAACCCAAATGGGCATCAAAAGATGAATAGAGGGTCACCTGGGTGGCTCCGTTGGTTAGGCATCCGACTTCGGTTCAGGTCATGATCTCACAGCTTGTGAGTCCGAGCCCTGCATCAGGCTCTGTCTGTCTCTCTCAAAAAAAAAAAAAATAAAAAACATTAACAACAAAAAAAAGATGAAGAAATTGTTGCAAATCCATACTGTGGAGTACTATTCAGCCATAAAAAGTAATTAAATACAGATACACCCTACCACATGGATGAACCTTAAAGAGATTATGCTAAATAAAAAAAGCCAAAAAAACCCCACATTCTGTGATTGTATTTATATGAAATGTCCAGAATAGGCGAATCCATAGAGATGGAAAGCAGATTAGTAGGTAGTAGGCGGAACGGGTAGTGAGTGTTAACTGGCATGAAGTTTAGGGGGAAGAAGATAGAAATATCCTGGAATTAGATTATAGTGATAACTGCATAACATTGTGTATTAAGAATCACTAAACCATACACTTTAAAATGTTGAATTTTGGGGCACCTGGGTGGCTCAGTTGGTTAAGCGTCCAACTTCAGCGCAGGCATGACCTCACGGCTTATAAGTTCCAGCCCCACGTCAGGCTCTGTGCTGACAGCTCAGGGCCTGGAGCCTGCTTCGGATTCTGTGTCTCCCTCTCTCTCTGCCCCTCACCCACTCATGTGCTCTCTCAAAAATACATTAACATTAAAAAAAGTAAAGAATTTTTCAAGATGAAACAAATTTTTACATTAACTATATATGCATTCCTAATATATCCAAATAGATCCAATATATCAAAAAGTTATCACTTCAACATGTAATCAACCTAACATTTAGATATTTTACATTTTTTCATACTAAGTCTTTTAAAAGAGCTGATGTGTGTTACATTCACAGCTCATTTCAATTTTGATTAGCCAGATCTTACTCAATAGCCACATGGAGCTAATGACTAGCACGTTGGACAGTACAGCTGCAGAGCCTCTTAGTTACTGCAGAGTCCCTGTGAACCTCTTTGTTTGACACTGTTCTCAGCTTTTTCCAAGTATCAACTCATGTAACCCTCCCAACAACCCTATGAAATGGGCACTATTGTTATTTCCATTTCATGGGTGGGGAAACTGGGTTCAGAGAGGTTAACTCAGTTGCCTGAAGTTATAGCCAGGTGAAGGTTCCAGGGCTCATGGTTTTCCTGAGTCTATTACCTGGGTCTACCATTTCTCCCTCCAGCAGGATCCTGATAAGTGGTAATAAACCAAGCGCTGCTCTGTTGGGGGATTTTTACCCTACTTGCCTCTAGTTTTATTGCAGAAAGAGGTGAAAAATACGAACCTGTGAACCCCTCTGTTCTAGGAAAAGCCCTCTGTGTGCCCTCAATTTAGTCCATCTCCAAGATTCCTTACTCTCCGCAATGCTGCTTTAGCACTTTGTATTTCATGAACTGGTAATGGTCAAGGGCATGGACACACTGACAACTTTGTGATCCTAATCACTTTCTTCTCCAACCATGTCATGATTTGCTAACTTTACAGCACAGATTTTCCTGGCAAATGATGCAACGGAAGTCGGGCACACTAGCCTTTATTATGACTTTAATTAACTGTTAAATCTTTTTTCCCCTTTTTAACGGTACAGCCAAACTCAGCTTTCCTACATCGAGGCAAGACATCAGATTACTTATTGGCAAGTAGTCAACTAATTCTACTAGTTAATACTATCTCATGAGGTACTTTTCATCTTAAATATGGTATGCAGTCCAAATATTGGATGTTCTCCTGCCTTAACAAATACTTCCACTTTGCTCACCCAAAACTGACTGGACAAGGATGAGATGGAGAAGTTTAAGGAAGCCATCAAGTAGATAACATGCAGAAAGTTCTTAGCAGATTACAAAAGAGTTACAATTTGCTCTACACTTTGGGGCACACCTAGGGGGCTCAGTCGGTTGAGCATCCGACTTCGACTCAGGCCATGATCTCGCAGTTCTTGATTTCAAGCCCCGTGTCAGGCTCTGTGCTGACAGCTCAGAGCCTGGAGCCTGCTTCGGATTCTGTGTCTCCCTCTCTCTCTGCCCCTCCCCTGCTCACACTCGGTCTCTAAAATAAAATTTTTTAAAAGAAACATTTAAAAATGAAACCATTTGACCTACACTTTTCTACTCCATTTTCTCTAAGCAGAGGTTTTAACAAGGACTTTTCATGGGACTTGAAGTACTTCTTCTTGATGTGGGGCACTGAACTCATGCCTTTATGCCTACTCCCTCACGATACCATTAGAACAAACCATTATCAAATACACCCCTAAGGGCAAAGAATAGGTGAGGAGAGCGAACACAATTTTGGGAGGTGGAAACTGGCTATAAGACAGTGAGCAGAGGTCATGAAAAAGGAAGCCTAAACCTGCTAGGGGCGGGGACAGATCAAGGAAAAGCTAGCATACACAGAAACCTGGGAAAGCTCAGGAAACAAAGGTGCCATGTACCATGGAAGGCAGTGGAACCAGCTATGATGTCAAGTGTGTGTTGAGGAAGTCGGTAGACCCAACCATTAGATCCCAATGTACGCTGCCCCATCCCAAGCAGCTAGGTGACCACCCCTGCCCAACGGAGAAGAATGGGGGTTGGTTCTGTGTAAGAATGCAATCAAAGAGACTCCAAACAAGTCAAAGCCAGGCAAAGCGGAGGCTGGGAGAAAAGGTGCCATATCGGGATAAAATCAAATTATATACAAGCTCATATACCCTTGAATTTCTGAGGACTAGAACCACCAGGAGCTGAGTCTGCATTTGTCCCACCTCCTCCCCTCAGAAGATTCAGTAATTGTACTGTGCAGAAACCTATAGAAACTGTTAGGAGCCTCAAACCCAAGAGCCTGATAATTAACACATATGGCCCATCCATGCAGACATTCCAACAGCTTTCTAGGGCCATCTACTTATAAACTGACAACACAAGGTATTGGAGAAAAGCCTCTAACATGAAAGGCACAGAACACAACCAAACGCTTAAGTAATGCATGAAGAAAACAAACAGAAAAAAATTTTAATTAAGATAGCTCATGTGGATGGGAATATGAAGCCAGGAAATGGGTTAAATTTTATCATTTCATTTCACCACAGGGACCTAAGTTTCTTCTTCTAGAAGGCTATCATCCTACAACCTCAGAGCTATTTGCCAAAATCAAGAAGCCATGGAAAAAATATGCTTAAATTTGGGGCACCTGGGGGCTCGGTTGATTAAGCATCAGACTCTTGGTTTCAGCTCAGGTCATGGTTCTTGAGTTTGAGTCCCACGTGGGGCTCCGCACTGACAATGCAGAGCCTGCTTGGGATTCTCTCTCCCCCCCTCTCTCTGCCACTCCACCGCTTGTGCTCAATCTCAAAATAAATGAAAACTGTAAAAAAATATACATATATGCTAAGTTTCTCACTTCTGTGCCTCCCCATCTCCACTGCCATAATCCAGGTCAGCATCATCTCTCACTTAGGCTGTGACAATAGCCCCCTAAAACCCAAATGCCCTCCTTCCTTCAGAATAGTTTCTACCTGACAACTCTCCTCTGGAGTCTGCAGAGTCGAGTCTTCCTCTCTACCCCTCCCCCGCTCACTCTCCCTCTCTCAAAAATAAAGACGTAAAAACTTTTGTAAAAGACATTATTTAAAAAAATTTGAGTCCAACGATTTCTGGCCCCTGACTGACCACTGTGCGCCCTCCTAGGCAGTCCCTTTGCACTGGCAGGTAGGGCCTTTAACCCTCCTTCCATCTCCTCTCGCTCCACTTTGGTATTCCACCGGTCCTTTTACTTTTCCACTTGCCAGTCACACCCAGTTCTTTCTGTTCTTAGAATACAATTTTGCCCTACCCAGAGGCTCTGGAATATGGCTATTCACTTCATTTGTATAGTGTCTGTCTTTCCCAGCTGTAATTGAAGCTCCATGAGAACAAGTGCCGTGTTTGTCTTATTTAATACTATTACAACTGAGTGGCTCATTCTGTTAAGCAACCAACTTCAGCTCAGGTCATGATCTCACATTTTGTGAGTTTGAGCCCCACGTCGGGCTCTGTGCTGACAGCTCAGAGCCTGGAGCCTGCCTCTGATTCTGTACCTCTCTTGGTCCCTCTCCCACTCACACTCTCTCAAAAATAAGTGAAAAAAAAAAAAGATTAGTAACTCAAAACACCAGGTCTATTAAAACTTCATTGATGTTAGGATCAACATTTCCCTTAACCAAGTAGATTTCAATGTAAAAAAAACTCCTGTATTCCATCCAAGAAAATATCCTAGTTGTGATAATACACAACAGTTTTCTAAGATAAGATCATTGAAAAAACTGGATAAAAGATTTGTGTGATGTCTCTGGTATTGTACAATTGCTTGTTAATCTACCATTACCTTAAAATGAAAAAGATGATTGAAAAGAATTGTAATCTAAAGATGTATTATTCATTCTCCCAAGAATGTTCTGTGGCAACAAATGCTCACTGATGGAATTTAGGGTCATCAAGGAAGTCTCCATTTCCGGTACATGATACATTTTTCCTGCAGATGAGAACATCAGCCTCTGTTCTTAACCACACACCGCACCTGGCCCATAGCTGGTGTTCAATAAATATTTATTCAGTGAGCTAATTATTTCGGAGAAAGCCAAAATGACCCCAGCACAGGCCGTGAACTCCTAACACTGTCCGTCATAGCATTCCAACATGGAAAGACACCAGCACCAAAGACAGATCTATAAAGGACGCTCAATTGTACAAACAGCACTGAAGCAATAAAATGCCCAAAATGCAGCTGACCCTTATCCACATATATTTACTCAATTCTTCCCTACAAATTGCATCACACACTAAAGTAAGACAAAGAAATGCCATCAAGGCATCTAAAAAATCCTATTCTTTAAGTGATTACTGAAATAGCCCCAGTCTAACCAGTTAAGGACCTGTCCAGTTGAGAAGGACAACTACATCACAAAGTCATTAAACACACAGAGGACCTGCTTTACTAGTCAGTTCTGGTCAAGGATCAACTGTCTATACCTCCTGGTTGTGTTGATTCTTGCCTTCTATTCAGACAACAGTTAATGGACCAAACAGCCTACTTTTCTATCAATCCATTCAGCCAGTCTATATACTTAGATGTTTGGGGGACTAACATCCTTTAAAAGAATATTTTAAGGGTTCTGGGGCACCTGGGTGGCTCAGTCATTTCACTTGATCTTAGCCAAAAGGCCAAGAAGCGATGGTGGCTCAGTCATTTAAGCGTCCAACTTCGGCTCAGGTCATGATCTCACGGTTTTTGAGTTCAAGCCCTACATCAGGCTCTGGGCCAACAGCTCAGAGCTTGGAGTCTGCTTCAAATTCTGTGTCTCTCTCTCTCTGCCCTCCCCCACCAGCACTCTCTCTTGCTCTCAAAAACAAATCAACATTAAAAAAATATTTTAAGAATATTTTAAGGGTTCTAATTTCACTTCACTTATATTTTAACTTACAACTCCCAAATAACAAATTAAACTTGGTTACTTCAAATTTTGATATTAATCAAGTTCTGAGCATTTTTCTTTCATCATTTATGTAACCATGCCCACTTTCTCCTTCATCCCATGACAGAGCAGCTTTATTTTTGCACACACTGTCCCAGCTGAGCTCTAAACCAAGTCCAGCGGCTGCTGCCCTTGAAACTGGTTAGTAAAAGACCAAGTATTCAATTTAACACAGGCGTTGATTTAAACCGATAAAGAGCAGGAAACTCAGAGCTGAAGGGAAAACCGGCCCCATTGTTCCTGGGCATACTGGAGCACCCATCACATTAGGTGACCTCGTATCTCATCTGGACTAAATACCAAAGCTCAATGCATCCATTTAAGGTAGATGTAGCCCCATCCTTGAATTTCCAGATTTCAATCACCGTTGTCCTTCCTCATTTATTTTCTCAAGTAGCAGCTTTTGTTAAGAGTAATGAAAGAAAAACAGGTTTCAAACGGAGGAGGCAGTTGGGAGACCAGTATATCCTCCTCCACTGTGCAGAAGACAATCTGTGAAGTTTAAGTTTAGCAGATAGATCTTCCCTTAATATTGACACTGTCCTATGAAGAAACTAGACTTACAAATGAAGCCTGAAAGAAAAAAAAAAAAAAAAAATCAAACTTGCAGTTCAAGCTATCCTTACTCAACTGTACCATCAAAGTACAGTCTCCAAGTCAATTGTCATTTTACTTTATTTTTTAAAATTCATTTATTTATTTTTTATTTTTAGCGTTTATTTGTTTTTGACATAGGGAGAGACAGAGCATGAACAGGGGAGGGTCAGAGAGAGAGGGAGACACAGAATCTGAAACAGGCTCCAGGCTCCGAGCTGTCAGCACAGAGCCTGACGCGGGGCTTAAACTCGCTGACCTGATCATGACCTAAGCTGAAGTCGGACGCTTAACCGACTGAGCCACCCAGACGCCCGTCATTTTACTTTAAAGTAAGCTCTATGCTCAGTGTGGGCAGCTCCCCCCAGTGAGCCAGCCAAGTGCCCCAGTAAAGCCAACTTTAGAACTCACCTACCATGACCAACTTTTTCTCTGCTCCTAATTTTGGCACTGAGTCTTATACTTAACTTCTATCAGAATGACCTCTTTTCTAAACCTTCAGAATGCAGACCACATCCATACTCAATCACAGAACTAGGAAAAATAACTCAAGTTTATACGAATACTTTTGATACAAATTTCATATGGTTCATTTTAAAACAGTCGTCTTTTAGGGAGACTTACCTTCCAGTAAGTGCAGTTGCACATTCCCCGCATTACTCGGGCCCTTTCTGGGCCAGTTATTTTTTTTACTGCCAACGACAGAAGATGATACAAAACCCTTGAAACACCATGTATCTCTTAGGCTGGCAGCCTCATTTACAAAAGAATAATGACTTCAAGTTAGACAAGATGGCAAAGTTATTTGGAAACTTGGCAATTTAAACTCCCTTTTCAGTTTTTTTTTTTTTTAAGTATTTTTGAGAGAGAGACAGAGAAGGAGTGGGGGAGGGGCAAAGGGAGGGGAAGACACAGAATCTGATGCAGACTCCAGGCTCTGAGCTGTCAGCACAGAGCCCCATGCAGGGCTGGAACCCACCAAACTGGAGATCATGACCTGAGGTGAAGTCGGACACCCAACCAATGGAGCTACCCAGATACCCCCAGTCTGCTTCTTAAAAAAAGTTTTCGTTGGGGCGCCTGGGTGGCGCCGTCGGTTGAGCGTCCGACTTCAGCCAGGTCACGATCTCACGGTCCGTGAGTTCGAGCCCCGCGTCAGGCTCTGGGCTGATGGCTCGGAGCCTGGAGACTGTTTCCGATTCTGTGTCTCCCTCTCTCTCTGCCCCTCCCCCGTTCATGCTCTGTCTCTCTCTGTCCCAAAAATAAATAAAAAACGTTGAAAAAAAAAAAAAAAAGTTTTCGTTAAACATTTTTAAAAAATATTACTCAGATCAAGAAATCTTGAGCAAGTAGGAGCATTTATGTATGTGCAGGCTTGCGAGATGAATGCAATAGCACACCAAGAAAAAAAATGTAACCGTTCCATTCCCAATCACATCAAGAATACCTACAGTCTAACCTTAGGGGTGCCCGAGTGGCTGAATCGGTTAAGGGACTGACTTCAGCTCAGATCATGATCTCACAGTTCATAAGTTCAAGCCATACATCGGGCTCTCTGCTGTCACTGCAAAGCCTGTTTCAGATGCTCTGTCCCCCTCCCACTCTCACTTGCTCTCTCAATATGTAAATAAGTAAAACAGAAAAGAATTTAAACGTAACAAGTTCAAAACTTACACTCTCCCAAGTACAGAAAGACCTAAATCAAAGCAAATGCCCCCATTGCTCATGGATTACAAGACTTAACATTACTAAGAGGTCAATACTCCTCAAACTTATCTACAGATTCAATACAATCCCCATCAAAACCTCAGCTGGCTTCCTTAGAGGCTAAGCACTAATCACTAAGAAAAGATCATCTCTACGAATGAGAATACATCCTGCATTTAGGATTTACTTTGGTTGGTAGACTAGGGGGGTTAGAAATGCTGCAACAGAAATCACTCCAGCAGCCCTAACTATGGATCTCCAGGGTTCCCTCAAGGTAGATTTATTGAAAACCCACATGTAAGCCGTCATATCCAAACAAGGCTTGCTCTGTAATGTAACCTAATCACTGCCAGGTGAGTTTAGTGGCAAAGGTCCCAAATCCACCTGGAAAAAATTTGTGGGGGTGGAGTGATGAGAGCTGAGGGAAATCTGCAAAACCAAGCTCAGAGCAAAAAGGAAAAAAACACTCCTTGACTTCATTCCATAAGGTCAGAGATTTTAAATATGTAAGGAAAGAAATAGTTAAAAATCTTTACATTTTCTCATAAAAATCTGCAAGGCAATTTCCTTTCAACAAATTGGGCAAATCTTATCTTGAGGTGAACCACCCCATTTATATGCCTGCTAATGAGCTGAATTACATATTGCGCATCCATCACACTAATCCAACAGTCATGGGTTACATGCTTACTCTCTAGTCCCAGTAAGGTAAGCTAGCCTCTTACTCTGAAAAAGATAAAAAGTTAAGATTAGCTTGTAGATACACTTCTCTCTCCCCAAGAGCCATTTAAAATCAATCCTTAAAAAAAAAAGAAAAAAGCAAACACAGAAAATTATGCCACTGAGAGGGATTTATTCTTCCATTAACTACAACTACTGCACTCTGATACCAATGTCAAGAAAAAAAAAAATTATTCACGGGAAAGAAATTTAGGGCCCTCCAAAATAATTACAGTTCATTTACACCCGGAAATTAAACAGGAAGATGTTACCACTTTCCATGGATAGATGCCACAGAATGTGCTCATCTACACAGGCTCCCCCTTATACAAGACATACTACATTGAGATTTGACACATGGAACTTTCTCCTGAAGGCACAGAGAGGTGCACGGCATTTCTTTGCCGAAGAGGCTCCATGTTTTAGTTTAGAGAACCAGTATCAACGACAGGTGCACTTAGTGGCTATCATATCTTCATATTCTTTGTAAGCGATTGAGCCATCTGGCTCAATGGTCAGAACACTGAGAGGACTGTATTTGGCAGGCACACAGGAGGGTCTTGGCACTGAGGAGTCAAGCTTCTCATGGATGATATTCTGCACCATGGTGTGAACTGGCGAGCCATACCGATGTCCAAGTGCCCTTGGACAGTCCCCTTTACAGTATCGAGGGTTGTATCTGTGCGGGGCCACGATCCAGCTGTCCCACTTCAGCTGACTAAAACTAAGTCTAAAGTCATGGAGCTCACACTCGTTTTGGGGAAAAAGAAACTGTTTGAAGTATTCGCTCAGATTGAAAGAAGCTGGAACCAGAGGCTTCTGAGGTTCCAAGCCGATAGTCTCCTGACCTCTCCGATGACGGGAAGGTCGTACAGCCTCAGCTGACTCTTCTTCCTGGGGACAGGCAGACAGCCCTCTCTTCTGGCCAGCACCTTGGGAAGGCCTCCTTTTATAGTGAAGGGAATACCACCTGTGATGAGCCTGGGCACTCGTGTCGTTCAGATATAAAAGCAGTGAGGGGGGCACCAGAAGAGTCACGTTAAAGGGACTGTCATGTGCTGAAGGGCGCTGCAGCTGGGCTTTCACACAGGTCAAATTTACAGACATGTGAATGTTTCTTTGGTTGGAGGCCACTAGAGGCTGAAGAGGAGCAGTCACATCCACCTCAATCCATCTGTATTTCTTTCTAAATTCAAACTGGGAGTCAAAGGTAAATGAGGACGGAGTTCTATGGGGGTTCCCACTAGAAGACTCGGGCTCCTTCACCACCAGGTTGCACACACATTTCACAGCAGAAGAAAAAGAAATGGAGTTGCTGAAAGTAAATAGCAAGACTGACTTGATGAAGTGTTCAACGGCAGTAACACGATCCAGGTGAAATAGCAGGTCCACGGATGGTACGGCTCCTGAGAAGAAAAACAACCCACGAATTGTGCTTGAATACAAAAACGAAATAGCAAGTCAAATCACAGCATTAATACTTGAGCATAGTGCTTTCTCCCTTCTCTTCCTCTCTATATCCAGCCTCAACAAGTGAGGGAGGGGGGGTTACATAGAAAATGCGGGTGAGAGCTTTCTTCCATAACTAACTGCCAGCAACTACAGGCAAGTATTTTATCATCACAAAATCAGAACAGCTTTGGTGGTGAATAAAAACAACTATCGCTCCGTTTCACAACCTCAATCATTTGCTCCAAACATACAGAAGCTAATAAATATTTTTCTCTTGGCAAGTGCCTGGGAGAAAGCGGTCATAAAAACACCAAGCTTCCTAAGGGATACAGGAGTACTGATGCATAGGGGCACTTGTACCCCAATGTTTATAGCAGCACTCTCAACAATAGCCAAATTATGGAAAGAGCCTAAATGTCCATCAAATGATGAATAGATAAAAAATTGTGGTTTATATACACAGTGGAGTACTACGTGGCTATGAGAAAGAATGAAATATGGCCCTTTGTAGCAACGTGGATGGAACTGGAGAGTGTGATGCTAACTGAAATAAGCCATACAGAGAAAGACAGATACCATATGGTTTCACTCTTATGTGGATCCTGAGAAACTTAACAGAAACCCATGGGGGAGGGGAAGGAAAAAAAAAAAAAAAAAGAGGTTAGAGTGGGAGAGAGCCAAAGCATAAGGGACCCTTAAAAACTGAGAACAAACTGAGGGTTGATGGGGGTGGAAGGGAGGGGAGGGTGGGTGATGGGTATTGAGGAGGGCACCTTTTGGGATGAGCACTGCGTGTTGTATGGAAACCAATTTGACAATAAACTTCATATATTGAAAAAAAAAAAAAAAAAACCAACCTTGCTAAGAAGACTTTCTAAGCCCAATGAACAGGGTCAATGAAGAAAATTTAATCGTGTAATTCGAACACTTGAGATTGATAATCGAGGCTCTAAAAGCACTATAATAAGACATCAAGGAAGAAGAAAAGATTTTAAACAGCCCCACCTAACTTGTTGGGTCAGCACAGTTTTGGTCATGAGGTAATGAATTTAGGTTTTTGTTTTTTGATTTTTTTTTTAAAAGCACTTCTTTTTCACACACAATACCAAGGTGCTGAGTCAGACTGTTGACTAACACTTTGTTGTGAGGACCTACTGTTCCAAATGGGGACTCCAGCTTTCCTCTCACAGCAACAAACAAGGGGAAAACATCCCAGTCAATGCAGTAAATAGCTAGGGGATATTTTAGACACATTTCCAGGTTAGCAGTGGTAAAAGGGGAAGAACAAAGAGAGGTCAAGACACCGGGTTTCCAGTCTTGACTTTGTGACCTTGGACAAGATGCTGAGTTCCAGCCAAACACTCCTCAGTCTTTAGAGCTATTAAGTCCCCTCTAACTCTACCCTATCTATCCTAGGAGACTCGCCACCCCTTAATCCATGAAGATATTAAAACCATAAGATCAAGTACCACATTTCCTTGATTTCGGTTATCGAATATTACGCAAAGTAAACTGCATTTCAAGGAACAAACCCAATCTGTTTCTTTAACCGAAACGCAAACTAATTTATCATCTTTCCACCACCCATTCACCACTCCACTCCTACATACCTGTCACCTGGTCCCCAGGAGCCTGCTTGTGCTGGGCATAGGATGTGAAGAGCCGAACAGTGTTGTAGAGAGGACTTCTGTTGGATTTAGGGATCCCCTCCTTGGTAGCAAAGGACTTATAGAGTCTCTTCATGTAACGCAAAGCTCTGGAGTCTGGCTGCAGCCTAGGGGCGTCACCTTGCCCATTATACAGAACCTCGAAGAGAGGAGGAAGAAAGCCCAATCTGTCTTTTTCATCTAGAGGCTGCACCAAGGACCAAGGTTCAGCCTTAGATTCCCATTCAGCACCCGCTGCAATCTGAACTTCTCCTGTAGAAGCCCGAGAACAAAGGCTAATAGGAAAACACAGCCAGGAAAAGCAGAAAAACCAAAGGAAAAAGTTGCTGAGAAGCGCCATGGCCTGGAAGAACTAGCAAGGAATACACTTCCCCATACCAGTCTTCTTCCTAAAAGCCAAGAAGAGCTTAGGTTGGTCTCTTAAATAAATTTTAGGTGTGTGGGTGGGCCAGGGTCAATTCTGTAATCAGACCTCAAGGATGGGTACCTGAAGATAATTCTTATCAGCTGTGAATCAAACATCTGATAACATCCTATCTATCCAATTTGTGCTCATTAGATACTGATGTATCTGGTGATTTAGCTTTCCTCTCCCTTTTGTTCTGGCATTCATTTAAAACCTCTTAAGTTAGCATTGCATAGGTAGACTACCTATGCAAGCTGAAAGGCCAACAAAAATTGAGAAATGACCTTAAAACCCCCCCTTAAAAATTTTTAACTTTTTTTTAATGTTTATTTTTGAGGGAGAGAGAGAGAGAAAGAGAAAGAGAGGGAGCGGGGGAGGGGCAGAGAGCGACGGAGACAGAAGATCCAGAGCAGGCTCTGCGTTGAGAGCGTGGAGCAGCAGGGCCTAAACCCACGAACCACGAGATTGTGAACTGAGTGGAAATCCCACGCTTAACCGGCTGAACCACACAGGCACCCCCAAACCATCCCTTTTTTGAGATTACGATTCTTAAAATGTTCCCTAGGTATTGCTGAAACTTCCAAAGCATGGAAAAAAGCGAATTATTCATGATGATACGAAAACCTGTTGGTATTCAATTTATGGTATTGGGTTCACTCTTGCTCTTCCTTCACTCTCATCACCTCTCTGGCTCCCAGGTGCTTAGAATAATTACTTACTGCATGTGGATTTGGAGAGAAAAAAATCACAATTGGCATGGAAATCCCAGAGAACAGAGAACTATTGGATGGCCCAATTCTCTTAGGGAATTTCGTATAGAATATGTACTTGGAATGCTGCAATATGCTTTAAAATGGACATCACCTTTAACCTTGACTCATTAAAAAAATTTTTTTAATGCTTATTTATTTTTGAGACAGAGCATGAGCAGGGGAGGGGCAGAGAGAGACGGAGACACAGAATCCAAAGCGGGCTCCAGGCTCTGAGCTATCAGCACAGAGCCCATTGTGGGGCTCCAACTCACGAAGAACAATCGTGAGATCATGACCTGAGCTGAAGTCAGCCACTTAACCGACTGAGCCACCCAGGCGCCCCAGACCTTGACTAATTTTAGAATATAATACCTTGATTCTTTACTTTCATCTACATATTCATCTGTACCTATGTAGATTGAAAGGTTTAGAGATGTTTGCAGGCTGTTTTTTGTTACTCAAATGCTGGTAGAATTTGCGAGGTGTTTTTGTTCTTGTTATGTAAGTACTTAGGTTCTTGCCTTGGAGCTGAGACTAGGTGAGAGATGATGTTTTAGAGAAATGGGACGAAGGTGCACCACAAGAGGCTGAAACGAATGCATATCCAGCGCCACCCATGAGATCACACTGGAAGGAAATCAACCCACACTCCTGGTATAAGATAGAGAACCAGTCTGTGCAGCACCTAGGTTGATGAAACTGTTCCAAATTTTATGTCTCCAAATTTTAAGTTCATTGCCTATGCCAAGCCTTCCCGGCCCATGACTGGTAAGCAGGGTCACATAAAACACACCTAAACTGTTGAATGACAGCTTACTTCTACTACACACACGGCTGGCAATTCCATGAACTAAACATGTACAAGACGCCCTGCATCCCGCCTTAGCGCTTCCGGAGGGAAGCTGGTGGCTGCGGGGGTGGCCTCTGTCCTCCTACCGCCACCAACAGCCGGTTATCAACGGCTTGCCCACTTCTTGAAGACTCCTGGGGCGCGACCTGAGGAAACGTGTTTATTCTACCCAGGGAAAGTCTACACCCCGCCAGTACATTCTATGACCGCGGCAGCCGAGAAAAGCCCCGGATGCAAGCCCCTGGTACTGATTCTGATACTGATTCTCGTCACCGATGGTCTGAAAAGAACCGAACCCCTTTAGCGGCCGGACCAGAGCGCACAAAGTCACGTAGGGAGGCCCCACCGCGGGCGTCAGGGCGCCCTCCACAGGCGCAGGACACATAGGTCCTCGGCGGGAGCGCCTTTGACGCCGGCTGGCCCCTTTCTCTCCACCTCAGTTCCCCTCGGCCCCGGCCGTCGCACGGAGAGGCAAGGGGCTGAGATAGTCGGCCGGATAGTCCACGGACCCCAAAGGCCGCCGCGGAGTCCGCAGCCGGCGCTTGGCCCAGCCAACCCACGGGGCCACCCGACCCGGGCACTCTTCTCCAGAAGGGGGAGCAACGGTGCCTCCCCCTGGAGACGGCAGGAAAATGGTATTCCCCGGAAGTGACTTCACGGCCTCCCGGAGCGGCTTCCAGTTAGCGGAAGTGACGGAAGGAGGCCGGTGGTTCCCGAGACTGTGGAGGGCGAGGTGACCCCCGCGCGGGAGTGAGGTCCGGTCGTGCGGTCGTGGTGGCCCCTGGGAGGGTGGAGGCGGCGCCTGGGCCGGGAAGGATGGGGAGCGCCGGGGAGGACCTCTTGGGTGGAAGCGGCGCGTCCGGAGACTGAGGCAAGCGCCTGTCGACCCTCGGTGTTGCAGGCGCCGTCACGACCATGGGCCGCGAGTTTGGGCATCTGACACGGATGCGGCATGTGATCACCTACAGCTTGTCACCCTTCGAGCAGCGCGCCTTCCCCCACTACTTCAGCAAGGGCATCCCCAACGTGCTGCGCCGCACGCGGGCGTGCATTCTTCGCGTCCTGCCGCGTGAGTGCCTTGGCCGGGTAGGGGGGCTGGACTTCCATCACACCCCAACAGCGGGTCCCTTCCGTGAGCACTGTCGGTAGGGCAGGCACTCCGCAACTTGGGATACGCCCGGTTTCTCACTGAGTGTTCCTGAAAGCCCTCGTGCTAGTATATCGTCCTGCTTATCTTAACCGATGAGTAAACTGAGTCACAGACGACTTAAACGACCCGTGCAAGGTCACCTGTGTGATTCCAGCGCCTCCCTCTGAGGTCATCTTTACCCACTAAGTAGCGAGGAACTGTTTGTGTTACATCCGCATCAGGTAGTGATGAAAATTAGCCCAACGTTGTGAATTTGCTAAAAACCACAGAAGTGTTCACTTACGTGTTTCTGTTACGTGCATCGTTATGTGCATAGTTTCTGTGAATTATCTTCATTATCTCATTAAAATATTTAAAATGTGCAACAGGAAAGAGAGAGGGGAGGTCTGGTGACAAATTTTCCTGGGCTGGCCCTTTATTTTGGTCGCCTGTAAAATGAGTGTGTGATATAACCTTCCTTCATCATCTGGTTTAAAAGTGGCTTCTTGGAAACTAGAGACAGGAGGGCAGAACCTGCAGTGAGTCAGAAAGGAAGACTGGGACCCCAGTGTCTTATATGGGTGCACTGCTTACTCTCGCTTTTGATTTTTAAAGCGTTTGTAGGGTTTTATCTTGTCTATACCTGGGGGACCCAGGAGTTTGAAAAATCCAAGAGGAAGAATCCCGCTGCTTATGAAAATGACAAATGAGCCACTCATCTGGATAATGGTTCCCTTCGTCTGAAAGCCCTTCTCTGGGAGAGGAGTCGACACTGTACTGTCTTGAAGACATAATAAACTTCTTATGGACTGCACCGTTGTCATTTTCCATTTCTGTGAGCAAGTCCTGGATGTGACTGCTAATATTCAAGTTCGTGAACTCCCCTTCCTGGCATGAGTCCTAAACAGTTTCTCTAGTGAGTTTGGTGAAGGATCTGAGCTCAGTGCTTGTTCTATAATCTACGAGAAAGTAGCTGCAGCTGTTCCTGCAGATCATTTGTGAACCGCGGGTTGCCAGGGGTCTGTTCCCGTAATAACAGTAAGATCTGGTCACTACTGTAATTACGGTGTGTCACATACTCAGCCCTTCACGTGCCTTTAAACCTCACACCTGCCTTTTTTTAAAATTATCATTATTGCACACATTTTGCAGATGAGGACACATGCACAATGAGAGTAAGTAATTTGACTAAATGACACAACCAATGATGGTAGAGTCTGACACTAATGCTTCTAAAGCCATGCTAGACTGCCTTTCCTCCTAAGACAGGCCTTCCTTAGCCAGAGGGGAAGTCAGCTATAAAAGCAGGGGTGAGATCACCACCTGGCCCCTAGAGCTGGTGTCAGCAAATTGCCTGTTCTTGTACCAGGCTGCTAATGGTTTTAATCACATATGGCCCAGAAAGCTTAAAATACTCTCTGGCCTTTTATTGAAAAGTTTACTCTTGTTCTAGAGCCTTTGAATTCTCTTTTTAGTAGAAAGGCCCTTTTCCCTTCACCAGGAGATGGTAGAGGTAGGTATGGGTAGTTTACATGCTTCTGGTTCCCTGCATTTCTAGAAACTTTCTCACTTCTTAGGACACTTCCTGCTGGTCCAGAGCAGCAACTTTCCCAGTGTAGTTCAGCTTCTGGCCCAGGCTGTATTTTTTCTCCTTTTTTTCTTTTTATTATTTTTAAAAAATGTTTATTTTAGAGCGAGACAGAGTGTGAGGGGGTAAGGAGAGAGAGAGAGGGAGACACCGAATCCAAAGCAAGCTCCAGCCTCTGAGCTGTCAGCACAGAGCCCAGTGCGGGGCTTGAAATCATAAACTGCGAGATCGTGACCTGAGCTAAAGTCGGATGTTTAACCAGCTGAGCCACTCAGTTGCCCCTCTTTTATTCTAACAATTATTCTTGCCTTTTAGGAACCAGAATTAAAATACTTAGAAACAAAAAACGCTAATAGAAATTGGATTGTGTGGCAGGATAAAGAACCTCTGAGTCTGGTGAACTGGGGCGCATACCCTTTAACCTGTGTTTCTTCACTGTATGATACAAGCAAGAAATCTGCATCCCTGAGCTTTGAACTTTTTGCCAGTAAGATAATGTGTTAATATAAAGCCATAGGGTTGTAATGGTGAGATGAGAGATAAGTAGGCGTCTGGCAGGCTTAACAAAGGACAGCTATGTGATGAAAATTGCCTTACCAAACGTCCAGTTTTCCTGGGCTCTGTCCAAATTTGTTCCCGGGACTTGCTGTGTATTTGGGTCCTAGACTATTGACAATCTGATGCAGCTGTGGACCTGAAGGTGTAAATGTACCCCTCCTTCACTTTATTTAGTTTCAACAGGTTCAGGCACCAGGGGAGGGCCACTGCCTTGATGGGCCAGTAACCTGTCCTCTTCCCTCTGACTAGCCTCAAACTTCCTTGGGGAGATGGCTACCCTCTCCCATCTTTTTGGCTCCATTTTACCCCAAGATGTTATTTCTTCTTGGTTCCTTGACTCCTTTAAAGATAACAGCTCAAAAGTAAACTTAACCCTTTTTCAGCACAGACCAGGCCCTGAGTCTGGGTCTGAATCCTTTTTATCCCAGGAATGCTCTGAGAAGACCCTGCTACAATCTCTTTTATTGAAGTTCTGCTTTGAATAAAATTATTAAAGGCTGCCAGAAGGCTGTCTCTCACCAAAGGGCTTCCTTCTCTAAACTGGGGGGGGGGGGGGGGGGGGGGGGGGGGGGGGCACGGAACCCTGTGTAGCAGGGTGATGGGGACGGTGGGTGAAAGGGGTGTGTGTGGGGATGTGTTGCGTTACCATAGCTCAGTGCTACTGTACTGGGACCTGGGATTATTTTGGAGACCATTCTATCTGCAGAGATCTGTAAAGAAAAGAACTTTTAAAGTCTCTTAAGGAAGAAGGGGACCACTGCCGTGGGCCTTAATGCCTATAACCCACCCACTTGGAGCCTCCAGCCCTGGCTGTGGCTCAGTCCTCTGCTTCCAGGGCACAACCACTTAACTCATCTAGCCCTTCTTTTCCTCAGCACTGCCCCGCCCCCACAAGGGCTCTTATCTCTGGGCTGTAGAATGCAGCGAAGTGAACTCCGCTTTGCCAACAAAGTCCTCGAGATGCAGGCCTACCTAGTGTAGGGCCAGAAGTCTGTGCCAGTTCCAGCCAGCAAAAAAGCAAATATACTTTGACCCTTTGTTGAAGTTTTACCTGGAAGAGTTTTTCCATTTCAGAGTCTTTCATTTTTTATTAGACCTGTCCTGCTCAGGGACAGCAAAAAAGTCTCCAGTTACGGCCAAGCCCTAATGGTCTCCTCTCCATCTGGAATGTGTTTCAAACTGCTCATGTAGCTACACCCTCTTTCTCTCATTTCATCCCCGGCACTTACCTCAGCAGCAGAAAATCCCTGGGAGTTGTAATCAGAGTTACCTAGCTATAAGCTATCCAACATGCTTCTCATTTTCTTTTTGTAAATTAATCATTTGAAACCCCCCCCCCCCCCCCCCCCCCGCCAAATGTCAGTGGCTGAGAGGTCTCAGATCTCCTCCCATCTCACTGAGAGAACAAGAGACTGAAGCTCAAAGGGAAAGGACTGACCACTGGTCAGTTAACCCAGACCCCGGGCTCCTGCCTCCCAGCCAAGCATTGTTTTCTCTTTATGGCTGAGATTGTTAAAGGCTGCTTAGACCTTTCTGCTGGAGGAAGATGTAGTTGTATGATTATTCATTCAGCGAATACTTGACTGTTACAGAGCCCACTGATTATTTTTATTTATTTCAGGAATAGGCGTTCACAACTATTCAAGGGCTATGGGATGGTTGTGGACAATGGCTGTCACTTCAGCTTCATGCTGTCCAGATGCCACTTTCCTTTTCAAACTTTGATTTTTGCTCCATGTTTAACTTAAACAACTACAGAGGTAATGTAGGCATATTTTGGAATACTTTTCCTAACCGGGTTCCTTCCATGGGCAGTGAACTGATAGGACTTTCCTCTTGGGAGGGGAGGTGGCAAACAAGATTGAGGCTTGAATCCCAAAGGCTTCTGCAGTGCTGTCACACTCATTATGATAAATAAGACTTTATCCCCCTGTACACAATGGACCCTCAGGCTTTTTCCTTGCCTGGGGAATTGGCTAGTTTGATTTTGCTTGGAGTAGAGGAAGGCAGAAATGAAAGATGAGGAGAAACCATGTTTGGAACTATCAGTTTCCAAATCCCATTTGGCAGATCATGCTCTTTAAGGGGAGGCTGGCACGGAGGCCACAGACCTGTCTCTAGGACATCACGTTGTCAGTCTTTTGCTTATCTAATCAGATTTGTGTTCTTACCCAAAGTTCACTAGGTCATCACATAGCTTCTTCCCCACTCCACAGAGGTTCCTGGTTAAGCCCCTACCTGGGCTGATTCAACATCCAAGCTCAGGCCTAAGGGGAAGGAGCAACCAGCTAGTCTGTTTCTTCAAGTTCCTAAAGTGCAAGTAGTGGTGTCTCCCTCGGGGCCTGGCTGCACGGTCATCAGTGGACTGGGACCAGGACCGTCAGATCTGTGGCCACACCCCACTCCCCTAGCTCCAGTTGAGGTCCATCTTCCCACTCTCTGCTCCCTCAATAAGACGATTGGCATTTATGCTGTCCTATCTTCTGCTGTTCTGCGTCTCCTCCACTTTACCTTGCAGAACAGGCAACCTCAGACCAAATACCCATCCTGATAACAAGGGCCTTGGAAAGAGGTATCAGCCAAGCTTTTTTTTTTTTTTTTAATATTTATTTTTGAGAGAGACAGAGAAGAGACAGTGTGTGAGCAGGGGCCGGACAAAGAAGTGGGGAGACAGAATCCGAAGCAGGCTCCAGGCTCTGAGCGGTCGGCACAGAGCCCAATGCAGGGCTCAAACTCACGACCTGTGCGATCATGACCTGAGCTGAAGTCGGTTGCCCAACCGACTAAGCCACCCAGGGGCCCCGTATCAGCCAAGTTTTTAGGGAGACACCAAGGAATCTTGTTACATCTGTCTTGGCTTAACCTTCCAGGTCATAGGAGGGATGTGAAGTCCTATCAATCTTACTCATAAGTTACAGCTCTTTCCCCCACATTTATCAAAATGCCCATGTCATTTAAGGAGTACCCATAACACCTCATGACTTAGGTACACACACTTTCTTGTTCTAGCAATCTGCAGCTGTTCCTACGGAAGCTGATGGACGTTTTGTGCTTTGGCAATATCTCAGCCCTAGGCCTGCTCCCCTGAGGCTGCTAGAAGGCTATGCTCTGCAGATGATCCCAGTCACCTACTGGGCAGAAAGCCTGTAATTCCAGGATTGCTGTCATATGTCACCACCATCAAGCAATCCCACTGATTTAGGACCTAGGATGCTAAGAACTCATTCACATTTTTAAAAACAAAACCACCTATACTCATTCATTCTATTCACCCATAGTTCAAGTAAGTCCCACATCAGTCTTGATTGCCCTTCCCCTGGGAAAAGGCAGGTAGTCCAGACTTTGAACTTGCCACAGCTGGGTCCATTCTTCTAGTGGGACCATCTGGAGCAGATAACTGGATGAGAGTCCATCTGTACAAAAGGGGGATCTGGGGCCACTGTTAGATCACATATGCTGAAGCAACTTCCCAAAGAAGGGAGCTAAGGGCCTTATCCAATTGCCTGCAACATGATAGACTGGTGCTTCTTTCCTAGACAAGTCTGAAAGGGATCAACACTATTTCTGAAGACCTCACTATTAGAATTTTATTTTGATTACGGTGACCTCACTGAGCTATTTTGGAATCAAAATGTGGCTAGGTGCCTGGTTTCCCTCAGTGGCTTCACGTGGCTTTCAAAGGGAAGGAGAGGGTGGTGCTTTTGGTAAAATGGGTAATAGCGTCCAAGCCAGTAACATAATCACTCAAAGTCCAAATGAGGGATCAGTAAATACAACGTGCCTGAAAGGCAGGCCTTGAGCACATTCCTCTGGTAGACATTAACTTATTACATCAACTGTGGTTGCAAATATAAACTTTGCCCCCATCTCACCTGGCAACCATAAAAGTGGTGAATTTCAGTCTATAAAAGGAAGTGGGAACTGCCCCCGGATTTCAGGCTCCAACAGCCTCCCTGTCAAGATGTGGCATCTCAAACTCTTTGCGGTGCTCATGATCTGCTTGCTGCTGTTGGACCAGGTAAGAAGTGGGTGTACAGGGATTGTGGTGGTGTGGAGGGGTGGGTGTGGCGGGGGGTGGGGGGTGGGGAATTGTAGACCGAACTTGAGAACCAGACTCAGCCCTTGAGGAAAAGTCCCTCTGCTCTGAGTCTACAGCATCCTGGCGGTGAGCATTCTCCCAAGGTGTGCAGAAAGGGGTCACCTCTTCCACGCCTGAGCTTTACTAGTCTTTGCCCTACAGGTAGATGGCTCTCCCATGCTGGAACCGAGTTCAATGAAGAGAAGGCCACGGAGAATGACTCCATTTTGGAGAGGGGTTTCCCTCAGGCCCATCGGATCCTCTTGCAGAGATGATTCTGAGTGTATCACGAGGCTGTGCAGGTAACTCCAAAAACTTGGGAGAAGGGCAGAGGACAGAAGAGCACACACACAGATCTAAGAATAAAACTGGGAGAGACGACTGCCTGGGCTGTAGCCGGGAGCTCCATGGAGAATCCCTCAGGACTTGAGAACCAAGAACAGCTCAACAAAGTTAGCATGAAAGGTGGTGCCTTTCCTTTCTGCAGTCTATCCTGAGGTTAGATAGAGCCAGGAGAGGAAGGAAACACAGAAGACATGTCTCTGGGCACTGCTAAACCTTTGTCTTAAAAACCACCTTTTCTTTTCCTTAAGAAAAAGACGCTGTTCCCTAAGTGTGGCCCAGGAATGACGTACACACCGGGGGAAAAGAGGACAGCATTCACCTACAACAATGCTCCATTCTATGGAATACTGATGAACTGCATTTTGGCTGGAGACACTTAAGTGAAGCAATTTTGTGTTAATATTTAAAGACAGATATATGCTTTAAACTGGTCTCCATTTCTTCTTAGAATGTTATGTAGATAAGCTTAACTAAACTTGTCAATTTAGAGTTTATTTTTCTATGTATACTATTAAACGTCTCAAACTGAAATTTTCAGTCTCAAATTCAAGTTTTTGAGGGGAAAAAGGATTCATTTTGTATGCTACAGAAAAACCCCAACATTGCCTAGTAACAGACTACTCAATCTGGAAAGGACAGTGAAAGTGAACATGTAAGAAATAAAGAACACAATGGCAGGCTGCAAGAGAAAAGTTTCATAGGAGCCAGAGGATCAGCCTTGGCAAGTTCACAAGCTGTGGCCCTGGATCCCGGCCCTTTGCTCCAGGTCAGAACTCTTCAGCAAGGCCTCAGACATGGGCAGTGTCAGCACTTACTGCCCGATGATGGGCCCAAGTCTGTCTGACTGAAAAGGAGGCAGAACTGGAAGAAGAAAATCTAGTTTAATAAAACGATAAAACCCAAGCCCCCAAGAACAGCAGAAAAGACTTTTCTGAGTTCTACTGGAGCAGGGTGAACTGTGATCTACGCAAAAGGATGCATGGCCAGCAAGTTCAGAATTTCTGTCATCAGAAAAGGAGAGCCGGACTAGGGGACCGACTCTTCAAGCAGAGAAGCAGTAGACACTAAGCTACAAAAGAGAAATTACATGAAAAGGCAGAGTAAGAGTTGAAGAAGTTTAAAGAGCACAGTGTTTATAAACTTTAATACAGAAAATCTATTTGATATTTATTAAACTTAGTTTCTCCAGCTATGGTTTGGCATTATACAAAGCATCTTAATGACACAGTAGAGTTAAAAAGATCTTTACAAATTGAAATGTGATACCCTTGTCTCCAAATATTTTAATTGCCATAAATTTGTTTAAAAATACACATTAAACGCATGTTTGACACTCTAAACTTTCTATAATCTCAATACCACAAAATACATATAATATACTATACAGATGTGGAAAAATCTAGTTAGTATATAATACTTTGCTCACCATTAACAGCTTTATTATGTGAAATGCACATACTTAGAAATCCTAGCTTTTGAGCCCCAAAGTACCTCTGAAATTTTAATGTATTGCAACAAATAAAAATCACAGTATATAATTGAAATTTTGGTTGAAAATGTCAGATGCCTAAATATTTTGGATAAAAGAAATGTAAAACAAAGATTTGGATCATGTACAAAACAAAGGCATCTTATCAGACACTAACAGTACCTTTCTGCAAAATCAACAAGGCTTTTTATCAGCGGCATTGCTTCCCCTCCAAAACCCTCCCCAAATATCAAACCGTTATTCACCAAATAATTTTAATGTCAAATAAGATAAAAGGATTCAATAAATATATAAGCATTTCCATCCTCCATATACAAAATTTCTTAAAACCATTCAAAACGGAGGCTAGATAGAAATTTTCATAACCGTGCTAACCAACCTACCTCACATCTGGTCCTCAAAAGTAGTGCCTTTTTAGGCACTGCCATCCGGGCCAGCTCTGTTGGTGAGCCCCGCCCCCCCCCCCCCCCCCAAACCCCAGTACTGTTGAACGCTCATGTCAGTGATTTGCCAGGTGTGTGCATAAAGTTTTAAAAGGGGGACACTTCTTGAACAGTAACAACAAACTCAACAGTATGGATAACCATGGCATTGATTTGAAAGGCAGCATTTCCAAACATATTTTCCAGAGAGGAACATAGCCAGTAGAAAATTCCAGTGGTTGAAAGCTGAAAAGAAACCCCACGTGGAAACAGTAACAGGTCAAAAACTGCATATTACTAGAATTTCTGGGTGGGAGCTTTTTTTTCCATGCTCATTTAGGAAGCTTTTTTGTTTGCTTCTTTTTAAGAATGGCAATTTATGCTTAGCTGAGCAATGGTGGCAAGGAGAGGTCAATGCTGACATTCCGAAAGTCAACTTCATTATGTGATGATTACTTTAGGCTGCTATTTTAGGATGCTTAAAGATCTGTAAGACTCGGTTTAGACTTAACTCTAATGCCATATTCTGTAACCAGATTCCATCAAAAAGAAGAGATTTAGATATTCTTCCGTTGCTTTTCTAGAGCAGTGACTTTAATTAACCATATGGTTCAACTGAACAGAATCAGCATCCCCTTTACGTACTACTACTAACTTCCTTCCTGTCACTTGCCAGCCTGGTTCTAGGGTCTCGATGTCTAAACTGAATTTCTCCGTTACGGAGTATGTCAAAGACAAGCTCACAAAAAACATTGGCCTCTTGTCACTACATATTCCAAATAATTTGACACTTATCTCTATTTATTTTACTGAATAGCAACCTTAGATGTGCAATGTTATTTATTATTGGAAAAAAAGTCTGCCTCTCCAACATGTAAATACATGAAAACTGAAATGAAATCTGTGTTCCACATAACTAGGGAATATGAGTTATAGGAGTCTACATGAACATGAAATGCTTTGCTTCTGGATTTACTTAGGTTTAAAAAAAATCATCACAATCTGCCTAAAACAGTCATTCCCATCAGATGTTCCTGGGACCCAGAGGCAAACTCCTATAATTCAAAATACATAATGAGGCCATTTTGTTCAATTAGCAACTGGAAAATTAAAATCCTTCCCACCCTGTAAGAGCCCTTATTATACTACAGAAGGGCTCAAATATATTCTCAAAGTTAATTTACTACAAATCATAGTAATTAAGCTTTAACAATCTAAAAGGAATACACATTGCACTCTTGAACATTAATATTCAAGGTGTCAACAAGAAAGTGTCTTAGATCAATTTAATAAATAATGTGGAAATAGTTGCACTAAGCTAAAGTACTAAACACACACATTTTTGACAAACTAATTTCATGTTTTCATACATACATACATATATATAAAGTGTGTATGTGTACATAATTTTAAAATCCAAAGTTGCATACCCTTACGCCTAGGAAGAGTGCACAGTGTACCTCTCCTCTACACAATCAGGCATCACTGACTGGAGCAACCACTGGCTGCTCCGAAACTCCAGAGTGCTGCGAGCCTCCAGAACCAGAACTTTCATTTAGAACAGGTGCCTTTTGTAGGCTCTTGCTTCACAATGCAAGCTCACTCAGTGAATATAATTTCCCAAAGTTTCTGTCATTAAGTACAAAATGATGCTTGTCTGATCTAGCTGATTAAACCTTTCTTTAAGAAAAAGAAAAAAACAACAATTAAAAACAACAACAACAGTGAATCTAATAAAGCCACAAGTGAATGCAAAGCGCAGCCCAGATGCCTATGGATCCACCAGTGCGAGAGCTACCTGGAGCACAGGCATGTTGTGGGCACGTGCACACATTACTCTACACTGCTTTTACGTTGGAGAATTAAATTCGTGATGGTCAAGATTCTCCACTCTTCAGCAACTATAGCTGAAGATTGATCTGAAGTACTCATTTCTTATAAAGTTAGTTCTTGGCTACTTGCCCAGGAAAAGGTGGCCCTAAGGCAAGAAATGGGCTGAATGCTCCCCAGCCAGACTGGCCCCGGGCTGGACTGTGGAAGCTTGAATCACCTGGAGGGGAGTGTTCCCCACAGCCCAGCCCAGGCTGGGCAAAACTACATGTGACAACTTCATCCATTGTCCACTGGATGCCTGTGAAGAGTCCAATGGTGTAGGCTGCTGCCTCCTGGCATACAAGTGTGGTCTTAAAGAGCAGTCAATAGAGTTTTTTTTAAATAGTTGCTACTTCTATAATTAACTATATATTAAGTACAAGTCTCAGACGAAGTAAGTTTTTAGCCACTTGTCAAATTCAGGTTTAAATGGTTACAGAACAGTGAAGACACCTATTGAGGAAGGAGGAACGGTGGCCTATAAAGGAGTCCAAAGTCTGTGCTGGAGCGGATGAAGACACAGACAACTTTGGAGGAGATGGACACAGAGGGAAGGGAGTGGTGTTTCCACAGACTATTACATTAAAAATTCAATTATTTAGGATACGATTTTGATCCACTGCCCATTACCACCTGGTGGGAAAAATCCCTCCACGATGAAAAGCTTGAAAAATTCATTCTCTAAGAATGAACAGTTTTACAGAGAGAGAATTAACTTAGAGCAGCACCAGAAAACATGCAGGAAACTATATTTTAACCAAGTATCAGTGTGACCCCAGAAACACTCCTGCTGCCTTTCAGGACACACAAGAGATTAGAACACACTGGAATTCAGAGGTACCCAGCTGGCTGCTGTTGCTGAAAAGTATAAACGCTCAGAGGACACTTAATCCCTTTCTAAGACATCACTGCAAATTAAGGAATCAGAGTAAGAGCAATCAGAGAAGGACAGGACATACAACTACTTGATTAACAGGGGTGAGTTTCTCAATAACTACCCTAGATCACTGAGAAGTCGTCCTCTTAAGGAAAACTGTTCCTAAAACATACTAAGATGAAGTCAGAAAGATTTCAGAGGCAACTTCTCTAAGGGAAAAAAGTTAAATTCAACCAAATTTCTAGATTCCGATCTTCAGCGACATGCAAAAACAACCCGAGGTACAAAACAGTTAAAACGCTCTATAAATTTGAACCATAGGACAATGAGGATTCACTAGCTTCAGAAATGAGTGTAAAAAAGACTCAAACACAGAGGACTCAATGCACCACTGGGCTTGGGAGATTTTCTATCCCGTCTTTCCCACTTCAAATCTTAGCAATCATCTGTAAATAGCAGGGCAATCCTTTTTTCTGATTGGATGGATTCATTTTTGGAATGGGGAAAAGGATAAACTATTTTTTGAAGCAGCATTACCCAACAGGTTAGACTAAGTCATGTACCAAAGCATTAGCTTTTCTGAAATAATTAATCTTTATGTGACCCTAAAGGAAGATTAAAAAGTAAAGAGAATTTAACATTATTACTGCTGAAGACCAACCACATGGGTGATCTGGTCCTAGTGTAAAACTTCATCTGTAAACAATCCATAAAGGTTTCATTCAAAGGTAAGATTTAAGGCACACCAGACATGATAGGGGTACGAAAGGGGGATGACAGACGGTACATTTCTCGCTTTTAACGCCTATATGCACCTTACAGGGAAGGTACTCTGATACACAACTCTTACAGAGCTGGCTTCTTAAGCTCTACCCCTGCTCCCCTCCCCTTCCCAAGAGAGCTAACATTGAACTAAATTAGATACTTTTCTAGTGTGAATTTTCTGATCCCATCGGAAACACAAATCATTGGTGAGGGGGCCCTCATAATACAAAGGCAGTCAATACAAGACAAGTCTAAAAGGAGAACGTCATCTCTACCTCAGGCATTATAAACTGTAAGTTGTACAGCAAAAGCACACACAGCAAAGCTCCAGCCCATTCCTGCATTAGTCACTGCATGCTCCCATGAGAGCATCACAATCTAGTGTGGCAAAAACATTTTACAAATAAGAATTCTGAAGAGAGATTTAACCCTTCAAACACCATCACCGAAAGAGATACAGGCAACATCCCCCGGAGCTGGATCATTGTTTGTCCCTCAGTAACTTAACTCTGTTTCAAAACCGTCAAGTTATTAGCAACAAAAAAGAACACATGGTTTTAGCAAAATCCATGAAGTTCAAGATTGTCCTTTTATGAAACCCTTCACACGACATCCGTCTCCTAGAAAGTTTACCTGCCCTCTTTTGTAATGCATTAAATGCAAGCTATAGTCACCTTGTGATTGCTATAGTGTTATTAACACACATTCACAGTTCCGGAAGTAATGCATACTGAATCAGACACATTTCATCTTCTCTCTGGAGAATGTCATCTTCTCATATTTAAATGATTTTCATGTGTAGAAGAATATCCTTAATACTAAGTATAAATTCTGCAAGAAAACTGTAGTTACGATTTAAAATAATATCAGGTAGTAGGTACAGAAAGAACACGTCCGCGTTTTAGATGAACCAACTCTTACTCTTAGAAGAGCTACCACAAAAAGACATTAGATAACAAAGCTCCCAAAAGTATATAAATAAAAATGCCTACATTAAACTTAGGCTAAATTTTCAACAGAGTAAATTCATAAGCAGAAATAATTAAGTTTTAAACTAGCCCCAATCTGGGAACTTAAAAAAATTAAAATAAATAGGATTTCAATTGATTAGTTATGAATTGCAGCTGGAATTTCAATCTTATTACAGATCACCGAAACCGTCTTAGCAATGTGCTGCAGATTTAAAAACATTTAAATAATTTTCCATATTGGGAATATTAAAGGGGTCAACTGACATCATGGCTTTGGGTTATAAATAACAACACACATGAACCAGGGAGGAAAAAACCATTCCTCATTCTTAGTGTCGACTAGGTGGCATGTTATGGCAGTTTTCCTTTGTGATGTGACACAGTGTTGTGGAGAAAATCAGAGGCAACGAGAATGTGTTCAGTTCAAGATATCAACTTGGCATCCTGGCGAAGCCAGTGCAGTCCCTGCCGGGTATATCGAACCAGGTCTGTCATGATGCTTGCATTAAAGATGAGAGGGCCCATCACTTTATCCAGTTCAGCAAAGAATTCTAGAAAACCAAAAAGAGTCATTAAATGATACACATGCTCTCCCCAAACACTGCTTTAAAAGTTTGGTCTAGACTATAAAACAGTATTCATAGGAAGTCAAAACAAAGATTCCCGCCTGCACTAAAATGATGACTGTCCATGTTTTAGAACAAACCATCCATCCCACAGTCTCTGTCTTTCAAGCTACATTATTTTCTCTAAGTCATGAAATGTTTCCAACAGACTGTATGGTTAGGCATTAAGTGTTATACATAAAAGCAGAATTCCACTAATGGAAATTATCAATTGCTAGTATGCAGTATACACTACTAAAATGGGGACCTAGTGCTACGATGTACTCAAAACAGTCTCTGTTTACTGTTTTTGTGTAACAAGCAAGTGGTACAAAAAAGGACAATGTTCTGTGCATGTTTCCCTGTAAGAGCTCCTGTGAGGTTAGATATTTATGACAGCCTGTATCCAAACTTTCTGCTGCAATCATATACCATGCAACAGTGATAAACTAAATCCCATGTTTCAGACAGTATAGTTTAAAAATATAAGGGATGGAAATGAAAGGATTCTTCCTATGTGAACAAATACAGGTTGATGTGGATGTGAGGTGGGTGCAGAGGAGGACGGAACGAAAGTGTCCTAACATCTGATCCTGATGCAATTTTGGGAGAAGACAGAGAAGGATGCAGGACTCAGATGGTAAAGAGTTTTTATATGTGCAGAGAAAATGGGGTCATTCTCATGATGAAGACTTGGCCCTACTCAACACAAGACACAATCAAACAGTGAGGAAAAAAGGGTCTTCTTTATAGAATGCCACCTAAAAAATGCAGAAGGAATATCAGAAGACAGATTCCTATTTCCTAATGGAATAATAGATATAGATAATAACCATCAATGGATGTTAAAACAGAAGTAAAAGTTTGAGGGGCGCCTGGGTGGCTCAGTCGGTTAAGCATCCAACTTCAGCTCAAGTCATGATCTCATGGTTCGTGAGTTTGAGCCCTGTGCTGGGCTCTGTGCTGAAAGCTGAGAGCCTGGAGCCTGCTTCGGTTTCTGTGTCTCCCTTTCTCTTTGCCCTTCCCCCACTCACACTCTGTCTCTCTCTCAAAAATGAACAAACATTAAAGCAAATTAAAAAAAAAAGTTAAAGTTTAATAGGGAATCTTACATCAAACTGAGGCTAAAACCACCTGAATTCAATCAATGGTCAAATCCTAATATCACTAAATAAGAGATAACCATTAATTACATGCCTCATAATATGCTGTAATATGCTATAATAGGAAATCAAGAGCACCACCTATGAAGTATTATCTAAAATAATGAACTTGAATCTAATCAAGTCTCAAGATGTAACTAATCAGTATGAAGGAAATATGGGGGACAGAGGAGCAAGCTAAATGATACCATGAGGAAGGAATCAGTCAAATCCAGAATATGTGTCATTGAGTCTTCAACATAAATGGCACAGTGCCCCACCTCCAAAAACACCAAAAAATAGAGGAGGGAGACTGATCAATGGATGTGTGGACTCTGTTGGAAACAAACAGAGCTGTCTTTAAAAAAAACAAAACAAAAACCCGCATATTTGCAACAAAAGGGAAACTGGATGGTAGACTAGGTATTAGGTGACAGAAAGGAAGTACTATTAATTTTGGTGACTGTGTTAAAGTGATCACGGTGATCATGTTTTTGAAAAGTCCTTATCACTCAAGGATGCATATACCAAAGTATGTTGGGGTGAAATGTTATAATATCTGTTGTTTGCTTTAAAATACTCCAGGGGCAAAGAAAAGCAGGAGTCAGAAAGAGATGGAGTAAGATTAGCAAAATACTGTATTGGTAAAGCTGAAGTTGAGTGCAAGGTGCACAGGGGTTCATTACATCATCCTCTTTCCTTTAGTCAGTATTTGAAAAGTACCAAGCAAAAAAGTAAAAATGAAAGAAGAGGATTGAAAAAAGGAAAAATGAAGCTGGAAAACTGTTATCAGAGAGAAAAAATGTAAAGGAAAGCAGGAGTGACTTAATAAGAATTTTGGCTTTGTAACCTTTCCTGAGCAACACTGACAGTATTTAAAATTTTAAGAAAAAATTGGATTTTAAGAAACACAACTTCATGTTAGATGCTGGGGTTCCTCTTCTACCTTTCTCTTCCCATTATCCCTCTTTAGGGATAGGAATCGTTCATCTTCATCTGATTACCTGTTTATATAATAAATATTTAAATTCACTGTGACAGAAAGACACTTGACTGACTGATGGGAGTGTTGGTCTACAAAGGATCTACCTGAATAGTTGCCACACTTGCCATATTTGCTAATAAAAGCCATGAAAATATTATGGTGTTTATATAGTACTTTTCCCTAGTATTTTATTATTATGTCTTAAATTTAAAATCCAGTAGAGTTAACATACACTGTTATATTAATTTCAGGGTACAATATGGTGATTCTTCCCTAGGACCTTTAAATATGTTATAATTCTCAATGTTCTTAGTTTGGGACATAACAAACATAAGGTACAAAGTCTCAAATAACCTAAAACTGAATAATGCCAGAAAATAGTTTATTTTATAGTCTCTTTTACCATGTAAGTTTTTCAACAGACCTAAAAATCCAGTATGAATGTGTTTTTTTTTTTTAAGTTTTATTTATTTTTCTTTTAGTAATTTCTACACCCAACACAGGGCTCAAACTCATGACCCTGAAGACCAAGAATTGCATGCTCCTGTGACTGGGCCAGCCAGGAGCTGCCAAATGTGCTTTCTTACATATTAACTATTTCCTGTGTACAAAATGTCTGCATGTAATCCTACACCTAAGTCAAACTTACTGTCACCCATCCTAACAGCATATATTTTTATTACTTTTATAACTGGCGCTGTCTTTAATGTGCCAAAACAAAGGCCTATTTGTCTTAGACCAAAAACTGTTTGTAGTTTAGTCTGTGTCACCAGTACAGTGAAAGGTATTTTTTCTCCAAATTCAGTACATTCAGTATGATTGGTAAGCAATGGTCATTATCATCAACTCTCGATTGCATAATAAACTAAATGCGGATCAGACACTTATTTGACTGGATCATAAAATCTCTCTTTGACAATTTCATCCTTCAAAGTCTCTCCATTGACCTGCCTACCTTTTTGCTCTTTGGAAAGCTGCTCGGCTTGGTCCCAAATTTCGGTGGCATAGAGGAAGTTGGACGTAACCTGAACATAGCTGGCTGCCATCTGGTGGATCCTCTGTGGAATGGTCACCGAAGAACCACTTGCTGAAGCACTACTGGCCCCAGAAGAATAATTTCCTGAATTGCCTGGCGACAGCTTTGGAGATACAGGGGAAGGCATCCCAACAGCTTTGCTACACACAGAGAAACAGGAAGCTTATTCATATGAATATGGTGAATGTGATGAAACCAATGTTCTACTGGCTCTTCTTCCATGAAAGCTTTTAAAATTTAAAGATTCTTTTAAACTAGAAGAGTTCCCAGAGAAGTACAATTCCTTCTAAGTAAGTACTTAGCTCACTAAAGCCCATGGTGAATCAGCCTATCTAGACTCTTTGTTTTAATAAATGTAATAAATAATAAATCCCACCTTTTGACGGAAAAGAAGGAAGGAGATCACACACCTTGTTAGAAGCACTTCAAAGACTTAGAAGTTAGATCACCTCACTCCCAGCTCAACACACTTTCCATCTATTCTGGCACATAATAGGTACTTTTCTAGTTGTTTTATAGAAAGTTGGGTGGAATTTGCAATTTAACACAAGAAAATTGTGGTAGTAGAGAGGAACATCTTATTTTGAACTCCATTTCAGGTATTTTCCTAGTTTAAACAAGTTATTCAAAGCTGACAAAGAGGTACAGATTTCTCAATCAACTGCAATTATTTCAAGCTTCCTGTCAATTAAATCTTTCTCAGGAAACACATGTTGAACTCTGACAGGTACATTTCAGCAGTACTAAAATTTGTGGAAATGCCAAAGACCGTTAAAAAAAAAAGGAAAATCAAACAAAAGTTGGGGGGGGGGAAGCTATTTGTTAAGAATATTTTTATCTTCACTTTTAGCACTAGAAATTTGATTAAGAAAATACACAAGGGCAAAGACAGAAAGTCAGTTAAGATAAAAATAATAACTAAGTAGATAAACTTACAAAAAAAGCTTTCATGGCAATTTGCCTCCTTTTGGTGGGGGTGACACAGGAAGGGAGGAAAAGTCACAATAATCCCATTGTGATAAAAACCCAAGTAGGTGTGGAAATTAAACTATGAGAAGGACTGAGGTGCTATTAAAAAAACTCAAGATGGGGCGCCTGGGTGGCTCGGTCGGTTAAGCGTCCGACTTCGGCTCAGGTCATGATCTCACGGTCTGTGAGTTCGAGCCCCGCGTCGGGCTCTGTGCTGATAGCTCAGAGCCTGGAGCCTGTTTCCGATTCTGTGTCTCCCTCTCTCTCTGCCCCTCCCCTGTTCATGCTCTGTCTCTCTCTGTCTCAAAAATAAATAAACGTTAAAAAAAAAAAAAATTTAAAAAAAACAAAACTCAAGATTTCTCCAGGTGAAATATCCCCTTCTCTACTCTTTCTAAGATTATGCTCATTACCATATTTTCAACTTAGTAAAAATAAACAGAAAAATGAAAACTTTAAAAAATACTTTATTAGAAATAGTTGTAATTTTTAAAGAATTGTCATCTTTCCATTTTTGGAAATTAGACCTTACCACCCATTCCACTTTTACAAACAAAAATAAATAATTGTGTCACAAAAAATACTTTATAGAATAAAATTTACCTACCTTCCCAAGCCAGGTGATGGTGCTTGAGAATTATTGTAAGAATTCTGTGGAAAAAATAAAATGTATTTAATTAAAAAAAAAAAAATCACACAACTTCTGAAGTACTACAGATATTCAAAAGCACTGGGCCAGAACTGACCTTAAGAATCTTTACAAATTTAAGAACCTAAAATGTAAGAGCAAGAGAGAGAATGTATGTGTGTGTAAATGTGCAACAGAAAAACAATACTTAGGTGACAGCTGGGGGTTCTGAAAGACTTGAGAGAGAATTCTCAGAGAAGAGCGGAGTCATACTATGTGCAAAGGCTGCATGAAAGTGAATGGATGTAACCCACAGTTTCTCTGGAGCAGAGGTTTAGATAAGGAACTAGAAAGAGACCTTGATGACTTTGAGGTCAGGGTAAGAAGCTTGGACCTGACCTTGAAATCAACAGTAAGCTACTGAAGGGTTCTAACTCAGAACCAGGGCAGGATTTTAAGAAGATTTATGTGGTGCTGGCAGGAAAAAACATAGATAGTTTAGGAAACAAATGTAACAGTGTAAGGAAGGGTGGCAGTAAAACAGAATACCATTTGCAATGTATAAATTAGGTTTCATTATAAAAAGAGGCTACATCCCCTGAATTATTAGTAAGTGCTATTGCATATGGCTACACAGGTTCTACAATCAGATATATGTAGATTTAAAAACTTTTTAAGAAATCTCAAACCTATTTGAAAGTTCACCGACAGTAAGTAGCTCTACCCTTGCTGTGGCAGGCAAGACATGAAGGCACTTTTGGGGTTGGGATAGGAGACTTTACAAATTTTGTGTCCTAGAACATGGACCATCCTCTTTTTCACACTTACCTTCAGGTGCTCTGTCAGTGTCTTTGAGTACTTCAGAGCATTTTCCTTCTTCAGTTTGAACAGCCTCAGGTACAGCAAAGACTGGCATCGCAGGCTGGCCAACGGAAAAGGGCAGCTTATTTACCAGCACAGCAGACTCTGGCTATATCTGCACAGACAACTTTTGTATCGTGCCAAGAGCACAGGACTGGCTAATGTGAACAGACCATGGCATAAGTGTCAACGACACTAACCCTGAGGCAAAACTGGAAGATGTGCTCTTTATGGTACACACCTCAAGGAAGGGAAGAGACTGAGGACTAGTCTCCTGTTTGCTGACATTCAAAAATCAAAACCTCACCCATGAGACACCAACATGTCATTGCAACACATGCATTAAAAAAATCACTGAGGAGCAGAATCTCTAGATCCAATTATAAATATCTCATACTAAACAACAAAAACCAGGGAACTCCACTATGCATAGTACAACTCTGCTGCAACGCAGGTAAACCTTACTATGGCTGACCAAAGCCCTGCACGGTCACCAATGTCTACCACTCTAGTCACTTTCACTTCTCACTGGTCTTTTTAGTTCCTTGATAGTTTCCTGTTTCCTTCCACCACACACCTCTTGCACATGTCCCCTCTACCTGAAGATAACGTGTCCCTACACCCTATTCTCTTATATATACTTTTCTTTCCAAGTACTGAATTCATATACTTGTCTGATTATTTAATTTCCGTCTCCTGACACTAGACACCAGACTCCATGACAAAGAAGACTGTGCCACTTTATCCACACTACATTCCTAGCTATTAAGCCCAGTGCCAGGTAAAGTAAATGCTTTTAACAAACAAATTGGTAATATCTCCCTGGGAGCAAGCCAACAAGCCACATTCTTTATTCTGAGCAAGCTAAACATTTGCTCCCTAAGGAAAGGTATATTGAGGAAAGGTATGTTGAGTAACAAGAGAGGATACCGAAAGAAGCGCCTGGAAAAGGGACGATGTGAGACAAGGAGAGTTCTACTCTACCAAGGATTTGCCAGGAGGGCAATGGATCAGAGACTGACAAAAAGTTAAATCTTTCCGTAGGGATTTTGAGTTATTTTCTACTTTACCCATTGAGATTTATGAGTGGGTTACAAAAGGTCGATTCAAGGATAACTTTCCGAAGGGCATAACAGCATAATTTGCTCTGGAACCGCCTGTCATCTAGCAGAGGCTGGAACCCAACACCTACCAAAGTACTGTGAGCCTTTTATCTGCAGCTGTAGCATCAGGTGCCAAGTAATTCTTTAGCTTCATAGTGTACCTGTGAGTTAAAACAACAAACAGATGACACAAAACATAATATTCCCCTTTATCTAATGACTTCCTTGGTCCTCAGAACATTAGAACCCAACTTCAATAAAGGCAAAAATACCCCCTGAAGTATCTAATTCTCTGTATCCAAGAACAATAAAGGATTAAGCATCCTCTTTAGCTTTACTGTATACAGCTACATCAGCCCCTTCCAAGATGAACCAAAGAAATACTATTGCCAATGACGTGGCAGCAAATTTTCCCACTTACTTGATGAGCTCCACTGTCTCTGAATACATAGGGAATGGGGATTTGGATTCCTGAGCATTTTTCTCTAATGCATTCCCACATTCAATGAAAGATACCACAGCATCAAGATAGTATACAGCTTTCTCAAACCTATCAGACTGAAGAAAGGAGAATAAAGGTAATGAGAAATACACTGATGTACTATGAGAGCAAACCACAAATGAAGATTTAAGTTAATTTGATTAACTTAAATAAATGTGAGAATGTTTACATACCAATGCATCTGCATTGTGCTTCAGCTTTTTTGCTTCTTGTAAATAATGGTCTGCTGAATAATTTCTGCAATGTAAATTTTTATAGTAAATGGAACAGTAAATATTTTTGTAAGATAAGACTTTCCATTTTAGTCTCTAGCATCCCTCAGTTTTCATATCCCCAAGTAAAGAACATGACCTGCGACTAAACATCCAATTCAGGTTTTTCTGACAAATGCTTTTCTTGGGTTAAGAGCATGAATTGTTTCGGCCAACTCATGGCAGATTTTCTACTTAGGGAAACAGAAATCAAGCTCCCTAGTATTAGATACTAATTTACCCAAGTTGTTTGAAAGATTCAGAATGAACAGATGCCTTTCGAATCAAAATCTAAATGTTCTGTGGATTACAACACAAGTATGAATTCTTCTGTTCACTGATAGGATTTTAAACAAGTTTCTTACATGCTGACTGGAATGATTTCTCCAAAGCATAAGAAACATTTATCTCACCTGTCGTCAAAGGCAAGCTTCGTTCTCCGAGGCTTAGAGGCATCAGGAGTTGGTGTAGAGGAAGGACAGTTAGAAGAGCTATTTGGAGCCTTTTCCTAACCAAAAAAATATATAATGTTGAAAAAATACGTATGTTGAAAATTCTGAGGTGATTAAAGTTAAACTGGAAGTATTTCTTGAGCCACTAGTTAAAAGTATAAAAAATTCCACTGCTGTAATTAATTTCTTTGCTATAATCATTTACAATTTCACAATGTAAAAGTCCTTTTTAACAGAATGGGTCCACTTTATATAAACAAAAACATTCATTCTAATAGCAAAGTCTACTATTACCAGGCAATGACTGAACTAGACACTTGTTGAAACATATGGAAGACACAAACCTACTATCAAAATAGTAGTAGTGCTTAAGACAAAATTTACTGATAATTACTGGTCACTGAAAACAGCAATAATATCATCTAACATTTACTATGTGCTTACTACTTACCAGGCACTAAGTACTTAGGCCAGTCATTAAGATTTCAACAACCTTATGGAATGTGTATTGCTACTGGGACAGAATAAAAAGCAGTGTCAAGGAGGGTAACTCACCCAAGTTCAAACAGCTTTTAAGTGGCATTCCCGGAATCCAGGTCTGTCACATTTTATTTTATTCATTTTTCAGAGTCTTTTTTTTATGTTTATTTTAGTTATATTTTGAGAGAGAGGGAGAGGGAGAGACAGAGTGGTGTGCGTGAGCAGGGGAGGGGCAGAGAGAGGGGGAGACAGAGAATCCCAAGCAGGATCTCTGTACTGTTAGTGCAGAGCCCACGCAGGGCTCGAACTCATGACCCTGAGATCACGAACTGAGCCGAAATCAAGAGTAAGTGCTTAAATGACTGAGCCACCAGGCACCCCTGAAGCAGTCCCATTTTACAAGTCTAGGCTTCTTAACTTTATTCTACCCTCTATCAATATAGCCCTTTATGCGGGGCCTTTGATCCTGTCTTCCCAACTACTTCCCTATACACATTTTTCCATAATAAAACATAATAAGTTAATAAGTAGATAGATAAGTAGATAAATAAGTAGAATTTATCCTACAAATGGATGAATGTTCCAACATTAGTAAACCCAATTAATATATAATTTTACCGCTTGTGCTTAAAAATCTACTGAAAATGAACCATGTAACCTAACCATTTCTTTTTTCTTAAATGATAATAGCTTTTCAGTTCTACCCAATACAGCATGCACCTCAAAGAATTAAAATAATCATTATGGTGATGATGATATATGATGATGTATCTCAACTCAAAAAAACCTGGCAGAACTAGAAGAAATAAACAAATCTTGTATGTTTGTGGAAAAAGGAACAAGAGGACAAAATGACCAAAATATCAACATAAAGAAGGTCTGAAAACAGGATTAATCAATGTGAATTACACAGATTCCTTGTCCACAATATATGCAGAATAGACATTCTTTTGTAGTAAATACAGAACTACCATATACTATACTCTCATAAAGCAAATCTTTTTTTTAATGTTTACATTTTTGAAAGAGAGAGAGCAAGTGCACAAGTAGGACAGGGGCAGAGAGAGAGGGAGAGAGATCTGAGGCAGGCTCCACCCTAACAGCAGAGAGCCTGAAACAGGGCTCAAACTCACGAACTTTGAGATCATGAATTAAGCTGAAGTCAGACGTTTAGCCAACTGAGCCCCCAGGCATCCCTCTCATAAAGCAGATCTTAACAAATTTCAAAAGACTGCTACCATGCAGACAATTTTCCAGCCCCAATGCAATTAATGTAGCAACACTAACCAGACGATAACCAGCAAATCTCCATGTTTGGACATTGATTAATCCACTTTTAAAGAACTCTAGTGTCAAAGATGAAATCACACTGGAAATTAGAAAAAATTTTAAACCGAGTTATAAAATCATTCCATATCTTCTAGGATGCACATATACAGTAAAGGAAAATATATAGCTTAACTGCTTATGTTAGAGAAAGAAAAAAGGCTTAAACTTAATTTAAAAATTAATGAGCTAAGTTTCCATCTTTAAAAGTCAGTGAACAGAGGGGCACCTGAGTGGCTCAGTTGGTTAAGCGTCTGACTTTGGCTCAGGTCATGATCTCGCAGTCCGTGAGTTCAAGCCCCATGTCAGGCTCTGTGCTGACAGCTCAGAGCCTGGAGCCTGCTTCAGATTCTGTGTCTCCCTCTCTCTCTGCCCCTCCCCCACACATACTCTGTCTGTGTGTGTCTCTCTCTCTCAAAAATAAATATTAAAAAAAAAAAAGTAAACAGAGGGAGCCTGGGTAGCTCAGTCAATAAAGCATCTCACTCTTGGTTTAGGCTCAGGTCTTGATCTCACAGTTCATGAGTTTGAGCCCAGCATTGGGCTCCGAGCTGACAGGGGGAGGAGGGCCTGCTTGGGATTCTCTCTTTCCCTCTCTCTCTGCTCCTTTGCTTGTGCTCTCTCTCTCAAAATAAATAAACTTAAAAAAAAAAAAAAACCCTCAGTAAACAGAACAGCAAAACAAAAAGAATAAGAAAGGAAATCATAGACTAAAAATTAACAAAATAGAAATAAAAAGTAAACCACAGAGAATCAACAAAAACAAAGGCTCTTTTTTTGAAAAGACAAGTAAAACTAATAAGCCTCTGATGATACTAATCAAGGGGGAAAAAAAAAAGAAATGGCATACAGAACTAATATCAAGAACAAAAGAGAAACATAAGAGATGTTACAAATACCAAAAGCATAAGAGAATGTAATCAACAACTTTATGCCAACATATTTCAAATATTTGATAATAGGAGCAAATATGTAGAAACACAAAAATTATATGTAATTTTGTTTTTCCATATTATCTAATTATTCTTAAAGTGATAACAAGAAAAAGTACATTTTCTAACTAAATTACAGATTCTTTTTATTAAAAAAATTTTTTTTAATGTTTATTTATTTTTGAGATTGAAAGAGAACACAGACAGAGGAAGGGCATAGAGAGAGGGAGACACAGAATCCAAAGCAGGCTCCAGGCTATGAGTTGTCAGCACAGAGCCCGATGCGGGGCTTGAACCCACGAACCATAAGATCATCACCTGAGCTGAAGTCAGAAGCTTAAACCGAGTGAGTCCCCCAGATGTGCCTATAGAGTGTTCTTTAATAAACCCATATATAATTGCCTAAATTGGAAATTGCCAAGACTAACATTAACGATTTTAATAACTGTTAAAAATGCCCTAAGGTGTTGGAATCAAAGTGGTCAGGACCTATATTTTATATTTTGTCACCAACAACAGAATACCAAATAACTACACTTGATCCAACAAATATTTCCTGATTACCCAGTAAGTTAAACAATGGAGAAAACACAAAATAAGATACAAATCCCTGCTTTCAAGGACCTGACAAACCAACAAGGAAGACGTAAGAGTTTTTACCTATGAGATCACAAAAGCCACATGAGTGGGTGAGCTCACTTAAAGAGTACATTTAAAAAGAGAGAGGTAAGAGGTTTCAAGAAATAAGCATACAGACCTCAAATCCTACAGCTAAAGGATGGAAAATAGAAAAAGAGCCAGTCAGCAAGTTGACACAGAAGTGGGACGGTGAAGGAGGTCAAGAGGACAGTCAGGTCCCTTAAGGACACTAGGACTAATACTCTAAACCATTACAGAAGGGTGTCCAACTGCGGAAAAAGTCTTCTGTATATATCTCAATTTCAGATGTTGTTCACAATTAAAATTACCTCAATTTCAAAGACTTAACTACTACATTTAATAAGCACAAGTAACTACTTTTAATGCAATTTTTTCAACTCTCAAACTTTTGCCTACTCAAGTCACAAACAACAATCCAGTGAACTATATTCTTAAAAATCTATGTATTTGGGGGCGCCTGGGTGGCTCAGTCGGTTGAGCATCCTACTTCAGCTCAGGTCATGATCTCGCAGTTCGTGAGTTCAAGCCCTGCATCGGGCTCTGTGTTGATAGCTCAGAGCCTGGAATCTGCTTTGGATTCTGTGTCTTCCACTCTCTCTGCCCCTCCCCTGCTCACACTCTGTTTCTCTCTCTCTCAAGAATAAATAAACATTAAGAAAAAAAATCAAGGTATTTTCTTAATTTTGTCAGAGTTTGCTCCCAATCAAAACAGTTCAGAAAGTAATGCAAATAACCTCGTAAAAAAACTGAGGGTAAGATTCTAATAAGGTATAGCCTTGAGAAAGCTTCTATGATCCAATTCTCCATCCATGAACATTAAGAATATTCCCCTATAGGGCACCTGGGTGGCTCAGTCGGTTAAGCATCTGACTCTGGCTCAGGTCAAGATCTCATGGTTCGTGGGTCTGGGCCCCCGTGTCTGGCTCTGCACTGACAGTGCAGAGCCTCTTTGGGATTCTCTCTCTGCACCTCCCCCACTTGCACTTACTCTCTCTCTCTCAAAATAAACTTAAAAAAAAAAAAAAGCCCTATGTTATGATCATGCTCTAGGAATAGTTCCAATGCTAATTTACCTAAAGAATTTCCTTCATGAATCAAAGCCAAATTAGTTGCCTTATCACTTTATGTAATATAACTTGCTTGTAAAATCTAATTCTAAAAAATCCAAAGCCAATTCCAAACTATACACAATCGATCATAGCAAATGGAGTGATTTATAATTAGATCATAATCAGCTACTTTCTTCCAAAACCAACTTTTCCAATTAAGCGTTTGTCTTAATTAATATGCATGTTGGCAGATGACTTATTGCTTTCACGGTCTGAGATCACCGCATACGTTCATTATCAAGATTATGACATTTTGAGATGAAAACACATAGGCCTACAAGTTTAAGGAGAGGTTTACAAGATTTTCAAAGCACAATGTCACCTTGGAGAATTCCTATGACAATGGGATTGCTTTTCAAAAGGCTCAGGCCTCTAGTGGCTTACCTTGACCTCCTTAGAGCTGGTGGAAGTCTTCCCTTCAGTCTTCTTCTGCTTTGATGTGGAGGAACTGTTTTTGCTGCTGCCACTATTCTCCTTGTTGCTGTTATTACTTGACTTTAAAGAAGATGACTGACTAATAGTCCTCTTCCGAGAGCCATGCTCTGTTTTTGGATCTTTTGAAGGAACGGGTCCAGCAGGAGAAGGCAACAAATCCTTTTCTTTTGCAGCACTTTGCTTAGTTGACCTGCCAAACCAAACAAATGCCCTTATTTCTCCACAGTCATGTAGCTGTGATGGATTTTTTTCTATTTCTCTCTGTCTGCTTTCAAGACAAATTTATTTTTCCCTGAGTTAATTAAAACACATGATTTCTATGAAACAAAATAAAAGTGTACATTTCATGAGGACAGGCCATCTCATGTGTTTTCCACCCTCTGGTTGTATACCCAGCGCTTAAATCTTGGCCTGCCACACAGCAAGTATTCAATAAATACTGATTACATAAATGAGAAGATGAACGATGAAGATATTAATAAGTTCCTAAGTTAGAAATTGGTCTCTTGCAAGTTACAGTTAAGCTTGTCATTTAGCCAGAAAGTGGTAACACTTTAGTTTAATTCTTAGCCTATATTCAACCCTACTCCACTAAAGAAAGAAGAACAGACTGAATCTTAAAAACTTTCTGACCCAATTAGCTAAAAATAAAATCTCCCACTAGCTGGTATATGTATACATATGCATGGATAGGACATATACTTACTAAAAGGAACATTCTAAGAGCACATAAGAGCACATCGGGAAGTACACAACAGCAAATGACATACACATATTAACACACATGTAACATGTTTGGGGGACATACTCTCTGTTGCTGGATGGCTTGTGACCTGCTGAATTCTTGTCCTCTGTTTTGGGTTTCTTGCTGTCATTGGCTCGGTTATCATCTTCATTCTGGGTGAAAAATAGGAAAAAAGCAACTACTACATTTGATTTTTATTCACCTAATTTCAGTTTCCAGCACAAGTCACCCTCAAATAGTTCATCCCTGGTAAGTTTCAAAAAGAAAAGAAATAAGAAGTGAAAAAATTCATGTAAGCCATGCTAAATAAACTGAGTTTCAAGGTGGAGAAGTCTCCTATTTAGATAAACAGAGCCCAAACACTGAAATACATTTCCTATAGAGTCTTGAGATGACATCTTTTTATCCTAATGATTTTGCAGGAAGAATGAAATTATAATTGAGATATAACTCACATACAATAAAATCCACTCTTTAAAGTACACAATTCAATGACTTTTAGTATATTCACAGAAGTGCACAACCTTACCACAAATAATTCTAGAACATTTTCAACATCTCAAAGACCCCTCTACCCTATAGCAGGCATTCCCCCCATTCCCTTCACTCTAATAATCGCTGATCTATGTATTTCATCTTTATAGATTTGCCTATTCTAGACATTTTATATAAATGGAATCATATATGTGGTCTTTTGTGTCTGCCTCCTGTCACTTAGTATATTTTTAAAGTTCATCCATGCTTTAGCATGTAACAGTACTTCATTTGTTTTCATACCTGAATATACTCCATTGTATGCATATACCACATTTTATCTACCCATTCATCACTTAATGGCCATTTGAGTTGTCTCCACTTCTTGGCTAATACAAACAATACTCCTGTGAACATTCAAGTATAAATTTGGGGGTAGACATGTTTTCTTTTCTCTTGGGTATATACTTAAGTGGAATGGACTGGAATTTTTGGGTCATAAAGTAACACTGGGGTGCCTAGGTGGCTCAGCCAATTAAGTATCCGACTTCGGCTCGGGTCATGATCTCACATTTCGTGGGTTCAAGCCCCGCGTTGGGCTCTGTACTGACAGTTCAGAGCCTGGAGTCTGCTTCAGATTCTGTATCTCTCTCTCTCTCTCTCTCTCTCTCTCTCTCTCTCTGCTCCTCTTCTGCTTGCACTCTCTCTCTCAAAAATAAATAAACATTAAAAAATTAAAATTAAAAAAAATTAAGTAACACTACCTTTAACTTTTTGAGGAACTGCTGAAACTGTGTTCCAAAGTGGCTACACATCATTTTATATTCCCACCAGCACCATATAAAATTCTAACTCCTCCACATCTCTGCCAATACTTGCTACTGTCCATATTTTTTATTATAGCCAAACCTGATGATTTTGAAAGACTCTTTTTGCTAAAACTAAAGCTATTAGCCTATCTATAATTACCAAAGCTACTTTCCTGAGTGATTGTAAATTTTCTTACTGCTTCAAATATCAGGGCCCAAGATTGCAAACATTCTACTGTAACAAAGAAATCTGTTCCCTTACACAAAAGATTGAAAGTGGACACATAAAAACACGAGGGGGCGCCTGGGTGGTTCAGTTGGTTAAGTGTCCAACTTTGGCTTGGGTCATGATCTCTTGTTTATGATATGAGTTTGAGCCCCAACGTGTGGCTCTCTGTTGTCAGTGTGGAGCCTGCTTCGTATCCTCTGTCTCTCTCTCTCTCTGCCCCTCCTCCCTTGCTCGCACACATGCTATCTCTCAAAAATAAATGAACATTAAAAACAAGACAAAACCAGGGGCACCTAGGTGGGTCAGTCGGTTGAGCGGTTGGCTTCAGCCCAGATCATGATCTCACAGCCTAGGAGTTTGAGCCCCGCATGGGGCTCTGTGTTGACAGCTCAAGAGCCTGGAGCCTGCTTCACATTCTGTGTCTCCCTCTCTCTGCCCCTCCCACGCTTGCACTGTGTCTCTCTCTATCAAAAATAAATAAACATTAAAAACAAAACAAAACAGGGGCGCCTGGGTGGCTCAGTCGGTTGAGTGGCCGACTTCGGCTCGGGTCATGATCTCGCGGTCCGTGAGTTCGAGCCCCGCGTCGGGCTCTGTGCTGACAGCTCAGAGCCTGGAGCCTGTTTCAGATTCTGTGTCTCCCTCTCTGATCCTCCCCCGTTCATGCTCTGTCATTCTCTGTCTCAAAAATAAATAAACGTTAAAAAAAAAACAAAAAAAAAAAAAACAAAAAACATGAGAAAAATAATCTAAATCCATCATTACTCTTAGCTGGGACTCCTCTCAGTACCATCTGATTTATCGTCAGAAACTACCCCTGACAATTTTACCAAAGTCAGGACACTCAAAAAACCATTACTAAGTTTCCGAACTTGATTCTGATTTTATAAAATCAAAATCTGACTTACAGGTATTGATATAAAAAAACTTGGGGGGCTCCCAGGTGGCTCAGTCAGTTAAGCATCTGACTTCTGACTTCAGCTCAGGTTATGATCTCAGGGTCATGAGATTGAGCCTCGTGTCGGGCTATGTGCTGAGCATGAAGCCTGCTTAAGACACTCTCCCCCTCTCTCTGCCCCTCCCCTGCTCTCTTAAAAAAAAAAAAAACAACCAAAAAAACAAAACTTGGGAGGAATATAACATGCCAATGAGATGTGGGGAAGGGGAGGAGTATGGAGAATTTCTTTTAGAGAAGGGGATTTTGTTGTAAGTTATATAATGTAGAATTTTAAACAAGAGTAAAAAGGACATTACATATTCTATCTCTATATTATATCAAATCTCATAACATGTAATACTTTTTAAGCATAAAAGGACCATTTTTTAGTTCCATAAGAAGCACCTTAGTGTTCTAAAGAGCAGAGTCCATCATTTATTTATAAGCTCTTATTTCATGTAATTCTATGAATTAAATCCCAAGTCCAGCAATCTGAGGTTGCAGCTCTACAGTGGCAGCAGCCCTAAACTTACTGGTCTAAAAAGCTTCCCTATACTACAATAATGGAAACTCATTAGCTATAGCACTGAAAATAGTAAGCTTCAGTTTTCTAGAAATTCATATTTTTATAAATCGTATTATTTTTGAAGATTAAAAAAAAGGGTATTATTCTAGTTTGTCCAAATATGTATCATCATCTGCACTTCTGTACTGTGGTTTTAAGAAAAAAAACAGAGGAAAAACCTCCAGTTCACTCATTTTAAAAAATGCTTTATTCTTTCTATCCTCTGATGTGAGATTGCCACGGTCAACTGGGATTGGGGTTTTGCTCTGAGTCTACCTGGTAGACTGGGTGGCTCTACCTGAGCCTGAGTGGCTCAGTCAGTTGAGCGTCTGACTTTGGCTCAGGTCATGATCTCACTGTTTGTGGGCTCCAGCCCCGTGTGGGGCTCTGTGCTGACAGCTGAGAGCCTGGAAACTGCTTCCAATACTGTGTCTCCCTCTCTCTCTGTCCCTCCCTCCCTCTCTCTCTCAAAAATAAATAAACATTCAAAAGAAAATTTTTTAATATAAATCATTAAGATTTTCTTTCCTCTAAAAATGTCTCACTAGACCTGAAAGATCAAGCTGGTTTTTTCCCCAAAGAATCTGTCTATACACATAAGTTGTTCAGCTCTTTTCATTACATGTCATTATCCTCCAATCAAAGACATCTGTGAGTTTTCACACTTCCTCAGTTTAAAAAAGGTGACATTATATACTAAGCATCATCTCTAAATCCAAATTATCACAAAAGACTTTAAGGACAAGAGTTGGCCATGTGCCAGCAGATGTGCTTAGTTTTAAACCTACAGACATAGGTGGTCAAAAAGGAAAAAAAAAGCTGGGGCACAGGTATGTACAGAGGATTGGTGAAATTCTTAAGAATTTGTCCAAAATTGATGAGCCCATTTTTTATCTGGAATTAGTAATTTAAAGAGTGTGACTTGGTCTGGGTGTAAGATAGAAGAGAGTGTTACAGAATGTGACAGCCTGGGGGCACCTGGGTGGCTCAGTAGGTTAAGCGTCCAACTTCTGCTCAAGTCATGATCTCGTGGTTTGGGAGTTTGGGCTCTGCTTCGGGCTCTGTGTGGACAGCTCAGAGCCGGGAGCCTGCTTCAGATTCTGTGTCTCCCTCTCTCTCTACCACTCCCCTGCTCTCTTTCTCTCTCAAATATACATAAACATTTAAAAAACATTTTTTTTAAAGAGAATGTGACAACCTGGAAAATATATATCCCAACTAAAGACATTTAAAATCAAAATTTTAACAATGTTGTGAAGGCCTGTTTGCAATCCCTGCTTCACTCTCATCTATACGCTGGCCAGTACATACTCTGAAAAGAAGCACTGGCTCATTTCTTACTTGATCAGAAACTATCCTGCTTCATTAAAGGAGCCAGGCAGAGGCACAGTGGTCCTGAAGGACTGTTCTGTCTGTAGCTTCACTTGGGTCTTGGGCTTCCCCTCTATTTTCTCTCACAGCTATAACTCAACTAGGTATCTTCTGGCTTACCGAGATTTCCACTGCATTTCAGGTTCTGATGTTTAAAAACAAAACAACAACAAAAACCCTTTACAAACCTTATGTTTCCTCTTGCCTTTGTTGGAAACTTTTTCTGAGGCTTGTTTCTGAGCCTCTCTTGTGTGCTTTTCTGGCACATTTTTCTTTTCCCCCTTGGGTGGCTCTGTTTCTTTGTAAGGCTTTCCTGGTATTCTGGTCAAGAGATTCAGGTCAATCTTCACAATAAGTGGATACCTGTCATCAGGCTCACTGAGGGGTGAAAGAAGTTCCTTCTCTTCCATAGGAGAGAACATTCGTTGCCGAAAAAAGCTATCTTCTTCCTCCACTGAGGAGGGTTTCACGGGAGTCCTGTTACTCTCAGGGTACTTAGGAGTTTGTGAGGAAGGAGGAAGGCTCTCGCTTTCATCCGAATCTGAGGATGAGGTATCTGTTTCTATGATTTCCCTTGATTTCTGGGAAGATTTACTCGTTGACTTGTATTTCTTTTTTTCTGCAGAAGGTCGAGGGGAAGATTTGGACTCCTTTTTTATATTGGGTTTCCTTGAGCCTTTGGTGGCTGCTTTGTGTCTGCTGGAAGGCATGCTGGTAGCCATGTCTACAGGGGTTTCACTTTCTATCTTCAGGCCTCCCCGGGGCTCTTCAGCAGCTGCCTTCTCAGCCTTTTTAGGTTGTTTTTTGCCTACAGTTCTCCTCTGTGTTGTACTGTCACTCTGTGCAGGGGACTTCTGCCTCCCGCGCCCACTTTCTGATCCCTTTTGGACAGTCTTGGAGTCTCGTCCAGGAGTAGCAGAACTTGTTTCTTTAGGTCCCCCTGGATCAGTGTAGCTATTCCCGGTGCCCTGTTCTCGGCCTTCCTTTTTATAGCCTTGAGATGAGGGGATGTTACTGTCCACAGAAGACGCTGGTGACACTTTATGTGGGTTCACTTTATTCAACCAATTATCAAGTTGCCATTTGTTTGTTGGTGGTGGTTCAGGCTGAAAAACAGAAACAAAAATACAATGTCTAAGAGCACAGAGCCATCTGTTTTTCATACTTTTGACTGAACTAAAGCAAAGGGCTGAATATTGACTATCAGAGCTCTCATCACTTGAATGAGGAGATAAGCTTAATGTTACAAATGGCCTTTAAACATTAAAGATTCCTGTCAGGAATCCAACTTCAAAGATAAAATTCCTAATCTAGACCAAATATTTATTCAAGTAACAAGGACACTGAAGTATCGAAGGTTCCTCCAAGATACACAGTTCAATTTCTTAACCTTCTTTCCTTCACTTTCTATATTTGACTCTTTTTTTTTTTTGAAAGACAGAGGGCACAAGTGAGCAAGGGGCTGAGAGAGAGAGGGGGCGGGGGGGAGGGAGAAGTTGGGCTCACTCGAAGTGGGGCTCGAGCTCACCTGATACAGGACTCGAACTGAGAAACCCTGAGATCATAACGTGACCTAAAGTCAAATCCTTAATGACTGAGCCACCCAGTGGCCAAATCTAGCCACCTAGATTTGAATCAAGTCTTAAATGGCCATCAACAGAGGCCATGAGAGACCCATGGAAGGTGGTACCCCTGTCTCCCTCTCACCTCAGGAGATGCACTCTGGGATGGCTCGTTTGCCTCACTGTCACTGGAACTACTTTCACTCTCAGAGTCAGATCCAGAGCTGCTTTCAGATCCACTGTGGCTGCTAGAATCATCCCTGGAGTTATCTGCTCCTTCACTATTATGGTGTGATGGTTCAGAGTTACTAAAAGAAAGAAAACATATAAATGAGAAAGTTGGGGTTTTTTTTCCCACAATGACAACAGGAAAACATCCAAATCTGAAAACCAACTTTATAAAATGTTTACTGTTATATTGTTACAATTCTATGAATTCAGAACTTTATTTATAAATGAAATAAATACTTCATAAAAAGTTTCTAATATGCTGCTCAGCCACTGGTACTTACCTTTTAGAAACGGTTTTATTGAGGTATGATTTACATACCACAGAATTCATTCACGTTAAGTTTACAATCTGATGATATTTAGTTAATTTACACGGTTGTACAATCACCACCACAGTACTATTTACTGTGTGAGGTCAATTTTTTTTTTAATGTTTATTTATTTTTGAGAGAGACAGAGAGGGAGAGCGTGAGCAGGGGAGGGACAGAGAGAGAGGGAGACACAGAATCTGAAGCAGGTTCCAGGCTCTGAGCTGTCAGCACAGAGCTGGACACGGGGTTCCAACTAATGAACTGTGAGCCGAGCTCATGACCTGAGCCGAAGTCAGTCGCTTACCTGACTGAGCCACCCAGGTGCCCATGTAAGGTCAATTATTATAACACTACAATTCTATCAGGTAATTCCCACCTCTACAAATAAAACAAAATAAAAGGATGCATACCTTCCTGGTGTACTCCTTGGCATTGTCTTATCACAATCCTAAAAGTAAAACGAGAGGAAATCTGTGAATGAATAAACACTCTATCTGCTTAATGTGAACAATATTTGAACTCTTAACAGGAACACTAGCAGTTCTAATGTATGCATCAATGTTTACCTAACATTTAGGACATAATGTTTTTACCTAAAGAATAACTAATTACCAGGCTAAGATGAAAAGATTTGTTAATAGTTCTTGTCAACAATCTCATGCTTCATGAGTAAGTTCTGATCCACCATAAATATTAAAGAAGAGCCAATTAAAAAAAATGGAGATTTAAAGACAGAGCAGAAAAACAACATTACACTGGTCAGAAAGCAGTAAGGAACTTCTTTTAAATAAATGGCTCATGGGGCGCCTGGGTGGCTCAGTCGGCTAAGCATCCGACTTCGGCTCAGGTCACGATCTCACTGTCCGTGGGTTCGAGCACCGTGTCGGGCTCTGTGCTGACGGCTCAGAGCCTGGAGCCTGTTTCAGATTCTGTGTCTCCCTCTCTCTGACCCTCCCCCGTTCATGCTCTGTCTCTCTCTGTCGCAAAAATAAATAAACGTTAAAAAAAATTTTTTTTAAATAAATAAATGGCTCATAAATCTATCATTCAACCATAATTCTTATCAAATACAATGAAAACACACAGTGTACGAAACTGGCAAACTCATAAAGCAGTAGACATACCTGCTCCCCATCGCTGTCTTCACTGCTGCTTAGTTTTAAGTCATCTTTTAACATACTAAAGGGAAAATGCAGAAAGGATTAGTATTTTTGTAACAGTTTATCATGGCACACCAGAGTATTAAATATTTACTAACCATTCTAGAAATAATCACTGTGGTAGCCAAAGATTTAATTAAAAAACAAAGAAAAGAACCAGTAAATTTTACTCTGTTTTGGTTCACATCCAGAGTACAAAGTGAGAAAAGTAGGAATTTAACATTTTCACAAGCTCTCACTTTTCCGTAAGTAAAATGCATATCCTTCTTTTCTAATTAAATAAACCACATTCTACAACTTCTCTCTACTTGTTTTCTCTATTTTTCTCTAATTACATACACACACACACTCATTCATATTAAATCAAATTACCATACTCATACTCAACAGTCCACTAGAGAGATATAACTCCTAAAAAGAAGGAAGATAAAATGAAAATATCACCAATTCTCTTTCACTGTCCCTCATGTATCACAAAGAGATTCATACAACCAGGTAACTGTGAAAACCAGAACACTAAGTCAAAGTGCTAGTTCATAAATGTCTTGCTATGAAAGAAGAATGCCCTCTGGAAAAGTAACAATTTGGGGTAAAAACCTTACTTATAAAATAGAAATGACAGTGTGTGAATTAAAAACAAATTCCAGGTTCCAAACCCTCCTTCATCAAATTCAAATCAATTAAAAAAACATGAACTGACAATTTCTGAAATTCACTTTTCAAAGTAAAATTACAAATTTAAAATTGCCTAGAGGCTCCTGGATGGCTCAGTTAACCATCCGACTTTGGCTCAGGTCGTGATCTCGCATTTGTGGGTTCGAGCCCTTCGGTAGGCTCTGTGCTAACAGCTCAGAGCCTGGTGCCTGCTTCGGATTCTGTGTGTGTCTCTCTCTCACCCTCCCCCACCTGCACTCTGTCTCTCTCTCTCTCTCTCTCAAAAATAAACATTAAAATTTTTTTTTTCCTTAAGGCCGAAAAATCATAATTAAAATTAAAAATCTGAGTAATGACCCACAAAACACTCCTTGCCTTTTTACAGAAGAGCAAAAATTAATACAAAGCTTAGGGAAAACTACGACTATAAAAATGTTTAATTTCTCATTACCAGCAGTTCCATTACCTTTCTTCTTAAAATTTCATGACACTCTCCAATCAGTGGGAAGGAAATCTTCTTTCACTTCAGTAACTATTAATACTTTCCCTTCAAAAACTTCACCTGAGTTTCTAAATCTGACCCCAAATTCAGATTATCATATAAGAGATCACCTTGAAACAAAGTACCCAGATAATTACAGAATTATGAAAAATGTTTTAAGGCTGGCCTGGTTAAGCAGGACAGAAAAAAAGAGTTTTCTTTTGGACAAGGGCTTGGTGCATGTCTATGAATGACATCCTGTAAGGAAATGTACTTGCTCTGAATTCTCTCAGCCCTTATGATTTAATAATGGCAGCTCAATGAACCTGCTCACACATGTGGATATGTCAAAGCTTTTACCAAACTGCTCAAGGTCCTGCATGCTTTCGCTCCCTCCGCAACAAGAGATACACACATATATGGTAGGCCCTTATCAATTCTTTGCACATCAATAAGTATGATAAATATGAATATAATTTGAATTCTTTAACAGTGAGGGGGACTTGTTGCATTTCACATAAGTTATTCTCACTCAGTTCTTCCTCTGTTCAGCTGAAGAGGCTGAGGTTATCAAGACTGTATGTTGTAGTTTAGAAAGCTAGCACTGTGGCCACCATTTCTTTAGAATTTTGTTTTAATCATGGAGTTAACTTGTGGTCTCAGGAATTCAGGAGTTCACTTTTGAACCTGGAATTTATTATCACCCAATATACTAGCCTGATTACATTTTTTTTTTTTAAATTTTTTTTTTTTCAACGTTTTTTATTTATTTTTGGGACAGAGAGAGACAGAGCATGAACAGGGGAGGGGCAGAGAGAGAGGGAGACACAGAATCGGAAACAGGCTCCAGGCTCCGAGCTATCAGCCCAGAGCCTGATGCGGGGCTCGAACTCACGGACCAGGAGATCGTGACCTGGCTGAAGTCGGACGCTTAACCGACTGCGCCACCCAGGCGCCCCTAGCCTGATTACATTTTGATATATATTCCTGGTTCTACTAAAGAAGTAGGAAAACAAATATAGTACAAACTATGCTGATTTAATATTCTACATTTAGCAATTAAATGGAGGGCTTACAAAGAAGAATCCTGTATTTTTTGGTCTTCTTTATTAAAAACTATCAACCTACACACAAACACAAATACACACATCTCTAAGAGATGAGAAAAATCTGTAATCTCAGAGGAGGGGAAGACAAACTATGGCCCACAAGTCAAATAAAGACTACTACTTGTTTTGTAAAAAAGTTTTATTGGAACACAACGACACCCATAGTCTATATTTGCTTTCACGCTACAATGGCAGAGCTGGTTAGTTGGGACAAAAGCCATCTAGCCCCTAAATCCTAAAATATTTCACTATCTGGCCCTTTACATAAACATTTGCATACCCCTTCCTTAAAAGATTAAGGACACATTTCTAAGTGTTCTGGTATGCAGACACTACACATAGACTTTTAGCAAAACGGATAAACTTATTAAGCAATAAACTTACGATTTAGACTGGTGTCCATTTGAAGTTTTAGAAGAAGGATTGTATCTTTCTAGAACAAAGAGAATGCAGAAATTAGCAACTACAGTGTGGCTATTTAGATTGTAAAATATGTATCAGTATACCCTCAAAGAAATGTAAATCAAAACATTTAGAATTCTTCCTCCACCAAACTGGCAACACTTTAGAGTCCAATAATACAAGATTACTGGGGGAAACAGGTAAGCTCCAATGCTGCTTGTCCAACTATAAACCCATACAATCTTTTTGGCAGGCAATCTGGCAATATTATCTTTACTGATACTGTAAATGCACATATCCACTTTCGTAGCAATTATAATGAAAAAAATTTTTCCTTACAGGTATATCTGGAAAAATACATAAACACACACTGAAACACAGATGTTTATCATAATATGTTTTGTAACAGCAAAAACTGGAAACATCTATCGAGAGGAGAATAGTTAAATAAATGATGGTATTATCATAAAATACACAATTTTAATGTTAAAAAGAATGAGCTAATGTTAAAAGAATGAGCAAGAATTTATACTGATATAGACAGAGCTCTAAAATAAATTAAGTGAAAAATATAGGTAATAAAGAGTATGTGCAACTTATGATCTCATGTGCCAATACTGAGTTATAGGGGGAGGAGGACAGAACTAAGGAGGAGACATTCTGAAAAGTTGCTAAGAGAGAAAATGTAAACTTTCTGGCCTACGGCTATTTTCTTCATATCTTTAAATAGTGATAAAGATTCCTATAACTATAGTTTAAGGTAAAACCGAGAAGTGGATATACAAATAAAGTTTGCTAACATTAAAAAGGAATATTCTCCATAGTTTCGTCTCTTTGCTTTAAGACCTCTAAAGACAATAAACTAAGCATCAAAAAGTTCCACATTTTTATATCCCAAAACTGATTACCAATGTAAATCTACCTTATTAAAGAAGTTACTGTTCTTGGCAAAACCATTTACTTTATTATAGAGCTATATGAGGAAGCCCAGACATTCATAAGGTTCCTGGCCTTACCACTCATTAATTCACGTAACCATCATCTCTTGGGATCACATTTAAATTCCCTAAGGCTATCATCCCCTCAAGTTCTTCTCAGAAACAAAAAGACAGGAGGTAGAGGGGGATTCTGTAACACACAGAAGATTTTCGTCCCAGACCTAAAGGCCCAGGAAGAATAAATACAGACGTAGGCAGAGAAGAACTACAATAAGTGACAATGACCCTTTCCCTTGCATATAGTGTAACTCTCACAGAACCAACTATCTTCATGAAAGATAGAGAAAGAGAGAGGAATGCTCTTGGGTTTATGAGGTGTCCATCAAACTGAATTCATGAACTCTGAACTTATTGCTTCAAGAAATACTTAGTCAATTTGATCTCCAATGATCTATAATTCTTCATTTTAAAAAATGTTGATTTATTTTGGGGGGAGGAACAGAGAGAGGGGGGAGAGAGAGAATCCTAAGCAGGATCCATGCTGTCAGCGCACAGCCTAAAGTGGGGTTCGATCCCACGAACTGTGAGATCATGACCTGAGCTGAAATCAAGAACCGGACGCTCAACGACTGAGCCACCCAGGTGCCTCTATAATTTTTCATTTTTTAAATGTACCAAGATTCAGTTTAACTCATTACAAACTGGGATAATAACTCATTACAAACTCAGATAATAAAAACTGGGATAAGACACGTGAACGAATTATAAAACCAATATATGATGTGACCATGAAAAATGAATGCTCAATTAACAGCTTAACATGAAAACCAAGAAGAAAAAAAATACTCACTTTGTTCTCCAGGGCCAAAATTGGACTGCTGAGATTCCTAAGGGACACAAAATTATATAGTGATATTAAGAGAAGGGTTCATTAGTAAAAAATGCTTTAAACTAAACTATTCAATTCCAGCTAATTCAATGAAAGATCCTGTTGAGTTCCTAAGAATGCATAAAAGACAAAACACAAATAATTTAATGATCCCATCTAATCAGCCTCAGCAATTGTTCTGGTCAGTAATGAACTCTCCCAGAGCTGAACACAAAAAACATCAAGCTACCTAATAGTCTACCTTTATTATTCATTTCTTTTCAGCAGCATCCATGGTCCTCATATCATAATTTAGAGCTTCGGGAAAGCAAATTATTTCCATTTAAGATTCTTGGTCTTAAAATGTTTAATTAAAAAAAAGTAATACTAAAAACCTCACACGGTCATTCACATGTCACTATATTGCCTTGCTTTTCCCACTCCCAATATTTTACACACAATTAGCAACTTGAGGAAAAGACTGTCATATACCACTCTGTAAGCCATACACTAGTACAATGTCTGGCACTCAGGAAGCACCAGTAAAAAGAAAGCCAAAATCTCACTGTCAGTGAAAGAAACATGCCTTTCCAAACTCAACTTTCATAATCAGAAAACCTTTTTCACACATGGAAATTGTGCATTTTTCTAGGTTAAGTCTTTGGAACACAACATTATTAAAATTGTGTTTAATTGTGTTTGGAACACAACATGTATTAAAATTACACAAACATCCCTAAAAGCCCACTTAAAAATGAGCAAAATCTTGCTTTAATGACAGAATTACCTGTGAAAGAGAAATCCACATAGTATGAGTGCTAAAATACAGTTTTGTTGTTAAAAATAATACTGTAAACCTACACCTATGGTCAAATGATTTTCAACAAGTATTCCAAGACCATCTATAAGGGAAATGACAGTCTTTTCAACAAATGGTGTTAGGACAACAGACTAGACATAAGCAAAAAAAATGAAGGTGGATGCTTACCTTAGCCAATATAAAAAAAATAACTCAAAATGGATCAAAGAACTAAATGTAAGAGCTCAAACTACAAAACTCTTAGAAAACTTAGAGCCAAATCTTAATGACCCTGGATTTGGCAAAGAACTCTTACATATGACACCAAAAACATCAAAAACACAAAAGAAACAAATAGAGAAATTGGATTTCAGCAAAATTAAAAACTTTTGTACTTCAAAGGACAACTCTATCAAGAAAGTAAAAAAACAACCCACAGAATGGGAGAAAATATCTGCCAATTATGTATCTGATAAGAGACTGCTATCTACAATATATAAAGAGCTCTTACAATTCAATGATAAAAAGACAGCCCAATGAAAAAAATGTGCAAAGCATATGAACAGACAATTCTACAAGGAAGATATAAAAATGGTTAATAAGCACATACAAATGGTCAATAAGCACATGAAAACATGTTGTCTGACATCGTTTCTCATGGGGAAAATGCAAATCAAACCCACAATGAGGTAATACTTCACACCTACCAGGATGACTAGGATCAAAAACAGATAACAGCAAGTATCGACAAGGATGCAGAGAAAAATGAAAGCCTAGTAGGAATGTAAACTGGCTCAGCTAGCTTTGGAAAACATTCTGGAAGTTCCTCAAATGATGAAGCATACAGTTGCCATTTGACTTTGCAATTCTACTCCTAGGTATATAACCAAGTGAAAAGAAACATTATGTCCACCCAGAAACTTCTACACAAATGTTTACAGCACCATTATTCACAAAAGCCCAAAGCTTAAAACAACTCAAATGTTCATCAGCTGATGAGTTTATAAGTAAAACGTGATATATAACCATACAATGGAATATTTGGCCACAAATAGAAATGAAGTACTGATATATTCTATAACTTGGAAGAACCTTGAAAACATTATCCTAAGTTAAAGAATCCTGCAAAAGACCACATATGGTATGATTCCATTTACATGAAATGTTCAGAAAAAAGGAAACCTATGGAGACAGAGTAGATGAGTGGTTTCATAGGGCTGAGAAGGAGACAGAGGGAAGTGGTAATAGATAAACAGGGCGTTTCTTTTTGAGATGATCAAAATGCTCTAAAATTCACCGTTTTGATGGCTCCGTAAGTCTGTAAATATATTCAAAACCATTAAATTGTACACTTTAAATGGGAGAAAAGCATGGCATGTGGATTATATTTCAATAAAGCTACTAAAAAACCTGCCAATAGAGCAGTGACCAAGGTCACTCCTGTGAATTATGTTGCAGATACAAATAATCCTCCACCGCTTTCAATTGCCAATTATCTTATACTCATTTACCTGGTAAAGAGCCTAAATGTTAATAGCCCAAACTTTCCAAGTAATCTCTCACTCCTTTCCCTAACACCTCTGACAATAGTCAGTCTACTGGTCTTCAAAGTCTAGTGGATTCTGTCCCCATAACATCTACTAAATGCACACCATCTCATCTTCATCTATGCTGCAAAGACTTCAGGTCCTCACATTTTTTCATCTACAAAGGCCATTTAATGGAACTTTCTAGCTCTAATCTTTCTCCTTCACTCAACTATAGTCTCCAGTCAACCTTTCTGAAGCCCAAACCCTAGTATGAGTCATCACTACTTTATTTCGTAGGGCCTTCAATGGCTCTGTTTTTCCTAGGGATTAAACCCAAACTCTTTGACACACACGATATCCATTCATATGTCTAAGTACTGGAAAACAAAGTGAAGAGGAAAAACACACAAAGGCCTTCTACTCATGGAGCTTAACACTTTTCTGAAAAATGTTAATGACTATCTCTGCAACTATTCATGTAAATAAAGGTAAAATGGCAATTGTAAGAAGTGCAATCAAAGGTAAATAACATACACAGTATTATCTAAGAGCTTATAATTGTGTGTGTGTGTGTGGGAGAGAGAGAGAGAGAGAGAGAGAGAGAGAGAGCGAGCATGTGAATGAATGTGAGAAAGGGAGAAAGAGAGAGAGAGAGACACACACACAGATCTAGCCAGGAAAATGAACAAAGGCTTCTCTGAGCAAGTACCGTTCAGGTTGGGATGTGAAGTGTAGGTAGGAAGTAAACTGGGAAAGGTAAGTGTACAGGGTAGAGAGAACAGCATGTAAAGGCCAGAAAAGATAGGGAGCACTGGTAGTGTAAAGGAGTTAAAGGCAGTCCACAAGAGGAAAAAGTACAGAAGGGTAGTGAGAAATGAGACTCAAGAGAAATGAGACTCAAGACATGAAAACCTAGATCATATAGCACGCAGGCTTTATAGATTATATTAAAGAACATTTAATACACATAAACCACATCTGTTTAGTAAAATCTGAGGGGTGCCTGGGTGGCTCAGTCGGTTGAGCATCTGACTTTGGCTCAGGTCATGATCTCACGGTTTGTGAATTTGAGCCCCGTGTCAGTCTCTGTGCTGACAGTTAGAGCCTGGAGCCTGCTTTGGATTCTGTGTCTCATTCTCTCTCTGCCCCTCCCCGACTTGTGTCCTGTCTCTCAAAAATAAATAACTGTAAAAAAAAAAAAAAAATTTTTTTTTTAAACTGGGGACTTGCAGGAGGGAGAGATGCAGGCCGAGGAAGGAGGCTGGGGGAAGGGGTATAACTCATTTTTATGTGAGGTAACTTATGTCATGAAACAACCAGTGAATTTTTTTGTTAGTGCAAAAAATACAAGCTTCTGTGTTAGTGTAAAAGATTCGGGAGTACTTTATGCCCCATTAAAAAAGGAGGAGGGAGGGAGATAAATTATTTACATTATACTTCAGGATTTATACTGTCTCTGTTATACCTTTCTTTGATGCACAAAAAAGTAGCTCTTCAAGTAATTTAATAACTGGAAAAGAATCTAACAAAAAGACGACTAGAATCACTGGCACTTCCACCCATCTCTATAGAGCTAACTTTGTACACTGAATGATTTATTCTAATATTTATTTCTTGAATCTTGAGCTTTGCTTTCTAAACCTGCCTCAACAGTGTTTCCTGATAAAGAAGTGCCTTTTAGTAGATTTGCTCTTTATTGGATTTCAGCCATTTTTAACTAGAGCAGAAAGACCAAGGTTTTGGACAAAGATATAGAACACTGGGAAAAATCTCAAAATAGGTTTATAATACAATTTTACTAAACCTCGATGTTTAAGGACTGAATTGAATTATTACACAACTCAAAATACCAGTGAGTATGAACCATGATGCTTTCATAGTTTCATTAGCAACTATCTCAAGGTATGTTATACACTCAAGAGCAAGATTAAGGATATAAATGCATATTCAAACTACTGTTGATAATCCGATGTTTCCTTCTTTTCTGTTTATGGCATCTTTGTTCCTACTTTGTACAGCGGCAGATAAAGAGTTCATACCAGAAGAAGATAAATCTCAGCTCTGTCATGTTCTTGTTTGCTCACAAATGCATCTCACTGTTATTTTCACTCAGCACTTTCACTGCAGGTATATCTTTTAAGCCACTTGTGCATTAGTGAAGATTAGATGAATTAAAACCAGTTAATATACTGTGTAAATCACCTTAACTATGCACATTTAAAACTGTAATATAGTAGAGCCAGTAAGAGCAAATAAAGGAGAGCAAGTCTATCAACTTTTCCATAATGAGAAAACCTAAGCTTCTCTCGGAATACCTCAGAAATAAAATGTGACTAACTGCCATTCAGATCAAGAGAAGCAATACTACTTTGATTTTGTTTTTGTAGACTTAAAAATAGAGAAATTTAGGACTAAAAACAACTATAAAATTTTCATCCCCTTCTCCCCAGTCCCCAATCTCCAATATACACACAATGTTGGAGCAAATGCTTTTCACTCTGAAGACCACTGACTTACCACAGTGGCAAGAATAAAGATGGAGAAAAATGAATGGAACTAAAATACATTAAAAGAGGCAAAATCATTAGGACTTGGTGATAGTTTAGAGGGTGTAACAGGGAAGGACGTGCCAAGCATAATTCTAACAAGGCTTTCCTAGCTTCACTAAGACAGGAAACAGGAAGAGGATCATGCTTGTTTCCTCTTTCCTTTCGGTTTGAACTAGCAGGGAGAATCATAAGTTCTCCCTGGAAGATGTCTCAAAGGCACCTGAAACTCAACATCTAAGAAGTGTCATGTATGTAACTAGATGTATGTATCTGGAATTCAAATACAGTCTGGAATTAAGATAAAAATTGTCATGAAGATAAAAATATGTGGAACACCGATGTGAAGAGGAACAGGGTACAAAGAGAAGACAATCTAGGTCTAAGCATGGAGTGTGTAACTGTGCATGCACTTAAACACTAATATGAATTTTTTTATTCTTTTTATTATTTTGTTTTCACAACGGAATATTGGGCAGCTTGAGGCAAAACACATTTCTTCTTTTGTATTCTCGTATAGCACCAAGCACAATGCCAGGAAAACGTAATGGTAGAGACAAAGACAGAGGAGAAAAAGGAGAAGCCAGAGAAGCAAAGTAACTCTGGATGAGCAACGTACAGTGGGAGATAAGGAGGAAATAGGCTAAAACAGTATTTTTTTTATTTAAAAAATTATTTTAAGTTTATTTATTTTGGGGAGACAGAGAAAGACAAAGCACGAGGTGGGGAGGGGCAGATAGAGAGGGAAACACAGAATCTGAAGCAGGCTCCAGGCTCTGAGCTGTTAGCACAGAGCCCGACATGGCGCTCGAACCCACCAACCATGAGATCATGACCTGAGTCGAAGACAGACGCTTAACCGACTGAGCCATCCAGGCGCCCCATAGGCTAAAACAATATTTAATGCTCATGAGAACCCTATGAAAATAAAGAAATAAAGAACATTAACTGGATTTACAAAATGGGCCACTAGTGGTCATAATGAAAATGGTTTTGGTGAGGTGTAAAAGCAAGATCAGACTAGGTTGAGGAGTAAGTGAAGGAAAGCATACAGACAGCAAATTTGAACCACTTTTTAAGTAAGTTTAACTCTAAAGAGGAGGACTGGATGGAGCATAACATGGAATAGAGGGATTTATTTGTTGTGCTGTTTTTAAATGGCACAGATCAAGGATGTTTAAGTGAATGATAAGGATTTAATAAATCAGCTCTCCAAATATGTTCCTAAACTCAACTTCTCCTCTACCACTAGCCACATGTGAACTGCTCTTTCACATCTGTTAATGAGTGTGAAATCTGCCCTCTTGAGTGCTCCTTACCTTCCTGTGCTTCTAGCACCCTTATACTTCTCCTTTAAAGCCCAGTTGGTGCCATCATCCTTAGGATGCCATCTCCAAATTCCATAAGTATCAAAACTTTCTCCCTTTTCTGTCCTCTCGGTGGACCCAGTTCATATGGTTAACACACAAAGAATGAATACCTATTAAAGTTATGTAGGAAGCTTTAAACTGTTTTATACACAAAGGTGTATTCATTAAAAATTCAGAGACTGAGATGAACTATAAAAAAGCAAAACCTGACTTATAAAAGCAACTCAACCAAAGCAATCATCACTAAGTAGCTAACTGAAGTTATTTCAAACACATTACCTGAGTATTTATATCCAAATCCAGTAAACAAACATTTACTGAATGGCTATATATGCCAGGAACTATTCTAGGCATTGGCACATACTATTCTAATTGTGTTTGTTAAATACCAATCTTAGTTAGAACAAGGGTAACATCTCAATGATTCAATGCTAGGGACGCCCGGGTGGCTCAGTCGGTTGAGCGACAGACTCTTGATCTTGGCCAGGTCATGATCTCATGGTTCGTAAGTTCGAGCCCCGTGTCCACCTCATGCTGAAAGTGCAGAGCCTGCTTGAGATTCTCTCTCCTCTCTGTCTCTCCCAGCTCACATCCTCTCTATCAATAAAATAAACTTAAAAAAAAAAAAAAAAGATTCAATGCTATACCTCTGAAGTACTATCTATAATACTGCCAGGTAGTGTTTCAAACATATAGTAAATATGTGCAAGGTCAGTCAAAAGCTTTAGTATGCTTCAAACTATCATTGGAAAATCTACCAACCTAATTCCAACTACACCCATCTAATCTGCTTTCCTTCCTATGATAAAGAAAGACCTAACTGTGCTCTATTCTAAAGCTAATATCCTCCATCACAGCACTGAATCTCAACCTCTCTAATGGAGACTTCTTAAGGTTACCGGCTGTCTTTCCCATGTATCATTTGTTTTTCCTTTTTTACTAAAACATCATGATCAGCACAGATGATATATATGATATATAAAAAATCCTTATCTTATAAAAATACTCACCTGACAACATCACTATACCCTTCCTGGCACCATCACATTTCCCTGCTCCCTTTTACAATGTGTCAAAAGAAAATCTTTTATATGTTCATCATCTCCAATATCTTTTGGGCCTCTGAAATCATTCTTTTACCCTCAGCTTTCTAACTAAAAGTGTTTATTATCAGCAATTAAAAAAAATACATTGTCAAATCTCATACCTGGAACATAGTAAGAACTTAATAAATATATGCTTGACAAATAAATACATAAACATCAAATCTATAGACATGAAAGCCATAATGTCTGAGATCAAAAATATGTTAAATGGGATTAACAACAGATTAGACACTACAGAACGAAAGATTACTGAAACTGAAGATTTAGCAATAGAAACTACCCATAAATGAAACAACAAAAGATAAAAGATTTTAAAAAATGAACAGTGCATTCATGAGCTATGGAACAACTTCAAGAGGCCTAATATATATGTAAATGGAGTCCTAGAAGTGAAGGAGAAAAGGGGAAGAGGGAGTACAGAGAAATATCTTGAGAAAATAATGGCAAAAATTTCCCAAATGTAATAAAAACTATAAACCCAAAGTTTCAAGAAGCTAAAAGTCACCCCCGAGCACAAAAAAAAAGATGAAAAGACCCAAGACAACTCAAAAGTGAAGAGCTTAAAATCAGTGATAGAGACAAAAAGAATCTTAAAAGCAGCCAGAAGGAAAAAAAAGACACCTTATATACAAAGAAAAAAGGCAATAAAGGATATCTCATATACAATGCAATCCAGAAGACAACGGACAACAGTTATAACCTAGCATTCTATAATCAGCAAAAATACCTGAAGAAAAAAGGTAAAATAAAAATGTCAGATACACAAAAGCTGAAAGCATTCATCTATCACAAGCAGACAAGCATTAAAAGAAATGTTAAGGGGCGCCTGGGTGGCTCAGTCGGTAAAGCGTCCGACTTCAGCTCAGGTCATGATCTGACACTCCGTGAGTTCGAGCCCTGTGTCGGGCTCTGTGCTGACAGTTCAGAGCCTGCAACCTGCTTCAGATTCTGTGTCTCCCTCTCTCTCTGCCCCTCCCCTGCTCAAGCTCTGTCTCTGTCTCAAACATAAATAAAAACATTTTAAAAAATTAAAAAAAAAATGTTACAAGGGAGTCCTCCAGGGGCACCTGGGTGGCTCAGTAGTAGATTAAGTGGCTGACTCTTGATTTTTGGCTCAGGTAATGATCTCACGGTGGGTTTATGAGTTTGAGCCCCGTGTCTGGCTCTGCACTCAAAGTATGGAGCCTGCTTTGCATCTTCTGTCTCTCTGCCCCTCCCCTTCGCACACACTCTCTTTCTCTCAAAAATAAATAAATGTTAAAAAAAAATTATTAAAAAAATAAGCTACACTGGTTATATTAATATCAAAGTAAATTTTATAGCAAAGATTATCGTAAGAATTAAAAAGAGTCAGTTCCTAACGATAAAGGTTATCATTCATGTAGAATTAATAACAATCCCAAATGTTTATGCACCTAAAAAAAAAACTTCTTAAAAATATGAAGAAAGGAACAAGAGAAAATTCAAAATCATAAACTCAAACTTATTGGAGATTAACTATAAGTCTCAATAACTGATAGAACAAGTAGAATTAAAATGAGTAAGAAAATAGAAAACTGAATACTATAAACCAACTTGATATTGACATTTACAAAACACTCCAATGAACAACAGCAAAATATATATTCAAATGTACACAAGCATTTGCTAAAAGAATATATATATTATATATATAAATTATATATAAATTATAATAAATGTAAAAGGATTCCAGTCACACAAAGCATGTTCTCTGACCAAAATGGAATTAAGCCACAAGTAACAGAATATATTCTGTAACAGAAAATATACAGCAAAATCTCCAAATATTCAAAAACAAAATGACACTTCAAAATAATCCACGGAATAAAGAAGAAATCAAAAAGGAAATCAGAACACATTTTGACCTGAATAAAACTGAAAACACATTTCAGAATTTGTGGGACGCAAATAAAATGTTACATAGAGAGAAATTTATAGCACTAACAGCGTGCATTATAAAGTAAGAAAGATCTCACATCAATAACCTTAGCATCCTCTTTAAGAATATTTTTTAAAAGAAGTATAAATAAAATAAAATGAAAGCAGAACAAGAAAGTAATACAGATGACAATGGAAATCAATGCAACAAAAACCAAAACCAATGAAGGAGAAAAAGCAGATTTTTAGAAGATCAATACAACTGAAAAACCTCAAGCCAGAAGAAAAATAGAAGAATCAAATTGCCAATAACAGGAATAAGAGAAGTGGCATCATAAGAGATATAAAAATTATAATAAAGAATTATCAAAAATCAAAACTTTATACCAATAAATTTAACAACTTTCATAATCAACAGATAAACTGAACAAGTTGCTTGAAAAAATACAAACTACCAAAACACATTCAAGAGAAACAGATAATATGAATAGCCCTAGATCTATTAGTAAATATAATATTGAGTTAAACACTATACTATAAACAAAACCCAAAACTCAAAGGGTTTCACTGGTGAATTCTAACAAACATGTAAGGAAGAAATAATACCAATTCTATACAAACTATTCCAGAAAATAGAGGAGGGAGTTATGTCCCATCTCATTCTATAAGGCTGGCATTACTCTGATACCAAAACCCAGCAAAGACATAATAAGAAAATAAAATGACAGACCAAAAACATAGATGTAAATTTTTTTTGTAAAAATTTTTTAAAATTTTTTGAAAATCAAATCGACATATAAAACAGGTAATATATAATAACCAAGTGAAGTTTCTACCAGGAAGGCAATACTGGTTTAAATTTTTAAAATTAATCAATGTAATTTACCATATCACAAACCAAAAAGGAAAATCATATGATTACATCAATAGATTCAAAGAAAGCATTCAACAAAATCCAAAATGCACTACTGATAAGAACACTCAGGCAAATGTGAATAGAAGGGAACCTCCGCAATTTAATAAATGACATCTGTGAAAATTCCACAGCTAAAATCATACTTAATGATGAAAGACTGAATACTTTCCCCTCTATAATGAAAAACAAGGCAAGAATGTTTACTCTAACCACTTCCAGTCAACACTTTATTAAAGGTTCTAGCCAGTGCAATAAAGCAAGAATAAGAAATGAGGCATCTGGTTTGAAACTAAAGTTGTAACAACACCCTTCATTCACACATGACATGATTGTCTAAATAAAAATTCTATGGTAGCTACAAAAATGCTACTAGAACTAAATACATTCATCAAGGTTTCAATATAAAAAATAAAATAATAAATGAAATGTATCTTTATAAACTAGCCAGGGAAAGCAGATACTGAAAAAAAATTTCCAAGTTTTTGTTTTAAGTGTATTTATTTTGGGGTGCTTGGGTGGCTCAGTCAGTTAAGTATTCGACTTCAGCTCAGGTCATGATCTCACAGTCTGTGAGTTCAAGTCCCACTTTGGGCTCTGTGCTGAAAGCTTAGAGCCTAGAGCCTGCTTCAGATTTTTTGCCTTTGTCTCTCTCTGCCCCTCCCCCACTCATGCTCTGTCTCTCTCTCTCTCAAAAATAAACATTAAAAGACAAATAAGTATATAAACTTAAAAAAAATTTTTTTAAGTTTATTTATTTTGAGAGAGACAGATGAGCAGGGGAGGGGCAAAGAGAGAAGGGGAGAGAGAGAACCACAAGCAGGCTCCTTGCTGTCAACGCAGAGCCTGACACAAGGATCAAATCCACAAACTGTGAGATCATGACCTGAGCAAAAACCAAGAGTCGGATACTTAACCAACTGAGTCACCCAGGGGCCCCACATATATTGAACATTTTTAAACAAAATACCATTTATAATAGTACTAAAAAATGAAATGCTTAGAGGTAACTCTGATAGAAAGTGTGGAACACCTAGATATTGAAAACTATAAAATAACAACAAATTAAATTATACCTAGGTAAATAGAGAAGAAGATAAGTGCTATGGGTCAGAAGACTCAATACTGTTAAGATGGCAATTCTCCCCAGCTGATTCATAAACCCAATGCAATCTCTATCAAAACCCTAGAAGGCTTTTATGCTGAAAATAACAGGGTGGTTGTAAAATTCATACTAAAATGAAAGGACCTTGAAAAATCAAAATAATTTTGAAAAATGGTAATATGATTGGAGGATTTACATCACTATCGCTTTATATTATTCACGTCAGATAATCAAGACAGGTTGGTACTGATATCATGATAGACAAAGAGATTAATGAAATAGAATACAGTCAGAAATGCACCACATATATAGTTAAGTGCAAGTGCTAAGGCAATTCCATGCAGAGAAACAAGTTTTTTAAACACTGATGATGAAAATGGACAACTATACACAAAAAATAAACTTTCATCCATACCTGTACCATATACAAAAACTACTTTAAAATGAATCACAGACCTAAATGTAAAGCCCAAAACTATAAGAAGTTTAAAAAAATACATAGGAGAATGTGAGTTAGGGAAAATTTCTTAGACACCAAAAAACATGATCTGTAAACTAAGAAACTCATGAATTGGAACTCATCAATACTAGCAACTTCTCCTCTTCAAAAGATATAGTTAAGAGAATGAAAAAGGAAGCTACTTACTGGGGTTGGAGGGATGTACAAATCTCTTATCCGATAATGGACTTGAAGCCAGAAAACAGAAAACACTCTCAAACTCACTAAGAAGAGGACAACATCCAATAAAAGATGGGCAAAAGTTTTTTAAAGTGCACCAAGGAAGATATACAAATGACAAATAAGTACATGAAAAGATGCTCAATATCATTTGTCACTAGAGAAATATAAATTAAAACCACAATGAGGCGGCACTCCTACACAATTACTAACAGGCCTAAAATTTAAAAAGACTGGCCATAACAAGCATTGGTTAAATATGGGGAGCAACTGAAACTCTCATATATTGCTAGTAGGAATACAATATGGTTCAATCATTTTGGAAAACATTATGAGCTATTCTTAAAAGTTAAATGTATATTAACCATCTACTAAAAGGTATTTACTGATGAGAAATAAAAGCATGTGCCCATATAAAGATTTGTACACAAATTTTTACAGCAGCTTTATTTTTAACTAAAAACCAGAAATAGCCCAAATGTCCATCAGTAGATGAAAGGGTAAACAAACTGGTAAAATTATAAGACGTGAACACTACTTGGCAATAAAAAATAATGATTTTCATATGCAATACTATGGATGAATCTCAAAATAACTGTGCTGAAAGAAACCAGAGCCAAAAAGAGTACATATATTATTATTCTATTTATGTACAATTCTCAAAAATGCAAACTAATGTATAGCGACAGAAATCAGATTAGTGTTTGACTAGGGATGGGAAGGGTAGAGAGAGTACAAGGAAGAGAACATTGTAAAGGATCATAAGTAAACCTTTGGGGTATAGCAACAAAACAAAGGATAAAAACCATATGATCATTTCAACAGATTCAGAAAAAGCACTTGACAAAGTACAACATCCATTTATGGTAAAAATCTTCTGCAGGGGTGCCTGGGTGGCTCAATCAGTTAAGTGTCCAACTCTTGATTTTGGCTCAAGTCATGATCTCACAGTTCATGAGATCAAGCCCCATGTTGGACTCTGCACTGACAGAGGGAAGCCTGCTTGGGATTCAATCCCTTCCCTCTCTCTCTGCCCCTCGCTCACTTGTGATCACTCTCTCTCTCAAGATAAAGAAATAAACATTTAAAAAAAGAAATAAAAAGCACAGTTAAAATATCTTCTACAAAGCAGGCTTAAGGGGGGCATACCTCAACATAATGGCCATATAGGAAAAACCCACAGCTAACATCACCCTCAATGGTAAGTTTTTTTTTTTTTTAACCTGTGTTGTGGTCCTTTATTATTTTTTTAATATAAAATTTATTGTCAAATTGGCTACCATACTCAATGGTAACTTTTAAAAACAAATTTTTTCCCCTAAGATCAGGAACAAGACAGAGATGTCCCCCCTCACCACTTTCATTCGACAGAGTACTAGAAGTCCTAGCCACAGCAATCAGACAAGAAAAAGAAATAAAACATATCCAAATTGGTAAGGAAGAATTAAAACTTTCATCATTTGCAGGATGACATGATATACAGAAAACCCTAAGACTCCACCAAAAAAACTACTAGATCTGATAAATGAATTCAGTAAGATCACAGGATACAAAATCAATACACAGAAATCTGTTGCATTTCTATACATTAATAACAAAGTCTCAGGAAGAGAAATTAAGAAAACAATTCCATTTACAGTTGCACCAAAAATAATAAAATACCTAGGAATAAACTTAACCAAGGAGATGAAAGACATGTACTCTGAAAACTACAAAACACTGAGGAAAGACAACACCAACAAATGGTAAGATATTCCATGATCACGGATTCAGAGAACAAATACTGTTAAAATATCCATACTATCCAAAGCAATCTACAAATTGAATGCAATCCCTATCAAAATACTGATAGCATTTTCACAGAACTAAAACAAATAATCCTAAAATTTGTATGGAACTACAAAAGACCCCAAACAGCCACAACAATCTTGAAAAAGAACAAAACTAGAGGTATCACAACCCCAGGTTTCAAGATACACTACAAAGCTGTAGTAATCAAGACAGTGTGGCACTGGCACAAAAAAAGGCACATAGGTCAATGGAACAGAATAAAGAACCCAGAAATAAACCCATGATTATATGGTTAATTAATCTACAATGAAGGATCCAAGAATATGCAACGGGAAAAAAGTCTCATCAAAAAATGGTGCTGGCAAAACTGGACAGCTACATGCAAAAGAATGAAATTGGACCACTTTCACACCAATTTTGTGTATTTTAAATAAACTCAAAATGGATTAAAGCCCTAAATGTGAGACCTGAAACCATAAAAACCCAAGAAGAGAACACAGGCAGTAATATCCCTGACTCTGTCAGTCACAACATTTTTCTAGATATGTCTCCTAAGGCAAGGGCAACAAAAGTAAAAATAAACTACTAGGACTATATCAAAATAAAAAACTGCAAAGCAGAGGAAGCAATCAACAAAACAAAAAGACAACCTATTGAATGGGAGAAGACATCTGCAAATGACATATCTAATAAGGGATTAGTATCCAAAATACATAAAAAACTTATACAACTCAACACCAAAAAGCAAATAATCCAATTAAAAAATGGACAAAAGACAGGAACATACATTTCTTCAAAGAAGACATACAGATAGCCCACAGACACATGAAAAGATGCTCAACATCAATCATCATCAGTAAAATGCAAACCAAAACCATAATGAGATATCATCTCATACCTGTCAGAATGGCTAAAATCCAAAACACAAGAGTTAAGATGGCAGAGAATGAGGGGGACCAGGATTGCCCTCATCCCTCAAACACAGCAGTACTGAGGTCAGAACACTTGGAACACCCATGAAATCAGTCTGTGGAGTGACAGAAAAATCTCCACAGGTAGATGGAGACAGCTTGGTGGGACAGATGTGCATATATGCGAAATGGGGGAGATAAAACAACGTGGGCATGGAGGGGAGGGATCCCCCTGAGTGGAGAGAAAAAAGGGAGAGAAAGAGAAGATGTGGATTGCAGTACTGTTAGGACAAGAGAAAAACCTCTCCAGACTAGGGACTGGGGAAAGAGAAATACAGAGAGCACCAGTTTTACTTTGCAAACAGCCTTAGGAGCTAAAAATCGGAGGTTTCAAAAGACTTTCTCCAGACTGAGCTGCCGCCATGTGTGTGCATGCCTGGGGTAGACAGGAGCCAGTCCCAGGGGTGGTAGTGAAAAACACAAGAAACACATGGTGAAAATATGGAGAAAAGGGAACTCTTGTGTACTGCTGGTGGGAATGCAAACTGGTGCAGAGACTGTGGGAAGAATATGAAGGTTCCTCAAAAAATTAAAAAAAGAACTACCCTACGATTCAGTAATCACACTACTGGGTATTTACCCAGAGTACAAAAACATTAATTCAAAAAGATACACAACCCCCATGTATACTGCAGCATTACTTCCAACAGCCAAATCATGGAAGCGGCCCAAGTATCCATCAATAGATGAATGGATAAAGAACAGATGGTATATACATACAATGGAATATTACACAGCCATAAAAAAGAATGAAATCTTGCCATGTGAACAACATGGCTGGATCTAGAGAGTATAATGGTAATAAAGTCAGTCAGAGAAATAAAAAATACCATATGATTTCACTCATATTTGTAATTTAAGAAAACAAATGAACAAAGAAGGGACAGACAAAAAAACCCCAGACTCTTAAATATGGAGAAAAGATGCTTACTAGAGGTGGGATGGGTAGGAGGATGGGTGAAATATGTGAAAGGGATTAAGAGTAGACTTATCATAATGAGCACTGAGTAATGTAAAGAATTGTTGAATTACTATATGGTACATCTGAAACTAATATAATCCTATGTTAATTATACTGGAATTAAAAGAAAAATTTAGGGGTGCGTGGGTGGCCCAGTCAGTTGAGCATCCCCCTTTGTCTCAGGTCGTGATCTCATGGCTCGTGGGTTCAAGCCCCGTGTCAGACTCTTGTGTTGAAAGCTTGGAGCCTGGAGTCAGCTTCGGATTCTGTGTCTCCGTCTCTCACTCTGTCCCTCCCCTGCTTGTGTACTCCCTCTTTCAAAAATAAATATAAACATTTTTTAAACGAATAAATAAACTAAAATTAAAATAAAAAAAATTTAAAGAGAAACATTTGAGGGTAACTGATCTATTAACTGTACTATGATGATGGTTTCACAGGTTTACATGTAAGTCAAAATATAAAATTTAATTTAAAATATGTGCTGTATATTGATATCATTAATCCTTAAAAAAATCATTTAACATACTCAGCTGTTTAAAAATTTTTTTTTAATGTTTTATTTTATTTTTGAGACAGAGAGAGACAGAGCATGAATGGGGGAGGGTCAGAACGAGAGGGAGACACAGAATCTGAAGCAGGCTCCAGGCTCTGAGCTGTCAGCACAGAGCCCGACGCGGGGCTCGAACTCACGGACCGCGAGATCGTGACCTGAGCCGAAGTCGGACACTTAACCGACTGAGCCACCCAGGCGCCCCCATACTCAGCTGTTTAAAATGTAGGAAATAATAATGTATTGTGAAGTTTATAACATATAGCTAAGCAACATGTATTATAAAAGCAGAAAGAATAAAAAGAGGGAAATGAAGTTAAACTGTTGCAAGGCAACTAACCCGTATGTGAAATGACACACTGTTTTAATATAATTGTGGTGTATGTATGATGTTGTAAACCCTTGAGCAACCACACACATACATATACACAGGTCTAGAGAACTCACACTTCCCTGATTTCAAAATTTACTACACAACTATAGTAATCAAGACAGTGTGACACTGCCATAAGAACAGACAGATCAGTGAAAAAGAATGCAAGAGTACACAAAAATCCCTCACATTTATGGTCAATTTATTTTCCATAGGGTGCCAACATGATTCAATGGGCAAAGAACAGTCTTCTCAATAAATGGTGCAGGGACAACTGGATACGCACATGCAAAATAATGAAGTTGGACACTTATCTCACACCAAATATAAAAATTAACTCAAAATGATCAAAAACCTAAATATAAGAGGTAAAACTATAAATTCATATAAGAAAATATAGATGTCAATCTTCATTACTTTGAACTGTGCACTGGTTTCTTAGATATGACATCAAAAACACAAACAAAAACAACAACAAAAGATAAACTGGACTTCATCAAAATTAAAAGATTTTTGGGCTTTAAAAAACACCATCAAGATAGCAAAAAAGACAACCCACAGAATGGGAGAACATTTTTGCAAATCATACATCAGACAAGGGACTACACTCTAAGGTACACAAAAAACTCCGATGAATAATAAAAAGACAACCCAATTTAAAAATCAGCAAAATATGGGACACCTGGGTGGCTCAGTCGGTTAAGAGTCCAACTTCACTCAGGTCATGATCTCACAGTTCAAGAGTTCGAGCCCTGCATTGTGCTCTGTGCTGACAGCTCAGAGCCTGGAGCCTGCTTCAGATTCTGTGTCTCTGTCTCTCTCTGCACCTCCCCCACTTGCACTCTATCTTTCTCTCAAAAATAAATAAACATTAAAAATCAGCAAAATATCTAACAGATATCTCTCCAGATCAGATACACAAAGGCCCTAGAAGCCCATAAAAAGAGTCTCAACATTACTAGCCATCAGGGAAATTAATATCAAAACCACAAGGACAAACCACTTCACACCCACTTAAAATATCTAGAAGGGTAATAACAACTTCGCCAGGATTTGAAGAAACTGCAAGGCTCATACACTGCTGGTGGAAATATAAAATGTAGCAACCACTTTGGAAAAACATGAGGTAGTTCCTCAAAAGATTAAACACGGTTACAATATAACCCAGCAGTTCTACTCCTAGGTATATAAAACCAAGTGAAAACAACTGAAAACATATGTCTACACAAGCATTTCTACACTCACGTTTATAACAGCAATTTTCATAATAGCCAAAAATTGAAAACAACCCAAATGCCAAACAACTGATAAAAAGATAAACAAAATGTGATATATCCATAAAATGAAATATACATTTAGCCATAAAATGGAACAAAATAATGATATATAACATAAACAAATCATGCCAGATGTAAAAATATCTGGTCATAAAAGACCACATATTGTATACTTCAATTTATATGAAATGTCTAGAAGAGGCAAATGAATAGAGAAATAATGTAGAGTAGTGACTGCTTTGGGGTTAGGGTATGAGACTGGAGGATACAGAAGGGTAACTGCTAAGTAGTATAGGGTTTCTTTTGGTGGTGATGACAATGTTCTAAAATAATTGTGGTTATAGTTACATAACTACGAATATATTAAAAACCAGTTAACTGTATGTTTTAAATGAACTAACTGTATGGTATGTATGTTATGTACCTTAATAAAACTGTCACCTAAAAAAAAATTATGAATGGACTTGCATTCATAAGCCAGAACTATGAAATTAAGTTCAGAGTCTTTTGATAAACTCAAGCTTTAATTTTACAATTTAAAAAAAAAGTATACCTATTAAATAATTCCAGATAGAATATTAAAAATAATTATTCAATCCAAAAGAACCTCAAAAAAAGAACAAAGAAAGAATTGTTGGGACAAATGGAAAACAAATAGCAAATAGTACATTTAACATTGTCAGGTACATTTAATCCCTACAATAAAAACAAAAAACAAACAAAAAAAAAACCCTACAATACCAATATCAATTACTACATTAAAAGGAAATGGTTTAAACACTCCAAGATTAAATGCTAGAGACCGGCAAACTAAAAAACCAAGACCCCAAATTATATGCTGACTATAAGAAACTCACTTCAGGGGCGCCTGGGTAGCTCAGTCAGTCAAGCATCCGACTCTTGATTTCAGCTCAGGTCATAATCTCAAGATTCAGGAGATGGAGCCTTACACTGCTATCAGCACAGAGCCCGCCTGGGATTCTTTCTCCCTCTTTCTCTCTCTCTCTCTGCCCCTTCCCTGCACATACACACCTGTGTGTGCACACACTCTCTCTCAAAATAAACATTTAAGAAAGTCATTTAAATATGAAGCCACCAATAGATTAAAAATAAAAGAATAGAAAACGTTAAACCTTGTCAATAGTAAATTAAAAGAAAGCATGAATGGCTATATGAATCTCAGACAAAGTAGACTTCAGAACAAGTATTAATACCAGATATAAAAACCAACACCTCATGATGGAAAAAAAAAAGGGGGGGGGGATCAAATTATCAGAAAGATATAGCAATCCTAAATGTGTACATACCTAATAAACAAAGCTTCAAAACACATGAACCCAAAATGGATAAAACTCAAAGAGGAAACAGAAAAATCCATAAATACAGGTGCAGATGTCAACACTCTCCTTTCATTACTTGATAGAATAGAAAGTGAGTAAAAATGTAGATGACTAATCACTCTCAACTAACTTGATCTGATATATACAGAACATATTCTATATAGTGTACATAAAGGTCACCAAGAAAGATCATATAATGGCCATAAAACATTTAATAAATTGGTATTATATAGCATATATTCTCTAACAAGAACATAAATAAATTAGAAAATTAGTAACAAAGGGTATGTGGAAAATCCTCAAATATTTGAAAATAAAACCACATGCTTCTAAATAACCCATGGATCAAGGAAGAAGTCACACAGGAATAAAGAAATATTATGCAATGAATGATAATACAAACAATATAACACAATTTGTGAGATACACCTTAAGTAGGGCTCAGAGGTAAACTGTAGTTTTAGAGAAAACAAGAAAGGTTTTACAATCTACTATCTAAGCCTTCATCTGAAAAAGTTAAAAGAAAAGTACTCCTGGAACCAGTATTGCACTGTATGTTACCTAACTGTAATTTAAATTAAAAAAGAAAATAAAATAAAAAAAAGAAGTTAAAAGAAAATGAAACTCACAATAAGTAGAATGAAGACAAGGAATAAACAAAGAAATAGAAAACTGAAAAAAGTAAACTATGGTTCTTGGAAATGATCAGTAAAACTCATAAACCTAGCTAGTTTAGTCAAGGAAAATGAAAAAAAGAGAGAAAATGCAAATCACCAATAAAGGGAAAAAATGACCACTAGAGATCCTAGAGGCATTAAAAGAATATTTATATTATTTACAAATAACTCTATGTCAATAAATTTGAGTACTTAGAGGAAACGGAAATTATAAAATTGACACAAGGAACAGAACATCTGAATAGCTCTTACATCTAATAAAAATTTTGAAATTATAATTTAAAACCTTCCAATAAAGACCACTATGGGCCCAGATGGCATCGCTGTTGAAGTGTATTAAAACATTCAAGGAAGAATTAATACTAAATTTCACAAACCAGTTCAGAATATAAAGATGAAGAGAACTTTTCCCTGTTCCTTTTAAAGAGCCAGCACTCCCAGATACCAAAATCAAATACAGACATTAAAGAAAACTACAAATAACACTCCCTACCTAGCTGGGCCACCACCCCCCCCAACACACACACACACCCCCACCCCCACGGCAAAAGATTTGAACTGGCACTTCCAAAAGAATAGTCAATAAGCTCATAAAAAGAGGTTCAACATCATTAGTCATCAGGGAAATTACAAACTAAAACTAGTAGGAGATACCGCTGCGTGCCCAGTAAAATGGCTAAAACTCAATAGACAATACCAAATGTACACAAGGATGCAGAACAAATCAAACTATCATATACTACTGAGGGATGCGAGTGGGGTGAAGTAAAAGCGTGATAAAATCACCTTGGAAAATATTAGGTTAGTATCAACTTAATATGAACTCAGCATATGACTCAGCAATTTGACTTTTTACCATATATCCCAGTATTTACCCTAGAAAAGAGAAAACTTAAGTCCACACAAAGACTTGTAAGTCACTATTTATAGATACTCTATTCTTAATAGCACAAATCTGGAAAAGACCCAAATGTTCATCAACAGGTAAATGGATACACAAATTCTGGTATTTTCATACAACACAAATAAAAAGAAACTCAGGAATAAAAAAGAACAAATTACTGATATGTTCATGAACATGGACGAATTCCAAAAATACATGCTGAACAAAAGAAGGCAAACATATATGCAAAAGAATTACACACTGCATGGCTTCCATTTATGTGAAATTCTAGAAAAAGCAAAACTTATCTGCAGCTACATGAAACATATCAGTAATTGTGAGGGCCAGTGGTGGGGGTGAGGCAGATTGCAAAGAAACGTGAGGGGACTTGGCAGTGATGGAAATGTTCTAATTATTCAAAACTGCAATTACGTTAAAATAAAAAATGGGGGTGTGCTTATGATCCCAGGAAAGGAGAAAGCTTCTTTAATAAGACATTAAAAAATAACAGCTTCATGAAAGAGAAAATTCTACATATTCATCAAAATTAACATCTTCTGGACCACAATACTTAAAAAGACTCTAACTGGGAGATACATTTACAGCATATAGAAGAAATTATTAAATCCAGAATTCACAAAACAATAAACACAAAAAGAAATCCTCCTAAAATATTTTAAGTGAAGGATGCAAGCCAAAGAGCAGAGGAAACAGGTAAATTTATCCACACAGAAATCACATGGATGACAAATGTGTAAAGAGATGGACCCCATGAGTAATCTTGGAAACGGAATACCATCTTGCACTCAAAAGACTGGTGCTTAAAATAACAAATGGTGATGTGCATGTGAGGAATAATAGGGACTACAAGTGAGAGTACTGACTGGTACAACTGATATGGAGGGAATTTAAGAATATATATTAAATATATAATCAATAATTCTACTTCTTACTTTTCACCCAAAAAAAACCTCACGCACACAAGAAGGCATGAAAAAGATACCCACTAAAGCAATGTTTATAGAAATGAAAACTTGGCAACAACTTAGATACCAAAGTAAAATAATTCAACTAAGATAACATTTATACCATGGATGCAAATAAAAGAAGTAAAATACCTCTATATGTAATATATTATCAGTATACAATAAAGATACATAATAACATGGAGAGGTCTTTCAGACCTGTTGCTGATTAAAAATACAGAATAAACTGGTGCAGAAATAAAGTACATGAGAAAGTGCTTACATGTAATGATCACATATATATGTATGTAAATGCATATGAAAAGACTTGCAAAGGTATGTATGAAAGTAGCTCCGGTAAGATGGAGGAGGCAAAATTGGGGAAAGCTATTATCAGGGGTCCTGATCAAACTTCCACAAGGAAAATATATTCTTTTATTGTTCATGTAAATATAAATTAATGTAAAAAAAAAAAAAGCATATCTGCTGATTGTAGATGAGCTTGGAACTGTTGTCTGAGGAACCTCCATCCATAGCACATATTTACAGTTGCTACGTCCAATGGAAAGGAGTTCCTCAGACAGTCTGAGAAGCCTTAGCGCCTGCAGCTTAGAATACCATAACAGTTTCCAACAAACTTTGATGCCTTTTTAAAAGGATAAAAGAATAATTCTCTTCCCAATTGCCTCCAAAGCTTTTTCAAGAACTTCTTAATCCAAGTCGCTCTTGATTCCCTTATCTTGTTTTATTTTCTTCATAGCAATTATCACTATCTGAACTTATGTATTTATTCACTTATTTATTGTCTGTCTCCCACTAGAATGGGAATGGCAAGACAATTTTGAATTCATATGATTTTAGTGAAGCCATTGAGAGTTTTCTAACAGAATCAAAGACACATGTTATTTACTTACCTTAGTTGGAAAAGGAAATTTGGAAGGTTCTGTTTTGCATGGTGTATGAATAGCCGTTAGAGGGGGAGGCCATGAATGCGTCATCTCCTGAAATGTAATTATTACAGTTTGTTTTCAACCAGTTCAAGGATAAAAGTTACATAGCTAAAAACCAGATTTATATTATAAATGCTGGTTTCATGGTAGCTCCTCCAAAAGTATACATACTTGATCGGTAAGTATTAATTAAGCACAATTGTGTGCAAAGCACTATGGGGGCAAGAAACAGTAAGATAAATAATATACACTCCCTGGCTTCAAGAAGCTTGGAGTTAGGATGCCGAAACCTGTGAAATGTCACAGAAATCAGCCTGTGATCAAACACAAGGCACACAGTACAATGCTACTGAGGAAGAGCCGGCTGTGAGAGCTGTGATGGGGGTAATAATAAGAAAAGGAGGTAACACTGTGTGCCTGTAATGGGCCACCTACTGTGCTGTTTTACCTGTCTGTTCCTCATTTAGTACTCACAATGATATTAGGAGGTAGATACTGTTATTACCCTGACTCTGCGTAGGATGAAACTGAAGCACAGAAGTTGTCCATTAAAAGTCATACACGTAGTAAGTAATGGACACACAGTTGCACCCTAGGAAGTCGGGCTGCAGAACCTATTAACTGATAGGAAGTTTTGGTCAGGTGGAGGAAATCAGAAGAGAGATATCAAAAGCACATGAAAAGGAAGACAGACAAGCAAGGCCATAAGTATGATTTCGTTCAATGCCTTCTGTTTAATCATATGCCAACTATGTTCAAGTGGAGATTTGGATAAGATCACAATGTATATGTTAGAAGAGCAGGGGAAAGAGAGAGAATCAGATTTAGAATAAGGAGGGAGTGTTTTATTTCTGGCATATAGCTCAAAGTAAGCCATCAGGTAGACTGAGAAAATACAATAAATTAAAAGTGGTACAATTTTTAGGAATTTACTCTGTAGCTATACCCACATAGTTAGGTAAAAATACATGTTCAAGGGGCCTATGCTTAAAAAATGGAAACAACCTACATATCCAACAGCACAGAAATAATTACCAGACAGTCATACAATGGAACACCAACCAGACAGTAAAATGAGTAATTTTAACTACTGATATGAAATCATGTCCACAATATACTGTTAAGTGATAAATACAAATCATAGTCTATGTGCTAGTAAATGCTCATATATGAAAAAAAATCTCTAGCTACCTGTGGGCAACAGAATGACAGGAGGAGGAAGGGACATGGGCATGTGATACAGTCTATACTACCTGAACCTCATAAAACAGCCACCTGCACTGTAATGGCTCTTTATCTTCTTACAACGCTTTATTTTTCAATGGCATTTCATGTTCTCAAATAATATTACATAGTTGATTATTTCCAATATCCTACTCTAGAACATCAATTCAAAGGGTGCAATACTATCATTATTATCACCACTGTATCTGAAGGGCTTGATAATGGCAGGTGCTCAATCAGTAAGCCTTGAATTAATCTTTTTTTATTTTACAATAAACATGTATCATTTTTAGATTAAAACGTTTTTTCTTTACGTTCATGATGGAGTTCCTAGAAACAGTAGGACTACAAATATCAAGAAAACATGAAGGCAGTCAGGACCAGAAGTTCCTTACACACTGCATACAGGGAAAGGAAACAGAAACTCATGCACTCTAGGTTTTCAGTGTGCATTTTACACTTCAAATACCAAAGTACTCTCAACAGAAAATCTATGTAACTCCATCATTAAATGTCAGAGCACCTATTAAACCCAAGGCCATGTGCCAAGCCCCGTATATACAAAATGTATAATAAATGGTCAGTAACATCAAAGAGTAATTAAATATAAGAAATCTAAGATTCTTCCAGGTATTATAATATCATGCATTTTTGAGGATGCAAGAGAAAAGATAAATGCTGTTAAACTTTTTATATACATGGCAACTGAAAAATGCACACTATGTGAGATTCAAAGGAAAGACTTATTTTTGTGATCTGATGGTCTGACATAGGGGAAAGAAGGATTTCACTGGGATTCTAAGAAAAAAATAGAATCTATATATGACTGAAGACTAAGGAGAAACATATTTCACGCAAGTTTACTTTAAAAAGGTAAAAGAGCAAGTATATGCCTTAGTGAAACCAATTTGGCAAAAGTGGTGAATCAATAGCAAAAGAGGTTAGAACCGGCCTATAGAAGGTCTAGAATGTTGAAGCTGGACACTATTCTTTCTATGGGGCTTAGAGACTCACTGAAAACTTCTAAAAAGGAAATTAACTTATGAAGACAATGGATTAAAAAGAGAATCTGGTAGCAATATAGATGACAGAGGAGAAGGGAGACTCAAGGCAGAAAGGCAAAGCAAGGACTGTATATTGCAATTTTTGAAGCTCAAGGTGGCAGAAATGGAAATAAAGGAATGGTATTTCCAAGGAGTATTCAAAGCGTACATGTAGTTTTGTGATTAAACAGAACATGAGAGAAAATGAAGATTTTACACTTATAAGCACATGAGAATGGTAGTACCACTAATAGAAGGAAGTCTAATAAATCTGCCTTTAGACATGATGAATCTAAAAAAAAACAGGGAGAAATGCAAATGGACACACAGCTACGAGGCAAGGAAGAGACATAAACCACAACCCAAGGGAGGCTAAGCAGGAGATAAAGACTGAACTGCTAATAGTTGAAGCCATTAACAATAAAGGAAAATTAAGACAGAGCAAAAAGAGAAGGAGAAGCTAGAAAAAAGGACCCATATTTAAAAGATAAAAGGGGCACCTGGGTGACTCAGTCGGTTGAGCACCCAAGTCTTGATTTTGGCTCAGGTCATGATCCCAGGGTTGTGGAATCAAACCCCATGTCAGGCTCCATGCTAAGGATTTATTCTCTATCTCTCTCTCTCTCTCTCTCTCTCTCTCCCTCTCTCCCTCCCTCCCTCCCTCCTCCCCAGGCCCCCTTTCCCACTCTCTCTCTAAAATAAAAATTTTTTTTAATTTTTAATTTAAAAAATAAATAAAGAGAAGAGAAGACACAAAGGTTTCCAAAAGGCAGAGAATGAGACAAGGGTGGAAGGAAATAAAAACAGTGAAGCATAGTAACAGTCAAGGGAAGGAAGAATCAGGTTTCCAGAAGTAAAAAATAAAAATTCTTTAAAACAGCAGAAACAGCAGAGAACTCAAATGAAAGCCCCAGTGAAGGGGAAGATAATGACCTTAGACAAACAGGTTCAGCAGAATGATAGAAGTATATCAAAGACTGCAGTGGGCTGAAGAAAGGAAGGAGAGAATAAAGTGGAGGCAGCAAAGCAAGTAGTCTTTCAGAAGTATCCACAGTGAAATGCACATATAGACACAAAAACTCAGGAGCTTATGCAAAAAGTACAAGTAATATGTAACTTAACAGTTTTTCTCTATTGAGCCAAAAGCAGTCACTGTCACTCATTAATTTCCTGGACTTTCTCTTTTTCCGACAGACAACTTTTTCTTTTCCCAAAAGAGGAATACACATTTTGGTCACGTGTCACTTTTAAACATATTCCACTCAACACTCAAAATGAGCAATATTCAGAGGTCTTTCATTGTAGGATTTGACCAGTATGTACAGAAGAATTACAAAGCAAGTTATTTTCAATGAAATGTTTTGACTGGTAATTACTGAGTTTTTTAGCACTTAAATTAACTGATCAGCCTTAGAAAGTGCAATTATATTTGTTTTCTTCCTCTTTTCAAGGCAAAGTATTAAACCTGGAATTTGCTTTACTTAAAAATGAAAAACAAACAAAACCAGTTCTTTGAGGGCAGACAGTAAACAAACCAAATGATTCAGAAACTAAGTATGAAAATAAGCAAAATAGAGTCAATTACTTTTTAAGGACATAATGAGGTTATGCATGTAAGCAATTTCCTGCTTCAGATCCTTTGAGAAATATTGGGGAGAAGAGAGAAAAAGATAGCAGAGCATCATAAATAAAAAAGACTGAAACTATTAAAAAAAAAAAAAATCAACAACTTACTTTAAGAATTTCATCCACACAGCTCACATCACCAGAAGCAGATGCCTTAAGAGGAAAAGAAACACACATTAAATTTGGAGTCATTTATTATTAGATTTGTATCATTTGTTGTACAGATTTAACAACATTGCTAGAAAGTGAATTAAATTTAAAGACATATTTATTGATCCCACTACTCTAAATCACCACACTAATTAGAACCTTTGGACAAAGTTCCTTTAATGTCAATTTTTCAAGCTTTAAAAAATTTTAATCATCAACTGTACAGGATGTAAAGAACTTTGTATTTTTCAGAAGTTTTAAAAAGTCCTATCTTTCTTAGATTAGAAATAAATTTTTAAATGTTATTTTTCAGGTGAGAAACTTATCAAAAATTTAAAGTTTATTTATATACAAAATATTCCATGATACTGAAATGTATCATTTCAAACAAAATAAAACCAATATTATTGAAAGAATACTTGTCTGGAACAGAATGGACATTTTATATAGCTTTTCATAAATTATGGAAAAGTTGTTTATTCTAAAGCACAATCAGGAATTAGAGAGCTAAAGTGTGAACTCAAATCCACCTCCAAGGATCATGTCATCTGAAGAAAGAACAAACAACCACGTCACTGTTCTCTTGCAAGGAGTTCTTAGATGACACATGCCATGAACAACAGTTTCCCAAGTCCATAGGAAAAATGTTTCAATGTTCTCAAAATAGCACCTGACCTATCCTTGATCCCTCCAACCACGTTTTAAGCTATAAACTATGACTTTCAGTTACTGACACTACTTTTGAAAATTTTATTTTAAAATTTACATTAAAATATAAAACTTCTATTTCACAATGAATGCTCAATTTCTTTGGTTATTCTGATGCTTGGTATACAGTTATAATGCTGTAAATTTCAAACCACCAGTATGAATTTAGAGCAGCTGCCTCAAACCTTTAAGTTTAACCAGAGAAAAGATCATGGAAACCAAACCTCACAACATTACCAACTGGATGGATCCTCAAAAATCTTAACATTCCCTACAAGGAACCACTGCCCACATCTCATTCATGAGTATCACAATGAGAAAACAAGTTAATTTTTTTAAACACAATATGTATTATTTCATACAATCAAAAGGAGGAAATCTAAGATATTGATCTCACAGATAGTGCTTTTATTCTGTAACTGTTATTTGAATATTTCAAAATAGTGAATGGCATTTTCTCTACTGCCCAAGAGGGGAAGTTAACAGGTCTGTGGATCCACTTGAGAGTCAATGACAAGCCTTTTTTTAAACATATATACACCTTCTCATTAAAACAGAGAGGGGCGCCTGGGTGGTTCAGTCAGTTAAGTGTCTAATTCTTGATTTTGGCTCAGGTCACAATCTCATTGTTCCTGAGACTGACCCCACATTGGACTCTGTGCTAACAGCGCAACGTCTGCTTGGCATTTCTCTCTCTCTCTCTCTCTCTCTCTCTCTCTCTCTCTCTCTCTCTCTCTCTGTCTCTCCCTCTCTCTGTTCCTCTCCCGCTCATACTCTCTCTCAAAATAAATAAACATTAAAAAAAAACCCAACAACAACAGAGAGACAAACTGCTTCACAGAGTCGTAACAGTAAAAGCTCTAGGGGCGCCTGGGTGATTCAGTCAGTTCAGCATCTGATTCTTGATTTCAGCTCAGGTCATGATCTCATGGTTCATGGGATCAAGCCCTGAAACGGGCTCTGGGCTAACAGCATGGACCCTGCTTGGGATTCTCTCTCCCTCACTTGCTCCCTCTCTCAAATAAACATTTAAAAAAATAAAAGTTTTAAATGTGTGACTTACATCCAATGGTTGGGAAGGTATTTTCAGCTTGGTAAGATGTGCTTTGCTACTGGGCTTCAGTTCGGTCATGCTGTTGCCATGGGATTGGCTACTGTAGTGCTCAGAGGACAGCTTTGGTTCCATGGACTCCTGTCCATCCATGGGCCGCACATAGGCAGTGGGTTTCTGTAACATTGAACTGGACTTTGACATCAATGAAGGTGGGAAAGACTGATTCGAATGTTGCCCACTTGAAAAAGGTACACGGGAAGGAGAATCCCAGTTTGCATCAGGGTCCCGAGGTGATTTGGAACGCTGATGTTCCTTGCTATGGTGATCATTCCCATGAGATCTGGAATGACTGGAGCTTAATGAAGAAACAGCCTGGGGTTTTCCAGGGCTGGAAGAGCGTGATTTGGAGTGTTCTGATCCATGCTGGCTTTTTTTCCGACTGCTGCTCCCACTACTGCTGTATGAGTCACGGTCGTGCCTCTGGCCACTACTATTAGTGCCACCACTGCCACCTGCACTGGTCCGCTGGCTACTGTGTCCACTCTGCAAGCCGGAGGACCGTTTCTGAGACTGAGAAGTACTGGGAGCAGGTCCTACTGGAGTCCATTTGCTACTCTGATGAGAGGTCCCATGTCTCTGTTCGAAGAAATTAGGATTCGATTTTTCATCTGCTGTTGGTGGTACTGTAGGCTTGGGAATTGCAACAAGCTTTGGTATAGATCTGTCTCCTATGAAATCCTTCATTTCATCGTAATTTCCAAGCATACTCTGAATACGACTTGATAGCTTATCTTCTTTGCTAGTCTACAAAAAAAATTGCAAAATAAAATTATATAATTAGCATAACCAGAAATAAAAGATGCTTCTAAACGGACTTTCCAAACTTCAAATGCAAAGGGATTTTTCAAAGAGAAACCTCATGTCCTATCTTAAGGTTAACATCTCAAAAGCAAACTCCAAACATATAATTTTTATAGTGACAAAAAAAAAAAAATACTGAAAGTGAAAAACATTCATGCTAAAACACAAATATTCTAAAGGACATTGAGATATAGCAGCACTCTCAACAATAGCCAAATTATGGAAAGAGCATAAATGTCCATCAACTGATGAACAGATAAAGAAATTGTGGTTTAGGGGCTCCTGGGTGGCTCAGTCGATTAAGCGTCCGACTTCAGCTCAGGTCACGATCTCGCGGTCCGTGAGTTCGAGCCCCGCGTCAGGCTCTGGGCTGATGGCTCGGAGCCTGGAGCCTGCTTCCGATTCTGTGTCTCCCTCTCTCTCTGCCCCTCCCCCATTCATGCTCTGTCTCTCTCTGTCCTAAAAATAAATAAATGTAAAAAAAAAAAAAAATTAAAAAAAAAAAAAATTAAAAAAAAAAAAAAAAAAGAAATTGTGGTTTATATACACAATGGAGAACTACGCGGCAATGAGAAAGAATGAAATACAGCCCTTTGTAGCAACGTGGATGGAAGTGGCGAGTGTGATGCTAAGTGAAATAAGCCATACAGAGAAAGACAGATACCATATGGTTTCACTCTTATGTGGATCCTGAGAAACTTAACAGAAACCCATGGGAGAGGGGAAGGGAAAAAAAAAAAAAAGAAGTTAGAGTGGGAGGGAGCCAAAGCATAAGAGACTCTTAAAAACTGAGAACAAGGGGGTGCCTGGGTGGCTCAGTCGGTTAGGCGGCCGACTTCGGCTCAGGTCATGATCTTGCGGTCCGTGAGTTCGAGCCCCGCATTGGGCTCTGTGCTGACAGCTCAGAGCCTAGAGCCTGTTTCAGATTCTGTGTCTCCCTCTCTCTGACCCTCCCCCGTTCATGCTCTGTCTCTGTCTCAAAAATAAATAAACGTTAAAAAAATTTTTAAAAAAAGGGCGCCTGGGTGGCTCAGTCGGTTAAGCGGCCGACTTTGGCTCAGGTCATGATCTCGCGGTCCGTGAGTTCGAGCCCCGCGTCGGGCTCTGTGCTGACAGCTCAGAGCCTGGAGCCTGTTTCAGATTCTGTGTCTCCCTCTCTCTGACCCTCCCCCGTTCATGCTCTGTCTCTCTCTGTCTCAAAAATAAATAAACATTAAAAAAAAAAAAACAAAAAAAAAAACTGAGAACAAACTGAGGGTTGATGGGGGGTGGGAGGGAGGGGAGGGTGGCTGATGGGTATTGAGGTGGGCACCTTTTGGGATGAGCACTGGGTGTTGTATAGAAACCAATTTGACAATAAATTTCATATATTGAAAAATAAATAAATAAAAATAAATAAATAAATAAATAAATAAATAAAAATAAAGGACATTGAGAAATATGTAGAAAAGATTCCAGAAGGGAAAAAAATACAAATTTCACCAATAAATATATTGGAATAGTAGTAAAAATCTTTTGAAAAGTCATGTGCCTTTATGTCTTTCAGTTCTAGGTCAGCTGCTGAGCCAACACTCATTATTTTAGCAATCTAGGAAAACATTGCATTACTTAAGAGTTCAATGTTACAGTTAGAAAGAGAAACAAAAATTTAATGAAATGAGTTATATCCAACTGACATTTTTAAAAATTTTAATTTCTTCTGTTACTGTGACTAACAAAAGTCAACAAAAAATTAAGAAAGGAAAAGCCAGTGATAAAGTTTCAAATATTAATTCTATTAATTCTGACCAACAAACACAAGTTTTGAAGCCAATGGTACACACTTTAAGTTTTGAAAATCATTCTTGGAGGGACACCTGGGTGGCTTAGTCAGTTGAGCATCCGACTCTTGATTTCAGCTCAAGTCATGATCTCACAGTTCAGGAGATCGAGCCCCACCTAAGGCTCTGTGCTGTGTGGAGCCTGCTTGAGATTATCTCTCTCCCCCTCTTTCTCTGTCCCTACTCTGCTTGCAGGTGGCGCGCGCTCTCTCTCTCTCTCTCTCTCTCTCTCTCTCTTTCTCTCAAAATAAATACATAAACACTTAAAATTAATACTAAAATCATTCTTAGATAATAAAGTCCAAGATGTCTACAAGCTTTAGGACTCATTCACGTTCATACGCAAGAATGAGAGTAAGCTTACTGATTACATTAAAGAAGAAATCAACCACTACTATTTATTTTGAGATTGGCATGAATTGATAATAACTTTAGATTATTTGAAAATCAGTCTGACCCCTATTAAACAAGAAAGGCAAATATATAGACAGCATCGAGATCAGGAATCAAATCCAATTCATTACATTGTAATTATAAAATAAATGGTAGTATGAATCAAAGATTCTGGACCAATCTCTTGTTTTTTCCAAAATGTCTTTAATCTCTAATTCCAAACCCCAGGTTTTGTGTCACACTCATATAAATGATGTCAGTATAACCTTAAAAAATAAAAAAAATGGCTTCTACAGGTCTCATAAATGGCTTCTACAAACACCAAATGTTTTAAGAACAAAGTCAAACTATGTGTTATATTTATATTTCATCAGAAAAAAAAGTTTAATACACTCTCAATCTCATACTGCAAACCCACAATGGTCATTACTGTGACAATATATACTATTACAGCCACCATACATAGCCTAAGCCTTTAAAAATGTAAGGCTAGATCAAATGAAAGCCAAAGGCAAATCAAGTATTAGAGACATTTATGTCCACTGCAGCTATGTTAGAGTCAATCAGAAGTGATATGTACTGTTTTATGCAATCCCAAATCAAGTACAATGATAGCTATAAAAATAGCAATTGGTTCAATTTATTGAACGTCTCTGACAACATGCTTTTAACGTAAATTGGAATCTGTTAATTAACCACATAAAAAAGAAAGATAACTTAGTATACGGTAACAGAAAAAGGAACCAGACTGATAGTGAAAACACATTTATTCAAACATACTAATAGTCATTGATACTTAGTTTACTAAGTAAGCAAATGGCAAGAAACAAGACAGACACAAAGAATATCTGAAATAAGTGTCTTTGATTGATGTTATACCCAAAGAACCTAGGAAACAGCAGATGACGCGTACCCATTTACAAAATATTAATTTAATTCAGAAAGGTGAAATGCCTGCCCAGGATTAGTGGTAAAGCCAAGAATATAGAGATAAATGCTTGAGTTAATCCAGACCACATTTTCAAGACTATGAGATAGCAAAGGGGAGATGGAAGGAGGTATGGGTTTGAGGACAATTTTAGGATGCTAACAATATTGTTTCTTGATCTAGATACTGATTATATAAGAGTGTTCATGTTGTGAAAATTCTTTCAGCTAAAACACTTGTTTTGTGTACCTTTCTGCATGTTATACTCCAATGACAAGTTTATCCCCAAAAAGGACATTCTGATTTAGAGGAAAGGAAAAAATGTTAAATGGTATACATATTAGTAACTCTTTCCTACTATAAAAATTCAATTTTAAACACTTTCTTAAAAGGAAAACTGTCACACTACTGGCGGGGGGGAACATTCAAAGGACAACTTACAACTTTGTATGGTTCAGCAAAGAGAGGAGAACTAGGTGGGAAGGCGTCTTCGCCCTGCTGAATTTCCTGATTCCGCCTTTCCCGTTCTTTCATACGCAGCACATTTCGGTCTTCACGGTTCATGTTGCTAAGAAGAGAAACACAATCTTTGTATTATAAAAAGAAAAATTAAATGTTCTGTACTCGTTTTGTGAGTTTAAAGCTTCAATCAGAGATTCCCTTTCAAGTTCCAAGTAATAACAGGCATTAGTGCGGAAGCTGGGTACTGGTAATGGTTTTACCAACTAATACCAAGTGTCTTGCATAACTATCGAGACAGGAAACACTAGCCCAGACTATTAGGATCCACCCCATTGAAACATTTAACCTCATCAATTTTTAAAGAATTCAGCTAGCTAAAAGTCAGCTAAAACTTATGGAAGGTTGTACTTAAACCCAAATCCTTAGCATTTCCTATAAGCCTTTCATGGCTTCCTCTTCAGAAATCTAACTATTCTTTGCCATTAGAGGCACACAACCCACTCCCACCTACCACTCCCTTCCCCCAGGTATCCAGTGCTTTCCTCTACTTTGCATCTCCTTGATTCCTTTTTGTCTCAAACACAGCTTCCTTGGTGTCCATCCTTAAGGCAGTCTAACCTCGCTTTGCTGTTGCTCTAGATTCCCTAAAAAACGACATTTCTGCTCTAAATACATTAATATTTCAATTAATACCTCAATAAACGGCAGGGGCACTGGGTGGCTAAGTTGGTTAAGCGTCCAACTTCGACTCAGGTCATGATCTCACAATTTGTGAGTTCGAGCCTCGCATCTGGCTCTGTGCTGACAGCTCAGAGCCTGGAACCTGCTTCAGATTCTGTGTCTCCCTCTCTCTCTGCCCCTCCCCTGCTCACGCTCTGTCTCTGTCTCTCAAAAATAATTGTTAAAAAAAAATACCTCAATAAATGGCAAAACTGAGGCTTTCAGCAATAGAATCTAAAAATAACTTGGGTTAGTAATAGTAGTCGAAACTGTACTGAAAAAGAGTCAGTCTTTTGGGGTGGAGGGGAAAATGAGGGGGTCATTTCTACAAACATTACAGCATTTTGTATTTTCACTAAGAACAAAACAAAGAAGATGAATTAAAATTTTGTAAATGGGTACACATTATCTGTTGTTTCTTAGGTTCTCTTTCAGAGATATTTGCCTCTCCCTTGTTTCTTGCCATTTGCTTGCTTAGTTAACTAAATGTCGTTATTTATAGCAGCAGGGACCTTTGGTTAACAACGTAAAGGATGCTGAGCCCCGGGACAAGGTATTACCAGAGACTCTGCAACATTCTTCCCTGGGGATAGAGTAAATCAGCTATCCTGGTTTTATTTAAAGGGAGTGGGGAATCCTGGAAGAGACCAAAGGGAAAAACCAGGTTGTATGTGTAGAGCCTTTCTAGCCTTATAATTCATAAATCTAATCAGAAAATTGAAGTAAATCAAGATGGGAAATAAATTATAATTGTAAAATTAGAATGGACAGCAAAACCAATATATTCTTGAAGATTTTTATAAGTGGTCAGAACAGTGCAAGTAAACATTCAAAAATAAAACTTTGTGATTTGCACAATTTAGTATCAAAGTAAATTAATGTTCAAAAAAATATTCTAAATGCTCGAAATGTGTATTAAGGTGTTTCTATGTGTACAATATTCTAATACACTTAGACAAGAATATAAGCTATTTTGAGGTACTGAAGTAATATGTGCTTTCTTTGGTCTCCCTGGTACTTAGTACCATACAGAACCACAAAAAGTATTTGATTCTTTCTTTAATAAATACCAGAAAACATCTACACTTCAGTATTCAGAGAGCGAAACCGAAGAACATAATATTATTCTACAATACACTTGAACCAATTAATAAGTGTATATCACTAACAATCAGGTTTCAGAGAGAATGCTGTAAACCTTTACACCTCTTCATATGGTGCTACAGCATATGAAGTGATCTGTATCCTAAGAGTCTAGGGAATGTGTTAAATACTAATTTCCTTACACTTCCTGAATTCGATTTCTGAAATATTTTTTTAAAAAAAGAAATGCCTTCCCTAAACCATGATTTAATTAAAGTGCTAAAATAATCATGCAAAAAACACTTGTACATTTATTACACAAATAGATATGATTCCCACAATAAAAGTCCTCCAATAATCCAATACAAAAATGTTTTCTTAATGTAAGTCATCCAACTGAATATTCCCTTTTAATAAGACTGCCAAGAAGCAGAACAAAATTAAATGATTGCTTATAAGAACTAATATCCCAGTTATAGCTCTTATTCTCTAATTTTTTTAAACTTTTTTTTAAAGTTTATTTATTTTGAGAGAGACAGAGAGAGCAAGTGGGGAAGGGGCAGAAAGAGAGGGGGAGAGAGAGAATTGCTAGCAGGCTCCATGATGTCAGCACAGAGTCCAACGTAGGGCTCGAACACACAAACCGCAAGATCATGACCTGAACCAAAACCAAGAGTCAGACGCTTAAGTGACTGAGCCACCCAGATTCCCTCAAATTTTTTTCTGATCAGCCTTACTTTCACATATAATTTATTGGATCCACATTTGTTCCTGTGTTTTTGAACATCAATACCTCTGCCTAAGATAAAGTTTCCCACAAACAATAATTCCAGTAATCTGAGCTCCCTTAAAATTAACATGAAATTTAAATATAAGTCAATTAGAAGTATATCTCTGCTGCACAGGCAAGCTATTATATAGCATATCCCTCAGGAGATTTGCAACTACCAGAATGAAAAAGGATTGTTAAAATTAGCAAATTGCTACATCAAAACAAAATCTGTGGGACTACCAGATAAAATAATTTTTAAAAGCATAACAGCAAGTAGAAAGGAGAGTTCTCTAAATTTTTTAATTGCTTAAGGTAAACTGTTCTTAAGTACCTATCAAGTACTTATGTTAAGTTGATATGTTTATTTCAAACAGCATTCTATGGTATAGCATAATGATATAGCAATTTCATTGTTTCAAGATTGAGCAAATGAGTAAATATACCAAGACTTCTAGGGATCCAGGCATGTTACTATGAAAGAAGAGAGATTATAAATATAGAAAGGAATAAAAAGAAAAAGAACCTTTGAGGACTAGGAACTAGTAGCAGTACAACGAACACAGGCTTTTATTTTAAAAATCTGTATGTCTATCTGCCTGCCTGCCTGCCTGTCTATTGAGAGTGTCTCCAGCTCTGTTCACTGAAAGCGTCTGTGAGCACTGACATCCCAGAAAAAAGAAGCACCTTCAGTACCCAAATTCTGATTTCTAATATCATTTCCTACGAAAATGGAACAAGACTTCTTGGAGAAATAGCTCATTCCAAGGCTACAGCAGATAAAGTACAAATAGACCTTAAAATATCTTGTTTTAACAGCAAGAAAATGCACAAAAACATATGGGGACATATGAAAAGGGCATGAGAAGCAGCCAGAAGGTGCTCCCATCAGTCAGATTTAGAAACATGAGCATCAAAATAAAGACAAAAATGGAATATAAGCAAATGAACAACAACAACAAAAGAACCCCTCAGTCTACAGTAATAATAGCAAAAAATAAAAGAACGAGAAATAAAGCAGGGAGTAAATGCCTTCTTTAAAAAACAATGTCAACTAATCAATATAGAAGAAATAAAAGAATTAGAAAATCACTTTTTTTGTGAACACTGAATTAATAATTGAGACCAAAATCATCAATAGGTGCGCACCTGGGTGGCTCAGTAGGTTGTGCATCTCACTCTTGATTTTGGCTCAGGTTATGATCTCACAGTTGTGGGATGAGCCCTGCTTAAGATTCTCTCTCTCCCACTCCTTCTGCTCCTCCCCCGCTTACACACATGTGTGCTCTCTCTCAAAAAAACAAACAAAACAACCATCAATGGATGCTAAAACCACTGGGGAAAAAATTGGGGGGAACAGAATATTCAGTATCACCCCATTGACCATTAATTAGAAAAAAAATTTTTAATATAGAGAAGTAAACAATACCCTTAATCAAGTAATCAGAGTTAACATTATCAATAATGGGATAAAATAACATCATGTGCGGCACTAAATGAGGCACTAAAGACATATCACTACCTAGGTATTCTTTCTGCTAAAAATTTAACCTGCATCTAATCAGGAACAAGCAGACAAAACTTAAGTTGAGAACAATTCTGCAAAATTGGCCTGGACTCTTCAAAGATGTCAGTATCATGAAAAGAAACACAAAAAGAGGCTGGGGTTACTTTTATATTCTTCTATATTCAAGGAGACACAACTAAAGGCTGGATGTGATTCTTCATTTCCCAGACACTAGTTCTGGGGAGAGAAAAATGGTTGTGAAGGACATTATTGGGAAATTTGAGTATGAACAGTATTTCAGATAATCCTATCAATGTTCAGCTTTTGAACTATGAATATTGTATCTAGTAATGTAGGAGAATGTCCTTGGTTCTTAGGACGTACACAGCATATGTGGGTGAAATGTCATCATCGTGTCTGCAAGTCTAAAATGGTTTAGCACCCATCTAAATATAGATCTAGCATGTGTAGAGAGTGAATGAGTGAGAGAAAGTTTGTGTATGTGTGTATGCAAGCATGCACGCACACAGGGAGGTTGGAAGAAAGGAGGGACGGAGGGCAGGAGGGAAAAACAGACAAGAACTGAACAGTAGAGCAGGATCGGCAATTACAGTAAAAATATTGACAACTGGTACATCTAGATCAAGGGAATACAGACATATGTTATACTTTATTATATAGGTCTGAAATTTCCTTTAATGTTTATTTTGAGAGAGAGAGAATCCCAAGCAAGCTCTACGTTGTCAATGCAGAGCTTGATGAGGGGCTCAATCTTACAAACCATGAGATCATGACCTGACTTGAAGTTAAGGGTTGGACACTTAAGAGATTAAGCCACCCAGGTGCCCCTGAAATTTTTTAAAATAAAAGATAGAAGGAAAAGAGTGATAACATTTATACAGGAGAGCACTATGGGTACTTTCCAGCATTTTCACCCTTGGAATTTACTATCAAACTGTCTCTTCTCTAAAGATTAAAGTATTTCTCTCAAAGACAGATACCATATGTTTTCACTCTTATGTGGATCCTGAGAAACCCATGGGGGAGGGGAAGGGAAAAACAAGAAAAAAAAGAGGTTAGAGTGGGAGAGAGAGCCAAAGCATAAGAGACTCTTAAAAACTGAGAACAAACTGAGGGTTGATGGGGGATGGGACGGAGGGGAGGGTAGGTGATGGGCTTTGAAGAGGGCATCTTTTGGGATGAGCACTGGGTGTTGTATGGAAACTAATTTGACAATAAATTTCATATAATATAAAAAAAAAGTATTTCTCTCATGTCTAACATGTGCCCCCCCGCTTCATATTTCCAAGTTCAAATTGATCATCCAAATCTCAACTCGTCCTCTATGTCACTGTTTATTACACTTGAGAAAGTGTAATAGCATTCTTGGCTAACAGGGGACACTATGAACATGCCAAGTTTCAGTTCCCCTACAGTAACAAGGGTGCCAACCTAAAACAAGATATTAATATTAAACATTAAGATAGTAACATTAAACATTAATATCTATTATTTATTAAATCTATTTATTAACTTAATAAATACACAAGAAGCATCTATTATATACTTAGTACTGGATAGAGAACAAGAAGAATTTGTCCAGGTAGATAATAAAATTTACTATAAAGTCATCACCATTATCAAAACAGCATTGTAGTGCACAGAAATGAACTAAATGCTCTGCAAAACAAAACCCAGAAATAAACTCAAAGATACATCGGATATTAACAGTTAAAAAATCCAATCCAATGAGAAAAGAATGTTTTATTTAAAATCTTCTATTTACTAACAAGAGCCAAGTATTTTTCTAAAACGACATAGTCATTAAAATGGTAAAGTGATGTTTCAAACTCAGAAAAAATAAACTCTTTAATTGAGCAACCTTACTTGTGGGGATATAACCCACAGAATTAGCAGTACAGCCATAAGCTACAAAGATGTTTAGTGAAGCACTTCTGTTAATGGTAAAACAATTGAAAATAACAAAATGACCAAGAAGAGAAAAAATGGTTAACTAAATAGTTAAACCACAGTTTTTTAATAATAAACAAATGAGGCAGGTCTTTGCCAATGAACTTGGAGGAATTTCCCTAATTGCTGCTTTGTGAGAATACATAGATGCAACACAACGTATAGTATGACTGATCATTCTTTGTTCAGGGTAAACTAGAATTGTTAGGTGTTGAGTATATCCATAAGAATTAGATTCAACTAACTGGACTAACATCAGAATGTAACAACTAATATTCTCACAAGCTAAACACCAGGACACTGAAATGTGAATATACAGTTTTCATATATAAGACATAGGATGTCTTCCTATTTAGCTATCTCTTCTTTATTGGTCCTCAGCAAATGTTTTGGTTGTTCATATAAACATGAATAAGGAGTATTCTTCCACCTACACATTTTTCAAAAGAGATGAACCTTAATGGTTTTGTTTCTCCAATTACAAAAGCAATACTGTTTGCTCAAATACTCTTTGCTCAAAACTTAATATAAATTAGAAATTAAAAGTCATCAACAATTTCACTTTCCTGAAATAATACTGTGAGGAGCCACATATAATCATACACATGAAGAAATTATTACACACATGATTCTTATTTCATTTAGTAAACAATGAACATAGTTCCACATCAATACATATGAATTTTCAGTCTTTTATTGACTGTATAGTATTTGTTTAACCAGAAAGCCCCTGATAGATTGTTGGGCTATATCCAGAATTTAGTATTTCAGACATTACAGCGAATTTGTATGTATGTGAAACTATTGTGAGGGTATATGCTATATCGCTTTTAATTTATATCACTAAAGTGCTTTCCAAAATGAATGAATCAGGGACACCTGGGTGGCCCAGTCAGTTGAGCACCCAACTTCAGCCCAGGTCATGATCTTGTGGTCCATGAGTTCGAGCCCCACATCAGGCTCACCGCTGTCAGAACAGAGCCCACTTCAGATCCTCTGTCCCCCTCTCTCTACCCTCTCCACTCATTCCCTCTCTCTCTCTCTCTCTCTCTCTCTCCAAAATAAAACATTAAAACACACACACACCAAAAACACACAAACAAACAGGGGTGCCTGGGTGGCTCAGTCAGTGAAGTATCCAACTTTGGCTCAGGTCATGATCTCAAGGTTTGTGGGTTTGAGCCCCGCATCAGGCTCTGTGCTGACAGCTCAGAGCCTAGAGCCTGCTTCAGATTCTGTTTCTCCCTCTCTCTCTGCCCCTCCCCGGCTTGTGCGCGCTCGCGCTCTCAAAAATAAATAATAAACATTAAAAAATTAAAAAAAGGGATACCTGGGTGGCTCAGTCGGTAAGGCATCAGACTTCCACTCAGGTCATGATCTCAGGTCGTGAGTTCGAGCCCTGTGTCGGGCTCTGTGCTCACAGCTCAGAGCCTGGAGCCTGCTTCGGATTCTGTGTCTCCCCCTCTCTCTGCTCCTCCCATGCTCATGCTCTGTCTGTTTCTCAATAATAAGTAAATATTTTAAAAATTAAAAAAAAAATTAGGGGCGCCTGGGTGACTCAGTCAGCCAAGGGTCTGACTTCGGCTCAGGTCATGACCTCACGGTTTGTGAGTTCGAGCCCTGCATCACGCTCTGTGCTGACAGCTCAGAGCCTGGAGCCTGCTTCGGAGTCTGTGTCTCCCTCTCTCTCTGCTCCTGTTCACATTCTGTCTCCCTCTCAAAAATAAATAAAGATTAGGGGCGCCTGGGTGGCTCAGTCGGTTAAGTGTCCGACTTCAGCTCAGGTCACGATCTCGCAGTCCGTGGGTTCGAGCCCCACATTGGGCTCTGGGTTGATGGCTCAGAGCCTGGAGCCTGCTTCCGATTCTGTGTCTCCCTCTCTCTCTGCCCCTCCCCCGTTCATGCTCTGTCTCTCTCTGTCTCAAAAATAAATAAACGTTAAAAAAAATTTTTTTTAAATAAAAAAAATTAAAAAATAAATAAATAAATAAAGATTGAAAAAAAAAAAAAGACTGAATCAATGGATTGCCTACCAACAAAATAATGAGACTGCCGTTTAATCATGCCATTCTCAATCCTAGGGCATGAGTCTTTTTAAATTGTGTCACCAATCTAAGAGGGAAAAAATCCAATTTCATTTGTTTATTTCATTCATTCATAAAATACATGAGCCTATCCATTATTGCTAGGCACTGGGCTAGAAGCTAGGGATAAAACGGAAAACGACACATAGACAGTTCTTGGCCATCTTACAGTCAACTGCATTCTACTGAATTTCTCTGATAGCTAGGTTGTACTTTTTTGTGTTAGCCATTATACTTCTTCTTTTGTGAACTGCCTATTCATGTCTTTTGTCCATTTTCCTATTAAAGTGACAGTCTTTTAATTATGTGATAACTATGCTTTCTCAATTTGTCACATATCTTAACTGAGGAATACCAGGTTAGGATTAAATCTTTTTTTTTTTTAATTTTTTTTAATCTTTATTTATTTTCGAGAGAGAGAGAAAGAGAGAGACAGAGTGCAAGTCGGGGAGGAACAGAGAGAGGAGACAAAGAATCCGAAGCAGGCTCCAGGCTCTGAGCTGTCCACACAGAGCCCAATGCAGGGATCGAACTCACAAACCATGAGATCATGACCTGAGCTGAAGTGTCACACTTAATCGCATGAGCCACCCAGGCGCCCCGGATAGGATTAAATCTTACACTGACGTGTGCATCCTCACTCTACTGAGTACCGCTTCAAGTCTTCTGCCTCCTCCTCCAAGATCACCACCAAACTGTACTGGCAGGTTATGCCTAAACTTTTCAATCTCTTCACAATACGTAAACTGCACTGCAGTTGCAGAAATTTGTCAGTACTCTCTGGACTTGTTTCTGCTTCCTTCTTTCATCTTGATCTGGAAATGCTCAGCCTCTCTGGAGTTTTCCATTCTTTATTTCTGTGGGGTAACTATAATTAAGCTAAATAAATAATTTTAAATTCCTATACTACAAATATTATGCTATCTAGATCTTAATTCTCACTTATCCAGTATCTAAAGAGACCAAAAATGAGTTCAACTATGGACAACATAGGATTGGAGGACTTAAGGAAGGAAACAGTTGGCTTTGACTGGCAGCCCCCGCCACCCACTTCACTTGTTACAAAAGACTCATCCACCACTAGCAGCCCCAGTCAAGTCAAACTGTATTTAGAGAGGAACCATGCAAATTAGAAAGAGGTCACCTCTCAGACATTCATATTTCTCTGAAGATTCTTAGGACCTCTTGGGAAAAAAGAAGGGCAATGACGGATTAAGAATAGCAATCTCAGGGGCACCTGGGTGGCTCAGTGCGTTAAATGTCTGACTCTTCATTTCAGTTCAGGTCCTGTTCTCACAGTATGTGGGATCAAGCCCTACATGTCGGGCTGTGTGCTGACAGTATGAAGCCTGGTTGGGATTCTCTCTCTCCTCGCTCTCTGGCCCTCCTCCGCTTGTGTGCGTGAGTACTCTCTCACTTGCACTCTCTTTCTGAAAATAAATAAACATTAAAAAAAATAACAATATCAGAAGAGTATGAAGAATAACTCAGGCATGTATGTAATAACTATTTACTGGATGAATATTTTGGAACCAAAAAGAAGTCCTCCCTTATTTTTCTGTAATCATCACGGGAAAGGCAAAGGTTATCAATTTTCAACAGGACCCTTTATCTCCCAATGCACAGTACCTCAAATTGTCAAGTGATACCTGTCGTTTAGTTATAAGCAAGGACTATTTGATAATCTAGATGTAGAGTGGTATCCTTGCTAATAAAGATTCTCAAAAATGTCTAGTAACCAAAAACCAACATAGGCAATTACCTATTAACTAATTTCTTAAATACCTTAAAGTAATCTAAGTTCCAAACTTCAATTGAGCTATAAACAGTTGAGGCATGGTAATTTAGTACATGAGATACGTAAAGATAAATGATTGTTATTTCTGATTATATATTAGACATACATTTTAGGTTCAGTAACCTCCCTAAATTTCAGTTTTATCTTTTATAAAATGCCCATACTACTCTGATGATAATAATTAGATGAGAGAAGCATTTGAATGTATCTGAGCATTTACCATTACACAAGAATAAAGGATAAAACAAAAAATGAAGGGTGACTGCAAGTGAGCATAAGAGATCGTTTTGGGGAGATGGAAATGTTCTACAATTAAACTGTGATGAGGGCTGCACACTCTATAAACTGATTTAAAAACTGTTCAATTGTACCCTTAAAAAGTGAATTTTATGGGGCGCGTTGGTGGCTCAGTCGGTTAAGCTTCCGACTTTGGCTCAGGTCACGATCTCGTCAGTGAGTTCAGGTCCCGCATCGGGCTCTGTGCTGACAGCTCAGAGCCTGGAGCCTGCTTCAGATTCTGTGTCTCCCTCTCTCTCTCGGCTCCTCCCCCACTCACGCTCTGTCTCTCTCTGTCTCTCAAAGATGAATAAATGTTAAAAAAAAAATTTTTTTTAAGTGAATTTTATGAAATTGTATCTCTATAAAGCTGTTTTTAAAAAAAATAATGGAATATTAACAGCTTGAAAAGGATCCTTGATTACTCTCATTTCTCAAGTGCTCCTCTGTATCTGTGGCCTTACTACTGATGGTCTGTAGGCCAGTGCATTTCCTTAAATAACAGAGGCCTCCAACTTTCTGCTTAAACTGCCTTTTCCCTATCACAAACAACTGAGGTCTCCTACCATTAAAATAATCTGGTGTTAAAGAGATAAAGAATATAAATAAAGACAAACATTACAGTCTCTCGGGATTTGACACAATGAACCTGAACACAATACAATAAGCCAACTAGTCCTAACAGATACATATAAAACACTCCACTCAACAATAGAATATACTTTCTTCTCACATGCAGTATTGTCACTAGGAATAAAATACTCAGAAATAAATTTAACAAAAAACAAGAAAACATGCTCTGAAAACTATAAAATGTTACTGAAAGAAATGAAAGAAGACCTAAAGAAATGGAAAGACATCTCATATTTGTGGATTGGAAGATTTAACTATTAAGATGGACATACTCCCTAAACTCCTCTACAGATTCAACACAGTTATCAATACCCCAGCCGACTTCTTTGCAGAAGTTGACAATCTGATTCTAAAATTCATATGGAAATATAAAGGATCCTGAACAGACAAAACAATCTTGCAAAAGAGCAAGCTGGAAGTCACACACACTTTCCAATTTCAAAACTTACTACAAACCTATAAATCAAATAAATAGAACTGAGAGTCCAGAAACACATTACATTTATAACTGATTCTCATTAAGAGTGCCAAGACAACTCAATTGAAAAATGGGCAAAGGACTTAAATATTTCTCCAAAGAAGATATTAAAATGGCCAATAAATAATTAATACTTTGTTACCTACACTGGAAACAAAATTTTAAAAGAGAAAAGAGAAATAAAATATGACCAATAGTGGCACCTGGGTGGTTTGGTTAGTTAAGCGTCCAACTTCGGTTCAGGTCATGATCTCATGGCCCTTGAGTTCAAGCCCTGTATTGGGCTGTGTGCTGACAGCTCGGAGCCTGAAGCCTGACTCAGTGTCTCCGTCTCTCTCTGACCCTCTCCCGTTCACACTGTCTTCCTCTCTCTCACTCTCAAAAATAAATAAAAACGTTTTTAAAAAATTTTAAATGAGCAATATATGAAAAGACGCTCAACATCATTAGTCATTAGGAAACACAAATCAAAACCACAATGAGATACCACTTCACCACTCATTAGGATGGCTATTACCAAAACAAACAAACAAACAAACAAAAACTGCTGTTAAGAAAGTTGAGAAATTAGAATGCTTGAGCATTCATTGCTGATGGAAATGTAAAATGGTGCAGATGGAGTGGAAAACAGTTTGGTGGTTACTCAAAAAGCATAAAAGAATTTCATGTGATCTGGCAATTATACTATGTCTATACCCAAAAGAACTGAAAGCAGGGACTCAGGTACACCAATGCTCATAGCCCCATTATCCACAACAGTCAAAAGGTAGAAGCAACACAAGTGTCTATCAAAAGATGAATGGATAAACAAAATGTGGCACATATATGCAATGGAATATTATTTGGCCTTAAAAAAGAATGAAATTTTGACATGCTACAACATGGATGAACCTTGAGGATATTTCGCAAAGTGAAATGGGACAGTCACAAAAAACCAAATAGTGTATGATCCCACTTATATGAGGTGCATAGAAAATTCACAGAAAGAGAAAGGAGAATTGTGGTTGCCAGGGACTAGGGATAAGGAGGAATGGGAATTATGTTTAATGGGTATACAGTTTTTGTTTGGGATGATGAAAAAGACCTGTAAACAGACAATGGTGATGGTTTCACAATACTGTGAATATACTTAATGTCATTGAGCTACACACTTAAAATGACTAATAACTTTTATGTTATGGATATTTTTCCACAATAAAAAAATTACAATAAGCACACAGTAAAAAAAAAAAAGGTTTAACGTGCATTCCCAATGAAGCAGAAAGCCACCTTCTATAATATTTTAATAAACACATGCAGTCTTAGAACGTTTCAAATTTAAATTTTAAAAAGATTAAAAGCAAAATGTGACCTTTAACTTGCCTCTTTCAAATGATGTTCAGAACCTACTACAATGTTTTTTTCAATTATTGTCTCAGAACATCTATACTACTGACAAATGGAGCTGTTCAACTACCAGATTATTAAATTATTTAAACTCTAAAAATCTAAATGAGACTAGAGCTAAGAGCATGATCATTTTAGAATCCAGTTTACAACAAATGCTATTAAACTGTAATTGTATCACAATGCACTGTATTAAAGCAAAAAGCCTCATGTGTACTGAAATCTCCCTTGGCCTCATTTGGCAGGATTTCTCTGTGAGAATCTGAAGAGGTTATTTCCTAAAAGGTAGGGAAACAAATATTGTACACCTGGAGAGCAAAGCCAATAGTAACAAACCATCAGGTCCCAAAACAGTATTTTGCAGAGAAGGATCTTGCCCCAAAGTCAGAAATAAGACTTCTACAGCCTTTAGGTTTAAAATACTGCCATGAAAAACACGGAAGCAAAGATAACTCCATTCTGGTTGTGCTTTCTTCGTTGTATCTTTAAACATAAGCAGAATTTCTTATAATCATTTTTCATAACTCAATCTCAACTAGGCCCTCAAAGATTCCCAAAATCTTACTAGTTTTCACAGATGAATGTTCTTTCCTACTTCTCACAAGTATTTTCATGGAGTCCTAGGACTCTATCTCCTAACTTGCATCCCACAAATGGCCTTGTCTTAGTGAACAGAGATTAAAAACAGAAAATTAAACAAGAGACAGAAATTTTCTCATCAATCAACCATGAACTTTCAAACTACCAGCATCTGAATCCATTCTCTTATTTCCTCTGGGTAAAAAAGAAAAAGTATCTCTTTTCTGTGAAAGAACAAGTATGTCCATTTTACTACGTTCTAGACCTTTATCAGTTACTGACTTCTCTCTAGCAACTTCAACTTCTCCCTCTCTAATGAATCCTTTCTACCAGCATCCAAGCATATTCTTCCTTTATTTAAAAAAAGTTAATATATACTTGAGAGAAAGAGAGAGAGAGAGAGAGAGAGAGAAAGGGAGAGAGGGAGTGTGCACCCAAGTGGGGGAGGGGCAGAGAGAGAGGCCACAATCCCACGGTGCCAGTGTAAAGCCTGACAGGGGTTGAACTCATGAACCTTGAGATCAAATTCTTCTTCAAAAAAAGAAACAGACTCAGGGTACTTGGGTGGCTCCATCGGTTAAGTCTCTGACTCTTGATTTCAGCTCATGTCTTGACCTCACAGTTCGTGAGTCAGTTCGTGAGTTCGCGCCCTCCATCAGGCTCTGCACTGTCAGCGCAGAGCCTGCTTGGGATTCTCTCTCTCCACCCCTTCCCTGCTCATGCTCTCCCACTCTAAAAACAAATAAACTTAAAAAGAAAGAAAAAGAAAAAGGCTTCCTTGATCCCATCTCTCTCTCCAGCTACCATTCTATCTTTTCTCTTCTCTATTTTCGTTCATGGCCAAGCTTCTCAAAAGGACTCTTGGCGATTCTCTACTTCCTCTGCAACCATTCGTGTCATAAAAAGTTACCTGAAATAGGGTAAGAAGCAATAAACACTTGTGTTAGTCACGAACCACCTCAGGAAATATAGCATTGCCAATATAGTGAAAGGCTATTGTATACCATCCCTGGATCACATCTCTTGTGCTCACTCCACCTTATAAGTGAGAGCCACTACTCTGATTTTGGTGATAATCATTCCCATAAATTCCTTTTATATTTTTATAACTTATGTATATATCCTTAACACTGTTTTGCATATTTTTCAACATTTAAAAAGGGTATATTCTAAAGACTGAGGCTTTCTAATTCTCAGCATTATGTTATGAGGTTGATACATGTTACTGTAGTACATTTATTTTCACCAAGGTGTATTCACACAACTTACCACTGTCGAGTTGATGGATATTTAGTTTCCCCTTTTTCTGCCAACACAGAGCTGTAGTGAATTGGCATTTCTCTTATGCCAATGAGTGAAAGCTTTTCTAGAATAGACACCTACAAGTGGAATTTCTAGGATGCAAGCATCTTCAATGTTGTTTTTTTTTAATGTTTGTTTAGTTTTGAGAGAGCATGTGCATGAGCGAGATAGAAGATCCAAAGCAGACTCTGTGCTGATCGTAAAAAGTCCAACGCAGGCCTTGAACCCACAAACTGTGAGACCATGACCTGAGCAAAAACCAAGAGTCAAATGCTTGACTGACTGAGCCACGCAGGAGCCCATGGTATCTTCAATTTTAGTAGATATAGACAAATTGTTTTCCAAAACATATCCAATCACTATTCAACCTTCTATTGTTTCCAACTTCCCAACATTCTGTTTTCAACTTCCCACACTCCACTTTGCCAAGATCACTAGTGATTTGCATATTACTAAATCCAACAGACACTTAATCATCTTAGTTGACCTACCATTCAACACATCCAGCCACTAATGGCTCCTTAATATACTTTTTTTTTTTTTAACAAAAAGCTGCAAGTTTATTCACATAATAATTCTAACATGTATCCACATAACATGTATCAAAATTTCAAGCATGTTGTTTTGAATCTCAAGAAACCACAACATTCAGTATTAATTAAAAACAAAAAAAAAGGGTGACAGTGGTCATTTATAGGTTTTAGTCCAACATGAAAATGCAGAAAATGTTTATTTTGTTGATCTGTGTTGATTCCATGTTTCTCCTTGAGAAGCTTCAACTGTTCTTCCTTCTTTTTTGTGTCCACCTTCTAAAATGCCCTATTGGCATTACAGTACAAAACCACCAGGTTATCTGTTATAAACACTGAATCCTGAAAGGTGATCACACACATTCTAGGCATCAAAGAAATCTTCACAGATCACGCAAGCTGTTCCTCTAGTTGCAGGTGTGTCCCCAGTCAGATTTAATGAATAGATCAGTATTTCCAAAATATATCGTATGTTTCTTCACCTATGATGTCATATGGCAAATTTCTTATATCTAAACTGATTTAGTTCAAGTGGAAGTCGAATATTCACTGTCTTGGCAGGCTGATGAGGTTACTACAGCAAATACTGGAATCCCTCCGGACACCTCTGGAGCTCACTCAACTTTGACCACAACGTCAAATGCAGGACATCATCATACAGGCTCTCTCCTCCTTAATATACTTTTGGTTTCTGCAACTCCAGCCCTCACAGTTTTCCCACCACCTCGGTCTCCTCCCATTTTACCTACCAGACTTCTTAGAAGTTGATGCTTCTCTGTGCTCAGCCATGGGTCTTATTCTGATTCAGTCTACATTCTCTCCTTACATTCTCATTGCTTAAAATACTATGTGTACACAGGGGCACCTGGGTGGCTCAGTGGTTTAAGCATCTGACTCTTGACCTTAAGTCATCGTCTCAAGGTGTGTGGGATGGAACCCAGTGTCAGGCTCTGTGCTGACAGTGCAGACCCTGCGTGGGATTCTCTGTCCCTCTCTCTCATTCTCTTAAAATAAACAAACTTAAAAAAACAAAAAAACCACCTATATACCTACAATACAAATACCCAAATATGCACCATTATCAAATTTTTCTCTTTGAGATAGAGAACCTCTTTGATCACGTTCTTTGAGGGATCTCAATCTTAATACATCCCGAATTGATTCCTTAATCTGTTTTTCCCTGCCAGGAACTCCTGCTCCAGTAATCCTCATCCTATCAACCAACTGCTCTTGTTCAATCCTCCCTTTAACCTCTCTCCACAACCAACCCATAACCACAGCCTCCCAAAATATATATATTTTTTTATAACTTTTTTTAAATTTTTTTATTAATATATGAAATTTATTGTCAAATTGGTTCCAAAATATATTTTTAATTTATCTGTTCACTTCTCTCTGCTCAGCCACTAGTCAAAACAAGGTATTACTTTATCTCCTTGAACAAATGTTACAATTGGATTCCTGGTTCCCTTGTTTTCTAATCCACATTTCATACAGCAAAGTGATCTAATTTTTTTTAGAGGAAAAGTAGCTTTTTTTTTTTTTTGAGAGAGAGAGAGAGAGAGAGAGAGAGAACATGAGTGGGGGAGAGGGGCAGAGGAACAGAGAGAATCTTGAGTGGGCTCCACACTCAGCAGAGCCCAACGTGGAGCTCAATTCCATGACCCTAGGATCATGACCTGAGCCAAAATCAAGACTGGGATGCTCAAGGGGCACGCGGGTGGCTCAGTCATTTAAGCGTCCAACTTTTGGTTTTGGCTCAGGTCATGATCTCATAGTTTATGAGATTCTCTCTCTCCCTCTCTCTCTGTCCCTCCCCATCTCCCCAGAGTCCTATCATGAGCTCGCACTCACTTTCCCTCTCTTTCTTTCTCTCTCAAGATAAATAAATAAACGTTAAAAAAAAAAAAAAAGAAAAAAGAGTCAGAAGCTCAACCACCAAACCATCCAGGTGCCTCCAAAGTGATCTTTTTAAAACACAAACCAGATCATATCACCCAACCCCTGCTTTAAACATTTTAATAAGCTTTCCATTTACCTTAGGAAAAACTTTAAGGTCCTGAAATGGCCTACAAAGCAATGATGTAATTTCATACTTGACGTGACTCCCACCTATCTCATCAGATTTATTTTATATCTTATGAATAACCTCCCTTCCCAGTGCCACCAATCATCTTTTCTTTTTTTAGCTTCTTGAACTTGTGGTGCTTTTTTCAGCATTAGGAAATTCATGTAGACAATTCCATTTTCCCTCAGAGTACCTAATCATAATTAAGTATACACTTTTTTTGATGTTCATTAATATTTCCTCTCCCACTAGGTCATGATCAGAGAATGTTGTCTGTTTTGTTCAGCCTTGCATACCTAGAACATAACCTAGTGGACAATCACTTCAGTAAGTAAACTAATGAACTTCAGGGCCTGGTTAGAAAGGAGCAATTATCTCACTATAAAATAATACTTAGAGATCATGAGATTCTTCACCTAACATCACAAAATCCCAGTATTTCAAAACTGGAATAATTAAGACTCATATTACACTAAAATCAGACACCATCTGCAACAAATTTTAATATAGCAGACACTTAACGTGTGCATTAATTATTTTAGATCGGAATTGAAACACATGTCTTTACTTATCTGCCAAGCTATACAACTCTGATTCTATGACTATAACTCAATTCACTTTCTCTCTGAAGCTTTTCCTAATAAAGCAAAACTTTATTTCCTCATCTTAGAGGTCAAACAATACCACAACCAATGTTTATTATGTCATTACACACACATTCAATTGTTCAAGAAGTCATTTGAAACAGTATTTTCCAAATGGGTTACTGATAAATGTATTCTTTTTAAAATACTAGACAGGGGCAACTGGCTGGCTCAACTGGTAAAACATGTGACTTTTCATCTCAGGGTTGTGAGTTCAAACCCCACACTGGGAGTGGTGCCTACTTAAAGATTTTTTTTCTAAAAATCTAGATAACTTTAAGTCTCAATTCAAGAAATGTTTATTACACACACAAGTATGCTCAACACTTAAGTGTGAACATAAGAATATGACTATTCATATTACTTATAACCAGCTGCTTCCTTTTAGATAATATTTCTCTCAATAATAATCCTAAAATGCTCCTTCTCCCAGTAGTCCTGCACAGTTTTACACACCAAAACCATTTTCAGAACCAAAACCAAGTAAAATTATATTTCTTGGGCTTTTACTAATACTTGAGAAATATGCAAACCAAATTTAACTAGTTTAAACTTCTCTCAAAAAGTTACTACCAAATTCTAAAAGCATATGGACAAATAAACTGAGAAGTCTATTTTCATCTTTAAAGATGAATGAATGGCTGGTAACGATGGTTAGAAGTCAAAGTTTACAGCTCCTTTTAGAAAGAAAACAACCTTGGGGCACCTAGGTGCCTCAGTTGGTTAAGCGTCCAATCTTGGCTTCAGCTTGGATTGTGATCTCATGGCTTGTGAGTTTGATCCCTGCAATAGGACTGTGCTGACAGCATGGAGCCTGCTTGGGATTCTCTCTCTCTCTCTCTCTCTCTCTCTCTCTCTCTCTCTCTGCCCATCTCCTGCTGTTTCTGTCTCTCTCAAAATAAACTTTAAAAAAAATTAAAAATTAAAAAAAAAAAGGAGAAAAATCTTTTGATTCAGTTTCTTGCTTTCAAAGCATGCAATATCTAAAACCCACTAAGGTCTCCTATTGGAAACTTCTGTAATATATGAGTTGATAATTACTTTCATATTTTTATGAAACAGAAGTACTTAAAACATTGTTCTGCTTAAAAATCAAAAACTCCATGGGGCGCCTGGGTGGCTCAGTCGGTTGAGCGTACGACTTTAGCTCAGGTCACGATCTCACGGTTTGTGAGTTCGAGCCCCGCGTCGGGCTCTGGGCTGATGGCTCAGAGCCTGGAGCCTGCTTCCGATTCTGTGTCTCCCTCTCTCTCTGCCCCTCCCCCGTTCATGCTCTGTCTCTCTCTGTCTCAAAAATAAATAAACATTAAAAAAAATTTTGTAAAAAAAAAAAAATCAAAAACTCCAAGCTCTATGGAAAATCCTAATCCTAAATTCTCATCCCAGGATTTAAAACTGTCCACAGCTTTTTAAATTCTTACCTATTTCTATAAAACCTTCAGGGTTTATCTGAGCCTAAAAATAACCTACACACGTCCAGATCTACATATTTACTCAAAAACTAGTCCCTCTACTTAGAATATCCTTCCTTCTCCCCATTTCTAAACACATCCATTTCAAAGTTCACTGCATACCCCACTTCCTCCAAAAAGCCCTCCAAGATTCCTCTGTCACTAAAATCACTTACTTTCCAAAGAATTTCTTTGTATCTCATCTGGCCACTTAACACTTGTATTACATTAGGATTATTTACTGATATTCTAGGGACTCTCCCTACTCACCTCCTTATTATAAGCCTCTAGAGAGTAAGAGCCACGTAAACATCATTTCACTTACTCTTTAACCCCTGTGGTGATTAACACAGTGGCAGGCATACGACACATACTCAAAACATGTGATGAGTTTCATAAAGGTCACAACTGTAGTGTTATTGCCGTAAGAGTCAGTGGTAATACTCACTAAAAGTTGGGTTTCAAAATATGATGTGGCCCATCATTTTCTATCCACAGATAGTCTCCCATTTCCTAAGACTTTCAATTATATCTGATAACAATAAGAGAGTAGGTCTTCTTTATACTGTATTCAATATATTATCAATCCAATAAAGGCATTAATAGTGATATTAAATGAACTCTGTTGCTTTTAAAGCAATTTTTCTACAAGAGTTTATCTAAAAGTAAAACAACATATGTTCAAGGAAAAAAAACCATACAGAAATGATCAATTTCTATTTTTACTTAAACCCTGTACTCTCAAATGTTCACCAAATGTAAGTGCTAGACTGTAAAATCTCAGAATCATACTTGGCAAAGTGGGAAGGTGTAAAAACTGAATATTTCAGTCTACAACATCCAGAAAGAAATGATCTGTTCAACAGAGCACTGTAAGACTGCTTTCATTTGCAGTACCTGAGGAAGCCAAGAGAAAAGAATACAAGTCCAAACTGCAAAATAAAAGCAAATTTTTTACTTAAAAATGCATATACCACATTAAGCAAAAGTTTAACAACATTATACAGCAAAAGATCCTTGGAGTGCACACTAAAAAGGAATTTCTCAGTAATTTCATCATCATTTGCATATGTGAAAAAACGGATGGTAACAAAGTACCCCGTTTCTTTTTTTTTTTTTTAAGTTTATTTATTTTGAGAGAGAGAGCATGCAGTTGAACAGAAGAAGGGCAGAGACAGACAGAGAGGGGATTCAAGCAGGCTCCAAGCTCAGTACAGAGCCTGATGCAGGGCTCAATCCCATGACCGTGAGATCATGACCTGAGCTACAATCAAGAGTTGGTAACTTAACCCACTTTATTAACTCTAAATTCTGTTAATAAGGTTCCAGTTAAATGTAAACAGGAATACTGCTTTAAGAAGGTTAAGGCCATTTAAGGCTACTGCTCTTTAATAATAACTTAGAAGTTACGGGTTGTTTATCATGGCACAAAGAATATTTACTTTGAAAGATCAAACTGTAAGTAAGAAGAGTAAACATACTTTCAAAATATTTTCTAATTCAGACTTGTAACATATTCGGACAAAAGTCAGAAGGAATTGTGAAGGTTTTACAATTGTCATTTTAAAAACTATCTTTCAGTATAGACCTATACAACACATAAGGTACAATGTTAACACTCTTAGTTCATTCACCAATTACTTAACCAGAGCATATACTGTGCCAGACACTGCACTAATGTTAAGGATATTAAAAATAAAAGTACTCTGGGGCGCCTGGGTGACTCAGTCTTCAGGTTAAGTGTCCAACTTTGGCTCAGGTCATGATCTTGCCATTCATGGGTTTGAGCCCCGCGTTAGGCTCTGTGCTGAGATTGTGTCTCCCTCTCTCTCTCTCTGCCCCTCCCCCATTCGCACTCTGTTTCTCTCTCTCTTAAAAATGAATAAACGTTAAAAAAAATATTTTTTAAAAAACAAATAAATAAAAGTACTCATCCCCAAGATTTGGGTGCACCTACCCAGACTAGAGAAAGATGGCAGTAGGGAAGGAGGAAGGAAAGGGAAGAAGGCAAAAGAGGGAGGTTGGTTCTAAGCAGAGAGAACAAGTGCAACAGCCAAGAAGAGAGAGCACAGCACAACCAGGGAATACAGGTGTATCAAGTACAGGTGGAAAATAGGGTTGGGGGAGTACAAAATAAAAGTTAAGACTGGAGAGATACATGAAATCAGACCAGACCTGTGGGATTGTTTATCAGATCTGGAAAATATAAAGAGACCTCTGCAAAGAAAATGAAATCTCCCAGATCTTGAGTGACGACTTTATTACATTAAAAAAATACTAAAACATAAAATTAGGTATGAACTCATTATATTTATAGCTCTTAAGTTTTACCTAACTGTAAAACAGAAACAACTTTAAAAATTAAATACAAAATAAAATTTAAAGTAACATTAACATAACATGGGGCACCTGGGTGGCTCAGTCAGCTAAGCCTCCTACTTCAGCTCAGGTCATGATCTTGAGGTTCCTGGGTTCACATCCTGTATGAGGCTCTGTGCTAACAGTTCAGAGCCTAAAGCCTGCTTCAGATTCTGCAAGATTCTCCCTTTCTCTCTGCCCCTCCCCTGCTTGTGCTCTCTCTCTCAAAAATAAACATTAAAAACATTTTTTAAATAAAATAACATTAATATAAGACTATGACGTATTCATAATAATTCACGAACAATGTTGTAGTCGATCCTAGAAATATGTAATCTCAGGTCTAGTTTCATATTTACAAACCACTTCTACAATATGACTTTGATAATACTAACACAGGAAATGCTTATGAATATGTTATACTAAATGGATTTAATAATTCCAAGTATTTATAGTTGCTAGTTTAGGGAAATACAACCATATACTACCATGCCAGCTAGAGGTCCTTAAATATTGATTTTAAAACACATTTTTTAAAAATTAAAAAAAAATAATAATAGGGGCACCTGGGTGGCTCAGTTGGTTAGGTGTCCAACTTCGGCTCAGTTCATGATCTCAAGCTTGTGAATTCGAGCTTCGCGTCGGGCTCTGTGCTGACAGGTCAGAGCCTGGAGCCTGCTTCAGATTTTGTGCCCCTCTCGCTCTGCACCTCCCCCCATTCCTGCTCCGTGTCTCTCACTCTCTTTCTCTCTCTCTCTAGAATAAATAACAAACATTAAAAAAAAATTTAAAGAGTCCTCACTTGCTGGGGCACCCAGGTGGCTCAGTCGGTTAAGTGTCCGACTGGATCTCAGCTCAGATCATAATCTTACCATTTGTGAGATTAAGCCCAGCATCAGACTCTGCACTAACAAGGACTCTGCTTGGACTTCCTCTCTCCCTTTCTCTCTCAAAATAAATAAATAAACTTAAAAAAAAAAAAAAAAGAATAAAGAGTCCTCACTTGTTAACTTTTGCAATCTATCTTATTTGTGGTTTAAGTAACTTAATTGAAATCTACAGTAAATGTGTATGCAGTATAATGACTGCTGAGATTTGGAACAAAATACTTATACTGTAAACAAACTCTTTCATATTGATTAATTACATAGATGGGATCTACCAGATACATCTCACAGTGAAGACATGACACTAACTACTATGCCAGGGCTCTTACTGGTTTGGCCTGCTTAAATTAACAACCTACCATGACACGATCCAGTTGAACTCACCATCTTTCCTTGTCTGAACCACCACAAAATCATTAGTACAATGCATTATAACTTGGCACAAACACAGTAATAAACAACATCTAAACACAGCAACAAACTCCCAAGGGAGTAGCTGGCTACAAAGCAGTGCTTCAGATGTTACAGAAGAATCCCTAGTTAGAAGAACAGTACAAAAAATGAAACACAACTAAAAAGTTTTAAGGGACAAAATCAGATTTGTAGTTTAGAGGGAAGTCAGGAAGCAAACGAGAAGGTTGCTGCAATAATTCAGTGAAAAGTGAAAACCTGGATTAAGGCAGTAATACTAGGAATACAGATAATATAGAGAAAGCATTTAAATTTAAAGATGTTAAGGAAGTAGACTCTTGGGGCCAGCCAGATGTGAGAAGTAAAACAGAGGAATCAAGGACAACTTGGAGGTTTCTGGAAAAGGCGATGACAGTGGTACGTTACCCAAGGCAAGGAAAAGAGCAGGATTTGGGGGTGAGGGGATTGACTGAGAAGCAGTAGAAGAATTAATTCGTACATGATGAACACTCACTGAAACTATCCGATGAGCTTCCAGCCTTACCTCTCCCCCAGCTTTTCTGGAAATTCTTGCCCCCCCTTCACCGTACCTTCAAGGTACAGGTGACCAGTGAAGTCTGAATATCTAACTTAAGCTAAGCCAATGCCCAGACCACATCTGTTTTTTATGTATTTTTAAAATTTATTTATATCTATTCATACACATGCACACACACATTCCACAATCAAAAAACCCTAACTACCACCACAGTAAATAGGGACCATGTAAACTAACATTGAATCCTAAAACAATACTCAATCTCAACTATCCACCAGGGATCTGCTAAGACAGGAGATGACCAGCTTTTTCTAAGCCACAGAGTAAATATTTTAGGTTTTGCAGGCCCTACGGTCACAGCTATTCCACTCTCCTATTGTAGCAGCAAAAGCAGCTACAAACAACACAGAAACAAATGGGTGTGTCGTCTGTGTCCCAATAAAACTTTATTTACGGACACTGAATTTGAGTTTCCTATAATTTTCACAGGCCACAATATTTTTTTCCCACCATTTAAAAATATAAAAAACATTTTTAGCTCACAGGCCATACAAAAGCAGGCAGCACTGGGCCTACTAACCATAGCTTACTGATCCTTATGCTAAGCCAACACAGAACTGCCTTCCCTTAAAACTCCTTCCAGATGTCCTCTCAGTGTTAACCTTAACTTAAAACAACAGACAAGGAAAACAATCCTAGTTGACAGAACTGAAAATTTTCATTTGGCTTACCAAAGAATTCACTCCATTTGCAAGGAAGTCAACAGATGAAGGCCCACATACTTGCTGGTTTTGCCATTTACCTTACACTGTACTTGCCTAGCAACGTATGGTGTAAGTTTTGGAACAATGCTACCTTCCTCTCTCCTCCACACCAAACAGTTTTAGTTTTGTTGGTGTTTTTGTTGTTTTTCCACAACTATGTATCAGTTATCTCAGGAATGATTAAATTTAGTATTTAGCCCACAACTTTGTCAAATATGTGACAAAGCAGATCTAGCTAGACCAATTAACAAAGGATATCACCGTGTGAATCTGGACTCAGAGAACAAGGGCCTTTGGATGGAAATTGGGTTGTCTCTATTGAAGAGAAGAGGGTATCTGCTGTTATATGCAGATAGCTATATTATGTTAAAAAATACATATTCAGGGGCACCTGGGTTGCTCGGTCAGTTGAGCGTCCAACTTCGGCTCAGGTCACGATCTCACGGTCTGTGAGTTCGAGCCCCGCGTCGGGCTCTGGGCTGATGGCTCAGAGCCTGGAGCCTGCTTCCGATTCTGTGTCTCCCTCTCTCTCTGCCCCTCCCCCGTTCATGCTCTGTCTCTCTCTGTCTCAAAAATAAATAAATGTTAAAAAAAAAAATTAAAAAAAAAATACATATTCAACAGGGGCGCCTGGGTGGCTCAGTCAGTTAACGATCCAACTCTCGATTTCAGCTGAGGTCATGATCTCATGGTTTATGAGATCGAGCCCTGCATCAGCCTCTGCAATGACAATGCAAAGCCTGTTTGAGATTCTCTCTCTCCCTCTCTCTCTGCCCCTCTCTGCTTGCATGTGTGCTCTCTCTCTCTCTCAATGTAAATAAGTAAACATTAATATATATATATATATATATACATATATATGCATATATAAAAGTAGGACTATGTGTGCACTAAATAGCTATGAGATGAATGAGGGGGACAACTATGTTTTAGAGTGCCCTTTACTCCACTTCTCTCTGGAATGCTGCAGTTAGAGCATATTGGGTTTTTTTGTTTGTTTGTTTATTTACTTATTTTGAGAGAGAGCATGCATACACACGAGAGGCAGAGAGAGACAGAAACAGCATGCGCATGTGCACATGCACGAGTACTGGGGACGGGCAGAGAGGGAGAAAAAAGAATCTTACAAACCATGAGATCATGACCTGAGCTAAAACCAAGAATCAAATCCAAGAGTTGGAAGCTTGAATGACTGAGCCACCCAGGTGCCCCAGTTAGAACATGTTATTACAATGTAGCTCCCTAGCCAAAGTTGTGCTCCACAGGTGGACAGATCACCAAATGAATCCTTTTCCTGGAATTGAGATTTAGAATCAAGGCAGCCTCTCTCTGATAGCAGCAGATATAAAATTTAAAACTCAAAAGGTATTAGTTAAGTGTTAAATTTCATCTGCAGCAAGGGCGAACTGAATAGAGAAAGAACATCTAGAGAGTAATAAAGAGATACTCCTAACCACATCTGCAGCCCCTGGATCCAGCTGCTCCTGAGTTCTAGCTGTCCTCTTGTGGGTTGATTGCCTTTCTTACAATTCATGGGATATGTGGTATGTTCTCAACAAGTTCTTTTTAGTTTAAGTTAGATATGTGTCACTCGCCTAACCAAAACAAAGTGCCTACTAAACAATCCAAAGGAAGGTATTCAGTTGAATAAGAGTTCTGGTTCCCACAAAACACTTAAGAGATGGTAGCTGAAGCTGTACAAATGGATGCGATCATCCAGAAAAGTGAAAACAAAAGCCCAAGTCTAGGGGGTGCCTGGATGGCTCAGTTGGTTGAGCGTCTGACTTCGGCTCAGGTCATGATTTTGCGGTCTGTGAGTTCGAGCCCCACGTCCAGCTCTGTGCTGATAGCTGACAGCTGGAAGCCTGGAGCTTGCTTCGGATTCTGTGTCTCCCTTGCTCTCTGCCCCTCCCCCGCTCATGCTCTGTCTCTCTCTCTCTCTCTCTCTCTGTCAAAAATAAACAAACATTAAAAAAAAAAAATTAAAAAAAAAACCAACAACGAAGGCCAAGGCTAAAATCAAGAACTTTCAATATCAAAGCATTAGCAGAGAACTAAGTCTGCAAGAACACAACTGGTAGGAAGAAAGGGACAAAGTCGTAAGAGTCCAGGAAGAAAACAGTATCAAGGAGAAAATGGTTAACAAAAGTAAGTAGACAAAGAGATAAAGGAGTAAGCAGTAACTATATAATTTGGCAATAAAGAAGTCACAGGCGGCCTTGGCAAGAGCAATTTCACAAACAGGATGAGAAGACAGGCATAAAGTTTAAGAGTGCAGAGGAGGGGCACCTGGGTGGCTCAGTTAGTAGTAGCACGTGGGACTTCAGCTCAGGTCATGATTTCACTATTTGTGAGTTCAAGTCCCATACTGGGCTCTCTGCTGTCAGCACAGAGCCTGCTTCCCTCCAGATCCTCTGTACCCCTCTCTCTGCTCCTCCCCAGCTTGTGCTCTCCACACTCTCTCAAAAATAAAAACATTAAACAAAACAAAACAAAACAGGGCACTTGGGTGGCTCAATCTGCTAAGATTCTGACTTAGGCTCAAGTCATGATCTCACAGCTCCTGAGTTCAAGCCCTGTGTGGAGCTCTGTACTGACAACTCAGAGCCTGGAGCCTGCTTCAAATTCTGCGTCTCCCTCTCTCTGCCCCTCCCCAGGTTGCACTCTGTCTCTCTCTCAAAATAATAAACATTAAAAAAAAAAAAAAAAAAAAGACTGCAGAGGAAGTACACAACACTACCCATGAAGTAATCTTGCCATTTAAAAAAAAAATTCAAGCCTTGGGGTGCCTGACTGATTCAGTTAGTAGAGCATGCAACTCTCGATCTTGGGGTCGTGAGTTCAAACCCCATTTTGAACACAGTTTATTTAAAAGTAAAAATTCAGAGGGTGCCTGGTTGGCTCAGTTGGTTGAGCCTCCCACTCTTGATTTCCACTCAGGTCATGATCTCATGGTTCATGGGAAAGAGCCCTGCATCAGGCTCTGAACTGATGGTGTGGAGTCTGCTTGGGATGTTCTCTCTCCCTCCCTCTCTGCCCCTCCTCAACTTGTTCCCTCTCTCTCTCTCTCTGAAAATAAACTTTAAAAATAAATAAATAAATAAATAAATAAATAAATAAATAAATAAATAAATAAAAATAAAAATTCAGGGGCACCTGGGTGACTCAGTTAAGCATCCAACTCTTGATTTAGGCTCAGGTCATGACCTTGCCATTCATGGGTTCAAGCCCCGCCTCACTGACAGTGCAGAGCCTGCTTGGGATTCTCTTTCTCCCTCTCTCTTTGCCTCTCACACATTTGCTCTCTCTCAAAATAAATTTTAAAAACACAAAGTAAAAATAAAAATTCAAGGGGTGCCTGGGTGGCCTTGGTTAGGCATCTGCCCTCTTCCTGGCTCACCCTCTTTCAAAATAAATAAACATTAAAAAAATGAAATAAAAAGTCAAGCTTCAATTGGATCAAGCTTCTAAACGTAACTACTATATACAGAAAAAACAAGGGACTGAGGAACATACTACATAATACCACAGGGATGCAGCCAGAACTATTTAGACTGTGAGAAATCTCATAGGGCAAAAAACATGGCTTCTTTATCAACCCAATTGTATAGAAATGAGTAAGTGCAAAAATCAGAGAAATCTGAAGACTGACTAAATATGTGATGACACTAAGGAATTAGTATTAACTTCTTTACTGAAAAGTTGGATTATTGTTTTAATCCTTATTTTTTAGAGATATATAAGGAAATAGTATTACACAATCCTTATTTTACCAGTATGTCTTCCCTGATACATGGTGCCAGATGTCACTCAGCAGGGTACAGTCCCCTAGTTAACATAACAAGTAAGGAAGATACAAAGTGATGCAGGGATTCAAAAAAGGTAGGTCCCAGTTGGAGTATCCAAAGGAATCATGGAAAACTTTAGGAAGACAATGGTACTTCCACTGTGCCTTAACAGACAGTGAAATTTTAACAGGGTAGGGAACAAGAGAGGAAAAGTGGTATTTTAGATGGAAGAAATGGAAGCAATTGCAAAGAGGTGTGAAGTCCTGTCAATGCAAAGCACTGGCCTATACTCACCTCTCCATAAAACTGTTGCTACCATAATGACAAGAAAAGAAAAAGTCAAAGTGAAAAACTGTAACTCACTAGCCAGCTCTAACTTAACAAAATCATGCGAGACGCATTCAGTCCTAAAGTAGCCTCGAGTAGCACAGTCCCAAGGTAGATCATGACAATATTTGGGTAGTCAAACCATACTGGCTTTCCAGAGCAATGTATTCGTGTCAATCCCTGATTTCCCCTGCCACACACCTACAACTCTGGAAAAACAATGCACAAGGTTCTTTTACCTATCCTAGGAAATTATAAAAATAGTTTAAAACGGTACCCAATAATAAGCTTTGTCTACCCTCCTAAAAGCCACCGCCATGGTTCATTTGGCACCACAAAAGAGGTAAAATTACCTTCCCTCAGAACATTCCTCAGGTTACAGATTTTTTAATAAAATATATACATGATGAAGCAGGTAGATTTCATTTTTTTTTTATTTTTTGACTATATCTACTTTTTTTTAAATTCCAGTGTCATTAACATACACTGCTATATTAGTTTCAGGTGTACAATATAGTGATCCAACAGTTCCATACGTTACTTAGAGCTCATCAAGACAATTGCACTGTGTCAACTATACTGGAATTATATTTTAAAAAAAAATTTTTTTTTCAAGTGCATTCCTAATGTCCTTCACCTTTTTCACCCATTCCTGCCACCCACCTCCCTTCTGGTAACCATCTGTTTGTTCTCTGTAGTTGAGTCTATTTTTTGGTTTGTCTCTTTTTTCTTTCCTTCGTTTGTTTTGTTTCTTAAATTCCACATAGGAATCATATGCTATCTGTCTTTCTCTGGCTTATTTCACTTAGCATCATATTCTCTAGATCCATCCGTACTGTTGTTGCAAATGGCAAGATTTCATTCTTTTTTATGGCTGAATAGTACTCCATTGTATATATATATACCGATCTTCTTTATCCATTTATCTATTGATGGACACTTGAGGTGCTTCCATAGTTGGCTATTGCAAATAATGCTGCAATAAACACAGGGATGCATGTATCCCTCAAAATTAGTGTTTTCAAAGTTTTGGGGTAAATACCCAGTAGTATGATTATTGGATTGCAGGGTAGTTCTATTTTCAATTTTTTTAAGGAAACAGTCTTCCACGGTGGCTGCACCAGTTTGAAATTCCACCAACAGTGCATAAGGATTCTTTTTTCTCCACGTTTTCACCAATACTTGTTTCTTGAGTTTTGTATTTTAGCCATTTGAAAGATGATTTTAAATAAAATTTCTTTGTTCAAAAACAGAATTAGGCTGGGTGGTGCAGTTGATTAGGCATCCAACTCCTGATTTCAGCTCAGGTCATGATCTCCAGGTTCATGGGATGGATCCTTGCATTGGGCTCTGCTCTGGGAGGGCTGAACCTGCTTAAGATTCTTTCTTTGCCCCTCTCCTGCTTGTGTGCGTGCTTGCATCACACACTCTCTCTCTAGTCCTCTCTCTCAAAATAAATAAGCTTTAAAAAAAAGAGAGAGAGAATTAAGGGGTGTCTGGGTGGCTCAGTTGGTTAAGCGTCCAACTTCAGCTCAGGTCACAATCTCAAGGTTCATAGGTTTGAGCCCTGCATCGGGCTCTGTGCTGATCGCCCAGAGCCTGCAGCCTGCTTCAGATTTTGTGTCTCCCTCTCTCTCTGCCCCTCCCCTGCACTCTCACTCTCTCTTTCTGTCTCAAAAATAAACATTAAAAAAAACAGGATTAATAAGTAGTCTCAATATTAAAATGTTTTTGTAATATTTTGGAAATGAATTCACTGGTTCTAATATTTTCTGTGTGCCAATACCATTAAAATTCTCAGGATGTGATGCTAGTGAAAATGAACATCAAGACAGACAGGAATGCAGATGATCAGCCAAAACTCCATAACGGTCATGTTTATCATGTCCTCTTCCATTTACTAGAGTTATCACTTCAAGCAACCAAGATATTCAGTATAAAAAGTTACAGGTAGTGGTACCTGCTTGAACCAAAGGAAAAAGCACCAAAGTAACAGGTCTGGTTAGCTTTAATCACTGACTACACCTCGTTTCACACTTACCGACACTGGCACACACCCTCCCAGAAATCAAATATAATCGTTCCAACTTATCAGAGGAAATGAAAAAGGAAATGGGTAAAATATAATGAGGGCTGGGAGTTCAAAAGCTGGGAAACCTTTACATGACATAGGAAAGTTAAAAAGAATTTTTTTTAATTTGAGTACGGTTGACCTAAAAAAAAGTTTTTATAATAAAATACCTGGAGAATAGAGCTAAAGTAAACAATAAAACCTAAGTCATCAACTTTTACAATATGTACCGTACTTCTGGGTCACTGTCCGCGTGTGCCTTTAATACCTGTAAGAATACTTCTTTGATTTTATGAAAAATACTACAAAGAAAAGGCCTCATACATTTTGGACTCCATTCTAAACCAGTAGATGGCCACAAAAGAAGAAATACCTGTTTTCTTTGTTCCTCTCAGGTACACATAAAGTATGACATTTACCTTAGCTCTTCAAAAAAGGTAAGATACATAACTTTTAGAAGCCTTCACCTTCTGTCATCTTCTGTAGCTGACAGTTACTTTCTCCCCTTCAAATATTGATCACTTGCTCATACAGTTTTCTTTAGATTATCCCTTTGTGAAAACTTAGATTGGATATCACATTCACATTCAATCTAACAATTGTGTAAAATACTGATGATACTGGAGAGATATAACCATAGCTCTTGTTCTAAACACACTACAAGAGACCTATCAGAAAATTACAATACAAAAGGAGAATATATCAGCTATTACAAAAGGCATACAATTCAAGAGCACAGAGAATGTATGTCATCTGACAAAGAGAAAGTAATCTGAATGAAAATATTCTATCTTTAGGAATTCTTAATTACAGAGCTTTACCAAAGCACTGTACAATCATCTCTACACCCCAAAACTGTGGAGTGCTTTCCAATTAATACAGCTAAGCTCTTTGTGAGTGTGTGTGTGTGTGTGTGTGTGTGTGTGTAAACCACACAGTAAAGATTGGGTCATTCACAGACCTCCTATCTTGTCCACACCTGATGCAAACTTATATTTAAAGTAGAATTTGCCTACTGTTCCTGCAGAGCTAACAAAACCCAAAGTCATCAGCATACAAGCCACCACAAACTGAATGAAACTGCTGATATTTAAAAAAAAAGAAAAATCACTGCTCCCAGGTAAATTGACTCTAAAAGATCATTAAAAATAACTTCTGGAGGATTTTTTTTAATGTTTAGAGACTGAAAAATGCAGTGATGAATAAGGAAAATAAACCAGAAAAATTTAAAGAAGCCAGCTTTGTTAAAAGACAAGTGGCCACTTGCCAACACGTCTTTATGCACATATGACCAAAGAAGATCCAGGCAGATTCACAGGCCACAAAGGTTCTTATCAAACGCCAAATTAAGAAAATTCACATAAATATTTCAATTTTGATAAATCAAAGTACAGTGAAATAACAAAAGCACTTCACAAAGCTTTGCAGAATCAATATGGAAACAAAGCTTTGAGCTTTTTAAACACATGAGTCCTAAAAATCAACACGTATCTTAAACGTCACATTTGCAAATAATCTTATTCACAGGCACTTATTGCTTAGGTTCCCTCAAGACATACCGGTCACTGAAAAAGAGAATGGCCTTAGTTTAAAATTTCCGTAAAGCCACTCTGAATGGCAACTGACTACGAGAAGAACCCTAAATGGAACTCTTCGTCTTAGTGCAACTCCATACACGAGCATTTCAGATTTGTACTTTCAACTTCCTATAAATGATAACCACTGTAAGAGAAAAAGCAGTAAGGATAGTCCTAAACTCCTATACCCCAAGATCCACCCTCAAAGAGTGGAAGGAACAGCAAAGTGGAAGGAACAAAGCACTGACGTCAATTACGAGATTAACCCCGGGCACAGGCAGCTGGAGGAAAGGCCTAAACATCAATATCCAAACCCGAGCTATCGGGATAACTAGGTAACAGACCGACTGCGAAGTTAGGGGCGGGGGGGCGGCTATTCAAGTATTACACCCCCACATTCCCATTTTTAGTCAATCCCCTTCGCTAGCCGAAGGTGGAAATTTTTTTCCTTTTTTTTTTTTTTTTTTTTTTTGCAGAGGTGGGGGGGAGAGAGCGAGAGAGAGAGGGAGAGGGAGAAAGAGAGCGAGAGCGAGAGAGAGGGGGAGAGACGTGCGCAGGATCGCGAGAAGGAAAGCGAGAACTAGTTGGGTAATGATAGCCAGAAATCTAGGCCTATTTTCTCTACAAATAACTTGAAACTGAAGAGGATATTAAAAAATCACGAATCTGTCGCTAAATTTTCTGAGGGCTGGAATGGATTAAGAAACGAAAGCGGAAAGGAGAAACAGTGAAAAGATGGATTTCTGGAAATTTTTGTTAGGATGGTTAGCCTTATGTTTTTTTTTGTTGTTGTTTTTTTTTCCGAGGCCGGGGGTGGGGGTGAAACGGAAAGAAGAAGGGCGAAGCCGGATCGAGCAGCCCCGGCCTGAAGGGTCTCCCGAGCCCCCAAGGCGGACCCAGTTCACCGTCTCCCCCACCCCCACCCCCACCCCGCACCCCGCGGCCAGGCCCGGCCCGGCCCGGCCCTCCGTCAGTCAGTCGGCCCCGCTCACCTCCAATCCCTGCTCCGCTAGGCCCAAACCATCTCCCAACTGCGGCAGCGGCGGCGCCGGGCCTGCACCTTCACCGGACGCGCATTCGAGCCCGCCCGGGGGCGGCGACAGACTGCCAAGGACGAGGAACTCCGGGCGGCGGCGGGGGTTCGGCAGGTCTGGAAAGGCGCAGGCGGGGGCGGCGGCGACGCGCCTCACACGGAACAGGCGGAGGTCCCGCCCCGCTCCATGACGGTCGGGCCCAGCCCGGGACGGCCGACTGAGGCGGCAGGGGCGGGCCGACGAAGACCTGGCACCGGGATCCCCGCCCCGTCCGCTGGCGGCGGCGGCGACGGCGGCTCGACTCCCGCAGCCAGGACGGTGACTGACGCAGCGGCCGTGCCACCCATGTGATCAGGGCCGGGCGGGGGCGAGGCGTCACGTGGCGACGCCGCGCCCCGCCCCGCCAGAAAAGCGGGGCCCTGCTGGGCCTGTGGTGACCGGAGGCGACACGGGGGCCGTGACGTGCGCGGCTGTGGGGGTCGGACGACGCCGGACGGGCGGAGCACCGGCCCCGGTGGCTTAGACCCGACCTCCTAGGCCCGGCGGCCGCACAGGGCAGGGCCGCCGGGCAGGACCCGGCCTGCAGATCCGCGACGCGCACACCCTTCTGTGCACGTAGCCGCTACCGGGGACGGGCCGAGCCGGGTCTACCGGTTCTGGGACTCAGGTGAGGGGCGGGGGGTCAGGTCGTGCGCCCCTGGCGAGGATCTGGCGAACCCGAAGCCCCTTCGACCGACTTCCCGGTGCTGACGTTGATGGCCGGAGTCCCCGGCCCTCAACAGGTCGGCGGAGAAAGGAAGTCTCCAGGGACTTACTGCAGGAGGATGCTTAGAACCACGCTTGAACTTCTTCCATGAAGGCTCTCCAGCCCTTTCTGTTCGTCATCCAAACATTTTCTGCCAGTAATACTGTTCTTCAGGATATCATTTTCAACGCTTTCCTTCATCTCTTAACATTCTGCCAGTCAGGGCAAACTATAATTTAATTGAGAGTAAAATAATAGTTATAGACCAGACAGAATTTTCAAAGGGTCTCATGGAACGCAGTTTGGTAACTGTTCAGAGACACTACCTCTGGTTCACCATTGGAAGAACACTTTATAATCTCTTGCCTCTTACTTGTTTTCTTTCTGTGCAGAAGCCTCAGGAAGCTGGGAGGAGCGTGAAGGGGGTGGGAGGTTACTTTCTACCAACTAATTTAGAAAAAAGCGTGTTAAAGATTGCTTTTGGTAAGGTGCAAGGTTTTTGAGGAGCTTTATGATAAACTCTTATAAGGAATGTGCATATGAAAATGTTTTTGTCAGCCCTTAACACTGGTAATTCAGCATCAATAAAAGTATAATTTTTCCTTTTTAAAATTCTTAACTGACCACCTATTATTTTTAAGCCTCACTCTTTATATCTATATAGATATTATCTATGTATCTCTATAGATGAGGAAATTATTAGTGCAAAACTCAAAAAGAACTGATGAAATAGAGGAAAAATAATTACTCCTCCCATCCCTGCCCTTTAACTATGGTAGTCTTGGAGGCAATCATTTGGCATTTTCTAGTGTATCCCTCCCAAGATATGTTATAAATAAACATTAAAATATAGTGATAACATACTTTTTACAGGAAAGATAATGTACTATATATACTGTTAAGTTCCTTCCTTTTCTCACTTAAAATATCCTGGGTATCCTTCCATATGGATGTGGGGCCACAAGCCAACAAAGAATTCTTGAGAGGCTTTTGGTGCAAGAAGGTGCTTTTATTACAACCTGGGGTCAGAACCTGTGGGCAGAAAGAACTGTACCTTTGCTGTATGAAGGCAGTGGCTACATGCTTAGTGCTCAAGGGGGAGGGGAGCTGCAGGGAGTATTAGGTCATAAATGTCTTCCTCGAATTTCTACTCCTAAAACTAGTTTCAGAAGATTTCTCTGGTGCTTAACATTCACCTCAATATTAACTGTTGGTGAGATTTACAGGCACTCATGAGACGCTTTAAGAATTCAGGAGTCAGTGCATGTTTGATCCTTATCGAAACCATGTAAGCTATAGGTCAGCCTTCTGGGCTAAAGGTGAACGTTTTTCTGCTTCTAGCCATCATCGCTTATCACTACATGAAGAACTGCTTCATTCTTCCCAGGGGCAGTATTTCCATTGTATGCAAATATTTATTTAGTCAGTCCCCTATAAGTGGGCATTTAGGTTGTTGCCAAGCCAAAGCTATTACAAACTAGGCTGTAACTGATAACTAATTACCCCATACGATGGGCAACTAATACGTAAATCCTTACCCTGGAACCTTTAGATCAAAAGGTACTTTTAACTTTGATAGATACTGTCAAATTGTCCTCCGCAGAAGTTGTGCCAATTTTATTTGCTTTCTTTCAAGTTTTGCCTTGGAAGATTTACAAGGTTATATTGGAAGGTAGTGGGGATGGAGAGAAGTAAAAGAAAGGTTGTCATTTTACACAATAATTAAAGAAGTATGAAGATGCAAATTGATATTTAATAAACTTTACAAGAGGTTTCCTTAACTTATTTTGGAATAAATGTTATTTGTCATTTAATCAGATGCATCAATTTTAACAAAGTGAATGTCTCTATTTTCATGTTCCAGAACAATGTAAGTCAACTGCACAGAATAAAGAAATAGTAGAAAATACTGACCATAAAGCTATAAGAGAAAAAAAAAATGAAAGAAATGTATGGTTGTTTTATTTTATTTTATTTTTAGTTTCGAGAGAGACCGAGTGTGAGTGGGGGAGGGGCAGAGAGCGAGGGAGACACAGATCTGAAGCAGGGTCCAGGTTCTGAGCTGTCAGCATAGAGCCTGACACGGGGATTGAACTCACTAGCTGTGAGATCATGACCTGAGCCAAAGTCAGATGCTTAACCTACTGAGCCACCCAGGCACCCCAGAAATGTATGATTGTTTTATTAACATGCAAGATTTTAAAGTATTCAACATAGGGGCGCCTGGGTGGCTCAGTCGGTTGAGCGTCCGACTTCGGCTCAGGTCAGGATCTCGAGGTCCATGAGTTCGAGCCCCGCGTCGGGCTCTGGGCTGATGGCTCCGAGCCTGGAGCCTGCCTCCAATTCTGTGTCTCCCTCTCTCTCTGCCCCTCCCCCGTTCATGCTTTGTCTCTCTCTGTCTCAAAAATAAATAAACGTTAAAAAAAAAAAATAAAGTATTCAACATATATTGTTCAGTAGCAATTCTGAGTAGATTTCTGTGTTTTATAATTCACAAACAAGAAAATGCAAGGGTGTCTGGGTGGCTCAGTCACTTGAGCTTTCAACTTCAGCTGAGGTCATGATCTCACATTCGTGGATTTGAGTCCCATGTCGGACTCTTGCTGACAGCTCAGAGCCTGGAGCCTGCTTAGGATTCTGTGTCTCCCTCTCTCTCTGCCCCAGCCCTGTTCACATTCCCTCTCTGTCTCTCAAAAAAATAAAATAAAAAACATTAAAAATTTTAAAAAAAGAAAATGCATATTTTTTAATGTGTACAATTATATAAACTACCACTACAATCAGGACATAGAACATTTCCATTACACCAAAACATTCTCTTGTTCTCCTTTATAATGAACCCCTCACCTCAACCTGGGTTCCTGGCAACCACTCATATGCTTTCTTGTCTCTAAAATTTTATCTTTTCCAGAATATGACATAAATGGAACCATACAGTATGTAGCCTTTTAAGTCTGGCTTCTTTCACTTAGCATAATGCCTTTGAGATTCAGCATTGTTGTTGCATGTATTAGTAATTTATTCCCATTTATTGCTAAGTAGTAATCTATTATATGGATATAACCTAGTTTGTTTAACCATGCATGAGTTGGACATTTGAGTTTCCATTTTTTAATGATAATGAATAAAGCTGATATAAACATCCATGTGCAAGATTTCATTCAGACTTTAAAACTTATCCTTTTTTTTTAATTAATGTGTTTTTTAAAAAGATTTTATTTTTAAGTACTCTCTACACCAAATGTGGAGCTCGAACTCACAACCCCCAAATTAAGAGTCACATGCTCTACTAACTGAGCCAGCCAGGCATCCCTAAAATTATTTTCTGAAAGTCACATCTATGTATAGGAAATACCAAGTCACAATTTCATCTACACAAATATTATTCCATGTTATTTTAGAAACTCGTAATTTATTCATTATGTATCAAACATGTAACGTATACGTTACATATATGTAACACCTACATATATCAGGTACTATTCTAGGCACATGGATAAAACAATTGTTAAATGCTCTTCTCCAAAAATACCACCCAAACAATGTGGTGATAAGGCAAAGCTGAGTTTATCATTTACTGGTAAGAGAGACCAGTACCCCGACAGTCTCAGTAACATTCAGTAACATTCCGAGCAGGGAAGTTGCAATATTTATCAGTTTGGGGGGCTTTTCAGTTCAGAGGCTTGATTAGAGTTTGGTGAGATTCATGATCTAATAGGTTAGGATTAGTGGACACAGCAAAGATTTTTAAGAGTCTTGGAGAGTATATTAATTATTGCTGCCATAACAAACAACCACAAACTTAGGGACTTAAAGTAACACAAATTTATCATCTTATAATTTTGTAAGTCATAAGTCTGATACAGGTCTTGTTGGGTTAGGACCAAGGTATTGGCAAGACTGCTTCTTTTTGTAGGCTCTAGGAGGCGATCCCTTTCTTTGCCTTTTCCAACCTTTAGAGAATGTCCACACCCCTTGGCTTGTGCCCCTGTTCACCTTCAAATTGCTTCAAAGTCAGCAATTGCTGGTTGAGTACTTTCTTAAATCACATCACTCTTCCTATTCTGTCTCCCTCTTCTATTTTGAGAACGCCTGTGATTGCTGTGGGCCAGCTCAGATAATCCAGAATCATCTCCCTATTTTAAGGTCAACTGAATTAGCAATTTAATTCTATCTGACCCTACTTCCCTTTGTCATTTAACATGGCATATTGAAAGATTCCAGGGATTTGTACATGAACATCTTCTGAGGGCCACTATTTGGCTTATCACACAGTGTAGGCCATCATCTAAAGTCATGTACTGCAAAAATAGAAAAGATTCAGTACTATGAGAAAAAAAAAATAAGATCATCTACTGAAAAGTTGAGCAATTTTGTGTTCATTTAAAAGGGATTTTGAGAAGTTCCTGAAATGAACAATAAAGCTTCTTGCAATTATTCTCTTTCTGGTTAAAATGTTCCTGAATCGTAGTTATGTTGAAGATGACTTCACCTCAGATCATGATCTCGTGGTCAGTGGGTTCGAGCCCCGCATCGGGCTCTGTGCTGACAGCTCAGAGCCTGGAGCCTGCTTTGGATCCTGTGTGTGTGTGTCTCTCTCTCTCTGCTCCTCCCCGACTCGTGCTCTGTCTCTCTCTCTCAAAAATGAATAAGTGTTAAAAAAATTTTTTTAAATGGTAGAGGTGAGGGGAGATGGGCAAGGTAACAACAACAATATCTGGTTCGATAATTACTCTACATACTATGTGGTAGGCACAACGCTAAATACTTTGGGTGTGCTATTTAATCTTCTGGAGCTTTTCCTTTCTGTCTTGTCCACTACTACCATGCACTGAAACCACTCACCAAGAACATCAACAGTGACCACACTGCCAGATTCAAAAGTTGAATCTTTGCCTTTACCTTAGTAGCATTTAACACAGTTGACCATTCTCTCTGGTTTGAAACATTTTCTTCTCTTATATTTTAAGATGCCCCACTCGCAGAATTTCCCACTTACCCGGCTGCTGCTTTTCAGGCTCATTTGCAAGAGATCCTTTACCTTTTCCTGACTTCTAAGCAGAAGTACCCTAAGACTTGATCTTTAAGCTCCTTCTTTTCTCTCTGGAGTTGGCAAGCTTTTTCTATAAAGGTGAGATAGTTGATAGTTTAGGCTTTGCAGGCCAAGTGGCAAAATCAAGGATCTTATGTAAGTATATAACAATAGATTTAATTTTTTCCATAAATGTTTTTGATGAAGTTCAAAGTATAGTAATTGAGCAAGTTTTGTAATTCAAGTCTACTGATGAGAATAATAATTTTTTGCTAGGGAGTGAGGATAACATTTCTCTTGATTAAGATTCAGAGTTAGAGTTTCCTATCGTCAAAAGTGCTTTCAGGAGTGTCGGGCTGGCTCAATCGGTACAGCATGTGAATCTTGATCCTGGGGTCTCGAGTTCAAGCCCCATGGTGGGTGTGGAACTTACATTTAAAAAAAGTATGTTCAGGGGCACCTGGGTGGCTCAGTAAGTTAAGTGACCAACTTTAGCTCAGGTCATAATCATATGGTTCATGAGTTCAAGCCCCACATTGGGCTCTGTGTTGACAGTGCAAAGCCTGCCTGGTATTCTCTCTCTCTCTCTCTCTCTCTCTCTCTCTCTCTCTCACTGCACCTCCCAACTCACATTCAAACACTCTCTCTCTTTCAAAATAAACTTTTTAAAAAAGTGCTTTCAAATATTCTTCTGTTAATACTGATCTGTAACGAAGTTTTATCTATTTCACTTTTGAAAACATCTTTTCCCACGGATAGGTACTGCTAAATGCTGATATCAATCTGTTGGCATGTGATATTAACAAGAGTATTCATTTTTTGGAAAAAATGTATAGATTTTTACTAGGTTCTTCTCTTGATTTATGCCTTAGAATATATCATTACATTGAGAAGCAATCACCTCTAATTGAAGATTGAATGGGAGAGTCTCAATCGTAGGGTTAAGTGGATTTTGAAATATGAAAATTTCCTTTACATCTGAAGTCCAGAAAACACTGTAGGGAATGCAGTTTGAGCTCAGAAAAGATACATGCGGCAAACGTGTGAGCTAATGCACATTTTACTTCTCCTTGTAACTTCTGACAGCACAGGAAGTGTATGAAGCAATTTGACATTACTTGTACCCCAAAAAAGTTACTGTTGCTGAAATAACTTTACTGTGGAAGAAGTTTCACATATCAACAATTTACTTTGTGATTTTAGGTTGAACTCATTAAGAAGCATTGCTGAGTCTTCAGTAAAAGCTAATTCCCAAACTATTTTGTGTTCAACGGTGGTCGAGGGCAGTTCTCATTCATGAAAACTTGCAACTCACAACATTATTCACAATCGCCAAAAGGTGGAAGCAACCCAAGTGTCCATCGATGAATGAATGGATAAGCAAGATGTGGTATGTTTACACACCAGGATATTATTCAACTTTAAAAAGGAAGAAAACTCTGACACATGCTATAACATGGATGAACCTTGAGGATGTTATGCTAAATGAAATAAGCCAATCACAAAAAAGACAAGTATTGTATCATTCCACTTATGTGAGTACCAAGAGTAGTTAAAGTCATAGAGACAGAAAGTAGAATGGTGGTTGCCAGGGGCTGGGGTGGGGGGTGGGGAGAATGAGGATTTTTTGTTTAATGGGTATAGAGTTTCAGTTTTGCAAGATAAAATGAGGTTTGCAGAGGGATACTGGTGATGGTGGTAATGGTCGCGCAACAGTGGGCATATACTTAACACCACTGAAATGTGCAGTTAAAAATGGTTAAGATGTTAAATTTTTTTACCTTTTTTATTTTAGAGAGAGAATGTATGAACTGGGAAGAGGGGCAAAGGAAGAGAGGGAGAGAATCTTAGGCAGGCCCCACGCTCAGCGTGGAACCTGACATGGGGCTCGATCCCACACTCCTGGGATCATAACCTGAGCTGAAACCAAGAGTCGGACACTCAACTGACTGAGCCACCCTGGCGCCCCAATATGTTAAACTTTATGTTTTATTATCTTAACATCAATTAAAGAAAAATTCCATCTGTGTCCTGAGCTCAATCACAACAACACTTTGCCACTACTAAGCCATCAACTTGCTGTGTCGTAGCAGCAGGTCAGGTTATGCAGGTTTATTTCAAAAAAAAAAAAAAAAAAATCCTGGAATTTATGATGCTTAAGTGCAGAAGAGCAAATAAAGATCACTGTTGCATTGTTTATTCAATAACACATGATAAATTCAAATATTTGCCACAAGGCTTTAAACACCTTACATTTTCAAAAGGTTTGTAAATCTATTCAACTGAGATTTTTCTGCTCCTCATATATTGGTACTATCAGCTGTAACACATCTTATCCAACTCATCTTCAGGTTACACTCTTGGCTTCAGGGCTTCAGGTCCAACTCTTGGCTTCAGCTCAGGTCATATTGTCATGGTTCGTGAGTTCAAGCCCTGAGTTGGGATTCTCTTTCTCTTCCTCTCTCTCTGCCCCTCCCCCACTCGTTCTCTCTCAAAATAAAAAAATAAACTTAAAACACAAAACAAAACACAAATCAAAAAAAAAAATAGTCTTTTCAACAAAGGCTGCTGGGACAACTGCATTTCCTTTTACAAAAGAATGAATTTGGACCCCTACTTCACACCATATACAAAAATTAGCTCAAAATGAATCAGACCTAATTGTAAGAGCTAAAACTATAAAACATGAGCATAAAATTTTAAGACTTGGATTAGGTAATGGCTTATTAGATGTGTGGTATTGTGGTTTATAATTTAAATGTATTAATATGTGAATGACCAAAATGCATTTCCTATATATATAGTTATATAGCCACAGTTCTGGTTCACAGTTTCCAAAACCCTTAGCATTCCCTAAGTGTTGAGAGTGATAAAGGTGTCTTTTGTTTATTAATGAGGTAACTTTTGGGCTTCACCGAAGGATGGAGGCTGATTGCCAGGAGGACCAACTATGTGATTTAGAAGGTTGAAACTGTCAGCCCCACCCCCCAACCGCTCACTCAACCAATCAGCCAATGGCCAATGACTTAATCAATCATGACTATGCAATGAAGGCCCCATAAAAACCTCAAGGGACTGTTTCTGAGAGCTTCTGGGTTGGATATTGGGGAGAGTGGCACACCAGAAGAAGGCATGGAAGCTCTATGCCCTTTGCCCATACCTTGCCCTATGTATCTCTTCATCTGGATGTTGATTCATATCATTTATAATATTCTTTAATAAAATGGTGAAAGTAACTATATCCCTGAGTTCTGTGAGCAGCTTTAGCATATTAATTTTTTTAATTATTTAAATGTTTATTTATTTTTGAGAGAGAGAGACAGAGTGTGAACGGGGGAAGGGCAGAGAGAGGGAGACAGAATCTGAAGCAGGATCCAGGCTCTGAGCTGTCAGCACAGAGCCCAATGTGGGGCTTGAACTCATGAACCGCAAGATCATGCATGACCTGAGTTGAAGTCAGGCGCTTAACTGACTGAGCCACCAAGGTGCCCCAAGCGGCTCTAGTATATTAAAAGAATCTAAGGAGGAGATTGTTTGGAACCTCCACAATCTATAGCTGGTTGGTCAGAAACACAAGTAACAGCCTAGGGTGTGTGTCTGGCATCTGAAGTGAGGGACAGAGGGCAGTCTTGTAAGACTGAGCCCTTAATGAGTAGAATCTGATGCAATCTCAGGGTAGTGTTAGAATTCAGTTGAAGTCTCAGACATCCACCAGATACCCAAGAATTGCTTAGTGTTTGGTATGGGGAACCCCTCCCAGGTTGGAATTGGGTCCAGGAGCCTTAAAACAATATGACACCCAAAAGACAAGCAATGAAAGAAAAATAAATAAACTAAACTTCATCAAAATTAAAAACTTCTTTGTTTCAAAGAACAGCATCAAGAAAGTGAGAATAGACAAATGCTCAGGTTTTAAAAAATGGGCAGAAGACCTGAATGAACATTTCTTTAAAGACGATATACAAATGGTCAATAAGCACGTGAGATAATACCCGACACATTAGCCATTCAGGAAATGCAAATCAAAACCACAATGTGATACTGCTTCATACTCACGAGGATGATTATAATCAAAGTGACAGATAATTACAAGTGTTGGTAAAATGTAGAGAAATTAGAACATTTGCAGATTGCTGCTGGGATTGTAAGATGGTACAGCTGCTTTGGAAAACAGTCTGTTGGTTTCTCAAAACATTAAGCATAAAGTTGCCATATGACCCAGAAATTCCATTCCTTGGTATATACTCAAGAGAATTCAAAACATATATCCACACAGAAACTTGTACACAATGTTCATAGCAACAGTATTCATAATAGTCACAAGATAGAAAACAATCCAAATGTCCAACTGATGAATGGATAAACAATTGTGGTATGTCCATACAATAGAATATCATTTGGCAATTAAAAGCTGAAATACTGATACATGCTACACTATAGATGAAATTTGAAAAACATTGTGCTAAGTGAAAGAAGTGAGCCATAAAACAATATATGATGTAGTTCCATTTATATGAAATGCCTGCAACAGGCAAATCTAGAGACGAAACAAGATTAGTAAGGTTACCAACTATTGGGTGGTTAGGAGGGAGATGAATAAAACTGCTCATAGGGACAGGGTTTCTTTTTGGGGTGATAAAAAATATTTAGAAATTTATTCTGATGATGGTGTACAACTCTGAACTATACACTGTAAACAGGTAAATGTTATGGTATGATATTTATAACTAAAGAAGCCATTATGAAAAAAAGAGGGTCCAGGAAATCCAGTTGATATCACTTACTTTGCTTCTTAATTGATTATTGATGTTGTTCTCACTGTCTTCAAATCTGAGCAACCGTTCAAACAGAAAGGCTAATACTCTCAAACAGTTTTGTTTTCTCTGGATATATTTCTTTGACTGTGCAATCAAATGTGATTTAATGAACTTGCCCGCAGTAAATGGCTTTCTTTGCTTGGATAACAAATGAGTCACTTAGAAACTTACTTGGGTTATAGCCTCCTTTTCATTTTTTATTTTTGTGAAGAAATTCAGCTGTAATGAGATAGCCCACTTACAATTTTCTATGTCTTTTATGATATAGTCTCAGAAGCCACATCAATTTCTGCAATATTCTGTTGGTTGCACAAGTCAGCCCAATTCAGTCTGGGAATAGACGTACTAGGACATGAATACCACAAGTCAGGAGTCATGGGGGGCCATTTTAGAAGCTGCCTACCACAATGCCCTTTTAAGAAAAGTGAATTAAAAAAAAACACACAGGTGTAAACATTACTTTTTTTCATTTTGTAAAACATTTTTTTAATGTTATCTCTTACAAGAAACTGATGTCTTTTTTTTAATGTTTATTTATTTTTGAGAGACAGAGTGTAAGCGAGCGTGCGTGGGGGAGGGGCAGAGAGAGTGGGAGACAGAGGATCCCAAGCAGGCTCTGCATTGAGAGGGAGAGCCTGACGCAAGGTTGGAACTCACAAGCCATGAGCCCTGCATTCGTGATCTGAGCCAAAGTCAGATGCTTAAGCAACTGAGCCACCCAGGCAGCCCAAAGATTTTTTTTTTTTTTCCTTGAGAGAGAAAGAGTGAGAGGGAGGGGCAGAGAGAGAGGGAGACAGAGAATCCGAGGCAGGCTCCACACTGTCAGCGCAGAGCCAGATGCGAGGCTCTAACTCACGAACCCTGAGCTCATGACGTAAGCTGAACTCAAGAGTCAGACGCTGATTTCACTAACTGAGCCACTCAGGCATCCCTAAAACATTTTTTGGTGTAATAATTCTAATGCAAACATTATGAAAAATAGTACAAATTTGTTCATGGCTCAGTCTCTATATGCCCATCACTCCCACCTCCACCCCAGAAATGAGTCCAAGTATACTATTAAGGTGAATGAAGACATTAACAATCTTATTTATCATTCATTTATTCATTCTTTCAACAATTATCTATTGAGTGCTTATCATATACCAGACAGCATCATAAGCATTCTGGATGGCAGAGGCAGGAGTGAACAAAAGAGTCCTTATCATCACGGGGCTTCTATTTTAGTGAAGACACAGACACACAAATACATGCATATGACCAACTTTCAGGTATAAATACAAAGAGGAAAAAGGGAAAAGGGATAGCATGAGAACAGGTACTTTTTTTAGCTAGGTTGGCTAGGAAAACCTCTCATAAGAAATGAACACTGAGCAAAAACTTAAATGTGGTCTTTTAATAAACATTTCCTTTGGGGCACCTGGGTGGATCAGTTGGTTAAGCTTCCGACTTTAGCTCAGGTGATGATCTCACAGTTTGTGAGTTTGAGGCCCATGTCGGGCTCTGTGCTGACAGCTCAGGGCCTGGAGCCTGCTTGAGATTCTGTGTCTCCCTCTCTCTCTGCCCCTCCCCCACTCACATTCTGTGTGTGTGTCTCTCTCTCAAAAATAAATAAACATTAAAATTTTTTAAAAAATGTTTACTTTAAAACATATAAATATTAGGGTTTTCAAATTATTATTTCATAACAAATGGCTCAAAACTTAGTGGCTTAGGGGCCCGTGGGTGTCTCAGTCAGTTGAGCATCCAACTTCAGTTCAGGTCATGACCCTGCAGTTCATGGGTTTGAGCCCTCCGTCAGGCTCTGTGCTGACAGCTCAGAGCCTGAAGCCTGCTTTGGATTCTGTGTCTCCTTCTCTCTCTGTCCCTCCCCGGCTTGTTCTCTCTCTCTCTCTCTCTCTCTCTCTCTCTCTCTCTCTCTCTGTCTCTCTCTCTTTCTCTCTCAACAGTAAATAAACATTAAGAAATAAACCTAATGGCTTAGAACAACAGTAACTATTTATCAACTCTCACAATTTCTGTGGGTCAGGAATGCAGCTGTGGCTTTGGTAGGTGGTTCTGGCTTAGGGGGCCTCTTGAAAGGTGGTAATCAATCATTTGAAGACTTAACTAGGTTGGAGGATCAGATGTGACCGGCAGGTTACTGCCACTTGTTGATTGGAGGACTGTTCCTCTCCACTGGGGTCTCTCTACAAGGCTGCTTGAGTACCCTCATGCCATGGACCGAGAGTTTCAAGAGACAAGGCAGAAGATGTAGTGCCTTTTATGACCTAGCCTCTGAAGCCACACACTGTCACTTTTGTATTATCCTACTGGTTACTTAGATCAGCCCTGATTCAGTGTAGGCAGGGACTATACAAGGGCATAAATAACAGGAAATGAGGATCATTGGGAACCATCTTAAAGGCTGGTTATACCAGTCCAAACCATAATTTTCATCAGATGTTTTTTTTTTAATTTTTTTTTTAACATTTATTTATTTTTGAGACAGAGAGAGACAGAGCATGAACAGGGGAGGGGAAGAGAGAGGGGGAGACACAGAATCTGAAACAGGCTCCAGGCTCTGAGCTATCAGCATAGAGCCCGACGCGGGGCTTGAACTCACGGACCGTGAGATCATGACCTGAGCCGAAGCCGGATGTCTAACCGACTGAGCCACCCAGGCGCCCCTCATCAGATGTTTGTAGTGATTTTCAGCAGTTTACATGGGGGGAAAAACCCCACTAATGAACAATAAAATCTAATTTTTTTATATTGGTTCAATTTCATTTTCAGTTTTTTCTTTAAATTTTTACATGTTTATTTGTTACTTTTGGGAGACAGAGAGAGAGAGCCAGCAGGGGAAGGGCAGAGACAGAGGGAGATACAGAATCCGAAGCAGGTTGCAGGCTCTGAGCTGTCGGCACAGAGCCCAATGCAGGGCTCGAACCCACAAACCACGAGATCATGACCTGAGCCAATGTCAACGCTCAACTGACTAAGTCACCCAGGCGCCCCTCATGTTCAGTTTTTACATACATAAACTTTGTACCTTCACATTTATAGAAGACTCCACCCAATAGTAGAATACATATTCTTTTCAGAATGCACTCAGAACATCCACAAAGTTATATTTGCCAAGATAGTCTATATTCCAGATCATAAAAGAAGTCCCAATAAGGGTAAAAGGATTCAAGTCATACTAGGTATATTCAAAGAATACCTGACCAGGGGTGCCTTGGAGGCTCAGTCGGTTAATTGTCCAACTTCAGCTCAGGTCATGATCTCACAGTTTGTGGGTTTGAACCCACCTCAGGCTCTGTGCTGACAGCTCAGAGCCTGGAGCCTGCTTCAGATTTGGCGTCTCTCTCTCTCTCTGCCCCTCCCCTGCTCACACTCTGTCTCTGTCAAAAATAAATAAATAAACATAAAAAATTTTTTAAAAAAGAGATTTTCAACCAACTGAGCACCCAGGTGTCCCTCTTTTTATAGTTTCTTTTTTCAAGTTTATTTATCTATTTTTGAGAGAGAGAGAATGTGCGCAGGGAAGGGGCGGAGAGAGAGGGGGACAGAGGATCCAAAGCAGGCTCTATACTGACAGCAGAGAGCCTGATGTAGGGCCTGATGTGGGGCTCGAACCCACGATCCTCGAGATCATGACCTGAGCTGAAGTCGGAAGCTTCATTGACTGAGCCACCCAGGTCCTCCTTCTAGTTATTTTTGTTCTAGTTTCTTTCTTTCTTTCTTTCTTTCTTTCTTTCTTTCTTTCTTTCTTTCTTTCTTTCTGAGAGAGAGAGAGAGAGAGAGAGAGAGCGGGAGTGAGCGAGGGGGAGAGAGAGAGAGAGAGAGAGAGAGAGAATCCCATGAAGGCTCTGCACTGTCAGTTCAGAGCCTGAAGCAGGGCTCAAACTCACCCCATTTGGTGCCCGAACTCACAAACCAACGGTGAGCTGATGACCTGAGCTGAAGTCGGGTGCTTAACCTACAGAGCCACCCAGGTGCCCTGTCCCTGCTGGTTTTTTAAGGTGCAAGCTGAACTCATTCATTTAGGAACTTTCTTTTTTTCTAATATTTAGTGCTATAAATTTCCCCTTAGTACTGTTTTAGAGGCATCTCACAAATACCAGTATATTTTGCTTTCACCTTTGGTTAAAAATATTTTGTAATTTTCCTTTTGAGGAAAAAGGAGTTTTGAGTTCTTCTTTGGCCCATGGGTTGTATAGAAGTGTATTATTCAGTTTCCATACACTGGGGGATTTTCTAAAAATGGTTCTTTTATTGATTTCTAGTTTAATTCCACTGTGGTCAGATATACCTTGTATATATCTTGCATGACTTAAATCCTTTTCTATTTATGAGACTTTTTTATGATTAGGAACATAGACTATCTGGGTAAACATATCTTAGTAAATACTCTGGGTGCACTTTGAAAAGAATATGTATTCTGCTATTGTTGGGTGGAGTGTTCTATAAATACAACTTCAACTGAATTGGTTGGTTGTGTTGTTCAAGTTTTCTATATCCTTACTGATTTTATGTCTCCTTGTTCTATCAAATATTGAGTATGGATATTGAAATCTCTGACTAGTGGCACCTGGGTGACTCAGTCAGTCGGTTAAGCGGCTGACTTCAGATCAGGTCATGATCTCACAGTTCACAAGTTCAGGCCCTGTGTTGGGCTCGGTCTCACAGCTCAGGGCCTGGAGCCAGCTTCAGATTCTGTGTCTCCCTCTCTCTCTGCCCCTCCCCTGCTCGCACTCTGTCTCTCTCAAAAATAAATTAAAAATCCCATTAGAAACAATTAAAAAAAGACATCTCTGACTATACTTATGGATTTATCTATTTCTCATTTTATTTTTATCAGTTTTATTCCATATATTTTCTATTCTTTTTTTAATTTTCTTTTTTTAAATTTACATACAAATTAGTTAGCATATATATAGTGCAACAGTGATTTCAGTGATTTTAGTGCCCCTTACCCCTTTAGCCCATCCCCCCTCCCACACCCCCTCCAATAACCCTTTGTTTGTTGTCCATATTTATCAGCCTCTTCTGTTTTTTCCCCTCCCTGTTTTTATATTATTTTTGTTTCCCTTCCCTTATGTTCATTTGTTTTATCTCTTAAAGTCCTCCTATGAGTGAAGTCATATGATTTTTGTCTTTCTCTGACTGACTAATTTCACTTAGCATAATACCTTCCAACTCCATCCACGTAGTTGCAAATGGCAAGATTTCATTCTTTTTGATTGCTGAGTAATACTCCATTGTATAGATATACCACATCTTCTTTATCCATTCATCCATCCATGGACATTTGGGCTCTTTCCATACTTTAGCTATTGTTGATAGTGCTGCTATAAACATCGGGGTGCATGTGTCTCTTTGAAACAGCACACCTGTATCTCTTGGATAAATGCCTAGTAGTGAGATTGCTGGGTCATAGGGTAGCTCTATTTTTAACTTTTTGAGGAACCTCCATACTGTTTTCCAGAACGGCTGCACCAGCTTGCATTGCCACCAACAATGTAAAAGGGATTCTCTTTCTCCGCATCCTCGTCAACATCTGTTGTTGCCTGAGTTGTTAATGTTAGCCATTTTGACAGGTGTGAGATGGTATCTCATTGTGGTTTTGATTTGTATTTCCCTGATGATGAGTGATGTGGAGCATTTTTTCATGTGTCGGTTGGCCATCTGGAAGTCTTCTTGGGAGAAGTGTCTATTCATGTCTTTTGCCCATTTCTTCACTGAATTATTTGTTTTGTGGGTGTTGGGTTTGATAAGTTCTTTATAGATTTTGGATACTAACCCTTTATCTGATATGTCATTTGCAAATATCTTCTCCCACTCTGTCAGTTGCCTTTAGTTTTGCTGATTGTTTCCTTGGCTCTGCAGAAGGTTTTTATTTTGATGAGGTCCCAGTAGTTCATTTTTGCTTTTGTTTCCCTTGCCCCTGGAGACGTGTTGAGTAAGAAGTTGCTGTGGCCAAGATCAAAGAGGTTTTTACCTGCTTTCTCCTTGAGAATTTTGATGGCTTACTATCTTAAGTTTAGGTCTTTCATCCATTTTATTTTGGTGTACAGTGTAAGAAAGTGGTCCAGGTTCATTCTTCTGCATGTCACTGTCCAGTTTTCCTGGCACTACTTGCTGAAGAGACTGTCTTTTTTCCATAGGATATTCTTTCCTGCTTTGTCAAAGATTAGTTGGCCATTCGTTTGTAGGTCCATTTCTGGGTTCTCTATTCTGTCCCATTGATGTGAGTGTCTGTTCTTGTGCCAGTACATATATTTTCAAGATCTATTATAAGGTGCATAATTATTTAGGATTGTTATGTCCTTTTCATGTATTGACCACAAAGCCACACAAAATGACCTTCTTTAGCCCTGGTAATATTCTGTCTTCTGAAATCTATTTTGTTATTAATACATACTCTCTAGTTTTCTGTTTATCAGTATTGGCATATCTATTTGTGCATTTCTGGTCAGTTGCATGACTTGCTCTCTTGTCCAATCTGATAATCTCTACCTTTTAGAGTGTTTAGACCATTTATATTTAATGAGATTATTGATGTCATTAGGTTTAAATCTATCCAGGATTATTGGGGGTGGGGTGATAGAGTAAACTGGGTGGAATGGGTGGGAAGGATTACAAAGGGACACATGGAAGCTTGGGGTGAGTTTTAATGATCTTGCTTGTGGTGTTGATTTTATGACTATATATGTGTCAGATTATACACTTTCAATATATGCAGACTATTCTATCAACTGCACCTCAATAAAGGTTTTTTTAAAGTTTTTATAATAATCACCCAGTGCTTATCAGGACATGTGAACTCCTTAATCCCCTCACCTGTTTCACCCATCCCCACGCTTCTAGTAACCCTTAGTTTGCTTTCTGTAATTAAGAATGTTTCTTGGTTTGTCTCTCTCTCTCTCTCTTTTTTTCCCTTTTGTTCATTTGTTTTGTTTCTTAAATTCCACATTTGAGTGAAATCATATGGTGTTTGTCTTTCTCTGACTGACTTATTTCACTTAGCAGTATACTCTTTAGCTCCATCCATGTTAAAGTTTTAAAGAAAAACTGGAAAGAAAAAATGTCATCTATAATCTTACCATCCAAATATGAGAGCTGTTAGCAACTTGGTAACCATGAAAGTCTAGAGACAACACTTTCAGATACCCAGATCTGAAAATTTTGAAAAACTGTAGTATTCCATTATGGTAATAAATAGTCTGACTTTTCTCCTGTTGCTAGAGTTGGTTTATATTTGTGAAGGTTATATTTGCTATTATAGTTTTAATAATTAAACTGTACCAAAATGGATATTTTTGTTTCAATATTTATCCAAACAACATATCTGGAAACTTTCCTAGGTACCCCTCCATTGTAATCAGTTGATCATTAAGTTCTGTCACATTTGTCGCCTCCTTTCTGCTCTCATTGTTAATAGGCTGGGTGTGTATAAGTGTCTTGAGTTTGCATAAATTATAAGCAAGAGCACACAAATCACACAGTAGAGACTCTTATAAGGGGGTGTACTCTCTCTGGCATTAGTGGTGGGGACAAGTCACTGTGTCAAGGCTCTGATGACCAAAGTCCCCAGCAGTGATCCTCATTTCTCTTCTGGACGCCTACAATAATATCTCTCATTCTTTTAACTTAAAGCTAAAGATATTAAACCAATAAATCTAATAACATGTGAAGAAACAATTTTTCTTGAGCATTTAAATGTTGATTACAAGCTGATCAATTAATGAAATAAAGCAATGTATTTTATATAATTGAGTATTAATCACACACATACATATATATTTACACACACAATAAACATCATGGATTTTATTAATTTCTTCCTTATTTCTGTACTAATTTTTCCTTCCTAGTTCTACTGCTATTCTTTTCTCCTTTTTTGATATTTTCTGAAGGATCTAATATTATTTTGATTTCTTCCTAGAATTACATTAATAATACCAGATCCAAAAGTAAAGTTATACCATCACAGAGATTACAGAATTTGGGTCACAATTTTTGTTTGTTTGTTTGTTTGTTTTGCTTTTTAATGTTTATTTCTTTTTGAGAGAGAAAGAGCAGGAGTAGGTAAGGGGCAGAGAGAGAGGGAGACACAGAATCCGAAGCAGGCTCCAGGCTCTGAGCTGTCAGCACAGAGCCTGACGTGGGGCTCAAACCCACAAGACTGAGATCATGACCTGAGCCAAAGTTGGATGCTCAACCAACTGAGCCATCCAGGTGCCCAGGTCACAATTTGGTTCTTAGTGGAGTCTTGGGGTTTGGGTTGGCTTATAGATCAAGCCACTTAATCCTCTACTTCTAATCTTGACATTCTTGAGATTTTAAATGTTTTGTGTGTGTGTGTGCTTTTTTTTTTAACGTGAGGCTCTCCTGCCATCTCCCAGATAAAATACAAATTCCTTAGCATGATAGATAAGTCTTGGGAATATAGCAATCCCCTCCCCCAGCCTCCCATATAGCCTCAACCCATGCTGGTGTCCACAAGAGCAGGCTTCCAGCCATGCCCACCAATTCTTTCTCAGCCAAATACACCTCCTGTGAAAGGCTTATCCAAACTCTCCTAGCAAATGTTTCAGACTCTAAGCTCTCGAGAAACTTCTTTTTATCACTTAAGCAATACTGTAATTGTCAACTAATAGCCTGTGAATCCTTGGAGGACAGAGACAGGTACTTAGCAATAGCTGTTAAATTTTGCATGAATGAGCATTTTCTCCTTAGTCCACATACTCATGATTCCCTTCAAGAGAGCTAGTTACGGATGATTTCTTTGTGCAAATATCTAATGGCCTTGGCTTACATGTTTTGTGATCCCAGACTTTATTATGGATTTGCCTGGTATAGAAACCACCTTTTCGGAGTACCCTCAGGACTTCCTAAGGAAGGTAATCATTTTATCAAATGTGCAACACAATGTCCATATAAAAAAAGTTATTCAGCAATCCTATGGATTTTCATTCTTGTTTTGTCCAGAAAATTTTGGGGAGAGTAAGATGTAGCTAGGAATTTATCATTGTGGTCTAATAGCACTTACTGTCTACACCCCAAGTAGCTCTTAGCATATGGCAACTTGTATCATTTCTAATTTTAAATTAACATAATAACCATTTTAATCATTAATCATGGCAGGTTGAACACTGGGGCTCACTACTGTGCATTCATAAAATCTCACGATAAAGGGATTAAATATAAAACAAACCACCAAGACAGCACGAACAGGAGAGGAGTGTAGAGTCAGATTCTCACATAAACTTTCCACCGGTGTTTTTGTCTTCAAGCCTTGCCTGCACCTTGGCTGACAAGTGTATGGTGCCATCAAGTTTGGAGACTTTCCAGAGTTCCGCGGCACAAATCAGCTTGCTTCCTATTGCTTTTCTCTTACTGCCAGCTTGTGCTTTGGCCTTGCTTGGTTTAAATCGGCAGCCATTATTCCATCAATTTTACAGCTTCTGAAAGAATTGTCATTTTTTGTGTTTCATCTCCTCTCCTCTCCCTTTCTCTTTGCCTTATGCGTTTATGCTTTCTGTTTTTTGATGCCATCTTAGTTGGATTTCAGAGGAATGGTAATAAACACATGGGTTCAATTTTCCATGTTTAACTGAAAGCCCTCTTCGTTGTTCAGGTTTCTGTGTGTCTGGTCTCCCCAGCTAGAGAGCGAAATCCAAGCAAACCATTATTGAAGTGTTATTATACATTGTTTTATAGGATCTTCCAAACAGGCGTTCTACTTATGTTTATGGTTGATATTACGGATTACCTTGAGTAGCCAGCACAAGTACCCTTGAGGTTACATAAAAGACTTTTCAAGAACACTGGCAATTTCTAGGTCTTCAACTTCCACCTGTACCCTTTCCTAAAATTTATCTAACATTTGCAGCCCATGTATCGTATTGGCTTTCCTTTCTCTTTTCCTCTTTAATGATGCATTTCTCTCCTTTTCCCCCTCTCTTTTACACACACACACACACATCCCACATCTAAATCTTTTTCTGGCACAATTTGCCCAGGGTGTAAAAACCTGCAGGGCAGCATACAAACATACAATTTGACATATTGCTTTGGGCCAACTTCTTCCAATTAAGGCCCCATAATCTGAGGTATGGCAGTACGGTCATACGTATATATAACATTTTTCTTCCCCTGCCAACAGCTCAGCTTGGTGTGAGAAAACAGGTATTTGGCCCATGTCTGAATGTAGCTATATTATAGTGGGGGAAAGGATGCAGTAATGACGATTTTTTTTTAATTTTTTTTTCCCAACGTTTTTTATTTATTTTTGGGACAGAGAGAGACAGAGCATGAACGGGGGAGGGGCAGAGAGAGAGGGAGACACAGAGTCGGAAACAGGCTCCAGGCTCCGAGCCATCAGCCCAGAGCCTGACGCGGGGCTCGAACTCACGGACCGCGAGATCGTGACCTGGCTGAAGTCGGACGCTTAACCGACTGCGCCACCCAGGCGCTCCTGACGATTTTTAATTAAAGAATTTGCCTCTTCCATCTGTTGTCAGAGAAAGCATTGCTCCTAAGGAAGTCCTAGAGAAGTAAAGCTAGAGGAGAAATGTTGAAGGTGATGGCTCCTTCTTTCTTCCAGCTAATGGCAAGATTCCATGTGTTGTCTAACTACCTTAGTACACTGTTACTCAAAATCCAGAAAACCTAGAAAGATAGCACCAAGATCCTGGATTCTAAACACCATTCTTCAATCAAAAACTAGGGCAGACCTCTTAGAGAAGTGGTTGGTTCCAAAGGTGGGTCAGGGAGACCTGAACTGGAACATCAAACATGGAACATCTTGTGGTTCCAGGATGTAAGGAAATACCAAAGCCAACCAACAAGCAAAGAAACAATGAGGATTTGTTTAAAGAATAAAGGAGCCAAAGTGAAGGAGCTCTCCTAATAGCCAAAGGAGGAACAATGTGAACAACAAAAGAAATAACGGTATTATTGGATTTTAACTCACAGGACAAAATAAACATCTGAGTACACAGTATAAAAAAATCAAATAAATGGGAGAGGAGCATCTCTCTACTTGCTAGATGGAATGCTAATCAATTCATGAATTAATAAAGCCGACTGCATTTTCAAAAAATTAAAAGATTAAAAAATGGTGGAGAAGAGACAGATAGCACAATCTTAGAGAGTTCCAATTAGCGTAGGAGAGAGGGAAACAGAACATCACCACTTGCAAAACATCACAGGAATAACTGTAGATGAGATCCACTAAAACTCGTGGGTGAGTATAGAGTAACAATTTGCCTGGTCTCACAAGTATCTCTCCCAAGATATCTGTTAACTAAAAGGGTAACTTTACAATGAAGAAATCTGACTGAAACCACCTTAAGCAAATAACCAAATCAACATCACTAATAATAAATAAGACATATTGACACTAGAAATCCTGTGATAGGGCGGATGGAGGACAGCTTCACTGCTGTCATTTTCTTCCAAAAAGTACGACCTTAATTCAATCACCACATCAATAAACCCAAACTGAGGGACACCAGACAAAAAAAATTGATAAAACACTCTTTTAAAACAATAAGGGCATGAAGGACGAGGAGATACTGAGGAACTGTTATAGACAGTAGCAGACTGACTAGTAGCTAACTGTATTTTCTGGGTCATACTCTGGAACAGAAAAAGGACATTAATAAAAAAGCTGGTGAACTATGGTTATGGAAGATGCTAACATAAGGGGAAGCTGGGTGAGGTATATATGTCAACAGCATTTTTGCAATTTTTCTGCAAACCTATGAATATGAAGTATACCTTCTCTGCACGTTTTTCCCCCCATTACCAGGGCTAATGTGTAGCCTACAACTATATTTTAATTCCAGGACAAAGTACTAATGAAATGTTTGTGGAATGAAAACCTATGATCTAATGACTCTTCTTGATATGGTTGTGGTTGAGAAATGTTACCATTTAAGGCATTTGCCGAGGGTGGGGGAGAGCTGAGTGGCTCAGTTGGTTGAGCATCTGACTTCAGCTCAGGTCATGATCTCACAGTTGGTGGGTTCGAACCCTGCGTCGGGCTCTGTGCTGACAGCTGAGACTGGAGCCTGCTTCAGATTTTGTGTCTCCCTCTCTGTCTGCACCTCCCCTGCTTGTACTCTCTCTCTCTCTCTCCCTCAAAAATAAAGAAACACTAAAAAAAAAAAAGACATACGTCAGGGACTCAACTTTCAAATTTTTGCTTTTAGGCAGGATATGGAGAAACTCTTCGGAAGTTAGACTCTACCTTGCCATTGATTCTGTTTTCTGTTTTTATTTGTATTGGGACGGGGGTCAGAGGAAGAGAAAGAGAGAATCTCAAGCAGGCTCTACACTCAGCACAGAACCCAACACAGGGCTCAATCCCACAACGCTTGGATCATGACCTGAGTGGACATCAAGAGTCGGATGCTCAACCGACCCTGCCCCACAGGTGCTCCGCCACTGATTCTGTTTTGAATGAACTGTATGACTAGAAAAGAATAGAATTCCTGCCTTCTGTACTTCTCCAGGTACACCTTGTAACAGTTACAACAATAAAAATAATTAGAATTTGCTTAAATGTCCTTACCCTCCAAAGGAATAAGAGCTAGCATTAAGTAAAATAGCAAAGAGATAATAGATGCTTGAGCTCGTGAGCACAAACGAGTTTTATTTAATTCCAAGTGTTGCAACCTAAGTACACTTTTCTTTTCTCTTCCAAGTTCTTTAACTGCTAAAAATGCCCTTACAGAGACTACCGTTGTAAAATGGGATTAATTAGTAACTTATTAAATCTACCTGCCAATTGATATGTTCTGTATGGAGCCTTTGAAATGATGTTTTTAGAGTTTATTTACAATCACTGAAAACAGCTGGTTCTATAAAACATACAAGGAGTTACAGGCTCCTTAAACTTACAACATACGTGTATTTCAACACTTAAATAGAAGCTCATTTTTTCAAAAGCAATTTTCTACTTTCTCATAAAAATATAAAAAAGACAACATTCATAGTTTTAAAAACCCTTATTTAGCCCAAGTCAAGATTTTTCTACAAACGATACCTCTTTCCAAAAAGCTTAAAAGACATCATAGAATGATGTCATGCACAACTAAATAATTTCACCACAGCAGAGTATATCACTTTTAAGAAATATTGTTCAGTATTTCTTTTTAATCTTACATGCTACATTTCAACGGTGTCTATGCTATGTAAACACATGAGATTAATCCAAGTCATTTGTATTTACTCAGTAGATCGCCAGATATGACCAGTTGCCATGAACTGTCAAATCACAATGGCAAAAATAATAATAAAATAATAAAAGGCAATCTTTATGAATGCTTAGAAAAACTTAATAAAAGGCAACCAACATCGCCCTAAGTTTTGGTAAAAATTACCTTTCTTCCTCTTCCTTTTCCTCTCCTACCTTTTACAGCATATTAACACACAAAGATATTTATATCACTTTAGTTAAATTAAACTTTTAAGTGACTCTTTTCTGATACACACAACTTATCAAAAGGCACCAAGATTGGACTCCTAAGTACTTTCAGAATTTTGGTTCCTTTTTAGGTTCCTCTAGATTGATTTTCCTCAGACAAGAGTAACTCTAAGAACCAGAAGAAAACGAATGACATAACACAGTAAGTGGACACTTGTACGAATGAAAAGGCATAAATATATTAATAGGTTCCTTGAGCTTTTCATTTAAGAAGTCACAATAACCTTCTGAACATAAACATAAAAATCGAGCACATTTATTAAGAGGAAAACTCCTCTAAGTTTATAGTAACAAGGTAGTAAATCTTCCATAATAACACAGCCAAAAGCATGAGAAATTCACTGCCAGACATTGTGGTTCATTATCCTGAAAACATGTCTGATACGTAGCACTAACATGTAACAAAGTGTGGCATTCATTTCACAGGGAGAAAAGAAAAGTTTCATCACAATAACAGATTTACTGGATTCAGCTTTAAGTTTTAGAGATATATATTAAAGATAAAAAAGAAAAACAAGATTTACCCTTAAAATAAAAAAAGTCTTTTATATATATATATATATATATATATATATATATATATATATGCACATACATATATAATCCATTATTAATACCCTTTATGCTCTTATGATGTGTAAAACATTTAGAAACTTCCAAACTCTAGAAATGTTGACTGGTTAACCTGTCTGGCCTTAACACAATCTAAATTCCCTTTCGAGAATGACACTGATGTGTTCAGTCCGGCAGTCCAATAGGGATGGAGCGATTCTATTTCTTTTTCTTCTTCTTTGGTGGTTCATCCTCGGAGCTGCTCTCTGTGCTGGTGCTGCTGCTACTGGAAGAGCTAGAATCTGAGTCTGAATCAGAGGACGAGGAAGAGCTCGTGGAGGAGGATGAAGACGATGAACTGGAGGAACTTTCATCGGTGTCACTGTCCTCTGAGGAGGATGAGGTAGATGTTTCTTCACTCTCAGATGAAGAATCGCTGGCTGAACTGTCACTGCTATTGCTACTGGAACTAGTGACACTCTTAGACCTGTTAGACAGTGAACAGTTACATGCAGGGGAAGCTGACCCTTCACAGAATGTTTAAAAAGCAATTTCATGGGCGAACGAGGTATATGCATACACTGAAGCCTGGCTACCACGGGATCCCTAGATGTGATGCGCTGGGGACTGTGTGACTAGTAATCCCGCAGCAACCGCAGGTTTTACTTTAATAATGTAACTCTCCTGGATGGAGTTCAAGAGCAGTGTTCCTACTCTTAATATACTCCAGAATGAATCATGTTAGAATAAAGTTGCAGTGTAGTTGTTGGGTTTATTTAAGCCTTGGAGAGCATGGTAAATGTTTCATAATCTTTACTCTCACCAGATATATAGCTGGTCAACAATTTTTTTTTTTACCAGTCTAATAATATTTCCTATTCTAATAGAATAAGAGAGATTTCTAAGAGAAATTATTTACTACTTCCAGGTATACTCTGGAAAGTTGGAGAAAAAGGAAAAATGAAGCCAATAAATTCCAGTCAGGTAAAGAGAGGAAAAAGGGATGATACTTAATCACGAATTACAGACAAGAGATTTCAGATCCAAATTTTATCACAAGTGTTTTAAAATCACTCTTTTCATCCCTCCAATGAGTATTCTTTATTATCTACATAATATTCCTAAAGCCACACTTACCTTTTTTTCTTCGTCTTTCTTTCTACATTAGTTTCTCCGATGCTGATAAACATGAGGGGGAGAAAAGCTCCTGTTAATAGTGATTATACACAGCTCAGGCAAACCCTTCAGCTATCCCCAAAACTGTTTTACATTGGAGAAACACTTTGTCTTTCATGACAAGTACTGACTCCAGTATTTTCTTGTTATAAGCAATAAGTTAGTTTCCTACTATAGGCTGCATATGATACATGCAGTCAACTTAATCAGTACTTAAAAGGTGAGACAGATATTATCAACTGTATCTTAGAAGCCAGGTAAGTTGGTGGTTAAGAGGACTGAGTGCACCAATTTGATTCTTTTTAGTTTTGAGCTAAGGTTGACATGGCTAAACCAACTACTTATGGAATAACAAAACAACAGTAAAACACCAACTATAATTTGAGTTTTCAGAATTATCTTATAAATGACTATTTCATTAAAAAAAAAAAAAAGGAAAGCAACCTTTAATTTAAAATAACCATTTCTGGGGGCGCCTGGGTGGCTCTGTCCGTTGAGCCTCCGACTTCAGCTCAGGCCATGATCTCATGGTTCATGAGCTTAGCCCGGCCTTGGGTTCTGTGCTGACAGCTCAGAGCCTGGAGCCTCCTTCGGATTCTGTGTCTCCCTCTGTCTCTGCCCCTTCCCTGCTCACACTGTCTCTCACTCTCTCTCAAAAATAAGTAATAAAAACATGTCTATAAAATAACCATTCCTGGGGGCACCTGGGTAGCTCAGTCTGTTGAGCCTCCAACTTCAGCTCAAGACATGATCTCATGGTTCACAGGTTCAAGTCCTACATGGGGCTCTGTGCTGACACTTTAGAGCCTGGAGCCTGCTTCGGATTCTCTCTCTCTCTCTCTCTCTCTCTCTCTCTCTCTCTCTCTGCCCCTCCCCTCCTCATGCTCTGTCTCTGTCTCTGTCTCTCTTAAAAATAAATAAACATTTAAAAAAATTAAAAATAAAACAAAATAACCATTTCTAGGGCATCTGGGTGGCTTAGTCAGTTGAGCGTGTGACTCTTGATTTCGGCCATGATCCAAGGGTCATGGGATGGAGTGCTGTGTTGGACTCTGCACTAGGCATAGAGCCTGCTCTACTCACTCTCTCTCTAATAAAAAAATAAAAAAAAAAAAAGAAATAAAATAGCCATTTCTTTTTCTGCATGTCCCCTAAATGTTCAGTTATTTACTATTTGATTTATTTAGTTAGTTTTTTTTTTTTTTTTTAAGTACACTCCACAACCAGCGTGGAGCCCAATGTAGGACTTGAACTAATGACCCCGAGATCAAGACCTGAGCTGAGATCAAGACTCTGACACTTAACCAACTGAGTCACCCAGGCACCTCCAGTTATTGTTATTTACTATTATTAAAACCAGACACTTAATACTTCAAGACTGTGTTCCCTCACATTTTTTTTTTAACGTTTATTTTTGAAAGAGACAGAACGTGAGAGGGGGAGGGGCAGAGAGAGAGAGAGAGAGAGAGAGAGAGAGAATCTGAAACAGGCTCCAGGCTTCGAACTGTAAACACAGAGCCTGATGCAGGGCTCAAACTCACGAGCTGTGAGACCATGATCTGAGCTGAAGTCAGACACTTAACCAACTGAGCCACCGAGGCGCCCCTACTCACATTATTTAAAAAGAACAAAGTCTGATGATTTTTGAATGAAATATACAAATGGTTTGCTGCTATATTTCTGCCAAATATACATGCTACATCGGGTTTTCAAATTACATAATTACTTCTATTACTATAGCACTGTCCTGTAAATTTAACATTTTTATATTCTTGACTTCTCTGTATTTCCTAGATAATGTTGGTATCCTTATTTTCTGAGTCTTTGAATATAAATATACATTTATGTAAAGTTGTCTCACATAATGGAATTACTACAATTGTTATTTTCATGGTAAAATAAGTGGTAGGAGTACATTTATCAATCACACGAGAAAAATTCATGATCACTGAGATTCATACACTTTCATCATTTTATCAGCGAACCAAAAATCAGCAGTTTTTATCTAATAGAGCCATATCTAAAATTCATGTAGTTTTGTGTATTTTTTTTTTAAACATTTATTTATTTTGAGAGGGGCAGAGGGGCAGACAGAGGGAGAGAGGGAGAATCCCAAGCAGACTCCACACTGTCAGCACAGAGCCCGATGCAGGGCTGGCTCTTACCAACCATGAGATCATAACCTGAGCCGAAATCGAGAGTCAGACACTTAACTGGTTGAGCCATCCAGGTGCCCCTAGTTTTATGTATTTTTAAGAACAAGATATTCATACCATACAACTAGAAAAACAGAAGTAAATGTTGAAATTATTCATAACTATTATACTTTATTAAAAATTTTTTTAATGTTTGTTTTGAAGAGAGAGAGCACAAGCAGGGGAAAGGCAGAGAGAGAAGGGGATAGAGGATCAGAAGTGGACTCTGCATTGATAGCAGTGTGCCTGATGCAGGGCTTGAACCCACAAACCATGAGATTATGACCTGAGCTGAAGTCGGAGGCTCAACTGACTGAGTCACCCAGGCACCCCTATATTTTTTTAGGACAGGGCTCTTCAAACATTTTTTGCTTTTTTTTTTTTTTTTTTTTTTAAGAGAGAGAATGACAGAGCACAAGCAGGGGAGAGGGGCAGAGAGAAAGGGAGAGAAAGAATCCCAAGCAGGCTCCATATTCAGTGCAGAGCCTGACGCAGGACTCAATCCCATGACCCTGGGATCATGACCTGAGCTGAAAACAAGAGCCAGATGTTCAACTGATGAGCTACCCAGGTGCCTCCCTTTTGCTTACATTCTTTTCTTAAAAAATGTTTATTTTGTGTGTGTGAAAGAGAGCACATATGCCAGCAGGGGAGAGGAAGAGAGAGAGAGAGGGACAGAGAAAATCCCAAGCAGGCTCTGAGCTGAAAGACACAGGGCTTAATCGCATGAACTGAGATCATGCCCTGAGCCAAAATCAAGAGTTGGACACTTAACCAACTGAGTCACCAGGCGCAGCCCTCTTACATTCTTAATAAAGAATTTGAAAAACTTTTTTTGCCTCTTCCTTTTTTAAATCCAAGTTTTAATATTAACGAAAAGTGTAATGACTCATCTCATATATATAATTTTAAAAGAAAATTATTATATCATTTGGTAATTGTATCCAATGGAAAGTAAATGCCACAGTAATTTGATACCTCCTGTAATTCACTCAAAAATTACGAACAAGCTTATCTTTAACAGTTGGTACTTTTACACTGTCTTTTTTCCTCACTGAACTTCAACTTTTTTTTCTTTTTGTTTTCTTTTTCTTAAAGTAGGCTCCATACTCAACATGAGGTTCAAACCCACAACTCTGAGATCAGGAGTCACATGCTCCACTGACTGAGCCAGCCAGGTACCCCTGAACTTGCACTTTTATTCTCGTTTCCCTATAGAAAGTATCCTAATATATTTTTATGGCAAAGATTTTTAGTGATCACTTACAGTATTTCTCGGCAATAAAAACAGAGACATAACTTAAAATTGTATTTTTTAATTACATATGATCCTAAGACTTTAAAAGTGTTTAAAAATTCTGAATTGAGCAACCATTACTGATAATACAATTGATTAAAACAATGTAGAAATACATTATAAATTTTAAAGTTTATTTATTTTGAGAGAGAGAGAAGGAGAAAGGAAGAGAAAGAATACCAAGCAGGCTCCAGGCCACCAGTGCAGAACCTGACACGGGGCTTGAACCCATGAAATCATAAGATCATGACCTGAGCCAGGATCAAAAGTTGGACATTTAACTGACTGAATCACCCAGGTGCCCCAATACATTACAAATTTTAATAATTATTACACATCAAAGTAAATTTATTGGAAATGCATCTCTTAATGACATCGAGTGTTTTTCCACTTAATGTATCCATGGATCTTATTGCTAAATTCCAACAAGGTTCAGCATTAATTCAATTCCTATATTTAATTTGTATAGATTTGACCCTAAGAAACCTTGTTAACCTCAACAGTTGGGAATAGAGTTTTGTTGTAGCAATGTTACTGTTTGAATTCCTTCAATGTTGTATTCCATGAATCACAAAAATGTATCATTAAAAAACACTTTTATGGGCACCTGGGTGGCTCAGTTGGTTAGGTGGCTGACTCCTGATTTCAGCTCGGGTCATGACGTCATGTTTTGTGAGTTTGAGCTCTGTGTTAGGCTCTGTGCTGGCAGCACGGAGCCTGTTTGGGATTCTCTCTCTCTCTCTCTCTCTGCTCCTCCCCTGCTTGTGCTTGCTGTGCTCTCTCTCAAAATAAATAAATAAACATTTTAAAAAATAATAAATTAAAAAAATACTTTTAAATTGGGAGCTCAATTAGGTCTTCCTTCAGGTTTCCTGGGGAAAAAAAAATTACAAAAGAGTTTGCTCCTAATAATTAGAGCTATTCACTTTCTTTGTACATATACCACTATTTTGAAAAATGTTTTCACACATGAAGAAAGAGAATGGAAAAGGAGAACTGGCAGGCAAGTTCTCATACAAATTTAGTTTTGAAAAAGTATGTATGAATGTTGATGACCTAGAAATTGATTACCTATCTATTCCTGCATAACCCTTGAGGAGCATTCATTTCCACAAATTGGGAGACTGCTACCTTGAAAGTCCATGTGTTTAAGACACTATTATATAGCTAACAGTCCTTATGAAGATGCTGCTTCTCATCTGTAGCACTGAGTACACCTGACACCTTCCCATTTCAGTTTCTAAAACATGTTTACTTACTTAATTCAAAGCAATTTTAAAATCTTTATTCAAAGGACACAAAAGGGTAAGTAACACATTTCCAGGTCCCTCCTACCCAGTTCTCCTTCTATAATGGAGCCACGATGGGGCGCATGGGTGGCTCAGTTGGTTGAGTGTCCAACTTCAGCTCAGGTCATGATCTCCTGGTCCGTGGGTTCGGGCCCTGTGTCGGGCTCTGTGTTGACAGCCCCGAGCCTGGAGCCTGCTTTGGATTCTGTGTCTCCCTCTCTCTCTGCCTCTCCCCTGCTTGTGATGTCTCTATCTATCTCTCAAAAATAAACAAACGTAAAAAATTTTTTTTTTAGAATGGAGCCACTATTATGACTCTTTTATATTTCCAAAAAAATTTCATTATTCCTTCTCTTCTTTTTTAACATAAATGATAGCATATTATATATACTGTTTTCTACCCTATTTATATACTTAGTTTAAGTATCTTGGATGTCTTTCCATATTGACTCTATAACAATAAAGGGAACTGGATAAAAAATGGAGTTGGGAAGCTCTAAAGGGGGGTTCTCACACACTACCACTCATCATTAACAGCAGACCCCAACATGAAGAATAGTACCTTGCATTCTTGAGTAGGAAGTAGCTTACTTTTACCATTCCAGCAGGAGGAAGGACAGTTTTCTTCTTGTCTAGCAATAGCAACAGCCAGGAGAAACTGCCACGGTCGTCCAATGAGAATCTTGATCTCTTATTCTCTTCCAATGGACTTTTGTTTAAAACAGCCCTTCTTGGTGCACCTGGGTGGCTCAGTTGGTTAAGCATCTGCCTCTTGCTTTTGACTCAGGTTATGATCTCACTGTTTCGTGAGTTCAAGCCCAACTTCGGGCTCTGGGCTGGCAGTGAGGAGCCTGTTTGGGATTCTCTCTCCCACTCTCTCTGCCCCTCTTCCACTTGCACTGTTTCTGTCTCTCTCAAAATAAATAAATAAACTTAAAACAAAAACAGCCCTTCCCAATTTCCTCTTTTCCCCAATAAAAGCAAGCCCTTCTCCTTTGTTCCCTGGACCTGCCTATGGTTTGCCATGGTTTGTTTGTCCCGGATTGCAATGCCTTTACTATTCCCGAATAAACTCATTTTGCTGGTAAAATAACAACTGGCCATTTTATCTTTCAGGTTGATGGCTCATATAACCTACCTCATAGTCTGCTGTCATTTCACTGGCAGTTAAGTCAATAAAGTACAATGATTAAGAACAAGGCCTGGCTGGTTTAACACTTAATCTTTCCACTTACTGACTGTGTGACACTGACAAGTAACTGAACTTTTCCAGGCTCCAGTTTCTTCACGTGTAAAATGGGGATAATAGTACGTACATTAATTGTACAGATGTGATGCTCGAATAAGCTAATAGGTGTCAAGAGCTTATATAGCACCTAGGACATAGTAAGCACTCATTAAATGTTAGCCTATACTATAATCTAAATCTGGATAACCACCATGAGACATTTAGTTGTTTAATAAATTCTATAAATAAAAATACTCCTTTGGAGAGTGTCTGGGTAGCTCAGTTGGTTGCGTGTGTGCCTCTTAATCTCAGCTCAGGTCTTGTGGTTGTGGGTTCAGATCCTGCACTGGGCTCTGCATTGGGTCTGAAGCCTACTTAAAAAAAAAAAAAAAAGAAAGAAAGAAAAAAGAAAAAACTCCCACATGTACACTTACCTTTGTTGTAATAATAATAATCTGTTTTCTTTTTCTTTTAAAGCTTTCTTTAGTTCTGCTGTTCTTGAAGGCCTATGTAGGTATTTTCTTTTTCCTGTGCATTCATAAGTCCAATGTCCAAATTCTAAGCATTTCTGACATCTTACATGTTGCTTATTTGCTTCACTGCAGACCAAAAGAACAGAAAGAAAATAGAATACAGGACTTAAGATTTTGACTTGACATTTTCTATCCTGAAAAGTACACATAATGTAAATATTTTTAAGGTCAAATATAAACATAATTTTATACTTTGTTTATTATGTCAGATTTAATTAGAAGGCAGGATACTAAGTAGTCAAGAACATGGACCTTGGGAGTTAGAACTCCGTTCAAATCTTCATTCCTCAATTCCATTCCAGTAATGGCAGACTAGGTAACTCAGACCAACTCCTCAGCTCAGAAATAGAAAAGACAGTCAAAACATTTTTAACAATCTGCTTGAGGCATCAGAGAACTAACGACGGGGTGAAGAATCTAACCAAGCCAAAATATGGAAGAAAATGGAAATCCACAGCAGTCAGCTCTGTATTTAAGTCAACTTGAGCTGGAAGTGTTTGCCCAGCGGGGTAAACCTCATTATAACAAGCCACAGAAATAAACTATGTATCCAGGGTTAGGTCTCTGAAGATTTATACTCTGAGAATAAACCAACTGTATATGGAATACAGCTCTGCTTCTACTCATCTAGGAGAAAAAGAAAAATCCCAATCCTATAATCCCTGAAATTGGATTAAGATGCAGCAAGTAAAGTCAAATAGATGAAAAGAATTGGAAAGGAAAAAATAAAATGTTCATTCCTCACTGATGACATATTATGTACATGGCAAATCCAAAGAATCTAGAGATAAAGTATTTTGAAATAATTAGAATTCACAAGATCAGCAAGATTTCAGATTGTGGTCAGCAAACTTTGTAAAGAGTCAGATAGCAAAAATTTTAGGCTTTGCCAATCAGGAGGTAAAATTGAGGGTATTATGTAGGTACTTATCTAACATGAGAGAAAACCCAATTCCACAAATATGTTATTAATAAAATTATTCCACATAAAGGAGGTTTACTAGGGAGAAGAATGGAATTCTTTTCTAGAAGATAACATTTCACTCATTTGAGGTTGAAAGTTAGTGTTTCCTACTATCCAACTGACCATACATATATACATGTAATTAACATTCTTTTTTTTTTTTTTTTTTTTTTAATTGAAAGAGGGTGCAAGTGAGTGAGGGGCAGAGAGAGAAAGAAAGAGAGGAGTGCGGCTCATGTTCATCTGAAGCAGGGTTGTATTGATCTGAAGCGGGGCTCCTGCTCACCCAAAGTGGGCACAAGCTCCCCAGATGCCGGACTCAAACTCATGAACCTTTGGCTCATGACCTGAGCCAAAGTCAGATGTTTAACTGACTGAGCCACCCTGGTGCCCTGTAATTAACATTCTTGAGAGCCCACCAAAACAAGCAGCAAGTAGGATTCAGCAGATGACTGCTGAACTCTGTATTAGATACAAGGTAAACACATAAAAGTCAATAGAATTTCTATAACAAAAACAGTTAGGATGACATTTTAAAAGGTGATATTTATAATTTCCTGAAAAATATCAAATACATAGAGATACAAAGAAAATATGTACAAGAGTTCTTTGCACAATATAAACATTATGAGAGAAATTAAACATCTAAGTAAGTGGCTATATGGAAAAATATACCATGTTCACAAGAAAACTTGGTAATTTCAAAATGTCCATTCTCCACAAACTGATCAATAGATTCAAAGCAATGCCAATGAAAATCAAAACAGGTTGTTTGTTTTGTCAACCAACTTATTCTAAAATGTATATGGAAATTCAAAAGGCCAAGAATAGCCAAAATGCTCTTGTAAAGGAATAAGTGGGAGAAGACTTAGATTAAAAGTCATTGACTTAATGATACAGCTATACCAATTAAAAATATGAAATTGGAGCAAAGATACACAAGCCCATGGAACAAAACAGACTGCCCAAAAATAGACTAATGTATGTAAGAATACTTATTTTATGACAACCATGGCACTAGACAGCAGTGGGAGAAAAGATAGGTTATTAAGTGTACAGGGACAACTGGTTATACATATGGAAAAAATGAGACTTTACTCTCTACCATATACAAACATTGATTACAGACTGGTCAAAGAATACATGTTTTACAAGATGGTATAAAAAAGGTGACTTGGAGGGGCACCTGGCTGACTCATTTGGAAGAGCATCATCTTGAGGTCGTGAGTTTGAACCGAACTGCACGTTGGGTGAGGAGATTAAAAATAAACAAACAAATGAACAAAAAGTGAAAAGGGTGTCTGGCTGGCTCAGTCGGTTAAGTGTCGCACTTTGGCTCAGGTCACGGTCTCGTGGTCTGTGACTTCGAGCCCTCATGGTTCATGAATTCGAGCCGCAAGTCGGGCTCTCTGCTGTCAGTAAGGAGCTTGCATCTGATCCTTTGTCTCTCCTCCTCTCTGCCCCTTCCCTGCTGGTTGTCTCTCTATATAAAAATAAATAAATTATACACACACACACACACACACACACACACACACACACACATATGTATGTATACATATAATATAATATAAAGAGAGTAAAAAGGGAAGCCAAGCACTAACAGTGCAGAGACTACTTGGGATTCTTTCTCCCTCTCTCTCTGCCCCTCCCCCACTCTCTCATGCACGTGCACTCTCTCTTTCAAAATAAATAAATAAACTTAAAAAACAATTTAGAGAGAAAAAAAGGGGAAGGGCCGTCTGGGTGGCTCAGGAGGTTAAGCATCTAAATCTTAGTTTCGGCTCAGGTCATCATCTCACCGTTCAAGGGACTGAGTCCCGCATCGGGCTCGGCACTGGCAGTGCGAAGCCTGCTTGGGATTCTCTTTCTCCTTCTCTCTGCCCCTCCCCAACTTGTGCTGTCCCTGTCTCTCTCAAGATAAATAAATAAACTTAAAAAACCTTTAAAATAAATAAAAATTTAAAAAATAATAAATAATAAAAAAAGGGAAGCCAAGAAGTTGGAGAAGATGTTACAAATCACCAAGAAAATGACACATCATAGAAAAATAAGATGAAGTGGAAAATGGGAAGACTGCACAAAAATGGGCCTGGGAAACACAAATCAATAATAAACATATAAAAAGTTGCTCTTTAGGGGTGCCTGGGTGGCTCAGTCGGTTAAGTGTCTGATTCTTCATTTTGGCTCAGGTCATGATCTCACCGTTTGTTAGTTCAAGCCCTGCATCAGGCTATGCACCGACAGCATGGAACCTGCTTAAGATTCTGTCTCCCTCTCCCTCTCCCTCTCTGCCCCTCCCCCGCTTGCTCTTTCTCAAAATTAATTAAAATAAACTTTAAAAAAGTTGCTCTTTACTAATCAAAGAAAAGCATATTAAATGCTCAAAGATACCAAGGCATACGTACGTACCAGAAAGAATAAAATTAAAAACTGAGAATAACAAATGTTAGCAAAGATACATAGCAAGAGGAACACATAACCATTGTGTGTATGAATGCAAACCGGTACAACCATTTTGAAAAAAAATATACTATAGTTAAAGAGATGTACACTCTATGATCCAGTAGTTCCACTCATAAGTATTTATACAACAGAATTCAATGCACAGCTATACCAGATAACATGTATAAAAATATTGCTTTCCTTTATGTAGCTCTTAAAACTTTTGAAACAATCATACCCTTATAGAAAACTTCTAAGTACAGTTCAAAGAACTATTTTTCCTGTATCATTTGTAAACTGCCAAACTGATGACTCATCAACTCAGAATATTTCATTGCATTTTTCTATAAACTAGGATATTTTTCTAGGTAACAAAGTAACCATCAAACTCAAGAAATTAAAATAGATACATTCCTACCATTTAATCTTCAGACCCTTACATTTAAGGGACATCAAACGTCCCAATAATGTTCTATATAGCAAAATCCAATTCAGCATCTACGTTGCCTTTGTAAAGTCTATTTGATTTCCTTCTGTCTAATGAGTTCCTTAGTCGTATCTTGCTTATTATGACCTTAACAATTTTGAAGATTACAGGCCAGTTATTTTGTAGAATGTGCTCCAATTTGAGTTGCTTTCAAGCTCACTCATGCGACTATCAGTAGGAAGCTTCAGTTCCCTGCCTGTTGACCTCTCCACAGATAGGGCTGCCTACAACACGGTTTTCCCCAGAGGGAGTGACCAAGGCAACTTAAGAAAGAAGTCATAATTTTTTATAACCTAATCTTGAAAATGACATACCATCACCTTTGCTGTACTCTGTTGGTCACACAGACCAATCCTAGAATAACTTGAAAGGAGACTGCACAAGAGTGTGAATGCCAGAAGGCAGGGATCATTGGGGGTTATCTTGGAGGTCAACTACCACATCTGAGATCTCTACATGATTAGATTCAAGCCATGCCTCTTGGCAGGAATGTAACAGAAATGGGCTGTGTCGTTCTCACCATATTCCTACCAGGTGACACAAGATGGTAATTTGTCTTATTACTGATGATATGCACTCTGATTCCTTGATTAAGGAGGGTTGACCAGAGTTTACATTCTAAAGTTACTTTTTGTACTTTTGTAACTGTGGTGGTTGTAAATGATGTCCACAAATTCTTTCATACTCTTCACTTCAGAAAAAAAGCCCTAATTCCCCACCTTTGAGGGTGGCTTAGATTTAGCAATCTTAGATTTAGCATCTTGCTTCTAACAGAATAAATCAGGATGGTGTGACTTTGAAGATTAAGTCACTTAGCTGACATGTCATGCAGACACTGAAGCAGCCTCTAGGGAGGCCCATGTGGTGAAGAACTGAGGCTTCCTGCCAATAGCCCTGTGAATGAGCCATCTTGGGAGACAGATCTGCCAGTCCTGATCAAGCCTTCAGATAACTGCAGCCACTAAGTTCTGGGGCTCCTGGGTGGCTCAGTTGGCTAAGCGTCTAACTCTTGATTTTGGCTCAGGTCATGATTTTACTGTTTGTGGGATCGAGCCCCATGGTGGGCTCTGTGATGATGGTGCACAGCCTGCTTAGAATTCTCTCTCCCCGCCCCCCCCGCCTCTCTGCCCCTCCTCTGCTCATGCATGTGCACTCTCTCACTCTCTCTCAAAATGAATAAATAAAAATTAGGGGGCGCCTGGGTGGCTCAGTTGGGTAGGAATCCAACTTTGGCTCAGGTCATGATTTCACAGTTCGTGAGTTTGAGTCCCACACCAGGGTCTGTGCTGATAGCTCAGAGCTTGGAGCCTGCTTCGGATTCTGTGTCTCCCTCTCTCTCTCTGCCTCTCCCCAGCTCGCACTCTGTCTCTCTCAAAAATAAACAAACATTGAAATAAATAAATAAATAAATAAATAAATAAATAAATAAATAAATAGAAGCCACTAATTTCTGGGATGATTTGTCACACAACTGTAAGTGAAAACTGATATAACAATAAGTATTTTGTGGGTTGGTATTTCAAAGTACATAAATATCTTGCCCACTAAGTTTTTAGTTCATTTATTCATCTATCAGTATGAACTCATATTTTTCTATCTTATTCAATAAGGTATAATTTGTTACATGATTTATGTTGATACTCAGATTGTCCTAGATGTGGTCAGTGGAAAGGAATCCTTTCAAGCTGGGTTCTGTGTCCTTTTGACATGACTTCTTCATTTTGGGGATACTTCCTTGCTCTCTGGTACAACAAAAAATTTTAGGCTCATCTACTTTCCTTGTCCCGGCCTGCAATCAGACTGATGGAGCCATGATGATATTCAGAGTCACATTTCTCTTTCCACTTAGGCTCTGACACCTCATATCAAATTACACTTCCCCTTCCCTGTGTAGATATTTTCTCCATGAGGGTGATAACTTATGCTAAATTGCTCCTCTGTGTGGACACCTTCCTCACCTTGCTTGGGATCTGATACCCTACACTGGACCTTCCCCCCACTTTAGGGATCTGACACCCTGCAGTGGCCCTTCCCCCCACTGGATGCCCTCCACACCCTGCTGATGCTGCAGATCACTTCACACATCTATGTAGATGCCCTCCTTACCCACTTCAGCTCCAATACTCCAATGCCAAGTCAACCCTGTGCATGGAGGCCTATCTTGCTCTACACTACTTAATGGCTTTAGGGGTGACTTGTTCAAGAAGGGAAGAGGAAGAACTAAAGAATATTCATAACAGCATGATTTGTAATTTCCTCAAAACTGGAGGGGTGCCTGGGTGGCTCAGTCGGTTGTGCATCCGACTTTGGCTCAGGTCATGATCTCCCGGTTTGTGAGTTCAAGCCCCATGTAGGGCTCTGTGCTGATAGCTGGGAGCCTGAAGCCTGCTTCAGAATCTGTGTCTCCCTCTCTCTCTGCCTCTCCCCTGCTTGTGCTCTGTCTCTCTGTCTCTCAAAAATGAATAAATGTAAAAAAAAAAAAACAAAAAACCCTGGAGATAACATCCAAGTAGAATGGATAATTTATGGTACAGAATACAGTGAAATACTTCATAATATTAAAAATGAACAGGGGCAACTGGGTGGCTCAGTCGGTTGGGCATCCGATTTCAGCTCAGGTCATGGTTTCGTGGTGAGTTCAGGCCCTGTGTCAGGCTCTGCGATGATGGCTCAGAGCCTAGAGCCTGCTTCAGATTCTGTCTCTGTCTCTCTCTGCCCCTCCCACGCTCTCACTGTGTTTCTCTGTCGAAAATAAAATAAAAACATAAAAAAATAAGAACAAAAAAAATGAACAAACTTCACAGATTTAAGAAGCCAGATTATTCAAAAGAATCCAAATTGTCTGATTCTGTACAAAATTCAGACACCGGCAAAATTAAACTCCAGTGCATAGTTAGATGGTAAAAGCACAAGGAGGAGCAAGGAAAATATTACCATAAATGTTAGGTGACAGATTACGTTTGGGAAGGAGGAAGAAGGTCATGAGTGGGAAGGCCTTAATGGCTTTTGGGAGACTGGCAATTTTATTACCTGATCTGGGTGATAACTGATATGGGAAACGAAGGCAAAAGAAAAAAATTAAATTTCCTTACTACTTACAACCCATTGACAAGTCCTTCAAGCAGGAACAGTGACCTTCCTGGGGTAGCTCAGCTGCCTTAATGTTGACACTTTACTAAGGGCAAAAGGCAATCTTAGCTTAACATTATTCCAATCCCTCAGGATCCTGTGATTCTACTTTAAACATGTAAGAAATTCCTTAGGAAATTCCTTTATCTCTACTCCCCAAGATATATGTCAGCAATTACCCTTCAAGCATACGGCCTACTGATATACATCTTCTGAAGGGTCTCATGACTGAGGGTTTACTGAACAGTAATAAATGACCTCTTCCTAATAACAGCTAGCACCCTCAGGGTCCTGGAAACCTTGTTTTCAAAATTCCTTGGAGACTTATGCTTTCCCTAACACTCTTGCAACTTGAAAGTTTAAAAGCAGTCACCTGTCACAAGCCCAGTGTAGCTCTTTCTGCCACAGGTTCTTTAATAAAACCACCTTTTTGCAGTGAAGATGTCTCAAGAATTCTTTTTTTAAAATTTTTATTTAATTTTAATTAATTTTACTTTATTTTTTTATTTAAAAAAAAAGAATTTTTAAAATCTTTATTTATTTTTGAGAGAGACAGAGTGAGAGCGGGGGAGGACAGAATCCAAAGCAGGCTCCAGGCTCCGAGCTGTCAGTACAGAGCCCTAAGCAGGGCTTGAACTCATGAACCATGAGCTCATGACCTGAGCCAAAGTCAGACGCTTAACCAACTGAGCCACCCAGGCACCCCTCAAGAATTCTTTCTTGACCATTCACTCCAAACCCAAACATTTCCACATCGGTAATCAAGTAGAATGTTCCTTTATAATAATTTATTAAGTGGCATAGTTATATCGTTTGAACTTTTTTGTACATGTGCTTTATTTCACAACAAAGGTTTTAGAAAATCTTGGCTTTTGGGGTGCCTGGGTGGCTTGGTTAGTTAAATGTCCAACTTCAGCTCACGGCATGATCTCATGGTTTGTGGGTTAGAGCTCCATGTCAGGCTCTGTGCTAACAGCTTTAGAGCCTGGAGCCTGTTTCAGATTCAGTGTCTCCCCCTCCTCTGTCCCTCCCTCACTTGCACTCTGTCTCTCTCTTAAAAATAAACATTAAAACATTTTTTTTTAATCTTGGCTCTTTCACTACATAGCTGTATGCTCTTTAGCAAACTGATTTTGGAATCTTAGATTCCTCTTCTAAAAAATGCAATAATACCCACTTTTACTATGTTATTGTGAGAATTAGATGACACCATAACCAGGGCTTATATTTATCATGTGCCAGGAATTTAGCTAAATATCAGTTATGAATAATCACATCTATTCTCCATAACAACTCAGTGAGTTTGAAAGAACTATCCCCACTCTATAGACTAGGATGTATACATAGCAAGCAGTAAGGCATCTGGTATAAAGTAACACACAATTAATTGGGAGTTATTATTGCCAATCTATATATTGTATCTGGATTAATGATACATGGCACTTTAAATTTTCTCATAACATGGTTGCATGATGAGATGCTGGGTTCTTAATTTTGACCTAGAGCAGTCACCTATTTTATCTCTGGAGAACACATAATTGGTGCTCAGTACATGTTTTTAAAAACGATTACTGAAATAGTTAAGTGTTTAAGAGGACATATATTGCTTATAGTGGGCTTTTCATTAGTTAATTCCTGCATTGTGGACCAGGTTCTGTAATCTTGACGATAATTTAGTTTTAGCATCTGTCCAAAATTTAATCCTAATCTGAAGACTAATGTTACAATTAAAGAACTAAGACTATTTCAGTAGATATAGTATTAAAAGATAATAAAAAAGACCCAGCTTTTTGATTAGTAATAGTTCTTAAGTTTCAGCAAGCAACCTCCAGAGCCATGATGATAATTTCAGACTTTATCTGAACATGTAATGTCATAGCAAACTTTTAAAATCATCAACCATAAAACATTCTATGGACTTAATATTAGCTTTTGAGGCAAAAAGAACCATTAACACATTTAACACATAACATAAATAATTGTAAAGTGCACCCCAATAATAATATATTCAGAAACATTAAAGACAATTTGTAAATAGTGTAAAATCGTGGGCATACCTAGATCAGTACGTTGAGTGTCTGACTTTGGCTCAGGTCATGATCTTATGGTTCTTGGGTTCAAGCCCCCTATCAGGCTCCCTGCTATCAGCACAGAAACCACTTCAGATCCTCTGTCCTCCCCCCTCTCTGCGCCTCCCCAGCTCTCAAGCACTCTTTCTCAAACATAAATAAACATTAAGAAAACAAAAGTGTATCAGGTGCCTGGGTGGCTCAGTCTGTTAAACGCCCAACTTTGGCTCAGGTCATGATCTCATGGTTTGTGAGTTTGAGCCCTGCATCGGGCTCTGTGCTGACAGAGCCTGGAGCCTGCTTCAGATTCTGTCTCCCTCTTGCTCTGCTCCTCCCCTACTCACACTCTATCTCTCTCTCTCTCTCTCTCTCTCAAAAATAAACATTAAAAAAAAATTTTTTTAAGTGTATAATCATGACTCTCCTACAAATACATACAAACAGCCTGTGAATAAACTCTTGAAAACAAGCAAAAAAACAAATACATACAAAACAAACACACGTCAAAGGTTTAATGATAAATAAAGGAACTAGTAACAGGGTGCCTGGGCAGCTCAATTGGTTGAGCATCTGACTTCGGTTCAGGTCATCATCATCTCACACTTTGTGGGTTGGAGCCTCACGTTGGGCTCTGGGCTAACCGTTCGGATCCTGAAGCCTGCTTTGGGATTTTATGTCTCCCTCTCTCCCCCTTCCCCGCTCGCAATGTCTCCGTCTCTCTCTCTCTCAAAAATAAACATTAAAAATGCATATATTAAAAAAAATAAAGGAACTAGTAAGATGGTGTAACTGGTTCAAAAGAGAATTCGATCATGAATGCTGAAATGGGGGTTCAAAAGTGGCTCAGCTGGTGAAGAGTCTGACTTAGGCTCAGGTTGAGATCTCACCATTGGTGGGTTTGAGCTTCGTATTGAGCCCTCTGCTGCCAGCACAAAACCTGGCTTCAGATCCTGTCTCCCTCTCTCTGCCCCTCCCCAGCTCTCAAGTGCATGTGCCCTCTCTCAAAAATAAATAAACATTAGAAAAAAAAAAAAAAAGAATGCTGAAATGAATTTACAGACAGTTAAAAACTAGTCAACAGTCACATTGCAAGAATCAATCATAACATATATGTATGGGTAAGAATCTTTCCTATCAGTTTTCTACAACTTACAAAGTTATAAAATAGCTCAAAGACAATGATGGATAGGCTCTCACAGAGTCACACAACCAGTAAGAGTGGATTAGACATGACATCTAGTAATCCTTTTTTGAAATCCATTTCAAAGCCTTTCACAGTATTTCCTAACAATGAAAATATGATTGATAGTGTGAGGAAACCTCTCAGAATCAAGAAAATAAAGTATTCTCCAACTCAGAGTTTATTTTCCCCAAATTAATAAACTTATAACTTAAGATCTCAGCTATTAAAAATATTATCCACCAGCAATGTGTAGTTTTCTGTTGTTATAAATAGAACATTCACAAATATCTAAGGCCCATCTATGATTGACATGTTCTAACCATTAATTAACCACCCCTAAAAATACAGATCTCCACAGAATGCTGAATGAGGCAGACCTTTAATTTTAAAGTAAACGACATTAGCATTTATTTCTACCCATGTGAATACTCTATTCAAAAAATATTCCATTTCTATATCCTAAGCTAAAGCCCAAATAAGTGTTCTAATTATACAGGTTTTGTTTTTTTTTTTATATGAAATGACCTTCTTTGATACCTAAAATAGTAGGACATGCCTGCTATATTGACCTATTGTTGGCAGAGGTAGAGAATGGGCACTCCACATATGGTAAGATATACGTTCATTTTTTAAAGTTTATTTATTTATTTTGAGAAGGACAGAGAGAGTACAAGTAGGGGAAGGGCAGAGAGAAAGGGAGGAGAGAATTCTAAACAAGCTCTGCACTGTCAGTGTAGAGCCCAAAGCAGGGCTCAAATTCAGAGAACTGTGAGATCATAACCTGAGCTGAAATCAACAGACACTTAACCAACTAAGCCACCCTGGTACCCCCAAGATATACATTCTTAACTGCTGGTAAGAATCTAAGTTGCACAGACTTTCTGAAGGGCCATTTGGTAACTACAAGAAAATATTAAAAATGTACATACCAAAAAAACCCAAAAAAGATAGTATAAATGGTCATTATCTACCTAAAAAAATCCCTAAGAATCTAAAACAGAGCTACAAGAATATATGGGTTTAGCAAGGTCACAGGATACAAGGTCAATATACAAAAGTCAATTGTATTTCCTTTCTTTTCTTTTCTTTTTTTTTTTTGTTTATTTATTTATTTTTAGAGAGGGTATAGGAGGGGCAGAGAGAAATGGAGAGAGAGAGAATCCCAAGCAGGCTCCACACTGTCAGTGCAGAGCCCAACTGAGGGCCCAAACCCACAAACCATGAGATCATGACCCAAGCAGAAACCAAGTGTCGGACACTTAACTGACTCAGCCACCCAGGTGCCCCTAAAAGTCAACTGTATTTCTATATACTAGCAAGAAACAATTGGAAAATTGAAATTAAAAAAAAATATTATTACAATACATAGAGATAAATCTGATGAAAAGTCCAACACCTCTACAGTGAACTATAAAACATCGGTGAGCAAAGTTAAAGGCCTAAAAAAGATGAATACACACACATACACACACAGATTAATGCATAAGAAAACTCAAAACAGTTAAGGTATCCATTCTTCAAAAGCTGATCTATAGATTCAGTACAATTCCAACTGAAATCTCAGCAGTTTCTTTTATGTAAATTGATAACCTGATCCTAAAATGCATACAAAAATGCAAAGAATCTACAATAGTTGCAATGACTGAAAAAGAACAAAATTAGAGGACTAACACTACCTGATTTCAAGACTTATTATAAAGCTACAGTTATCACCACAGGGTGGTGTTTACAAAATCAAATACATCAATGAAACAGAATACAATCCATACACATACATGGGCAGCGGTTTTTTTGACAAAGGTATAAACGAAATTCAGTGGAGGGGGTACCTGGGTGGCTCAGTTGGTTGAAATGTCCAAGTCTTGGTTTTGGCTCAGGTCATGATCTCACAGCTTTGTAGAATTAAGCCCCATGCTGGGATCTGCATTGGCAGCGTAGAGCCGGTTTGGGGTTCTCTCTCTCCCTCTTTTTCTGCCCCTCCCCCACTCACACTGTCTTTGTCTCTCTCAAAATAAATAAATTTTAAAAACTTAAAAAAAAAAATCAAGTAGAGAAAAATGTCTTTTCAACAATTGGTACAGAACAATTGGAATGCAATGTGCAAAAATATGAACTTTTGAAAAGTTTGCCAATTTCTAATAAGATTTCCCGTAAAATTACTAGTTACTATATGGTCAAGCAATCCACTCTTAGGCTATTTATGAAAGAAAAAGGAAAACTTAAGTTTACAGAAAAGACTACATGAACCTTTATAGCAGTTGTATTCAAAAGGAACACCAAACTGGAAACAATCAAAATGTCCTTAAACTGGCAAATGGATAAACAAACTTGTATATCCATACAATGGGATATATTGGCAATAATTAAAAAAAGAGGGGCACCTGGGTGACTCAGTTGGTTAAGCATATTACTTTGGCTCAGGTTCCGATCTCATGGTTCGTGGGTTCGAACCCCACATTGGGCTCTCTGCTATCAGCACAGAGCCCGCTTTGGGTTCTCTGTCCCTGCCACCGCTCCCTGCACCCCCCCCACCCCTAATGCACTTGTTCTCCCCCTACCCTTGTTTCTCCCTCTCTCTTTCAAAAATAAATAAAAAAGAAAAAAAAAAGAATGCAATATTAATATGTGCAAGAACTTTAGTGGATCTCAAAGGAATTAACCAAGTGAAAGATGATGGACTCAAAGGCTACAGACTGATTCTATTTGCACACAACATTATGGAGAAGATAAAATTACAGCGGTATCAGTGGTTTCCAGAGGCTGATAAGTGCTTAGTTACAAGGGGTCATGAAGAAATTTTTCATGATGAAATTTTTCTATATCTTGATTTTGGTGGTGCTTCCAAAACTATAGTTATCTGTCAGAACTCACAGAACTGTACATTAAAAAGGATGAATTTTGGGGGCTCCTGGCTGGCTGAATTGGTAGAGCATGTGACTCCTGATCTCAGAATTATAAGTTTGAGTCCTACAATGGGTGTATTGATTACTTAAAAATAAAAATATCTAGGTGCATCTGGGTAGCTTGGTTGGTTGAGTGTCCGACTCAATTTTTGGCTCAGGTCATGATCTCACAGTTGTGGGAGATTAAGATTCTCTCTCTTGGGGCACCTAGGTGGCTCAGTCGATTAATAAGTGTCCAAGTCTCGATTTCGGCTCAGGTCATGGTCTCATAGTTTGTGTGTTTGGGCCCCGAGTCGGGCTCTGCATTGACAGTGCAGAGACTGACTAGGATTTTCTCTCTCTCTCTCCCTCTCTATACCCATCCCTTGTTCACTCTGTGTGTGTGTGTGTCTCTCTCAAAATAAATAAACTTAAAAAAAATTAAAGATCCCCTCTCTCTCCCTCGGACCCTCCCTCCTGCTCATGCACTCTCTCTAAAATAAATAATCTTAAAAAAATATAAAGGATGAATTTCACTAAATTTAATTTTATTTATTTTGAGAAAGAGAGAGAGAAATGTGTACATGCTAGCAGGGTAGGGGTAGAGAAAGGGAGAAAGAATCCCAAGCAGGCCTTACAGTGTCAGCGCAGAGCCCAATGTGGGGCTTGATCCCATGAACCATGAGATCACAACCTGAGCCAAACCAAGAGCTAGACTCTTGACTAAATAAGCCACCCAGGTGCCCCTCACTAAATGTAAATTAAACCTCAGTAAACCTGACTTTTAATTTTATTTTAGCTGGTTAACATACAATGCAATATTGGCTTCAGGAGTAAAATTCAGTGACTCATCACTTACATACAACACCCAGTGCTCACCACAAGTACCTCCCATAATACCCATCACTCATGTAGCCCATCCCCCATCCACCTCCCCTCCATCAACCCTCAGTTTGTTCTCTTGTCATTAGAAGTCTCTTGTGGTTTGTTTCCCTCTCTTCTCTTCCCCCCCACCTTCCCATATGTTCATGTGTTTTGAGTAAACCTGACTTTTAAAAAATACCCATACTGGGACACCTGGGTGGCTCAGCGGTTAGCATTCCAACTCTTGACTTTGGTTCAGGTCATATTCTCACAATTTGTGAGACTGAGCCCCATGTGCTGATAGTACAGAGTCTGCTTGGGATTCTCTCTCTCCTCTCTCTGGTCCCCCTCCAAATAAATAAATACACTTAAAAAAATGTTCTTACCAGTTAATCCAGAATAATGGATACATATATGCAAAAATTTAGTTGTATATTTATTATGGGAAGTATAATATGGTTTATAAGATAAACTTGACAGATGGTAGTTACATTTGAGGTGAGCACAGCATAATGTATAAACTTGTGGAATCACTATAATCACTATGTTGTACCCCTGAAACTAAAGTAACATTGTGTGTCAAATATTCTCAAGAAAAAAAAGAGTTAACTATCCAACAGCAATGGAAATGGCCAAAAAGTTATTGTTTATCCATAAAGAACACTACAAGGCCATTTATAATGTTAAAAAATGACCTAAAAGGTTATACATTAAAATGTAAAAAATGGTTGGGGTGCTTGGGTGGCTCAGTCGGTTAAGCATCCAACTCTTGGTTTCACTCAGGTAATGATTTCAGTTTTGTGAGTTCGAGCCCTGTGTCTGGCCCTGCAGCTGGTAGCCCGAAGCCCACTTGGCATTCTCTCTCTGCCCCTCCCCGACTCACACTTTGTCTCTCTCAAAATAAATAAATAAACTTAAAAAAAAAAAGTGTAAAAATTATTATCTTTGGGGTAGGGTTATAATACATTTTTTCTTTATCTGTATTCTCTAACTTTCCTACAATGAACATGGAATGCTTGTGAAATCATAAAAAAAAAAAATCAAGATATTTTTCCAAGTAACATATAACTAATGAGTACCTAAGAGTGCTAAAGGCCTAAGAGAAATATCTAAACCTAATACAAATAAATAAATATCCTACCGAAAAAAGCTGAGAGTAGTGAAAAATGTCAAGAACATCAAAATAGTTTTGTGTTTCAGTTACATCTAAAGCACAAAGAACTGGGGGGGAGGGTGGGTGGGGGCCGTGGAGGGTGTGGAATAAAGCACACAAAACCAAAAGAAGGGATAGACTCATTATTTTGGGTGCTAGGCAAATTGGTCACCAATGTCATGTTATAGGCTAAGAGAACAAGAAGGATTATTTTTATTTTTCTTCATTCTTAACTCAAACACAATTATATGTAGAATGAAAAGAGTAGAACTGAATCCCAAGATAGTAGGGGTGGGTAACAGGGCCCTTCTATCCATCTGAATGTGTTTAAGTCACATGGCCCAAGTGACTGCTCCCCAACATACCAGAGATTTTCCAGGTGACATGACTGTACTGCTACTGGTAATGTGAGAAACCCTGGCATACATGAATGGTGCTGAAAGTCTGAGAGTAGGCAAATGGTGTTTTGACTTTCAAAGTGGAGAGAAAGGTAGATTCCACAAACTATGCCAGTGAACTTGACATCTATTCCAGGCAAAATTCTGGCTGGATTTATCAAATCCATTCAAAAAGAGAAGCTCAGATCACAAAGTATCAAATCATTACAGACTAATACTCTTATTGGTTTCTGGGTATATGTATTTCAATAAGACATCTAGGAAACAGATCAGTTGAGCATTATGGACAAAAGAGTACTGTTTAAAACGGTACATGTATAGAGGAGTATCTAGCAATGGCCTGAGGGCTTGGTCTTTAGTTTGAATTTGCTCAACATTAAAAAAACACTTTTTTTAACTGTTTATTTATTTTTGAGATAGAGAGCGAGCACGAGCAGGGGAAGGGCAGAGAGGAAGACACAGAATCCGAAGCGGGCTCCAGGCTCTGAGCTGTCAGAGCAGAGCCTGACAGCAGGGCTGGAACTCACAAGCAGTGAGATCATGACCTGAGCCGAAGTCGGACGCTTAGCTGACTGAGCCACCCAGGTGCCCCTGATGTGTTCAACATTTTATAAATGACTTGGATGAGAACAGAATACAGATGTGCATGTTTATCAAACCTATAGCTGACACAAAGCTAAGAGGGATAGATAATACAAAAAATGACCAAATCAGGATCTAAAAAGGTCTTGATAGGCTAGAACTCAATGTGAAATTTAACAAGATGAAATTTAACAAGGGTAAAAATAAGTCTGACACTGAAGTCCAGAAAATCAATACAAGTACGAGACAGGGAAGCTTGACATGATAGCAATTCAAGTGGATAACATCTAGGGTTTTTACATGACTAAAATCACAGTTTAGGTCCAAAGCTAGAAAGTTAGAAGGGAGCAGGGTTTAGCTTCATCAATATTATTTTCCTTTCAGCTCAACATAAACTGTTTGATAGATAGAAAAATGTAACAGGTTGATTCAGGAGGTATGTCCTTCCTACCCAAGCCAAAGTTACATAATTCTCACAGATGCTGAAGAAATGGTACTGGAATTCAGTGGAAGGTTTAGCAGAAGAAATGATCTGAGATAGTGCAAGATTCTACAAATCTACTTACATATAAGTAGATGTAATTGCAATTTACAAAGTGAAAATAATTTCATTTCAATTGATTTAAAGTTAACTCTGCTGAATGGGAAGTTCAAAGGTAGGCTTTTTTTTTTTTTTTTTTTTTTTATTAGTCCAACTAATATCCTCTCAATTGGGATCAACAGGGCACTATCTGGGGTCATTTTTTCTGTTAACCTTTTCCACTGAATTCCAGTACCATCTCTTCAGCATCCACAAGAATTATTTTTCCTCTATTAGTCCAAAGACTCTTAAAAAGAATGACAACAGTACTTTCTCACTTCACCTAACTAAATACTAAAAATACTTTAAAATTTGTTATTATGGAATATATGGTCTTTATAAACAAAATTAAAACTTTTTGATGAAGATAAAATGAAAAATAATGGTTCCTCTTCTGCTTTCTGCCCCCAAATACTCCCTAAACTCTACTGGACTTCCCTAACTTCTAAAGGTCTCCTTCTCCAACTCCCTGAGGACTTAGTCTTTATACCATGACCGCTTTTTATCATACACCATTTATTTTCTTCCCCCAAAAGATTGGAAACTCCTAAAGATAAGTCTTTTACTTCTGTATAGCTCATTTACCAAATACAGGCGTTCCACAGAAAAACAACATTTACTAAACTTTCTGACACTTCTTAAATAAGAAATGACAATATTCTTTAGATATTAAGTCTCACTTCATATAAGTTGATATTGGTTGGTTTTACCAATCTAGCATTCACTACCTAACCTATCTAGCTCATCATTGATTTATAAAGATCCATCCAATTGTGCTGGTAAAAGAATGAGATCTGCTAATCAGAGCATGGCAATCCCATAGACATGATTCAATCTAGACAATGAGATGTCACCAACTTGAAGTTCGACAGATATAAAGGACCCTAGATAGTGCAGCCATCTTGGGACCAACGGAGTGGATCTATCCAAGTGTGAATCCAACACCCAAAAGATCAAATCTGTGAGTTTGATAGTAGACATAATTTAGCATACCTATTGAGTGTTATAGTCACTCTATTCTTGACTTCAGAATTGTTGGACTTCAAAGCCTTCTCCTCCAGGAGGCATACTACCTTGACTCCCTAGGTGTTTACCCTTAAGCTCAAGGAACTCTTCCTCAGGTGTGACAGGTGGAATTCATGAAGAACAACAAAAAATAATAAAAAACAGAAGTGTAAAAAGAAACAGATAAATATGCAAGCTAACTATGAGTGATAAATTATGGACTTGGAAATGGTAACAACATGAAATGCCAAGAGAAAGAAAAAATGGCAGTTCAGGTGTACATGTTGGTAGAAGAGAAAAAAGGCTTTACCAGAGAGGGGTGTCTGGGATGATTCCTGCATTATGCGTTCACAGCAAACCTCTTGTGCCACTGACTCTCACTCAATGGCCACGGTGGCCAGCTTTTAGTTCTTAAAAATTAAAGTTCTTTCCTGTCTCAAAGCAATTGTCACTATCTGGATGGTCTTTCCCCAAATCCTCTCATGACTGGCTCTTTTCTAATTTTTTTTTTTTTTAAGACAGAGAGAGGGAGGGGATGAGAGAGAATCTTAAGCAGGCTCCACTTTTAGAGGGAAGCCCAAGGAGGGCTCAATCCTGACCCTCGATCACCACCTGAGCTGAAATCTTGAGTCAAGATGCTCAAAGGACTGAGCCACCCCATGAGCACCTCTTTTCTCACACTTTTGATCTCAGTTCAAATGCTACCTCTGCAGGCATTCCTTTTCAGTCCAACCAACCTAAACTGGACCTTTCTTTCCATCACCTCTTATTTCCTTCAAAGCTCTTATCATCAACTGTATTTACTTAAAATGTTTAGTTGTTCCACTCTTTTCACCAAAGGAATATAAGTTTCCTGAAAGCAGTATTTCCGGTCTTGAACACCTCCATTTCTTTAGACCCAAATTCTGGCAGAGAGCGGCATAATATTTTAATAAATATTAATTAAAATAAATTAATATTTACTGAAGAGAATGAATGGCAGAAAGTGAGAAGATAACTTGGGGAGAAAAATCGGCGTTGTAGTCAGGGTTCCTGGGGAAGGCGATAGGAAGAGGGCAGGAAAAGCCAGCTGGGTTGGAGACTTCACAGGGAGTTGGAAGGTTTACGTCGGTGAGACTGGAGGGTGTCGGATCAAGGCTTCAGGCTTCCCGGATCACGCGTGGGGTGGGCGGCTGGGTGGGCAAAGGGGCACATACCACTTAGTGCCCAACTCCTGGGCATTCCCTTTGCGGAAACCAAACGCTAGGCTCTCTTCAGAACAGCACCTATCCCACCTCGCAGCCTAGGTCCCGCCCCGGGGACCTTACGCAGCCGTCTTCCACGCAATCACTAGCCTGTGGACACCCAACTTATCGCCTGGGCCGAGCCCCCGCGGAGCAGCAACAAGTGAGAGAGACGACCACCCTCCGCCTGTCCACACTGAGGATCCGATACCTGCCCGCCATCCCGGCCGCTGCTCACTCACCGGCTGACGCGTTTCTCCCCGCCCCCAGCCCGCCCCGCGGCCCTACTCGGGCCCTCACTTACGCTTGTCTCCGAGCTATGAGCCGATGCATGGGAGTCGCCATCTTAGCGCGGCTACGGACTGCCGCGCTGGGTTTTGGGAAGCTTCTCGGAAGGGGCGGGCCCTTCGAACCCCCAGCGACCGCCTGCGTGGGCGGAGCCAGTCCGGCCTCGCGGGCTTCTGTGGCCGCCTTTGGGGTAAGCAGTAGGTGGGTAGATGTGTGTCTTGTTTCCTGTGTAGGTCTCTAGTTTAAGAAAGAAGGATGATGCCGGTTGTCTTGCATGAACAGGCCCTTGAAGAATGAGTACAGGTATATTGCGTGGAGAGGCCGGGAGAAACATTCTCAAATAAGGGAAATATATATTATAATATATATTATACACACACACATAAATATATGAATAAAAGTGTGCAGTGTTCAGAAACGAGTCTGGAGAGCAAAATAAAAGGAATGGGCTTAAAAAAAAACCAAAAAGTAATGACTTGAGCAACATTGGAACCATAAATTGAAAGACCGACTATAGTGCAAATATATGTTAATTCTATCTGTACTCTTTCACAGGGATTTTATTAGGACCAAATGAGATTATGTAACTAAAGCTACTTTGTCCACTGGAAAAAGATACTAATATATTTAAATTTTTTCTAACACGTATTTGTTTTTGAGAGAGAGACAGAGAGACTGAGCACAAGCCAGGGAGGGGCAGAGAGAGAGGGAGACACAGAATCTGAAGCAAGCTCCAAGGCTCTGAGGTGTCAGCAAAGAACTAACCTAATGCCTCACTCCAACCCCCAAACGATGTGATCATGATCTGAGCCAAAGTCCAATGCTTAACCGACTGAGCCACCCAGGCGCTGTAGAAAAAGATACTAAAATTAATTATTTTAGCATTTAGTGTCAGATCGTGGAAATTTTATTCCCTTAAATCTACATTTTTTGAAACATATAACTTTTGAGCTGTGTATGTATGCACGTTTCTGGGTGTTCGTTCATTTTTTTCAATTAATATTTATGAAGCACCTGAAATGTTTTCAAAACTGAGGATAGAGCCTTGGACAGGTAAAGTCTTTGCACACATGGAGCTTTCTACAAACAATAAGCCAAGGCAATGTCCAAAGAGCATAAATACTCTAAAGAATTCAGGGTAAGGGGATAAAGAGTGATTTAGCACTGAGAGTTAGAGAAGGTGATAGATACCCTTAACCTTTGAGCACATCTTGTTCTTGGCAAAGTGGAATCTTACTATCTGTTCTGTTCTTCAGCTTGCTTTGTTCAATTCTCAGTAGACTTCTGGACGTCTTTTCCCATGTCAGTACATACAGATTTAATTTATTCTTTTTCTGTGTTAAGTTATATGGATTACATGGACATTCCACAATTTATCCAACCAGTACCCTATTGATATACAATTAGATCTTTTGTCAAAAAGATGGGATGAACAGATTTTCAGGCACTCTTCTGTTTCTGTAATCTGATCTTCTAGAATCACTGGGTCAAAGAGTATGTGTATTTTAAATTTTGATTGGTATTACCTATTGTCTTTTAAATAGGTTTTACCCAAACATATTTCCTCACTAGAACTGAGAATGATCAAACTTTTTTGTTGTTGTTGTTAAATGTTTATTTATTTTTGAGAGAGAGAGTGTGAGTGGGGGGAGAGGCAGAGAGACAGAATCTAAAACAGGCTCCAGACTCTGAGCTGTCAGCACAGAGCCTGATGCGGGGCTCAAACTAGGCAACAGCAACATCCTGACATAGGCCGAAGGTGGAAGCTTAACTGACTGAGCCACCCAGGAGCCCTGAATGGTCAAACTTTTAAACTCTTTCCTACCTATCATTATTGATGAGATTAGGTACCTTTCATATGATTATTGGAGACTTCTTTTTCATGAATTGTCAATCAAATTCTTTGCTTGTTTTTCATTTTCTATTTTTTCTTTTTCTTTTTCTTTTTTTTAAGTTTATTTGTTTTGAGAGAAAGAGAAACAAAGCACGCAAGCAGGGAAGGGGCAGAGAGAAAGGGAAAGAGAGAGAATCCCAAGCAGGTCCCGCACTGTCAGTGCAGAGCCCAGTTCAGGGCTGGACCCCATGAAACACGAGATCATGACCTGAGCTGAAACCAAGAGTCAACGCTTAACTGACTAAGCTACCCAGGTGCCCCTCTTTGCTTATTTTTCTATTGGATATTGATCTTTTTAATATGGATTTGTAGAAACTTTTAATATTTTATGTAAAGACACTTCATTTTATGATTTACAAACACTTTTATTATTTTGTTTGTAGTCTTTAAACTTTGTGATGGTTTACCATGTACTGAGACGTTAAATTGTTAAATGGGCATTTCTAACAATCTTTTCCTTATGGGTTCCTGGGTTTGACTAACACTTAGAATGGCCTTATATATCCCAAAATTATTAAAATGTGTTCTGTGAGGCACCTGGCTGGCTTAGTTGGTAGGCACGTGAGTCTTGATCTTGGGGTTGTAGAGTCCCACATTGGGGTGTAGAAAATGCTTAAAAGAATAAAAAATAAAATATTTTATTGTAATTCTTTAATGACATTTATGGTTATATCCTTATTCCTCATTTATAGTGGGGTGCCTGGGTGTCTCAGTCAGTTAAGTGTCCAACTCTTAATTTTGGTTCAGGTTATCGTCTCACTGTCATGGGATGGAGCCCTGTATGGGGCTCTGTACAGAGAGTGGAGCCTGCTTGCTATTCTCTCTCTTCCTCTCTCTCTGCTCCTCCCCCTCTCTTTCTCTGTCTCAAGTAAAAAATTTTTAAATTTTTTAATTAAAAATACATTTTTTTAAATCTTTATTTAAAGAGACAGAGAGACAGACTGTAAGCATGGGAGGGGCAAAGAGAGGGGGGAGACACAGAATCCAAAGCAGGCTCCAGGCTCTGAGCTATCAGCACAGAGCCTGACATGGGGCTTGAACCTACGACCTGTGAGATCATGACCTGAGCCAAAGTTGGAAGCTCAACCGACTGAGTCACCCAGGCGCCCCTGTAACACACTTTAAATTGTCACAGACAATATATGTTTGGGGAATTTCAATTTTTTTTAATGTTTATTTATTTTTGAGAGAGAGAGGCAGAGCATGAGCAGGGGAGGAGCAGAAAGAGGAAGATAGAGGATGTGAAGTGGGCTCCGACCTGTTAGCAGCAAGACCATTGTGAGGTGGAACTCAAGAACTTGGAGATCATGACCTGAGCTGAGGTCAGATGCTTAACCCACTGAGCTACCCAGGCATTAGCATCTCCAAAAAGTGTCACTTTCCCTGAAGAATGTATTTACTTTTTGAAAAGTTGAGTTTCACATTAGACCTACTTTCTCTATTCAGTGTAGACAAAATTATTTTTTTTTAATTAAAAAAATGTATTTATTTATTTTTCGGGGGAGAGACAAAGAGAGCATGGAGGGGCAGAGAGAGAGGGGGACAGAGGATCCCAAGTGGGCTCTGTGCTGACAGCAGAGAGAGAGCCCCACGTGGGGCTCGAACTCACCAACTGTGAGATTATGGCCTGAGTTGAAGTCAGATGCTTAACCGACTGAGCCACCTAGGTGCCCCTAGACAAAATTATTTCTTAAGTTTTTTACCTTTACAAAGCTTACTTTTGGTGAATGCAAAACAGATAGGAAAACACAGAATTTACCTATAGGTCCTTAGGCATATATGGATTGAACATTTGAAAAATTTATTCATGTTTTTGAATGTATATCTTAAGTTTTAAAAAATGTGAAGCAAGTAATATTTTATAGTATTAAATGCTCTTCTCTGTGATAGATAAAACTTCTGAAAAAAGCTTTATTTTTTCAAGTTACCAGTGTTAGTAAAAAAACCCAAACTCTCAAAAATACTTGAAAATAAATGCCTCTAATTCACTTTTCATTCCAATACTAATCAGAAAAATATCAAATCAAGATTCATTTTAGATGGCATGTCAAGCAGAAAGAAAATAGTAATTATACTTTGTGCTATGAATAAGAATTGTAAGATAGCTTTTCTCCCCAAAAAGCAAATACAACCTAAAAGTCCTTTTTTAATATTGAGAAGCGTTTTGTATAATGTCAGTTTAGATTGAGTGCAGAGTCTGGGGTTGTCAGCAGACCCTTGTACTTGCTGTCAGTAAATTTGCTATAAAGACTTTCTTTTTGCACTATCTAGTTTTTATCAGCCTTTTGAGACTTTGGTAAATTGTGAATAATCTTTGGAGATTAAGATTTGCTTCAAATTTCCAAGTATTACCATTTGTAACTCTTGCCCATTTTAGGTAAGATATCTTTCTGTTCATTGTTAAACCGGGATGATTTTTGTGATAAAACATTCATGCTCTATCTCTGCATTTAAAAAATACTAACTGGGGCACCTGGATGGCTCAGTTGGTTGAGCGTCCAGCTTCAGCTTAGGTCATGATCTTAGCGGTCGTGAGTTGGAGCCCTGCATCGGCTCTGTGCTGACAGCTCAGAGCCTGGAGCCTGCTTCAGCTTCTGCATCCCCCTCTCTCTCTGCCCCACCCCTGCTTGTGCTCTGTCTGTCTCTGTCTTTCAAAAATGAATAAACATAAAAAATTTTTTAAAAAAGTACTATTCTGTTTCTTTTCCATTCCTTCAGTGAAGTTTCATGAAGCCATTTAAAAATGGATGTCAGGTGCGCCTGGGTGGCTCAGTTGGTTAAGCAGCCAACTCTTGATTTGGGCTCAGGTTATGATCTCCTGGTTTGTGAGTTCAAGCCCCACATAGGGCTATGCACTAAGAGTTGGAACATGCTTGGGATTCTCTCTCCCTGTCTTTCCTCTTCCTTCACTCACTCTCTCTCTCTCTCTCTCAAAAGAAATGAGTAAACTTAAAAAAATAATAATAAAAATAAAGAATAAAAATGGATATCAGGGGTACCTGGGTGGCTCAGTCAGTTAAGCACCCAACTGTTGATTGCGGCTCAGGTCATGATCTCTTGGTAATGAGGTTGTGAGATTGAGCCTCTAGTTGGGCTCTGCACTAGGTATGGAGGCTGTTTGAGATTCTTTCTCTCCCTGTCCTTCTGCCCCTCCACATGCATGCTTGCTGTCTCTCTCTCTCAATCAATCAATCAATCAATAAAATTAAAATAGATGTCAAGCAAGACTTTTTTTAGTGGAGAGGTATGATTGACATATAACATTTCTTTTAGGTATACAGCATAATGATTCCATATTTATATATACAGAACGTCTCTGACTTACTATGGTTTGACTTACAATTTTTCAGATTAATGATGGTGTGCAAGAGGTATGCATTCCATAGAAACTGTATTTCAGATTTTGAATTTTGATCTTTTCCCACTTTAGCAATGTACAGTATGATATTCTGTCTTAATACTGGGCAGTGACAGTGAGCCACAGCTTCTGGTCAGCCATGTGATCATGTGGGTAACTGACTGATAGGCTTACAATCATTTGTACCCATAGAACCGTTGTTTTTCACTTTCAGTACAGTATTCGATAAATTCCGTGATTCATTCAATACTTTATTTTAAATTGGCTCTATATGCTTCGGGTTCTGTGTCTCCCTCTCTCTGCCCCTCCCCCACTCGTGCTCTGTCTCTCTCTCTCTCTCTCTCTCTCTCTCTCTCTGAAAAATAAACATTAAAAAAGTAAAAAAAAATAGGCTTTATATTAGATGATCTTGTCCAACTCTAGGATAATGTAAGTGTTCTAAACACATTTAAGGTCTGCAAGGCCAAGGTATGATGTTCTGTAGGTTAGGTGTATTCAGTAAATGTTTGACTTACAATATTGTTAACTTACAATGGGTTTATTAGGATGTAGTCTTATGGGACATAACGCTATGATGAGTTGAAGAAGATAGGTATTGCAAAAAGACCACAGTAAGTCTAGTTAACATTTATGTGAAGGGCTTTTTATCACTGATAAATCTTCAAATGAATTTTAATCTCCAGTATTCTTATATGAATATACTTACTGCACTTGCAAGGTAATTTTGAATGTGGTGGATTTATCAGTCAGGGCTATTCAGGTTGGAAGTGACAGAAACAAGAATAAAAAAAAAGAACATTGTAAAAAAGAGGACTTAAGGAATAAATACTGGTAGATGTCAAAGCAGGGAAGCTCTAGGCAGCTAGGCCTTGAGCCAGGGATGGGATGCCTTTTATGAGACAAGCTAGTGTCTACCTTTTTTGTTTGTTTTATTTATTTTGAAGAGAGAGACACAGAGTGAGTGGGGAAGGGGCAGAGTGAGAGGGAGACACAGAATCTGAAGCAGGCTCCAGGCTCTGAGCTGTCAGCACAGAACCCGATGTGAGGCTTGAACCCACGAACCACGAGATCATGTCCTGAGCCAAAGTCAGATGCTTGACCAGCTGAGCCACCCAGGTGGCCCAAGCTAGTGTCTGCTTTTATCTGAGTAATGGCCTCATTCCCTCAGACCCCTCTCTATGGGTGGGAATGTGGCCACTGGAATTTTGGGAACTTCCTTACAATTCCACAGGCTGTCAAAGACAAATACTGAACAATAAGAAAACTGGATTTATTTAGGCTATTACAATAGGGAGAGCATCCCAGGTCTGAAAATCAGTGCCTCAGCAGGGTAGTTTTGTCTGGAGACTTTTCTAGGGAGGAGTAGGCAACTTCCCAGTGGGGTGATTTTACAGTTGGAATTGTTTTTGTAATCAAGGGGTCTCAGGGAGCTCAACAGGAAAGGTTTGTGTCTAGTTAGTTTCAGGGGAACAGACAATTCACATAATCGTTTATAAGACAATGTGAATAGGAATTTGGAGAGTTTTAGTCTGGCCTTATCATAAGTAAACAGGAGGACCACCTGGGGGGCTTATCTAAGTCACATGAGGAAGAGTGGTTCTTTGCCATAAGTTGGAACATGAATCAGGGGAATTTCTTAACCGTTTCTATTTTCTAGGAACACAGGGCTTAGGTTAAGTTCAACATTATCAAGATGGAGAAGAGAGAAACAAAGTTCCCCACCAAGTCTCACACTCATCTGCCTCTCTCTGGTTCAATCTTTGTGGCCCCATGGGAGGAAGTGCTGTGAATGATTCATCTTGGGTTAGGCCCACCCCTGTTGTCAGAATGGTAAAGAGAAGGGGTACTGGGCAGAGCAAAAAAATGGCTCCACAGTGGGCAAATGGTGACAGTTTAACTCCAGTGGAACTAAATTTGAGAATTTTTCCTCAAAGCCAAAGAAAACACAAACCTTTGTTCAAAATTAAATAGTGGTGCTATAGTAATAGTATTGGTAAATTACCATGAATCCTTTTTCTAGAACTGGAAACAGTTTGTGGCGTCTCAAATGATATCCTATGTTTCCATCCTCAGAAAAATCACCCTTCCCTCTTTTCAATAGATGCTTTAAAACTGAAACCACAAATAGTAAGGAGCCTTTAGTAAGATTTCAAGTTACTCATTCTGTGTTTCCTTTTAAAGATTTTATTTTTAAGTAAATTCTGCACCCAATTTGGGGCTCGGACCCACAACCCTGAGATCAGCAGTACCGGCATGGTCCACTGACTGAACCAGCCAGGCGCCTCTACTTATTATTTTCGTTTTTTGACAATTTTTTTCAAGGTACTTGCCGCTTTCCTATTCTACTTCAAGGCCAAATTGGGCTTAATGTGATTTAGGAATCACAGAATGCTCTGTTTCTACCATTGAGGAGCTGTAAGGCCTCAAGGGTTATGAATGAGCATGGGGAGAAAACAGCTCACTCTAACAAGGTCCCAGGGAAATTTGACTCCTTGGACCAGCTGTTGCCCAAAGAAGCAAATATGGACCGGAAATCTTAGAGTCTAAACTACACGAAAGGGTTTTAAAATGCCTCACCTTTCCATTTGACCAGACCAATTGCAGATAGGGAAACCTAGCAGAGAAAAACCCCCTCATGTGAAGGATCATGATCCCAGCATGTAGTTAGTTGGATTTAATTTAGTCACAAGTGATTTAATCATGCTGCTGTTAGTGAAATCTTCATGGTTTCATTTATTTACTTACTTGCCAGTAAAACTGTAACCTTCAGTGCCCTCAGATTGTTTAGTAAACTTGGCTCCAGTATCCTGGCTCTGGGGTAACTCACAGATTACCCTCTATATTTAACGGTTTGATTCCTCTTAGGCGTCTCTGTCTCTGTTCCTACCCCAGGTCATATTTGGATGTGTGAAGCTGCATTCCCGTTGCAGGTGCCCACCAGAAATCCCATCACACCAAGCATCTCGTGATTTATGGTTGATTTATGGGCTTCAATGGAAGGTGACCCCACTCTCTCTCTCTCTCTGGCAATCACTGACCTCCCTGACTTCATCTCAGATCAAGACCCCTCTGCCCCTTCCAAAACCCACAGTTCCTACACATCACCTTGTGAAACTCCAGAAACTGATGAATAGTAAATACCCATTCCCCTCTCCACCAATGTAATGTTGGTTTCAAAGCCTACTCAAGCCTGTCTGGATTCCTCAGCTCTCTAGTATTCTGGGGCACAACATTTTCTTTCGCTACATCGACACTGTGAGACATCTTTTGGGGTGCCTTTCTACCTCATGATGATGGTCCTCTGAGACTAGGTGTTAGTGACCCTGTATTCTCAGTTATACTTGACTGAACTAGCTGGACTGATCCAGGCTGAAGCAATTAGGATCTCTCACCTGGGAATTTTATATTAGAACTGAAGGTCTACGGGGCACCTGGCTGGCTCAGTCGGTGGAGCGTGCCACCCTTGATTTCAGGGTTGTGAGTTCAAGCCCCACTTTGGGTGTGGAGATTACTTAAAAATAAAATCTTGGAGGGGTGCCTGGGTGGGTCAGTCAGTTAAGTGTCCAACTCTTGATTTTGGCTCAGGTCATGATCTCATGGTTCCTGAGTTCAAGCCCCTAGTCAGGCTCTGTGCTGTCAGCTTGGGATTCTCCCTCTCCCTCTCTCTGCCCTTCCCCTGTTCTCTCTCTCTCTCTCTCTCTCTCTCTCTGAAAATAAATGAACTTAAAAAAATAAAATCTTTAAAAAAAAAAAAAGAATAGGCACCTGGGTGGCTCAGTGAGTTAAGCATCTGACTTCAGCTCAGGTCATGATCTCATGGTTTGTGAGTTCAAGCCCTTCATTGGGCTCTCTGCTGTCAGCACAGAGCCTGCTTCAGATCCTATGTCGTCTTCTCCCTCTACCCCTCCCCCACTTGCTTTCTCTCAAAAGAAATAAATAAACTTAAAACAAAAATAAAAAGAACTGGGGCGGCTCAGTCAGTTACGTGTCCATCTTCAGCTTAGGTCATGATCTCACAGATCGTGGGTTCGAGCCCTGAGTTGGGCTCTGTGCTGACAGCTTATAGCCTGGAGCCTGCTTTGGATTCTGTATTTTCCTCTTTCTCTGCCCCTCCTTTGCTCACGGTCTGTCTCTCTCTGTCTCTCAAATAAATAAATTAAATAAATAAACATTAAGAAAAAGAATTGAAGGTCTACAGTTTTCATCCTTGTGTAGGGCTGAGCTTGAAATATGTAAGTTGCAAGTTGAGGGCAGTCAGTACATGCTCTGCAGAGGAAGAAGTATATTAAGATACGTTTAGCTGAACATCATAGAAACCTCTTCGCAAAAGCTTTCGTACCTACCTGAGTATGTAATGCTCTTTGCTCATTGTCTCTGCTTCTCTAGCGTATGCTGATAAGTGTCTGTGTTAATGCCCAGTGGGTGGCAGGTGTCCAGTATAGGTGTCCTCAGAGGCACCTCCTACTCCAAAGTTCCCCAGTGAGAGAGATCCTAGCTCCAGCTTGACCATTCCTTCTCAACTGTTGCCTCTTGCTGCACGGGTCCCCTCTTGTAGCCAGCGGTCTTCTTGGGTGGGGTCTAATGAGATAGGTCAGGTTCAGCCACCTATTCCATTGTGCAGTGGATCCGGGGAAAATATACATTCCCTTATCATGACACACTGCTTTACTCTCCTGGTACCTTCTGGTAGCTAGCTCTCCCCAGTTTTCTTCTCTTTTGTTCTATTTGTCCCTCCCTTGTTCACAGAAGGAAATTGGCTAGTGCACTGTGTTGGCAGATGGCCAACAGAGGCGTAGAATGGAGATCTCCCTTCTTCACATCCACTTCTCTGTCTCACTTGTCTTTTCCTGAGAGACAGCACATTCCACTTCTCTCCTACTGGCAGGAAATCTGTTCTCACCTTGAAGTGATTCTGTACTCTCCACAAAGCAAATTCCTCATCTCCCTTTCACTCCTCCCCACTTCTCCTACAGAGACTGGAGGGTTGGGGTGGTTGGAATGGGAAGCAGGCTGGCTGTTTCTGCCTACTCTCTTAGGGGAATTGGCTGGCTCCAATGTCTTGGCTGGCAATTTTCTTAAGGGTGTGGATTAGTGAGCACTTTGGTTTTCGTCTGTGGGCCCTAATCACCATTTCTGGGACAAGTGAGAAAAATCTCATGCAATATCCTGTTAGAATAACTATAATAACAACAATCCCTAACATTTCCTTTTTATTTCTTAAAGCTTTTTGTTAAAGTTAGTGTTCTTTTTAATTTTTTTAATGCTTTATTTTTGAGAGAGAGACAGCGCACAAGTAGGGGGAGAGTCAGAGAGAGAGAGGGAGACACAGAATCCCAAGCAGGCTCCAGGCTCTGAGCTGTGAGCATAGAGCCCCACATGGGGCTCAAACCCACAAACTGTGAGATCATGACCTGAGCCAAAGTTGGATGCTTAACCAGCTGAGCCACCCAGGAACCCCCCAAATTTTTTTTAAGGAGGTTCCACACCCACTGTGGAGCCCAACATGGGACTTGAACTCACAACCCTGCTGACATCAAGACCCTGAGATGAAGACTCTATGTTTAACTTACATGCTCTTTGTTCATTGTCTCTGCTTCTCTAGCGTATGCTGATAAGTGTCTGTGTTAATGCCCAGTGGGTGGTAGGTGTCCAGTATGGGTGTCCTCAGAGGCACCTCCTACTCCAAAGTTCCCCAGTAAGAGAGATCCTAGCTCCAGCTAGGTGGCTGGGGCCACCCAGGTGCCCCTTAAAGATTTTACTTTTAAGTAATCTCTACACCCAACGTGGGGCTCAAACTTACAACTCTGAGATCAAGAGCTGCATGCTGTAGGGACTGAGCAAGCCAGGAACCCCTCTAACATTTCTTGATAAATTGCTACGTGTCAGGTAATGCACATTTTATTTATTTATTTATTTATTTATTTATTTATTTATTAAGTTTATTTATTTTGAGAGAGAGTGAGTGAGCGCATGCTCCAAGTGGGAGAGGGGCAGAGAGAGGGAGAGAGAGAGAATCCTAAGTAGGCTCCACCTTGGCAGTGTATAGCCTGATGCAGGGTTTGAACCCATGAAGCTGTGAGATCATGACCTGAGTCGAAATCAAGAATTGGACCCTTGGGGCACCTGGGTGGCTCAGTCAGTTCAGCATCTCTCTCTTGGTTTCAGATCAGGTGATGATCTCACGGTTCGTGAGTTTGAGCCCTGTGTTAGGCTCTGTGCTGACAGTGTAGAGCCTGCTTGGGATCCTGTCTTCCTCTCTCTCTGCCCCTCCTCCACTCACTCTCTCTACCTCTCCCTCTTTCAAAATAAATAAATTTTTAAAAAGCATTAAAAAAAAAAAAAAAAAGAGTCGAACTCTTAACCAACTGAGCCACTCAGGTGCCCCGAGCAATGCTCATTTTATATGAACTGTCTTGTTTAATCATCACATCAACCCTATGAGGTAGGGCCTATTATTTCCCCCATTTTTCAGGGGAGGAAACTGAGGCTTAGAGACTGTTAAGCTGCTTGCCTAAATGTACTCAGGCAATTATGGTGTAAGTGGTACTCAAGCCAAAGTGGTAGGGCTGCAGAATCTAAAACAGTCTACTGTACTCCTTCTCTTTCCCTCTACTTTACAAACGTTTATTTATTTTTGAGAGAGAGAGCATGCCAGGGAGGGGCAGAGGGAGAGGGAGAGAGGATGTGAAGGGAGCTCTGCACTGACAGCACGGAGCCTGCTTGGGATTCTCTCTCTCCTTCTCTCTCTGACCCTCCCTTGTTCATACACACACATTCTTTCAAAATAAATAAATAAACATTAAAAAAAATTATGGATTTGCTTCTCCTCATAGCCCATGGTAGTCCCTATTTTACTTTTGTGAATTTGCTTCTTTTAGGTACCCTATATATGTGGAATCATACAATATTTGTTCTTTTGTGTCTGGGTTATTTCCCTTAACATAAAGCTTTCAAGGTTTATTCATAATGTAGTATGTCTCAGCATTTCATCCCTGGTTTATGGCTGAATAATATTCCATTGTATGTATAGCCTATATTTTGTTTATCTATTCACCTGTTGATGGACACTTGGCTTGTTGCCACATTTTGCTATTGTAAATAATACTGCTATAAAGATTGCTCTACAAGTATCTGTTTGATATCCTTGCTTTTAATTCCTTTATGTGTATAAATAGGAATAGAATTGCTTGATCATTTGGCAGTTTTATGTTTAGCTTTTTCTGGACAAAGTATAGTTTTTGAAAATTTAAAAACGTGTCAATGATATATAACTCATAAATGAGGGGACCAGTAGGATCGGGAAGCTGATTCATTGAAGAACTCACAAGACTGAAGTGAAGGCAAAAATACTGAGGTCACATTGCTAAATTAAATACAAAACTTGTCATTATTCTACAGGGAAATAAAAGCATTATCTTTGGAGATATCTTTTCCACTAAACAGAAATCATTTGCCTCTCCCCCCCCCCCCCCAACACCATTTGCACTTTATCAATCTCCTTTTAAGTTAAGTTCTCATTTTACAGTCTGGGCCCTAATCAACAAAAAATGGCAAGTCAAACAAAGTTACATTTTCTCTAGAGAATCATAGATCCCTTAGGTAGGCTCATTAAACGTTGTTTTAAAATGTTACTGAAAGTGCAAGCAGTAATCTTTTTGCCTTATCTCTAAATCTGGGTAACCTTTCTTGATTGATTTTGTATTTATTCCCTTTACTTTTGTTTATGGTCTTTTTTGCATTGTGTTTTCTATCTTTGCTTTCACTGTTTTTGTCTTTTGGTGTTCTGCTTACAAAAGTTCACTATATGTGCCTGTGTTTGCGTAAGTGTATATGTTATATATTCACCTTTATTTTCTGGTAAATATATGTTTTTATTTTGAAATTTAACTTATAAACCTTTAAATATTTGACTTATCAGGAATTTGTTCTTATATGTGGTTTGAGGTAGGGGTCTAAAATTTTGGGGGCACATGGGTGGCTCAGTCAATTGAGCATCTGACTTTGGCTCAAATCATGATCCCACGGTTTGTGGGTTCAGGTCCCGTGACCAGCTCTGTGCTGACAGTTCGGAGCCTGGAGCCTGCTTCATATTCTATGTCTCCCTCCTCTCTCTGCCCCTTCCCAGCTCACATTCTGTCTCTGTCTCTGACTCTGTCTCTCAAAAATAAACACTTAAAAAAATAAAATAAAATAAAATTTTGTCCCAAACGGTTAGCTAATGCCTGCAAATCACCTTCCTCACAGCTAGTTTGAAATACCATGTGTCTTGTGCTAAATTTTCATACATGGGTTTGTTTCTGGACTTTTATTTCTGTTTATCTTTGTCTTTTCTGGTACAAATATCAGAATTTTTACTGCTTCATTATATTGTGTTCCCTCTTGCTATAAAGGTTGCTCTACAAATATCTGTTTGAGTTCTTGCTTTTAATTCCAGTTCTGACAAGATGGATTTGCTACCCAGTAATCACACTTTTAGTGAAGAGAGCTACTCTTCACAGATGAGGGGCATGTGGCTACCCTTGCTTCTCACATAGCAGCCACTTTGAAATGTTGCAGTGAAAATGTGTTGCATGCTTTAGAAAATTCCATTGAAAATTCTAGGGCAAGACTCTCACCTAAGCAGTCAGAGTAAATGTGGAATGTTGTGTGTGTGTGTGTGTGTGTGTGTGTGTCCATGTACACATGTGTTTCTGTACACAGGTGCATGTGCATGGGCCCACTTGCCTGCCAAGATGGAGGGTGGGGGTGGTGAAGACATTCATGAACTTCCCCTCATTTGTGTGGCTATACTTCATGTTCATTTACGTAGAGATGCCAGATTGTCACTGTGTTCCCTTGACTTTGGAAGGGCATTTCACTTTTAGAGAAGAAGCTCTAAGCCACTGCTCTTTCTTTAAAAATAAACTTCTGCCTTTAGTGGAAATGACACAAAATATAGCTGTATTTCAGGACTAAATAGTATTCTAAAAGGGCTGGTCATCCAGTTTGAAGAATGACTGGTTAATCACATTTCTATTCTCTGCTGCGTACCTTATTCTTTCAAAGTATTTCAAGAATACACAATTGTCCTTATTATGCTTTTTATTTCGTAATATCTCCATAATGGAAGCTTCTTCTGGTCACCTTTCCCAGACTTGTCTTCGTCTTGTCTGGAAAGGAAACTCTGATGCTTCTAGTGAGCTCATATCGTCTCCACTCTTGTTTTAGCCTGCTGCTGCTGCTGCTGCTGCTGCTGCTGCTGCTGCTGCCTTTGACCATAGGATGGAAGCCTGTGCTGTCGCCAGGAAAACATGTTAGTCACTCTCCTCTGAGTTAGGGCTTGCGCTGCTGGCGTTCAGTGTCAAACTGTAATCGCCTGTGATATATTTAGATTTTGAACTCACATCGCATTGGAACATTAACTACATGTCAACAAGAAAATAAATGGTCCCCCTCTGGTTATGAAGCAATGTATGGGCAGACTGCCACATGAGCTTGTTCCTAGTAACTAATGGTGTTCATAGTAACAGTGATTCCTTTTTTGTTGTTGTTTTTAGTTTTCTTAATGTTTATTTCTTTACTTTTGAGAGAGAGAAAGAGCACAAGCGAGGGCAGGGCAGAGAGAGGGAGACACAGAATCTGAAGCAGGCTCCAGGCTCTGAGCTATCAGCACAGAGCCTGACACGGGGCTCGAACTCATGAACCGTGACATCATGAGCTGAGCTCAAGTCAGACACTTATCCGACTGAGCCACCCAGGCGCCCCGTAACAGTGATTCTCAATCAAATTATAAGTATTCACACTCCATGCTCCAGATTCCTCTTAAATCAGGAAACCTGAAGAGTGAATTATTACCAGAGGCCACAGGGCCTTTAAAAATCATTTTCTCTGAGTCTTAGTGCAAGAAGCAAAGGGCATCTGTCTTGACAAATGGGTTGTATTCAGCTGAAGGGACACCAGCATAGTATATACACTGTGTCCTGATGAATTTGATTGTTAAAATGAAAGATCTTGTTAAGAAAGATTTGTAATTTGTAGAAATGAGATGGTGGCTGTTACTATGGCAAGATAGCTCCCTGGGGGGGGGGGGGTGTCCCTCTATGCTCAGGAACAGGAAGGCCCCAGTACAGCTCAGCTGTGTGGTCAGAGTCATGTTTCTGCTCTCAGCAGACCAGTTCAACAGGGAGCACTTTGGGGTGGAGCTGGAATGTCAGCTACTAGAAGTGGAAGAAGACTGAATCTGCACTGGTTGAGGAGAGGCTTGAGTCAATGGATAAGGAAGTTGTGAGCCAAGCCAGAAAAATTACTGTTGATTACGGGATCTAGATAAAGGAGTTAAATTTTCATGATCATATCAGCTTGTGTAGCCTGCAGAAATCTGTGCAAAGTTCATCCAGCATTTTAAGTTTATACAGAGGGAAAGGACTGGGATTGATAATGACACTGCAAGTCATATAATAACTGTATTCAGACCAAATAAGGGCAAAAAAGTGGGGCTTTGGGGAAGGACTTCGGAATGAGATCATGGTGCTACTATATAAGCAGACGGTTTGATAGAGTGAGGAAGGACCCTAAAATTTCAGACAATTTGGACTCACAAATGAATTTTAATGGTAGTTTTTATATCAAAAGCACATTAAGATTAGAAAAATGCTTGAGGGGCTGCTTGGGTGGCTCAGTCAGTTGAGCGTCCAACTCTTGGTTTTGGCTCAGGTCATGGTCCTACAGCTCATGAGTCTATGAGTTCATGAGTTTACAGTTCATGAGCCCCTTGTTGGGCTCTGCACTGGCAGCATGGAGCCTGCTTGGGATTTCTCTCTCCTTCTCTGCTCCTCCCTGGCTTGCTCTTTCTTTCTCTAAAAAATATAACTATATATAATTTATTTATATATAATATAACAAACATTTTTTAAAAAGGGAAAATTCTTGAGGATAAAAGGAGACTAAATTGTGCTCTACTATTCTTTAAATAGTATTTCTTTTTTTTTTATTAAAAATTTTTTTTAACGTTTATTTATTTTTGAGACAGAGAGAGACAGAGCATGAATGGGGGAGGGTCAGAGAGAGGGAAGCACAGAATCTGAAACAGGTTTCAGGCTCTGAGCTGTCAGCACAGAGCCCGATGCGGGGCTCGAACTCACGGACTGCGAGATCACAACCTGAGCTGAAGTCGGCCACTTAACCAACTGAGCCACCCAGGCGCCCCTAAATAGTATTTCTTCTTATATTTATACTGCATTTGTGATTAAACAAAGTTAAACAGATTTTCTATAGGACTTTCAGTGTCTTTAAAGTGGTAATATTTGATGAGGGAGCATAAGGCACGCCGAGAACAAAGCACAAGCTAGCACTTTCACCCACCTCCCTCCACCCCCCCATAACCAGGTGGGATGTGTCTGATATTCCTCAGGCACTCCTGGCTCCCCAAGAACAAAGAAAGGAAAGAAAACAAATGGTTAATTGATAGAGATCACAGTCATGTAGGACATGAGTCTCCATCAGTTTACAAATATCTGTAAATTACAAGAAAAAGGCAATCTTATCAATAGCCTTATCTCCAGAAACCTATAGACTCAGTTTCCTGGATCCCCAACATCACCCTCCCACATAGTGATATGGAGAACAAAGGCAAGAAGGAAATGGCAGGTAATATTGAATTTCTTTTTTTTTTTTTTTAATTATTTATTTTTGACAGAGAGAGAGAGACAGAGCATGAGCGGGGGAGGGGCAGAGAGAGGGGGAAACACAGAATCTGAAGCAGGATCCAGGCTCCGAGCTCTCAGCACAGAGCCCGATGCGGGGCTCGAACTCACAGACTGTGAGATCATGACCTGAGCCAAAGTCAGGATGCTCAACCGACTGAGCCACCCAGGCGCCCCTGAATTTCTTTATAACCTGCAGTCCATTGACAAATACTTGAGGCAAATACAGAGTATAACATTTCTCGAGGAAACCCCTACTGTCCTACTGTCCTAATGTCCTAATGAATGCCTTACTAGAGGAAAAACCACCTTAGCTTGAAAATAGCAAGGCCTCAGGTATCTTAGGAGTCCTCTTTAGCATATCAAACTCCTTCTGGAGGCCTTCCCTTTGCCTTTTACCTCCCCCAACTCCATAGTATATAACCAGTCATCCCAATGCAGCTCTTTCTGCCCATGGGTCCTGTCCACGTGCTATAATAAAATCACCTTTTTGCACCAAAGACTTCTTCAAGAATTCTTTCTTGGCCATCAGCCCTGAACCCCCACCACCCCAAAACCCCATCAATATTCATCTATTATTATCTGATGGAACACTATCCCATGGAACACAGTTTGGGAGAGGCTGGTTAACCTAATGTTAAAAAGGCACAACCCAATTCAACCATCATATGTAACAAAAATACTGAAAGGAAGAAATGTGTTCTAAAATGTAAACAGTGAATGATACTTGTTGAATCATTTCTCTTACTCTTTTTTCTTTTTTCTTACTCTTTTGTGTTTCCATGTTGACTTTAGTAAGACTTTACAAAGAACATGTACTGAAAGAAAAGAGTGATATAGTTGTAGGAGACCAATGTTGATGTCAGGAGTTTTGAAAGCTGTGTCACCAGTTCCTTAACCTGGTCTCAGGTCTCAGTTTTCTCATCTATTAAACAGGAAAGTAACATCTACCCAATGGGTAGATCTACCCATCTACCTAATATCCCAGAATAGCCTCTATTCATCTACTATGAATATTAATTTAATTATGATATCCAAATCACTCAGCACAATGTCTGGCACATGGTGTAGGATCTAGAGATGATGTAATTACCACTATTAGGGAGTTACTAGAATTTTAGAGTTTAAGAAAGGAGTACTGGTTTGGTTAAGGCACTGGTCCACTCACTGTGATATAAAGGGGGCTGGAAAATACCATTATCAGAGCTTGTAGGTTCCTCCTGAAGGAAAGAATTCCTGAAGCTCCCCCAGAGTGTAGGACAGGATTCCATTAGACACTTGGCAGGGGAGATGATGAATTCCCAACTGAGAACTTCTTGTCTCATGGTGGGCAGTTAATGAACACTGTATATTTAAAATAAACATCTTCTTGATTGCTTAGAACCAAATTTGATCATCGTACCAGAGAAAAGAATGCAACAACTTCCTTCTTTTAAAATTCTCAAGATGCTTTGCTGAATCAAAGTAACTTGTGCTTCAACCACAATGCCTTCAACAAGAAATATTTTGGCAACTTCATTGCTTCACAATTGTGATTCTTGGAAACTTGTCATTTTAGATTCTTTGGAATTCTTAAATACCCTTTTTCTGACTTCATTTACTTAAATATCCCAGAATAGCCTCTTGAACTATAAGTTGGATGATCCAGGAAACTATTTATAGCAGGATGAGTACTCTCTGTGACTGATGTTATGTTTTATTTTGAGAAGGACAAATCATTAAAAAGATAGATAGGGCCCATGGTATTTTAAACTGAAAGCAGGGCCAAGGCAAATAAGGTAGGTAGATATGAAGGTGGAACATAAAAAGTTATGGATGTAGTACTTTTTTGCCAGTTTAGTTAAAGCCCGGGGAGGTCTCCCACAGGAAGGAAGTCAGAGACAGTCCATAACCCAGACCTAGTGACAGTTTAGGTAGAAAATCACTTCAGCCTATGGCAGTCTGGCCTCTGTTTGCCCAGTGCTTACAATCCAGAGCAGACAGGCAGAAGACTTTTTGTCATTACAAAGGCCAATACTGTTCTTGGTGTCACTGATATCCTCCTAGGTAGGAGAAAAATATAAGAAAAAGGAAAGTCAAAGTCAACCTTTAAAAAAAAATTTTTTTTAAGGTTTATTCATTTTTTGAGAGATAGCGAGTGGGGGAGGGGCAGAGAGAGAGAGAGGGAGACACAGAATCTGAAGCAGGCTCCAGGCTCTGAGCTGTCAGCACAGAGCCTGATGCTTGGGCTCAGACTTACAAACCGTGAGATCATGACCTGAGCCAAAGTCAGATGCTTAACTGACTGAACCACCCAAACTCCCCAAGGTCAACCTTTTTTTGTTGTTTTTACTTTTTATGGTGGTAAAATACACAAAACATAAAACTAACATTTTAACCATCTTAAAGTATACAAATCTTTGTATACAAATTTTGTATACAAAGTATACAAATACAAATGCCAAAAAGTAGCATTAAGTATATTTGCATTGTTGTGTGGCTACACCCATCAACAGAACTTTTCACCATCCCAAACTGAAACTTTGTACCCATTAAACAGTAACTCTCCATTCCCCCCTAATCACAAGCCCTTGCTAACCATTATTCTATTTTGTTTCTATGAATTTGCCTATTTTGGTTTTTGAGGGGTGTCCTGATTGGATTGGGGCCACCAAATGTGGGGCAACCTGCTCAGGAAGAGGCCTGTGGCATGGTCGGTGAAAGAATTCACCCAAGGCAGAGCAAAGGAGATAGAAGTTTATTGAATACACTGCAAGGGAAGTGGTGGGCAGGACAGCAAAGCAGAGACTATCTGCCAAAAGGCAGTGGGGGTGGAGGGCTATAGTTAAAATGGGAAGATAAGGAGGCATGAGAACATGTAGAATTTTCCTTTTTTGGTACTTGTGCCCAGGTATAAGTAACCTATTGGTCAGCTAGGGCTTATGGATATTTTGATGTGGGTCCCCTAAAGGACATGTTTGTATTCAGCCTGGGGTCACTGTGGGCCCTTTTACCTTACGCAGGTTTCCATTGTTCAAGTTGTTTTTCTGAATACAGCCTCTAGTTTTCTCATATAAATTGAATCATACAAAATTTGTCCTTTCATGTCTGGCTTCTTTTACTTGGCATATTTTTTATTCTATTTTACTTTTCATGGTTATAAAGGGCTGTTTTTATTTTGGAAAATGTTAAAAAAAGAAGAAGAAGAAAGAAAACCATTTACCTATGTATTTTAAGTATACACACAAAAAACTCCAGAATGGTCCTTAGACATATAGGAGTTAAACACAAATTCTGATTGAGTAACAACTATGAAGATTTCACCCAACATTTAGAAAACATGTTCTCTAATGCAGGGGAATAGTAAGTATACCCGTCTCAAGGATTCTTCTCTAATGAAGGAAGCAACTACTGAAAGCTTTTATTCAAAGTACCAGTGCTATAGATGCAAAAAAATCAACAACTCCCCCAATACTACTTCAAAATAAACATACCAAACTTGATTTTCACTAGAATGTTATTTCAACATTCATTCCAATATAAATACATATGAGAAGCAACACAAACAATTATTGAGCTTCATCATCTGGACAAGAATGCCAAGTTAGTCTCTCTTCATAAAAGGCAATTATAATGTGAGGATGCTTCATATTTACCTCTTTTGGCATAATGTTAAAAAAAAATTTTTTTTAACGTTTTTATTTTTGAGAGAGAGAGAGAGAGACAGAGCACGAGTTGGGGAGGGGCAGAGAGAGAGGGAGACAGAATCTTAAGCAGGCTCCAGGCTCTGAGGTGTCAGCACAGAGCCAGATGCAGGGCTCAAACTCACAAACTGTGAGATCATGATCTGAGCCAAAGTCGGATGCTCAACTGAATGAGAGCCACCCAGGTGCCCCTGGCATAATGTTTTTTAAAGTTCATTCATGTTGTAACATATAATACAGTTTTGTTCCTTTTTACGGCTAAATAATATCCCATTGCATGCATACACCATGTTAAATATCCATTGCTCCATCAGTGGTTATTTGGTTTGTTTTCACCTTTTGGCTTATTGTGAATAATGCTATGAACGTGGGTGTAGAGTATCTGTTCATCTTTGCTCTTTGTTGAAAGGCTTTTTCTAGGTTGCCTGGGTGGCTCAGGTCATGATCTCACCTTTTGTGGGATCCAGCCATTGGGTTCTGTGCTGACAGTACAGAGCCTGCTTCGGATCCTGTCTCTCCTCTCTGCCCCTCCCCTGCTCTCTCTCTCTCTCTCTCTCAAAATAAATAAATAAACTTAAAAAAAAAAAAACTTGCTGCTTCCGCTCCCATTACCCACTACTTCAACCTCCCACCCCAGGTAGCACCCAGTACTTGTTTTTATTTAAAAAAAATTTTTTAATGCTCATTTATTTTTGAGAGATAGAGAGACAGAGTGTGAGCTGGGGAAGGGGCAGAGAGAGAGGGAAACACAGAATCCGAAGCAGGCTCCAGGTTTCAAGCTGTCAACACAGAGCCCGACGCCAGGCTGGAAGCCACAGGCAGCGAGACCATGACGGGAGCCGAAGTCGGGCGCTCAACCGAGGGAGCCACCCAGGCGCTCCCACAGTACTAGTTTTTAAAGACAAAGCCTATTTGGTTTAGCCAAAACGTAAGAACTGTGCGGCAATTTGCAAGTGTAAAGGCAAACAATCTGGCCTTTGGGCATGGCTCCAGGAGACTGAGGTGTGCGTGTGTGTGTGGGGTGCAGATTTGAGAAAATGTACTTTCTTCTTGGCTCATTCATTAAATGGTCCAATTGTTCTAGCTTTGAGATTGAGATCTTCTACTCAGGCTAGGTTCCAACAATACAGAAATTCTTGTAGTTCTCAGCAACCCAGACTCTATTGCTGTTTTTGTTTTTTTGTTAACAACTTGAAAGCAGACTTTTGCTTTTCTGCAAAGTCCTAGTCTCCACCACTTTGTGCATAACAATTTCCACTTCCATCCCTTTTACTTTTTTTGGTTATCCTTGTGACCAGTTTTGGATTCAGGTTTGGGGGGGGGGCGGTTTGAAAGATTACACACTTAACACCCTTAAGGAAAAGACATGAAATAAATATTGACAAAAAAAATCACAACACATTACTGAAGACTTGGAGGTCCAGATTCCACTGCTGAGATCTCTTCAATCAATTCATCAGAAATGCTTATTGTACAGGGTTGGTTTCCGATGTCACGCTGGCTTCCCGTCCTCAATCTGATACACTGCGGAAATGAGGGGCTCTAAAGTGAGATTCCTTAGCCTCGACTAATCCTGTCATTTAGTAGCTGGTCTGAACGGACCTAGGTAGCGTGTCATTCATCCGTGTCCCTCGCATTTAGCTCAGGACAGGTGCTTGGGAATGTGCTGGAGATTTCAAGATTTAAGTCACGTAGGTTCCTACAGAATGGTGAGGCACGGCTGAGTGAAAAAACCACCGCGGTGGGACTAAGAGGATTCCTGCCCTTCGCCGGACAGGGCGCGGTCCTGGACTTCAACAGAGCCCCTGTCCAAGGCCCTGCTCAGGGCCGCATTTCAAGGGCGTCCGTGTCCTCTATCGACTGACCTACACCGAGGGGAGCAGAGAAGGCTCTCTGGATTTCGAAGATTAGTTTGCGCTCCCATTTGGGGGCGCAACACGTCCCACAACCGGAAGCTTCTTTGATAAAGAAAAACGGCGGAAGTAGACCAACGGCGCCTCCTCAGTATTTTGCCCCATGCCGGCCCTCCTACTTTCTTCTGGAAGGGGAGGTGCCCCAGTGCTCTTTGCCACCGTGGGGAGTCGCTGCGGCGGGTTCCGTGCGCAGTCGCAATTGGCTTCCCAAGCATCTTTCCGCCGCTCTGTCCCTTCCGAGGTTCTCGTGCCTGGACGTGACGTCCGCTTGTCGCAATTGGGGGCGGAACCTCAGAAGGAAAGGCGTCTGAGCCGGCGTCTCGCGAGAACATTCCTTTCCTTCGCAGTTCTCGCGCTACAGCTTTACTCTCGTCGCGACGAGATCTTTCGAGATCTTCTCCGCCCCCGCTACCGGCGCCCTCCTCTGCGGCCGCTGAGCCGGAGCCGGCCTGAGCAGCGCTCTCCGCTGCGGCTTCCTTCCCACATCTAGGCGCTCGCGAGGGCACCCTCCCGTCTCCCGCGAGTCCCCATCCCCTGGCCCACGCGGCTCGCTCTCCACGCGCCAGCCCCGCCGGGGTCCGTGTCCTGTTTCCCTGGCCGGACCTGGGCTCGAGCCCGAACTGTAGCCGGCGCCATGTCGGTGGTGGGCATAGACCTGGGCTTCCAGAGCTGCTACGTCGCTGTGGCCCGCGCCGGCGGCATCGAGACGATCGCTAACGAGTACAGCGACCGCTGCACGCCGTGAGTGTGGGCCGGTCCGGCCGCGTGCACGGAGAGGGGGTGGGTGGGAGGTAGCGCCTGCTCTGGTCGGAGACCTTCGCGCCTTGGGAAACGCGGGCCGGGGAATCACCTCCGTTTCGAACCGAGGCCCCGGTGGGTAAGGAACTCCCACTGGGTGTCAGGTCACAGTGGCCGCGGCTGGCCGTGAGTGTCTGCGCCAGCGGCGAGGCCTTTTTCCACTGGCCTGCCGGTTGAGCGAAGGCTGTGAGTGGGTACTCGTACCAGCGGAGGGTATGGGTAGGACCTGGAGGGGAGGCAGCCTTGGGATGTATGGTGGACCGAGTTCTTCCTTTAGAGGGCAGAGGCAGGCCCAGGGCGTAGTAGCTTATCTTGAGCCCGCCACAGAGTTCGGAGCTTGGCAAACAGCAGGCGCCTAATAAAAGTTAGCTGAATTATACGGGATCCGGTGTCTGCCGGCCGTCTGAAGATGGAGCGGCCAGAATCCCACGTGAGTGGGGGCGGGGCAGCACCCGGAAGAGAGGGAGCCGGGGCACCAGAGGCTCGGGCTCTGGTTGGAGCCGACAGCGGCCTGAAAGTACTTAAAATCAGTGTCTTCTTGATGCTTCTACATTCGCATTGGTTTTTCACTTCGTTTTAGTATATGGAACTATGTTGGGTCATTCTCTTTCATTCTGTGCGCATCCACACCTAACAGCGTTCCACTTTCACAGTTAATGCATTCCAACCAGGGTGTTGGCCGCAATTGTTAATGAATGACTCAGGGGTTCACTTTGACTTTTAGAATCTATAGTAAGTTATGGGACCAGTATAGACACAGCTCTAAAAAATCCTGACTCACTCAGGTCTTTCCTTGGTTAAAGAGCCTGCTTGTTGACCGTAGAGATACTTTTCAATCCATTGTTTTCTTCTGGGACAAAATCTTTTAAGAAGCCTATTATTTTCTAGGTTATCTTATTTGCCAGGTGGCCCTTCGAGGGCTTCTGTTCCAAGGCCGATTTTTCACCCTAACTTTTGTCACCTTTCAGCAGATTGGTAGCCAAACTAGATTGCTCTGTCCACTAGTCTGATCTTTGCTGCCCAGGGGCTCACACTTCCACCTGACCAGTTTCTGCCCCTTGTTTTATCTAGACCAGGCACTTGCCTGAAAACCCGTCCCAGGTGCTAAAATGTGGTTTGATAGCCCTTTCTCTATTTGTTCATAGTTTATAACAGCTTTATTGAGGTATAACCCACGTATGGTACAGTCAGCTCACTTAAAGTGTACAGTTTGATCGTTTTTAGTGTAGTCCCAAAACTGTGCCGTTTGTCCCCACAATCAATTTTAAAACATTTTCATCCCTCCAAAAAGAAATCCTGTATTCATTAGTTGTCAGACTCCTTCCTATTTTTACAGTTTTTAACAGTGGTTTTTATGTTTTAATTTGTCATTCCAGGAAAGATACCGTGTAGTTTTCTTCCCAAGGCATTGAAGTTTTTGTTTTTGACTATTTAAGCATCAGTTTTCTATTTGATACTGTCTTCTCTAGATCCAAGTTTTCTTCATTTGTAAAGATAGTGCACTGAGTCACATTTTTAACTTTTTGGTCCTTTCTTGCCTAGTTTTGAACATGATTTCTCTCCAGGGAGAATTCCTATATTGGAACAAATAGTGTTCCTGAATTTTCTTTCAGACTGTTATCTTAGGCTTTTTTTTTTTTTTTTTAATTTTTTTTAAATTAAAAAAAAAAAAAGACAACAGCTACAACAGTTTTACCATGAATTCCATTGTTTGGAATGAAAAGCGTTGCTTTAAGAAAAAAAAAAAAGATTAAACAAACTGAGGGCTGATGTGGTGTGGGTGGGGGGATGGGTTAAATGGGTGATGGGCATTAAGGGGGGCCCTTTTTGGTTTGAGCACTGGGTTAATGTGTAAGAGATGAATTCCTGGGTTCTACTCCTGAAGCCAAGACTATAGTGTATGTTAATGAAGTTGAGAATAAAAAAAACAAAGAAAAAAGATTAGTCTTTCCAAATTGGAATTAATTTTGCCTCAAAGACTAGGTGATGGGTGACCAGATACATCATGTAACTGTGATAAAATACTGTCTAGATACTTTTGAGCAATTGAAAAAAAATTTTTTTTTAAAGTTTATTTTTGAGAGAGAGAGAGAGAGTGCAAGCAGGGAGGGGCAGAGAGAGAAGGAGACACAGAATCCAAAGCAGGTTCCAGGCTCTGAACTGTCAGCACAGAGCCTGACACGGGGTTCGAACCACAAACTGTGAGATTGTGACCTGAGCCGAAGTTGGACGATTAACAGACTGAGCCACCCAGGCACCCCTTGAATGATTTTTTTTATATGTTTTCCCCATATTTTATATTTTCCAGGAACTTCTAGGGATATCATACGTTTTGAACTGGGATTTTGCTTAGCTTAAAGTTCTTTCTTGGTGTCCCAAAGTAGAAGGTGGGAGTGGAAAGGTTGATTTTTTTTTTTTTTTTTTTTATTATAGTAGTTATGGAAAAATGGATTTTTGTCTCAGGCACACAGAGAGTATGATGTAGGTTTGCTTTAATGTGATAGTGGAAATGAGATGCAATTTTTGGAGAGTTGGCTATTTTGGAATTACCTCATTTCAAATTGTAGGTGTAACAGTATTTGGAATCCGTTTTTGGAGGATCCAGTTGACTTTTGTCCAGAAGAGACTCTTGCTTTTCCGCCAAATACAGGCTTTCTAAATTAAAAAAAAAAAAAAAAATTTTTAACATTTATTCATTATTGAGAGACAGGGAGACAGAGCACCAGCATGGGAGGGGCAGAGAGAGGGGAAGACACAGAATCCGAAGCAGGCTTCAGGCTCCAAGCGGTCAGCACAGAACCTGACGTGGGGCTTGGACCCATGAGCAGTGAGATCATGACCTGAGCCAAAGTCGGACACCCAACTGACTGAGCCACCCAGGTGCCCCAGGTTTTCTAAATTTTAGGAAATATTGAGTTCCTCCTATATGTCAGCTATTGTGCTAAGCTCTGGAGGTACTCCGGACAAATAAATAGGATCCTGCCATCATGGGCATGGGTGATGGGGAAAAAAACAGATGCTAAACAAACAAGTCACTACTAACTGTGGTAAAGGTCTAGAAAGGAAAGTATAGAATATGATGATGAGGCCTGGGTGGGGACACCTAATTTAAATTGGATGTGTGGTGGGGATGGAAGATACTCTTAAAGAAGTGCAATGTAAGTTAGGCCCTGGAGGATGAGTAGAAATTTACATGGAGGTGGTGGGTGGGTGTAGGGAAGAGCTGATCCAGGAGCTGATCCAGAACAAGTGATGAAGACCTGAAGCATTTAAAAGAGCTTGGTACACTTGCCTGAGAAGATCATAACTACTCTTGAGCCGTTTGAGAGAATGTTGTGAGATAGATGGATTGGAGTGAGGCAGGACTTTGTAAATCATGTTAAAGGGTTTTTATTTAGGTGCAGTAGGAGTTGACAGATTTAAAATTTTAAAAGTATGATTGCCTTTTTTTTGTGGAGAATGGATTTATCTGAGAAGGGGAAGAGAAGAAGCAGGGTGTTACTTAGGTTATTGCAATATTATTCCATGGGGGAGTTGATGTTGCTCTCCACTAGTGTAGTATCATGCGGGGGGCAGTGTGGGTGGCTTTGAGATAAATTTTGGAGTTTTAAATTAGGAGCATCCAAGTTGATGTTGATCATAGGCTTTGGAATAAGATGAAAAGCTTATTTTTATATTTAGTGGGATTATTACAGTAGAAAGGGTACAACCTTAAAGCTCTGGAAAGAAAATGTTACTGGAGTGCCAAACATTACGAAAGAATTGGGCTATACTTTCCAAAAAGAACAGTGTATAGGATAGAAAAATGAATTACTTATGAAATAATTTCTTTGTGTGAATTGTTTATATGACCCTTTTTGTGGCCCTAGTTCCTAATAAAACATTAGAAATATTAGAAATTTGAAGAGACCAAATTGTCTATTATTAGCTGCCTTTGAGAGAGCAAAAGCTGAAAGTATGTATTTTCTGGTTAACTGGGAGATCAATAATTGATACTTGTGCGAGGAAAGTATTCCTATGAAGTTCTTGTTTTTGCATGTTATGTAGAGCTAATTATAACAGGTGGATCTTGGATCTTTTGGATTCAAAGAAAAGGCAAGTTATTTTGTTAACTAAAGTTCAGACTGCTTATCCCATTTACCCTCTTATGTTGAATTGCAGAAATCATGAAAATAGTTCCTTAGAATCACTAATGAGCTAAAATACAATTTTGTATTCAAAGTGGGTAGACTATTTGACAGGAACTTTATGCCATTAGGTTCTAAATTAAAAAAAAAAATTTTTTTTAATGTTTATTTTTGAGAGAAAGGAGCGAGTGGGGGAGGGGCAGAGGGAGACACAGAATCCGAAACAGGCACCAGGCTCTGAGCTGTCAGCACAGAGCCCAAGGTGGGGCTCGAACCCATGAATTGTGAGATCATGACCTGAGCCGAAGTCAGCACTTAACCAACTGAGCTACCCAGGCACCCCTGAATTGGGTTTTCTACATTAAAACATTTTTTTTTCTTGACTTAACAAGATACATGTTTGTTGTAACAAAAAAACACTATGGTGCTGAAGTTTCTTGTCCTTCTCATTATTTGTTATTTGTTGTGTATCCTTGTATACCTTTTTCCAGACTTCTATAAATATACATAGGGGAGTGGGTGTGTTTAAATAAATAGGATCATACTATATTTTGTAAAATTTCTACACATATATTTTAGACATCCATAGATAGGAATCTACTTTCTTAAATGTGTAATTATAAAAAAAAATTATTTATTTTGAGAGGGAGGGAGGGAGGGAGAGAGAGAGCGAGCGAGCGCACGCTAGTCGGGTAGGGGCAAAGAGAGGGGAGAGAGAATCCCAAGCAGTCTTTGTGCTCTGCGCTGAGCTGGACTTTGGGCTCAATGTAACCACCCTCAGATCAGGACCTGAGCTGAAATCAACAGTCGGACGCTCAACCAATTGACCTACCCAGGTGCTCCTGTACTTCTATTTCTGTTGGATAGAGTTCCAGATGTGAAATCGCTGGGGCATAGAATATGCAGTTGACGCTGTATATCAGTGTGGGGTTCAGGGGTGCTGACTTCTGTGCAGTCGAAAATCTGTATGTCAAAAAAGATTCCAATAACTTCACTACTAGTAGCCTACTGTTGACCAGAAGCCTTACTGATAACGTAAATGGTCGATTAACACTTAAATTTTGTATATATGTTCTATTTAAAGTAAGTTAGGCAAAGGAAAATCTTACTAAGATCATAGAGGAAATACATTTATACCACTGTATTGTATCAAAAAATCCATGCATAACTGGACCCACACATTTCAAACCTGTGTTCAGGGGTCAGCTGTATATGCTTAAAGTACTGCTGCCAGGATACTTTACACAAATATAAAGGATTAATTTGTAACAGGAAGATAAGTGATTTCTCTCACTGGAATTGTGTGGATTGTAATGAGTTAAAACTACGCAAAGTTTTTAAGATAAAGCCAGACACAGTAAATATTGCCAAGTATTTTCTAGTATTGCTGTTACTACCTTTTTGTATTTTTTTAATTAATCCTATTCATTAGTGGATTATGTTAGGATAATAAAATGAAGCTATTGAAGTTTGCCTTAAGGGTTCATAATTTGCAGCTTTTAATGTGCAAATCTTAATGCCTCAAGAATTTGCTGTGCTGGGGGCTCCTGGGTAGCTCAGTAGGTTACTTGTCTGACTCTTGATCTTGCTCAGGTCTTTATCTCAGGCTCATGAGGTTAAGCTCCACTTTGGGCTTCACACTGGGTGTGGACTTTACTTAAAAAAGAAAAGGGGTGCCTGGGTGGCTCAGTTGGTTGACTCTTCGACTTCAGCTCAGGTCATAATCTTGCTCAGGTCATGATCTCATGGTGAGTTTGAGCCCCGTATCGGGCTCTCTCTCAGCACAAAGCCTCCTTCGGATCCTCTGTCCTTCCTCTCTGCTCCTCCCCTGCTTGAGTTTTCTCTGTCTCTGTCTCTCTCTCTCTCTCTCTCTCTTTCTCTTTCTCTTTCAAAAATAAACTTTAAAAAATACATTAAGAAAAAGAATTTGATGTGCTTTGAGAGTAGTGTATCGTTTAAGTATGAGCTGTTTGGTCTGTTAGATGTTAATTTTGGAGGTACTTCCTAGTTCAGGGGTAAGAGGATAAGCAGTAGCAGAGGATAGAAGGATAGTAGCAGAGGGTAGATAAGTAAGCAGAGGATAGTCTGATTAATCTCTTCCATGATGCTTTTGCTTAAATCTATCATTTGATAGTCTGAAGACTATTATGGATTCTGTTGATAAATTCATTTTCTCATATTGGTTAAGAAAGCGAATTAGAGCAACAGCTGTTTTAATATCCTGAGCAGTTCTACACATTCTTATAAACATGAAACTGCCTTTTAAGGATCTGTGTTGATTGCAGCTGTTCATAACATCCCATTAGAATGTGCATAAATATTTGGTCAGTAGTGTTTCTTACCCAGGAAGGGGAGAATGATGTTATTCTCTGGCCTAAAAAAAGACGGTTATTTCTAGGACTTAACTATTAGAACAGGGGAGTCTTGAACTTAATTTGAATTAATTTCATGTAAAGCAACCTGTAATTGGGAGTGGAGGAAAAGTAATGTCAGTCAAGTAGCCAAGTCTCTGTTTTTAGTAGCATTGACTTGGAGTTGTGTGGCATAGAGAGGAAGTACAAGATAAAGATTCCTGCTGCCTAGAGGTGTAACCATTCTAGGTGGAAACACGAATGAGATAAAGCAGTAGTAAATAGCATAAGAGAGTAAGAACAGTTGTGGACAGGTTATTAAGTACAGACTTAAGCTATCAATGCAGAGGAGAGGTTGCATGCCTGGGGGATGGAGTGATGAGGAAAGGCAGGGATGGGGCTTGAGCACATAGGATTAAAACACATGGAGGAAAGGATTGGGATGGTCTAAGTGAAGGTTTAGAAGTGGGAATAAATTTAAGGGTTTTGGTAGGCAGTATGAGAAGCAGATATATATGGGACTTGGAGCCTGGTGGTACGGATTTTGAATCTTAGATGCTGATATTTACCAGTTATGTTTCAGGGCGCACTAACTTCTTTTATAAAATTGGGTCAATAATAGTTCTTTTCTCCGAGTACCTGGGAAAATCAAGTGCAGAGTGCTCAGTACACTGCCTGGCATATGAAAGGTGTGGGAGCTTGACCTTTTCGGCTGAAGGAGAGGCTTCTTGCCATAGATAAAGATTGGGTGCAGGCTCTGTGCAAATTTTGGAAGTTCCTGGTTGAGTGGGGAGTGGTAGATATGTTTCTTTTTAATAGCTTGTTCTATCCTTGTTCCATGTAAAAATCCTAGTGGGGTGATTCGGCCCCTGAATGTTGTTCAGATGGTGTGTTGAGGAGAAACAAACTGAATTTCAGCTTATGTGTTTTTAGGACCTATTATATTTATTAGAATTCCGTAGGAGTATTTAATTAAATGCTAATAGTGGCCATTCCTGGTGGGGATGGTGGTTGTGGATTTACAGATGTTTATTTTCTTTGCTGTACTTTGTTTTCTAATTTTCTGCAATAAGCTTACACTAATTAGAAAGTACTGGACTAGGTTCTCGAACAGGCCCTAATATTTGACTTAGTCTCTTGGGGCTTTCTTCACATGTGAATATTAGGTTACTTGGCATAAGCTTTTATTTTTAAAATCCTTCGATTTGTGCTGTTTGGCATATTGACCCCCATTCATTTGTTCTTTTTGAATGGAAGTAGGGCTTTTTATTCCTCCTAGGTAGATGATTTTGAAGATGGCTGACTGGATTTTAATGGATAGCTTGAGAAGGTGAAGCAGAACTTTTATAGCAAATTAGTTTGTATATTTTTAAATGAAACTCAAAGCAGGGCTTCACTGGAGCTATAATAATAGCTAATATTATTTATAATGTACCATTCTCTGATATAAGCCCTTTAAAAGTGGATCACCACATTTAATCTTGGTAACAGGTATGAGGTAGGTGCTGTAATTTTCCCCATTTTATTCATTTTTTTTCCGATCTGCATTCTAATCCCAGGTTTATTCAACCCATTCCTTTCACTCTGCACAGTAAAGTATAAACACCACAGTGCCCCAAATGCTACAAGTTATAAAACTCAAAAACAAAATTTACAGTACTGACTGTATAATAAAAGCCAAAAAGTACTGTACATATTGCCAAGGTAACCTGCAAAAGACCCCCCCATGAATAACAGCTGCAATAGAGGGGTCCGTGCAGTTATGACTCTGCAGAGCTGGCTCTCAACTTGTTCACCAATTTCAGAGAGAAATGCAGACCTGGGATGTGGGTGTGTGTGCATGAGTACATGTAAAAATAGAACCATTTTCGGGAACTAACACGGAGTGTTTGACCCTAGACATTGGAAGAGGACTGGAGCAGGGGAGCAGGGCCAGGCTAGTGGGAACAGCAGCTGCTCAAAAGTGCGTTCCTTCCTGAGAGATCCTGCAGACCAGTAAGCAAGGGCATGACCAGGCCACCAGATTAGACCTCCGTCATTTGTGGAAATGAAAATCATACCCCCAGGCTGGGGCCGCACTGCTACCCTGCTTGTCCTTGATGGCTTTGCCACTAAAGTGACTCTCTCATGAGCTCCTGAAAACTGGAGAGCATCTTTATGGGCACAACCCCAAACCAGTAATACTCCTGCAACTGGAACTCTGCTGTCAGAGGAAATGTCTCAGTTGCTTTTGTTTGGGCCAACCTTGAATAAGGAATTTCTTTGCTCCCTACCAATCCTGTTTTGCTTAGAAAAGTGACAGAACTGAAGTGGATGGGATAGAAGTCACGGCGCAGAGGTTCGGTGGCCCTATTTATCGGGAGGAGTTGGAGCTGGAGCAGCTCCTGTGGCCACAGCAGCCACCAGGGGGGTGACATCCCCGACACATGGGGAGGCCTGCGCCTCAGGGAACTCTGTCTTTTTATCTGTGGGGGTGACTGGCACCACATGGTCGGGGGTGGCTGCATTCTTCTGGGAGGGCTGAATCACCTGGGGGCGGCCTAGGCCAGGGAGCCAGCACAGCTGTGCCAGTGATCTCTTGACCATTGATTTGTCCTTTGTCCAACACCTCATTCATCTGGATTCTCAGACTCCATAGACGCTTAGCCTGTAGACAGATGGGGGTGCATCCTAGAAAGGATGTAGAGGTTGTAGAAACAAGCACGTTAATCATTTAAGTTTTCCCAGAGGTGGACAATGTCTCCATGATGTGGTCCGTGCTCACGTTCCTAGTGAGCCTTCTGATGTGCACTTGGGTTGGTTTAGGGGAAGGACTCTGCTTTTTCCTTTCCTTTTCACCTCTTTTGGGTGGTTTGGATTTCAAGTGGGAGCACCGTCTATTGTGTCCATGCCTAGGACTCTGTGAGCCAGAGGAGCTGCTGGAGCTGGAGCTGCAGGGCACGCTGGAACTTCCCCAGCAGCTAGATGCTAAAGAGGAGCAAGGGCCTCTGCTCACACCTGTGCTGGTGGTAGAGCTGGACCACGACCTGGTATTGGTGCCACCAGAGGAAGCATGGAAGCACTGCATCTCTTCCAAGCTTTATTCCTGCGGTGATCATTCTCGCTAGACTACTTGGTGGCCCCTTTATCTTTAGAATGATCCTGGGACTTCTCGGCAGAGTGATCTTTGCTTTTGGTAGGAGAAGGAGCCGTCTTCTGCCATAGTGACCTTCTCCTGCTCTCCTCAGCTGTTAAGGCTGATGCCCTAACTTCCCCATTTTGGAGACGAGCAGATAGAATTTCAGAGATATTAAGCGGCAGAGAGGTCATGCAGCTAGAACGGCCGAGAAGGGATTTGGACAGATCCATAATGATTATACGGATTCTAGAGTCTGAACTCTTCTTACTGTGCTTGTATTCAAACCAATAAAGTTGATGGCAAGGTGGAAAACCTAAGGATTTCTTTCTTTAGTGCAATGGGCTTACTATTAAAGAACTTTGTGGAGTGTAATTTGCTTTGTAGTGATAGGATATTGATGATTTTCTATGATATGCTAAGGAAAATGTGGACTTTCCACATACTTGCAGGAGTTATGCCTTGTTTGAGGTGTTAGTGCTGTATCATGTGGTGAAGATTGACATTCCAGTAGTGACATTTGATTGTTCTGTAAGAAGTTGTAACAGTAGTGTGTGTATGTATGAGCCAAAAAAGGATGAATACAGCTGACTCTTGAACAGTTTTAGGGGTTAGGGGTGACAATCCTTTGCATAGTCAAAAATCTCCTTGTAACTTGACTAATCAAAAACTTAACTATTAATAGTCTACTGTTGATTGGCAGCATTACTGAAGAACAGTCAACACATTTTACGCATTATATGTCTTATATTCTGTATCTTAGAACAAAGTAAGCTAGAGAAAAGAATTGTCAGTAAGAAAATAATGAGAAAATACATTTATAGTACTGTACTGTATCACAAAATACCCAAAGTTCAAACCATTGTTGTTCAAGGGTCAACTGTAATTTGAACTGAAACCAACTTTTATTTAGCTTTTCAAGATGTGCAAAACAGTTTTTTTTCTTTAATTTTTTTTAACCTTTATTTACTTTTGAAAGAGAGAGAGAGAGACCAAGCACAAGCAGAGGAGGGGCAGAGAGAGAGGGAGACACAGAATCCAAAGCAGGCTCCAGGCTCTGAGTTGTCAGCATAGAGCCCTATGCGGGGCTTGAACCCACAAACTGTGAGATCATGACCTGAGGCCAAGTTGGACGCTTAACTGACTGAGCCACCCAGGCGCCCCAAAAATTTTAGATCCCTGCCTCAAACCACATACAAGAAAAATTCCTGATTAGTCAAATATTTAAAGGTTTATAAGTTAAATTTCAAAATAAAACCATATATTTACTGTTAAAGCAGATGTAGATTTTAAAAGTAGGTAAAAATGTTAACTGACTTCGAGAACATTACCTACGGCAGCTCTGTGTAATAGAACATTTTTTGAGGTGGAGGTGTTCTGTATTGCATAGCCCAAAGTCCAGCAAGTTTTAACCCAATTCTGGTAAGTTTTAAGAGGTAGAAATAAGATTAAGTTTTACTTGAAGGACATTGGGAAGGATTCACAGACAGAGTGGGTGATGCTTCTGGAGAATGAGTGAGATGCATATAGAAGGGCCAAGGCATTTCAGGTGGCAAAAGTGGTATGAGCAAAGCAGAAGGATTGGATGACTAACTTGTGTTGGGTCACTTTGCCTGAGATGCAGGTGGAAAATGGGGTTGGGGTTGGGTTGGTGAGAGGTCTTAAGTTCCACAGTTAAGGAACCTGGGCTTTATTTGTTGGTTATTGATTTTGTTTGGAAGGTAATCATAAGCAAGACCACTTCAGAGTTCTCCAGGTAGAAGAGAAAATTAACCTTCAACAGGATATATAATGAAGTTGAGAAAATTAATGTTTTTTATTGTAAGACCCAGCGCTTGTTTTGAGGAGATGAAGGTTTGAAGAAAGGGCTGCAGGAAACAATGGAAGATAAATAATGTTGCCCTATAATTATGTTGGGATTGAGGTGTTGGTGTGATACACCTTAGAAATTCAGCTCTGGTGACATTTAGAAAAGATGTGAGTTTACCATTGTTAGGCTTAGGCTAGAAGGCCTTTTTGGAGTGGAGAGGGTGAATGGAGTGGATAAGATTATAATTAGCATTTTCTGAAGGGCAATATGGGCTGTGATAGAGATATTTATGTAGTAATGAGGACATTTAAAAAGAAATTTTAGTGGCTAGTGTTATATATATGCAGAAAAGCTAAGCTTGTTTCTAGGAGGCTACATTCAGCACATTCTAGTCCTGCAGAGTTTAGAGTTCAGAGCATATTGGAGGAGATCCTAGGCTATGCCATACTCCTACAGGGCACAGCTACCTTCAACTGCTCTGGGAGATCGGTTCACAGGGGTTCTTAACCTATAGGGTGGAAAGGGCCACCGAGGCACAGAAAGGCCCAGCCTCCTGGCAGATTGCACAGGGCTAGTAAGTTTATTAAAGTAAAAGAATTCTCAATAGATCATTTAATATAGTCAGATTTGGACCAAGGCAATATGACTCCAGAGCTTAGTTACTCTAAATTGGAAGAACTAGGGGTCTAGGGCAGATAGAGAGAGTCCAAGGTAGGGTGTAAGGTATGGAGAAATGATCTAGAGTCTCACTTCATTGCTTTTAAGTTGTGTGACCCCGGATAAGTTTACTTCACCTTTTTGGACTCAGTTTCTTTTCCTATAAAAGAGGGATAAGATGGAACTCTTGAGAATTTAATGAGGTAATAAATGTAAACAGTTTGTATAATCATTGTTACTAAAGTTAACTTTTACTATATATAGGAGGACAGAAGTTCTCCAGGTTTATAGACTATTTGGTGAGGTTGTAAGCTGTTTGAAAAGGCAAGATGTATTAGTAAGGGGGTACATTATTTTGTGTTGGCATTTTGAGCCCCAGACTTGAAGAATAAGAGAATAGTGGAGATGGGCTGGTCCACCTCTTGGTAGTATTGTGAGACAGATGGTTATCTCATCAGATTTGTGCTTCAAAGTCTAAATGACAGGACTCCAGATGCCGCCCATTCTCATGGATAGTTGTACTCAATGGAGAGGGCAAAATCAGATTTATTGTGTGCTTTTACAAATGTGGCTTTTTAACCTCACACTCAGAAAACTTGCCTGCTCTGGTGATGTAATCCTGCCTGGATGTAATGTTGCAGTAAGGTTTGATGCTTAAATGTTTTTTCTTCTAGGGCTTGCATTTCTTTTGGTCCTAAGAATCGTTCAATTGGAGCAGCAGCTAAAAGCCAGGTAGAGTTTTTTTTTTTTTTTTTTTTTTTTTTTTTTTTTTCCTAAAATGACTGACTTCTCTGTTTTGTCCATCTTTTCATTCAGCAGTTATTGGAGTGCCCTTTACGTGCCTAGTATGGCAGTCCCTAAGTGGACAGCTGAGAAAGACAGGTCTGATCTTAGTCTCCTGTGCTTGAGTGAGAAGCAAATAGCTTTTTAAAATGACATAAACGGTATAATCTGTTTAATGTAAGCTACTAGGAGGTATTTTGCCCAGATCTTGTTTAAGCAAAGCTCACTTATTCCCATTTATTTTACGTGTTCCTTAAAGTCTGTCTTTTTGGGTCTTCATCTTACTCCTGCTTAGAGTCATTGTTGTTTGTAGACTTGATCTTGTTAATCAAGGTTCTTAAAGAAGGAAAGCATACTTGTAGAAGCACACTTGACATTAGTTTACTTTACTTTATTAGTTTACTTTACACCTGATATTCTTTGTTGGTTTCTGAGTAACCAGAGTGTCAGAACTCCCAGGAGTTCTGTGTTTGAGGGCCTGAAATGACTGTAAAAGAGTTGCATATTTGATCTTTTTTCTGGTTCAGCCTGGAGCACCCTGTCTTTTTTCTGGACTGGGCAGGGCTTCCGATTTAACAGCCCCTGGCTGGCTTAGTCGGAAGACCATGCAACTCTTGATCTTGGGGTCTTGAGTTTGCGTGCCATGTTGAGTGTAGAGGTTACTAAAAAACAAAACAAAACAAAACAAAAACAACAACAACAACAACAAAAGCCTGAGACAATGGAAATGGTGCTTAGCCAATAGATTTTTAGTCACATATTTAGTCACATTGGGTGTTTTATAATCTGATTTTCCAAAAGTTGAATATATGTTAGGAAGCAGTAGATAGCAAGTAGAGAACTAGTTTGGGATGTATTGCCATCTGAAATTCCAGTGAGTTCTTTTGTTTTGAAACTTGCTTTCATTATTGAGAATAGTTAACTTGTACTCAACTGCCTGTCTACTTCTAGGATGACATAGTTATTGTGATACTGAGTTTCTGCTTGGCAGCCTACTGAAGTAGGGCCTGGTTTTGGAGGCCTCGTATTGTTTTGTAAAAGGACTTCTGTCTGCCTTTTAACATAGCTGACAAGAGGAGCTCTGCGGTTCTTACAAAAGTAAAAGAAATTTGGAAGTGAAACATAGTATCGTTATCCAGAAATCTCTGTTAGTATCTTAATGTATAACCTTTTTTGCTTTCTAAGGGTTTTTAAATGATTCCTTCACTCTAAAAGTGAGATCATACCATATAGACACTTACTTCCAACTTTCTAAAATAATGTTACCCACTGTATATGGATACATTTTATTTTTTTAACCCATTGTCCTGTTAATTGACCATGCAGTTTCCAGTTTTCTCCTATTATGAATAATACTTGGTCATTGTCTTGCATTTATTTTTGTGTACTTAATGTTATCTTTTTTTTGTAATCTTAAGTTTCTTTCACTAGAATTTCTGAATTGATATTGCCAAATTGACTCCTGAAAAGTTTGAATCACAGACTATGGTAATTTTTAAAAATTAAAGGTCATTTTATGTAAATGTTGATTAGAAGTTTAAGAATCACAGATCCCTTTGTACATGTCTTCATGGAGAAGTAGGACAAGCTGGGCTCTAGTGCCATCCCTGCCACTATGGTCTGTACAGGTCCCTTATTCCTCACTTCACATGTGAGCAGATCATACAGAAAGGTGTAATGCTGAAGAAAATGGAACTCAGAAGGAAACTTTGTGGAGTTAAAATGTTGCTAATTGAGTCTGAGGCTGCTGAATTTTATTTTCAAACTGTATTTTGAGAGAGAGCACAGCACACATTAGTGCGAGCAGAGGAGGGGCAAAGAGAGATGAGAGAGAATCCCAAGCGGTCTCCAAACTGTTAGCACACAGCCTTATGTGGGGCTCGATCCCATGAACTGTGAGATCATGACCTGAGCTGAAATCAAGAGTCAGGCTCTTAACTGACGGAGACACCCTGGTATCCCTGAATTTTTTTTTTTTTAATTTAATTGCTCCTAGTCTTTTTACGTTTTGACTCTGATATTCCTTCTCTTAGGTGATCTCCAATGCAAAGAACACAGTCCAGGGGTTTAAAAGATTCCATGGCCGAGCATTCTCTGATCCGTTTGTGGAGGCAGAAAAATCTAACCTTGCCTATGATATTGTGCAGCTGCCCACTGGATTAACGGGGATAAAGGTAAGGTTCTCAAAGTGATGCCTTATGAATACAGTGTTTTATTTGTATCTTTTATTCTGAGTTCAAGTTGTAGTGAAAACATTAACAAATGTTTAGGAGAAGCTTTTGCTAGTAAAGACCATTTGGCATTTTTTGAATGACCTGGAATTTGATTGGGAGTGATAGGTGGCACTGTTACTATGGGTTGGACTGATGGGTGGTAGTGGTTTGAAGTTAACACTGCCATTGCTGCTTGTCTTGTTTACTGATGGAGCAGTCTTTCCAGTGTGATTTTAGTGAATGACTTTCTGCAATACCAGCAAAGAAATTTACACTTTAAAGTCACTAATGAAATGTATGGTCATACTCTTGACAATAGGACTTAGATTGGAAAGAGGTATTGTTCTTTTAGGGAAAAGGGAGATTAGTTTTTGGTATCTCTGTGACATCCAGAAGACTCTGAAGTATTAAGTGAGCTGATCATACAAAAGAGGTGAGAGGCTCAGGGATGGATAGGATGGGCACACTCTTCCCTCTACTCAGAGGTGGTGAGAGGAATCCAGAAGGGTGGATTGAGCTTTCTAGGCAACTCAGTTTAGCAAGAGGAGATTTGGTGTTTGAGACACCCCAGTTGGAGAAATCATGGTCACAGGAATAGGCTCAAATGTAAGAGATGATGAGGATGATAAGAAAAAGGTAGTCAGTTGTGCTGTTGTAGCTGAGAATTAGGTTGAATTTGGAAGTGAAGAATTCTGATAACCAAAGACTAATCTTAGGACATCTGTGGCAATAATCTCAGAACAGTTTGAATGGGCTGGTAGTGGATAAATCTGGAGCACAGGGGAGGGGAAAAAGGGAAAAAAAGGAGGTGAATAAATGGAGGGTGCTTATAGTTAGGAAAGAAATAGGGATAGGTATTGGCACATTGGTAATAAATGTTGTAAGAGCCAAAGGAGGAGGAGACTAGGGAAAAGACCCAGGGGACAAGTGGATCCAAGTACAAGAGTGGAGGAATTGACTAAGAAGCAAATGGGGAAGAAGAGGCAGCTTAGAAAGAGGCTTATGGGGAGGGAGGGGTACTTTCCCATCTTCATATGCAATAAAGTGAGATACTCCTAGATGGTGAGCCAGAATATATGAGGAGTGGGTTGGGGAGTGAAGAGGTAAGGAGAAGGTGGGGTGCGGGTTCACTTGGAGCAGTGGAAAGAAGAGAGGTCTGTTTTGTGGTATGGATTGTATTTGGGGAAATATGGGCCTGTGGGATGGGCCTTATCCCAGGCAGTCTTTCGGCTTTTAAAGTTTGCAAATCTTATCCAAGTTGCACATTTTTTGCAGTGTAGCGTATCTTGAATTAAATGAATAAATTCTTTAAATGCTTTAATTCAGAAGTACTTATGGGGGTCAGGTCTGTCCTGGGTGTTGGCTATAGCAGTGAACAAATGGGACAAAAACTGTGTCCTCCAGTTAGATTGGATCCTAATTTTGGAAATGACCATAAAGTCACCACAGTAAACAAAGTAAAAACACGTATTAGTCCATGTGGCAAGAGTTTCCACCACCAGACCCCTTTATAGATGTGCAGTGTGGGTCATGTGATTTATACCAGTTTACGTGTGCACAGGTAATTGTCTTAGGTTTTGTTGGTGGTCACTGCATATTGTTTATGTAATGGTACTTGTCTGCAGGTATTCATGTTTGACAAGCATGTTAAAAAGCTAAAAGTGACTTTAGTTATTTTTGCTTCCCTAAATAGTGTTTTGTTCCCTCTTGAGATAATGTTTCATTGATGATGTGTTAGATATTGCTCATTTTAAGGCTTTTAGGACATGAGAAACTTTAATAAGCCTAGATCCTTTTGTTGTTTTATTGCAGGTAAAATATATGGAGGAAGAGCGAAATTTTACTACAGAGCAAGTGACTGCCATGCTTTTGTCCAAATTGAAGGAGACAGCAGAAAGTGTTCTTAAGAAGCCTGTTGTGGACTGTGTTGTTTCGGTGAGTTTGATCCCTTTGTTTTACTGGGGACTTGAGTGAAGAAGCACAGAAAAGAAACTTGGTAATTGCAAATAAAATTGCTTTTTGCCTTAGGTTGTGATTATTTTAAGAATTTATCAAACTAGGCTACATTTTCTTGATGTTCTTTTCTGTCACATAGTTTTTATTCAGGTCTTCTCTATTCTTCTTCTTCTTCTTTTTTTTTTTTTTCTATTCTTATTTGAAGGCTTATCTCAAAGCCCACTTCCTCCTGGATTCCTTTTAGCATACAGCACAGTGCCTGGCACACAATAGCTACTCATTTGTTGAATTAGTTGAATACTCTCAGTTATGTTGTCATTTTCTTCATTTCCATTTCGGTATTTTTGCTATTTTGATCTTGTCTTTTCCATATCCCTCTTAGGATGGCAGCCTGGCTCTGTGTAGCTTTGTGCTTGTAGGACAGTGGAGTCCTTAGGAACTGTTGGATTTGGGTGGATGTCTTGGCTTTGCAACTGAATCTCCTTACTCTGCATTTGTTATCTTGGTATCTTAGCTCTGTAGCCTCTTTTGTCTTCATGCTGGTGTATTGGTCCACAAAGCAAGGACTCTCTTGGGTGACTGTTTTGTCCTGCAGTCTGTTGTCTGGTAGATTCCTTGGTTCTTAGCTATCTAGTAAAGTAGAACTGACATTCGTCAGGAACAAATAGATTATTGTTGTGTGCCATATTTTGGAGATGCAAAGAATAAAAGTGCTTCTTCTCATAAGAGCTCAGATTCAGTCCAGGCACTGTGTTTGTGTTTCCTAGATGCTTTCTGCCTTTCACTAACTGTTGTATTTTCACATTTGTCCCTGTTTCCCCCACCTAGTGCCCTAACTTTGGTCTTGAGATATGGTCAGTGTAGAAGTGAAATTTATGTACGGTGGCAGAATGCCTGAGTGGCTTTTCCAGCTTTTGAGATCAAGTTAAGAGGTGATGTATTAAGTCATGTGTTAGGGGTCCTCTAGACTACACTGAGTTTCAGTGACTTGCCAGGAGAATTTGTAGAACTTACCACATAGCCATACTCAAGCATAGATTTATTACAGTGAAAAGATAACAAAGCACAATCAACAGAGGGAAAAGTACATGGGCATTGTGTGGAGGAAACCAGGTACAGACTTCCAAGAGTCCACTTGCAAGGTTCTTGATGTGCTTGATTCTTCCAGCAACATGTTTTGTTAACATGTGACATACTCAACACTAGGGAAGTTCTGCCTGAACTTAGGAGTTGCGGATTTCTAACTGGAGGTCAGTTATGTAGGTAGTACCTTGTGCCTAACCTGTACCAAAGTTCTAGACCCCCAGAAGGAAGGTAACTATTTAGCATAAATAATGTTGTATAAGCAGTTTAGGTGTAGTGAGCCACTCTTGTTATTTAGGGAGATTTTTCTTTGAATTTAGTGACCTGTTTCTCAGTTAAGTTACTCTGTGCCAGGATAGCGCTAACCTTTTCATCAGGCCTTTCTAAGGCCTTTCAAAGACAGCAGTCTTTGGCCCCTCTGTGAACCCTTCTGCACAGGTACTGCCCCAGCTCTTGGTATCATGTTATATCTAATAGCTATATAAATAGAGCCTGGGTGTATTTTGCTTTATTTATCAATTGATTATTGTTAAAACATAAACTTTAATTTTTTGGAAAAGTAATAGTAGCCCCATTGTTCAGAAATCAAATTGGCCCTTCTGCACCCTCTGCTTACCTAGTAGGAAGTTTTTTCTTCCCAGGTGTTACGAGTTTTATTACTTGGTTACAGATCTTTCCAGAGGTTTTTGTGTACCCAAGTAAATACGTATATATCCTTTTTCTTAAAATGTTTATTTTGAGAGAGCACAAGTTGGGGAGAGGGGCAGAGGGAGAGAGAGAGAGAATCCCAAGCAAGCTCCATGTTCATCATGGAACCCGAAACGGGGGTCAGTCCCACAATCCTGGGATCCTGACATGAGTCGACATCAAGAGTCAGACCCAACTGACTGAGCCACCCAGGCGCCCTTGTATATATCTTTTTTTACTTTCATTTTTCTCCCCCCCCACCCCCTTAAAAAAAATTTTTTTTTGATGTTTATTTGTTTTTGAGAGAGAGACAGTGTGAGCAGAGAGGAACAGAGAGAAAGGGAGACACAGAATCTGAAGCAGACTCCAGGCTCTGAGGTATCAGCACAGAGCCTGATGTGGGGCTTGAACTCAACAGAGTGTGAGATCATGACCTCAGCCAAGAGCAAGAGTCAGATGCCTAATTGACTGAGCCACCCAGGCACATCCAGGTTTTTTTTTAATTGTAAAGAATTTTAAAAAAAGTTACATTGTAGTGAGTAAATTTGAACAGATAGATATTTTTCATGTGTGATGTTTGTTTCTAGGGCTAAATTCCTAGAAGTAAAATTGTTACGACAGAGAGTTTCTCTGTATTTGTAATTTCAACAGCTGTTGTTTCATTGCCCTTTAAAGAATTTTACTAATTTAAACTTCTACCAGTAGTGTGTGATAGAGCTTGTTTGACCACAGCTTCACCAGAAGAGTTATTGGTGAATCAGCTAATTCCATAATAGTTGAATAATGTATGTAATTTTAATGTTTTACTCTTTAGGTGAAGTTGAGAACATTTTTCAATTTAAGAGCCCTTTTGTATTTCCTTTTCTGTAAAACATTCTTATCTTTTGCTCATTTTAAGTTTATGGTCTACATATTGATTTGTAGTTCTTCATATGATAGATGAGCTCTACCCTTTTATAATATGACTTGCAAATATTTTTCCCCATTTGGTCATTAGAATTTTTATGAGTCAAATAGGTTAATCTTTAAAACATTTTTTTTTTTTACTTCTAGTTGGCATGCTGTGTTACATTAGTTTCAGTTGTAAAACTTAGTGATTTGATAAGTTTATACATCATGCTATGTTCACCACAAGTATAGCTACCATCTGTCCTCCTGCATTGCTATTCAAACATAATATTTTCTTTCTCTTTTTTTCCTACTATATTTTGTGTTTTAGTTAGAGAATTTCTTACTCTAATGGTAAAAATTCCCTTTCCTTCTAGTACTTTTTTTTTTTTTAACTGTTAAATCTTTGAAATATATTATTAGGTGTGCAGTAAGGATGCAACTTGATTTTTTTCTTTCTGTATGACTATCCATTTGTTCTAACAGTACTTACTGAATATTCGAACTTTACTGGTTTGAAATACTTCCTTGATCATATACAGAAAAAATCACTGTACGTATTTGAGGGCATTTCTGGATTTTACTGTTTGTCTATTTGTTTTTTATTTATTTCTTTTGAGAGAGAACAAAGGTGAGCTGAGGAGGGGCAGAAGGAGGGAAAGAGAGAGAATCCCAAGTAGGCTCTGCCCAGTGCAGGACTTGAGCCCAGGTACTGTGAGATGATGACCTGAGCTGAAATCAAGAGTCTGGAAGCTTAACTGACTCAGCCACCCAGACACCCCACGATTGTACTGTTTTTTTTGGCAGGTGTATTTTAAATGAGGACTCTCTCATATAGTAAACTGGCACATTTTTTTTGTAGGTTCCTTGTTTCTATACCGATGCAGAAAGACGATCAGTGATGGATGCAACACAAATTGCTGGTCTTAATTGCTTACGATTAATGAATGAAACTACTGCAGGTAACAGGGACTGTTAACATTCTTGACTTGCTGAATCTGGATGGTTCTGCAATCTTAAAACCCTGGGGTTTCTTGTTCTTCATTTTGCTTGGAGCACTTACTACCTGTGTGCCACAGTATTTTTGGTTACTGTGTCACGCATGAAGAATTCATCTGACTGGTGCTTTTTCTTTATCTGCCTAGCACTAACTTTGATATTTAATCACGTTTGTTTGGAAGGCTAGCAGATATTGTGTGTTCAGAGCAGTGCCTAGATTCAAAATCGACCTTTTCTCCACTTCTATTATGAGGTGTAAAGCAGCATCCAGAAGGAGATAACGTGGAAATGTTGAGATGGCACAAAGGTAGAAGAAATCCCAGAAAATATGTTTGGAAAACTGGGGGAAGTGGTTTGGGAAAAATTGGCAAAGTCATTGGAATTGGAAATTGGAAACATTAAGGAAGTCTAAGGGAATGTCAGCATTTTATTCTTTGAAGTTCATGTTCCTCATGAATAAATTATACAAAGTATATGAAGAATTTGATTCTTTCTAAAATAGTATGTGTAGTCATACTATTTACTATATAAATTTTTTTTTTTACTTAATTGAATTTTAAATGTACTACTTAAATGATACATTGAATTTTTTTCTTATGTAGTTGCTCTTGCATATGGAATCTATAAGCAAGATCTTCCTGCCCTAGAAGAGAAACCAAGAAATGTAGTTTTCGTAGACATGGGGCATTCTTCTTATCAAGTTTCTGTATGTGCATTTAATAGAGGGAAACTTAAAGTAAGTATATTATTTTTGGAAAATGTGATTTCAAGTGTGTGATAATTAGGAATTTATGGGAGACAATTGAAAAAATATATTAAAGCGTTTTGTTTCATCAATGGAAGCTTAGTATGAATGATTTAAACTAGAAACTAGGTATGTAGGGATAGTGTAGAAGTTGTAATTTTTCAGGAGTTGGCGTAGTATGAAGCAGAGAGTGTAGACCTTGAGGAAGAAGCTCTTAAGATTTCTGATCCTTACTTATCTACAATGTGTGGAAAATAATACTTACCTTAGAGGCTTACTAGGATTCTTTAACATTGAGTCCCTTTGTGTATTTTACACTGAGGATTGAAGAGATGACAAAGGTATCCTCTTCTTGCTCTTAAGGTTTTGAATGTTCTGGGAAAAGAGTATAGGGACTGGAACTTGGATGGCCAAAAAGAAACCAGACTGAGAGAGATAGTCCAGATTTCTGGAAACCTTAGAGCTCTGGAGAGAGTTTTGTACACTGAGAAGTCTAGCAGTATCAAAGACAAAGAGGGCCAGAGAGTATCTGGTCAACATTTGAATTTGCTGGTATATGCTGCTTCCACAGTGGGATATAAAATCAGTTCTGCAGGTGATTTTATCTAGAATTTGCTTAAGAACCAAGGAGTTTTTGAGTGCATTATTTAATTATTAGGGTTGTGTATCAGGGTTGTTTGTGTCAAGGCCTAAATTGCATTTCTCCCTCAAATTTGGGGGTTGTTGGGGAGGGACTGACTGAAAATAAATGTTAAATTTGGGGCGTGTTGAGACTCTGTTACAGTCCTGTTATTTTGAAAACTAGACTTGGTTTCACTTAACATTCTGATTTATATTGTTTTTAGGCCTTTTTTTTTTTTTTTTTTTGTTAAATAAAAAGGAAAATCTTTGGGGTGGTTAGGAAATAACAGGTTCATGATTTTTACAGATATAAATAATGAACCAAGTATAATTATTAGTACTTAAACTTTTACTGACTAATAAATGGCTTTATTTCTAAAATACATTGTATACTTTCACCTTTTTGAACAGAAGCTACTGGCCATAATTTAGCTTTGGCTTTGGTTCATAGTGATGTGTATTAGTTATTGATTACCTGCCCTTTTTCCCCCTCCCTAATTATCCTTTATTGCTATTTGTCAGTTTTGGAGTTACAATTAAAATTTACTCATCATGAAAACATCCCCAAACTTGGAAAACATTTACATGAAAAGAAAAACATTCACAGTTGTACTACTCTGAACAGGTTGCTATATTTCATTTTAGTTTTTAGAAGAAAACAAAATTGTAATTAGACTATATTCAGTTCTGTGCCCTGTTTTTCTTTTTCTTCACAACATTTCCCCACAACATTTATCATTGAATAGATTGTTTTTATTGATTTTATTTTTTCCTCAAGGCTGTCATCTCTTATTTGGTCTGTCTTCTATTAGTGAATCTAACTAGATTTAGTTTGCTTCTAATCTGCTAAAGATTTGGGTAATGGATAACCAAAGCTATTGAAATTTCTACAAGTTGCTGTGAATTAAGCCTTTAGCATGTTTTTTGATAGTAAACTGCATAGAGCTAGGCCTTTGATATTAATCATAGTTCTATGATGGCAAGAAGACCAGAATTGCAGTGACATGTTACTGCATTTGGCTTTGGATATGTAATTTTAGTTTGCAGTCAGATTGGCCTAGTGGAAAGAGCTTGAATTTTGGAATTGAGGGAATTGAGGGGATTGGGTTTTGGGTTGTACTTCTGCCACTTACTAGCTTTGTGACCTGCAGATGATCTGATTCATCTGGGCCTGTAGCATCATCTGTAAATTGGGGATTACAGTGTCTTTTTTCACAATGTTTGTAACCGTGATTAAATGACATGTGCACATTACTTTGTTTCAAACTTAATGTGTCCCCTTGTTAATTTACCAGTTAAATATATATCATGATAAAAATTCAATTGATTGGTTAATTTTTGAATTATCTTTTTTTCCTAAGGTTCTGGCCACTGCATTTGACACAACACTGGGAGGCAGAAAATTTGATGAGGTGTTAGTAAATCACTTCTGTGAAGAATTTGGGAAGAAATACAAGCTAGACATAAAATCCAAAATTCGTGCATTATTACGACTGTCTCAGGAGTGTGAGAAACTGAAGAAATTGATGAGTGCAAATGCTTCAGACCTCCCTTTGAGCATCGAATGTTTTATGAATGATGTTGATGTATCTGGGACTATGAATAGGTAAACAGATCACTATTTTAATGTTAAACTCAACTGTGATTTTTTTCTCCACTTATATTAGCATTTATTTAGCTAATTGTTGAAATTACCGTGATTGTTGTAAGCTAACTTCTGTAGGTAAAAAGTAGAGACCATTCAGCATCCTGCGTTTTCTGAAGTTTGGATTTGATTATTCTAATAATTTAGACTAATCTCTTTTACCTCATTATTTCAGTAAGTTGGTAGCTCTTGACAGGTGCTGCTGCATGTATTATATGTGAGTTGCCAGTTTTCAAAAAATCAGGGCAAGGTGCTTTAATGCTGAATAATTCTGTATTTGATTTAGTCATTGATTCAGAAATTGGTGTTCTTGAGTAGTTGAGGGTCACTTGTGGGCAGCAGCTCTTTTTATACAGTGCTGCAAGAATTCTGTGTTACTGATGTTTCATGGCTATCCTCAGAAATACCCAGAATGTTACCGTTGTCTAGTTGGGTTGCTTGGATGATGAGTGGTAAGTTCTTTAGGACGTGAACTCTACTGATAGAAGTCAGGCATGGTTGATGGCTTGTTTGGGGAAAGTGTGGCCTCAATTATCCTCAAAAAATTGAGATCGAATTTGAATTAGATTTACTGCGCCTAGTAACCACATTTGTAATCACCTTTCCTCTCTACTTGAAAGTGATGGTTTTCATTTTTATTAAGCAGCATTGTGTGTGTATGTGTTGGGTGGTCTGGGGGGCAAAGGAGTACCAGGGTATCTTTCAGAAATTGTTAGTAGAATGTTTTCTGGTAATTAGAGCCAAGTAGACATTTGTAAGTGGTTTATACTTTCTAAAAACAGTTAATTAACCTGTGTGCTTTTTGTTTTCAACAGTTGTATTTTATGGACATCGAGTGCAAAGCTGTCATATTCTCTAGTTTATTGTCTTCATTTAGTCTGTAGTGCTCACCAGCAGTCTTTTTTTTTTTTTTTTTTTTTTTTTTTTAACTAATGAAACCAGATCATTTCTGCCATCTAGCATTTCTTCTGATTAACTTTTGATGGGGTAAAGTCCATGTAACGCTTTAAAATGAACAACTCTGTGCCATTTAGTACATTCACATTGTTGTGTGGTGACCACCTCTGTCTAGTGACAGAATGTTCTCATTGCCCCAAAATAAAACCTCATAGCCATTAAGCAGTTACTTCCCATCTTCCCTTGCCTCTCTTGTGTGGCAAACACTACTTTTTTTTTTTTTTTTTTTTTTAATCTCTATGGGTTTACCTATTCTGGGTGTTTCATGTAAATAGAAGTGTGCACTATGTGTTTTGCCATTTTTGTGTCTGACTTTAACACTGTGTTATCTGTGTTCATCATTCATGTTGTAGCAGGTATTGTTCTTCTATGCTTTTTATGGCAAATAGTATTTTGTTTGTATAGATAACATCACTTTTTTATCCTTTCATCACCTAATGGACCTTTGGGTTGTTTCTACCTTTTAGTTATCGTGAATGGTGCTTCTGTGACTGTTCATGAATACATGTTTGTTTGACTATCTTGTTTTCTGTTCTTTTGGGAATAAATGTAGGAGTGGAATTGCTGAGTCATATGGTAATTCTATGTTTAGTTTTTTGAGGAATTGCCAAACTATTTTCCTCAGCAGTTGGACCATTTTACATTCTCGCCAGCAGTGTACAAGGGTTTCAATTTCACCACATTGTTGCTGACGCTTGTTACTACTACTTTATGTTAATGTCTCTCCATCATTTGAGTTGTTGGAAGGATATTTCCCTGATGGGGTTCTAAAAAATAGCACATGTGAACTCTGATAAGTTCTTGACTGTTGATGACAGTTTTCCATGTCCACCGTTTGGTTGGATAGAACATAACCTTAGCTTCTGTTCTTTCCTTGATTATCTTAAATGGAATAATATTCTCCTTTGGCATATAGCATCGCTGTGGGATTATGACAGTGTACTTTTCAGTTACTTGTTCTTTTTGTTAGATGCCCCCCCCCCCCCCTTTAATTGATAATTTACAAATAATTTGGTTTTGTTGCTGGTGGTTTTTGATCTGTTTTTCCCAGGTATGCAGTGTGCATTTTCGGTATATAGTTTCATAGCTATTTAAATATGAGGGTTTTTTTTCTTGAATTACATCATTCAGTACTTGTTCTGTTCTTGTGCTTTGATTTTATTCTTTCAGAATTTAATTTTTTTTAGAATGAGAGTGTTGCATGAGCGGGGAGAAAGGCAGAGGAGGAGAGAGTCTTAAGCAGGCTCCATGCCAGCATGGAGCCTGATGTGGGGCTCAGTATGACCCTGAGATCATGATCTGAGCAGAAATCAAGAGATGAATGCTTAACCGACCGAGCCACCCTGGTGCTCTGGGTGAATTCTATAGTTATGTGAATTATTTTTCCAAACAAATTTTAAAAATCAAAAAGCCTCTACCATTGCTTTTGATATCTTTCTAGACTTCTCTCTGCACTTTTTTTTTTCATTGTTTTTATGTTGGATATTTTCAAGTATTCAACACAACAAAGAATTTTATAGTGAACATTCTTAAGCTGCCACTTGGGTTCTATTTATAACATTAACAGTACTTGTTTTGTCATGTACCTATTCATCTATTCATCCTTCTGTCTATCCACCAATTTGTTTTGGTGCATCTCAAAATAGTGCACATCTATCTGTATACTTATCCCCAAATACTAAAGTATGCATAGTAATCAGAAATCAGTGTTTTATAGTTTTTGGTTTTTTATTTAATGACACACTCAATTTTTAAATGTTCATTTGCTGAGTTTTGACAAGTGCACACATCTTTGTAACTAGTACCCTTATCATGAAATAGACCATCTTGGACAAGTTTCCTCAGGCCTTCATCCCCAGGGGCAGCCACTTAGGGGATTTTTCATTTTAGGGGCTCATGGATTACAATTCCCTGTTCTAGAACTTTTAAAGTGTTTTTTTTTTTTTTAATTTAAGATTTTTGAGTTTATTTATTTATTTATTAAAAAAATTTTTTTTTAACATTTTATTTATTTTTGAGACAGGGAGAGACAGAGCATGAACAGGGGAGGGTCAGAGAGAGGGAGACACAGAATCTGAAACAGGCTCCAGGCTCTGAGCTGTCAGCACAGAGCCCGACGCGGGGCTCGAACTCACGGACTGTGAGATCATGACCTGAGCTGAAGTTGGCCGCTTAACCGACTGAGCCACCCAGGCGCTCGAGTTTATTTATTTTGAGAGAGAGAGAGAGTGCCCATGTGTGAGCTGGGAAGGGACCTAGAGAGTGAAAGAGAGAGAATGAGAGAAAAGAATCCCAAGCAGTTTCAGGGAGGAGCTATACCTTATGATTGTGACATCGTGACCTGAACTGAAACCAAGAGTTGGACGCTTAACTCACTGAGCTATGCAGGCGCCCCTAGAACTTCTTATAAATGCAGTCATATAGTATGTAGTTTTGTGTAAGACTTCTTTTGCTTTGCATAAAACTTGAGTTTGACTTAGTTGTTGCATGTGTCATTTGTTCCTCGTGTGTGCTGACTAGTGTGCCATTATAGGGTTATTGTTATCTTGATGGACACTGGCTTTTCCCAGTTTTATTGCTATTAGGGAAAAAAACTCATAAAATTTTTTTTGGCGGGGCATGGGGCGCCTGGGTGGCTCAGTTGGTTGAGTGTCTGACTTTGGCTCAGGTCATGTTCTCACAGTTCATGAGTTCAAGCCCCATAGTGGGCTCACTGCTGTTAGAGTGGAGCCTGCTTTGGATCTTCTGTCTCCTTCTCTCTCTGCCTCTCCCCTGCTCATGCTCTCTCTCTCAGAGATAAATACAATATTAAAAACATAAAAAAATTATTTTTATGTTTATTTTTGAGAGAGAGAGAGTGTGGATGAGAGCCGGGAGGGGCAGAGAGAGAGGGAAGAGAGAATCCTATGCAGGCTCTGCACTGACAGTGAGGCTTCAACTCATGAACCATGACCTTAACCAGAATCAAGAGCTGGACTCTCAACTGCCTGAGCCACCCAGGCGCTCAGGAAAAAACTCATTTTAAACGGTCACCAACACGTAAGGGATTCAGTTGTTTTATGTCCTCATCAATATTGGCATAGGTGGTCTTAAATTTTGGCTCTTCTGGTGTGTTGTATATTCTGTACCTCAGAGATACAATTCATAAAAGTCATACTCTTAAAGTGTGTAATCAGTGGGTTTTAATACATTCACAAAATTTGTAGCCATTACCACAAGGAAGTTGTAGAATATTTTCATCATCTCATAAACCCTGGATGAGCTGTCAAGCTATTAAAAAACTTGGAGAAACCCTAAATGCATATTTCTAAACAAAAGAAGCCAGTTTGAGAAGGTTCCATGCTGTTTGATTTCAGGGGGAGTGAGCGATGAATAGGTGGAGCATAGGATTTTTAGGGCAGTGAAGCTATTCCATATGCCTTTATCAAGCTGGATACTTACCATCATACATTTGTCAAAGCCTATAGAACCCTAGTTTATATTACTATATGTGTCTGTATTGGGAAGGTATCATGCTAATGCAAGATGTTAATAGGAGAATTGTGGGGGGCTGGTGAGGGGTATGTGGGAATTCTCTGTACTTTCTGTATATTTCTCTGTAAACCTAAAACTGAAAGTGTTTGAAGGAAAAAAAAAAAAAAGGAAAAAAAGAAATTGTACCCATTTGCTGTCTTTCATCATCTGTTTCTCCTACTGCAGCCCTAGGCAGCTATTCTTCTGCTTTTTGGATTTGCCCACTCTGAACATTGCATACAAATGGAGTCCTATAATATGTTGTCTTCTTTTTTAAAAAAAATTTTTTTAAGGGCGCTGGGGTGGCTCACTTAAGCGTTTGACTTCTGCTCAGGTCATGATCTCACAGTTTGTGGGTTTGAGCCCTGCGTTGGGCTCTTTGCTGACAGCTGAGAGCCTGGAGCCTGCTTCAGATTCTGTGTCTCCCTTTCTCTGTCCCTCTCTCTCTCAAAAATAAAAAATTTTTAAATGTTTTTTAATTATTTTTGAGAGAGAGCGAGAGAGAGTGCTCAAGCGGGAGAGAGGCAGAGAGAGAGGGAAACAGAGGATCTGAAGCCGGCTCCGCGCTGTGAGTACAGAGCCCCATGTGGAGCTTGAACTCATGAAACGAACCGTGAGATCATGAACTGAGCCGAAATCGAGAGTTGGCTCTTAATCCACTGAGTCACCTGGGCGCCCCTAATATGTGTTCTTTTTTGATTGGCTTCTTTCACCTCACATAATTTTTTAAAAGTTTAATAACCATCTTTTAACCAATATTAGTCTCTGTTACTATATTCATTCCTTTTTATTCCTGAATACTGCTTGATGGACATTAGGTTTTTTTCTACTTTTTTGGCTGTTGTGAAGAATATTTATGTGCAATTTTTTGTGTGGACTTGTGTTTTCAGTTAGTTTGGTTGTATACCTGGAGTGGAATTGTTGGGTCATACGGTAACACTGTGTTTAACATTTTGAGGAATTGACAAATCCTTTGCCAAAGTAGCCACCATTTTGCATTCTCACCAGGAATATGTGAAGGGTCCAATTTCTTTACATTCTTGTCAATACTTTTTATTACCTACCTTTTGATTATAGCCATGTATTCCCCACATAAAAGTGGAATGTGATTTGAACCTATTGCTGTTTTTTTCATAGAGGCAAATTTCTGGAGATGTGCGATGATCTCTTAGCTAGAGTGGAGCCACCACTTCGTAGTGTTTTGGAACAGGCCAGTAAGTATTATTGTGACTGAGTTGTTTGTATAATTCAGGCTCTTTGGAAAATGTCATTTATAACTTTTTGTTAAAGTTATATACATTTTCATTGTATGAACTGCTTTATTGCTGCATGAAGCTTCTTATCTATATTTTTCCTCTGGAGCACCCCAGCCCCACCCTTTTGATCATATTGTCCAGTGAAATCTAATAATTTTCTCGAGTTAATTCAGACTCACAGATGGATATAAGCATCTCATTTATTGGTAAAAATTGTCTTTTGCATTGCTGCTTATTCTAGTCTTAAAGCCTTTTCTGTCAGTGAATCTTTTGCTGACTGAGAAATACAGCAAAGGGAGGATGTGATAACCACATAGCTATTTTAACAGGATGCTTTAATTTTATCTCTAGCTAAAAGTAGAAGTTTGATTTAGGAATGTATCCTTAATTTTTCTAAAACCTTCAACATACTTTTATTTGGAACCCACTGTTGTGTTGGTTGCTGAGTATTTCAGTGTGTTGAGATATACTGTCATCTTGACAAAGGCCCAGCTCTTAAATCAGAGTGACTATGGCACACTGGCATGTACTTTTCCATACTGGGATATCCATTTCTTTAAATAGCCCTTCTCAACATATCGTCAGTATTTGTTGCATAAAATGTGGTGTTAGTATTTTATGAATGACTGAAGACGTTTGATGTGCACCTTCTTTACTTCTTTTATAAGGAGGCCGTACCTGTATTATTAATGTTCTAGATGGAATATTCAGGTGGCTAGACGTGCTTTGAATGCTTTTTCTTTCATGCCACATCAGGATCACTCAGTATTTCAAGGCTCTCTTATATTTCCTTTGGCTAGGTTAAGTATTGGTGTTTAAACAATTCTTTGGTACTGTTTCAGAGATTACAGGGCCTGTACACTGCAGGGCATTGAGTATTCCTGGCACTCACCTCTTAAGTCCCAGTATTGTGCCACACTGTCCTTGTTATTTTGTGCATTAAAACATAACCTACTTGGGTTACCTGGGTGGCTCAGGAGGTTAAGCGCCCAACTTTGGCTCAGGTCATGATCTCACAGTTCACAGGTTCCAGCCCCACATCAGGCTCTGTGCTGGCTGGCTGTGCAGGCTGAGCCTGCTTGGAATCCCCCCCCCCCACCCCTGCCCCCCAGAGAGAAAGAGAGAGAGAGAGAGAGAGACAGAGAGAGAGAGAGAGACAGAGAGACTGTGTGTGTATGTATGTATGTATATGTATGTATGGGTAGTGGTGGTGGTGGCTGTGGGGTGAAGGAGTGGTGCGGTTTTGTTACGTTTTAAGTTACTTTGTGTTAAGATGTTACATTGCTCTTTTATTTCAATGCAAAGTACTAATTTATTTTTATTTTTTTTAATTAAAAAATTTTTTAAAGATTTTTTTATTTGAGAGAGAGAGAGAGAGGATGCATGTGATACATATATGTGTGTGGGAGGGGCAGAAGGAGGGAGAGAGAGAATCCTAAGCAGGCTCTATGCTGTCGGTGCAGAGCCCGTCATGGGGCTTAGTCTCACAAATTGTGCGATCATGACCTGAGCTGAAATCAAGAGTCAGACGCTTAACTGACTGAGCCACCCTGCTGCCCCGTAAAGTACTAAAGATTGTTTTAATCTAAATCTTCTAATCATCTTAAAATAGAGTTAAAGAAAGAAGATATTTATGCAGTGGAGATAGTTGGTGGTGCGACACGAATCCCTGCAGTGAAAGAGAAGATCAGCAAATTTTTTGGAAAAGAACTTAGTACAACATTAAATGCTGATGAAGCGGTCACTCGAGGCTGTGCGTTGCAGGTGAGCTTTCTTTCATAGGTAGTCAGCCATTTATAGGTTATTGTTCCCAGATGGCTTTGCTTTTCTGTATTCACTAATAATCTGAGGTCACCTCAGGATGATCTGTAGGTGTAAGGTTCTGAAATTTTAGTTTTTAAAATGGATATCACAGGTGGTATTGATAAATGGAATTGTACCCTGTAATACACAGTAAGATAAATTAATTTATTAGAAGCATATGTAAGCCTGAGATATTATGAGAATTTGGCATACTAATCGTCTATATATGAGGTAATCTTCTACATCAGTTAAGTAAAGGTTTAAGTTAATGGGAAAATGGTAAGTAACGGCTGGAAGATAATTCGACAAATGATAACAAGTTTTTAAAACCACTTAGACATCATTAAATAATGTAAATACTTAAAAACCATTGATGGTTTTTTGAAGTTATTATTTATACATCTCATAATAGTTCATAATGTCTGTACTTGTCATATGGAATTTTTAAAAATTATTATTCTAGTGTGCAATCTTATCGCCTGCTTTCAAAGTCAGAGAATTTTCTATAACTGATGTAGTACCATATCCAATATCTCTGAGATGGAATTCTCCAGCTGAAGAAGGGTCAAGGTAATAACACTTATTATTTTTATATTTAAAGTTAACTTAGTATTAGGTCTGAGTAAAATATTACCCTCTGTTTCACCTTTTACAAATCCGTAACGTTTTGTCACAGTGCATGAAGCAGAGTGATGCCTTACTTTAGTCTTGAGAATAAATTTGTGTCCTTATTTAGTTTCCTGTTGATCCGACTGAAATAATTGAAGCCTTTAATGTGCTTATTGAAGTATATTCCTTTTCTTAAAATTGATTTTATACGTATGTATAGATACACATGTCGGTTTTTTATTGTCCTTGGAAGCTCTTCTATCCTGGAAATGATGCCAGATGAGAGAGCAAGAGAAGAGTAACTAGAGCCATGCTATAATTACTAACATAGCGGACATTGGTAAAAGTGTTCAGGAATATCTTAAATTGGTGTGTTTTTGTCTTTTTCCTTTATGTAGTGACTGTGAAGTCTTTACAAAAAATCATGCTGCTCCTTTCTCTAAAGTACTCACCTTTTATAGAAAGGAACCTTTCACTCTTGAGGCCTATTATAGCTCTCCGCAGGATTTGCCCTATCCAGATCCTGCTATAGGTAAGTAGAGTTGGGAATTAAAAAAAAAAAAAAAAAAAAAGTACTTGGGAGAACTGGGATAGCAGAGCAAATACAATATTCTGAAGTTTAGTTCATACACAAAAAACCTTTGCCAGTCTTTTTACCAGTTCAGTACTAGCAGGATGGTTATTATTTAATTTGGTCTCCTATTATGTGGGCAGTTATTTCTTGGTTAACGAACATAGTGGGTATACCTTGCACATAATATTCCTAGGTACTGAAAAAGAGTTAAATTCAGTTTTGACCATAACACAGAGTTATACACAGAAAATCATTAGGAAATTGTTATATCAGTACCCTAGGTCATGGATCCATGTTGGTTAGAGTCTTCATAGACTCTCAGAAACTCTTACAATCTGGAAATAATACCAGGTAAAGAGAGAGAAATTAGAGTTACATGATAATTACAGACTTAGAATGCATGAGTCAAGTATAGGAATACCATGAATGATACTTAGAAGCTATGGGAAAGGTAATCTCTGTTTTCCTCATTTATAAACTGGAATAAGAATGATCATTCATATTTTGCAGAGGTTTGTGAATTATAAAACTTAAGTAAAACTCTGGTATACTAACTCCGTATATGGCAATTTTTTGGTAAATGACAGAAGCAGTATGGAATCCCTGGGTTTGTTTTTTTTTTTCAGTAGTGGAGAAGGTGACATTGGTTTAGGAACTTATTTGGCAGTGGCATATAAAGATGAATTGTAGTAAGGGACCAATGGTAAGGGAATGTTTGGAGGGTTAGGAGACGTTTGAATCCTTAATTAGGACAAGGTACTAAGAGTTCGACTATTTGTGAAAGAAGAAGGAGAAATCTGATGATCATGTAAGCTTGTAAGAGTATTTGAAGCATCATGTTACTGACTTACACTGGGAAATGGGCATAACCTGGCGATATAGGCATATATTCATGTTTGAATTCGTCCTCTCAGGTCATATTTTCTCTTTTGTCTCATATGTCCCTAGCTCAGTTTTTAGTTCAGAAAGTCACTCCTCAGTCTGATGGCTCCAGTTCAAAAGTGAAAGTCAAGGTGCGAGTAAATGTCCATGGCATCTTCAGTGTGTCTAGTGCATCTCTAGTGGAAGTGCTCAAGTTTGAGGAAAATGAGGAACCAATGGAAACAGATCAGAATGCAAAGGAGGAAGAGGTAATTTGGATGTTTTATACCAGAGGTGACTTGGCTAGAAATTCTAGCAAATTTACTGGGTGGCAAGGGAGGAACTTTGTGACAGAGTGCTGAGGGTGAGTTTGCACGTGTCCCCTTATTCAAGCAGATACGTCTTTATACAATCTTTCAGTTATTTTTGATTCTGATTACTGAAGAATGCTTGGAGTCTCAGTTATTTTCACAAGTAGATTGTATTCTCATTGGAATCATGGACTGGGCCTCATCCTTCTTGTGCATCAAAATCAAGGCTTTATGAAACTACTGAGTCTCCAGAGATTTTATTGAGTTGGTCTGGATTAAGGCCCAGGTATCAGTTGTAGAAGCCTCCGAGGTCATTTTAATGTGCTGCAGGCATTGAGAGCCAAGAATTGAGGTCTCCACAAACTTTACTTTATCATTATTGTCAGCCTTTGTTCTTTTAACAGAATTCTGAAGGTGTTCAGCTCCCCTAATACATGCAGTGGTTGTACTTGGGAGGATGAAAAGACTAATTTAAAAACTTGAAAGTCTCCAGACTTTTGAGAGAAATTTACTCATGAGGAAGCTGGAAGAAACTCCTTTCTCTTCAGAAACGTCTGTTAAATATTGCCACACTGCATCAGATGAGTTTACAAAGTAGTAAAGTACACTGCTGTGGTTTATAGAGTAGTTCCACAGCCACCCTGGTTTACATAACAACTGTTACTCCCTTGTGCAGATGTATGAACTGAGATCCAGAGAGGAAGACTTCCCTATTAGAGATAACATATGTCATAGCTGGAATTGGAGTCTAGGTATTCTGAGTGCTGATAATTGAGCAGGAATTATCTACCATGTGATTTTGCCTCTGTGTTAGGAGGGTTGCTTATTCTTTCATTAGTGTTTCCTAGTTTCGGGATTTGATATGACCTGTTTTCCAGAAGATGCAAGTGGATCAGGAGGAACCACATGCTGAAGAGCAGCAGCAGCACACGCCAGCAGAGAATAAGGCAGAGTCTGAAGAAATGGAGGTATAAGTTGTGTGTGTGTGTGTGTGTGTGTGTGTGTAATTATTTTTTTTTGAGAGAGAGAGACGGAGGGCATCAGTGGGGGAGGGGCAGAGAAAGGGTGAGAGAATCCCAAGCAGGTTCCATGGTGTCGGCATGGAGCCCAGCATGGCACTTGTTCGCACAAACTGCAAGATCATGACCTGAGCCGAAATCAAGAGTCAGGTGTTCAACCTACCCAGGTGCCCCATAGTTGTGTTTGTGAATGTGATTTGTAATCTCTTCACATCGATGGTTTGGCTGAGATAGTGCATCTTCGAAGGTAGTTACGCATCTGACCCTTGAATAATGCGCAGGTTAAGGATCCTGACCCCTATGCAGTAAAAAGCCTGTGTATAATGTCTGGCTCCCCCAAAAGTTGACTAGTGGCCTACTGTTGACCAGAAGCCCTACTAGTCACAAAATAAGTAGTTGATTAACTCCTTTTGTATGTTACATGTATTAAATATTGTATTCTTACAAGAAGATAAGCTAGAGAAAAAATGTTACTAAGAAAATCATAAAGCAGAGACCATGCACTTGGAGTACTGTACTGTTTCAAAAAGAAATCCATATATGCATGGACCTGTGTGGTTCAAACCTGTATTATTCAAGGGTCAGCTGTGTTAGGAATTCTCCATGTATTTGAAACTTTTCAGCAAGATTTTATAGTGTGTTTGAAAAGTGTTTGGCTAGAACATTGAACTGTAGTCCATGGTATGTGGGAAGAATGTACTCAAAAACTAGTTTTGCTAGGTTGTGATTGGTTCTTGTTGGTTTCTGAATGGCTGTTGCTGTTAGTCATCCTACCTATAATTTATTTTTTACTGATAAATGGGACATAATTTTTTCAAATTTTGTTATCTCTCTGACACTTGTCTTTTGTCTAAAGATAGTGTTTTAAATAATAAGGTATATCCTAACTACTTATTTGAAAATATATATGTAACACTGTTGAATCCTTCACGATCCTATTTTTTTTTATTTATTATTTTTTTAAATTATTCTTGAGAGAGTGAGAATGCGCCCATGTGCGTGGTGGGGGTGGGTGTGGTGCAGGTAGAGAGAGAGGGAGAGAGAGGATCCCACAACAGCTGTCAGCATGGAGCCTGACTTGAGGCTTGATCTCATGAACCACAAGATCACGACCTGAGTGAGCCCAAATCCGGAGTCGGACACTTAACTGACTGAGCCGCCCAGGTGCCCCTGTGATCCTGTTCTTTAACTTGGTGACGTCCAAGTTTTCATGTTTAAATTTGTTGTCAGTATTGAAAACGTGTTTTCTTTCAACTTAGGATATTGCAATGTGTAGTCTAACCTTTGTAAGGTATTTCTGATTGTTTGGCAGAACCTGTAGATGGCTTAAGTCTGTAAACTCATTTTTTTTTTTTTAAGTTTTTGTTTTTAAGTTTATTTCTGAGAGAGAGAGAGAGCAGGGGAGGGGCAGAGAGAGAGGGAGACAGAATTCCAAGCAGGCTCTGTACTGTCAGCACAGAGCCTGATGTGGAGCTCGGACTCACAGAACTGTGAGATCATGACTAGAGCTGAAACCAAGTCATGATCTGAATTGCTGAATTGACTGGGCCCCCAGGCGGTGCTGTTAACTCATTTTCACATCTGCTTATTAGTATATTTGAAATTATTGTGAGTGTGCAAATCATAAAAAAGAATAATGGTCAGAGGAAGTGGAAAAGCCTACTTATAGGCCTTTTCCAAGGTAGAAAACCATTCATGGTGAGTGGTTGAGGGCAACAGTCTGAGGGAGTAGTACTTTGTGTGTATATGGAGAACTGTCGAGGAGAAAGGAAAGGTGCTCTGTCTCTTCCCCTCCTAGTGCTGTGGAGCTGTGGGAAATTTCAGTGGGCTGGTTAGGCTTCTTCGTTGACGTGGCTTGAGAACTGACACCTTTCCTAGTATGAAATTAAATGCAAATGATAAATTTTAGAAACTGACTTAACTTGGATAGGAGGTGGGGGAAATGGCTTTGAAATTGTGCCTTGTATCATACAGCAAATTGAATTCCAGATAAGTTAGGTAGTTAAAAAAAACAACAAAACAACAAATGAATATTTTTCCAGTCTTTGGATCAGGGAGGGCTTTGAAAGCATGAAAGCAATGAAAGTTATCCCAAAGGAAAAAAAGGGATACATTTAACAATAAAGACTTATATAGATATATGGACAAATAATACAAAGTTAAAGCGGAAAAAGTCAGTTGAGGGAAAAAAATCACTAAAATGCTAAGAGATGTTGGTTGATAAATGCCAAGGGAATATGAAGAAATAGGTAAGTGTGTGAGATAAGGTTATTTTTTTTAATAAAGTGTATTTATTTTGAGAGAGAGAGAGAGAGCAAGAGCGCTCATGTGCAAGTGGGAGAGGAGCAGAGAAAGAGGGAGCAAGAGAGAATCCCAAGCAGGCTCTGCATTGACAGCATGGAAATATGAGGTTTGAATTCACAAGCCAGGAGTGAGATCATGACCTGAGCTGAAATCAAGACTCGGATACCTAACTGAGCCATCCAGGCACACCAAGGTTATTGACCCAAAGAAAATCATAGATAATGGTAAACAAATTCTTGTTTGTGGCGAGGGTGTGGTGGATGGATTGTCTGATTCTTTGTGAGAATGTAAATTGGTATAGACTATCTGGAAATCATATTGGTAATAGGTTTCTGAACCATAAATTCATATCTTTCCCTAATATCATATCCAAATCTGTATGTTTAGATAAGATTGGAAGAAAATTGGAGAAGATTTAATAGTGATTATGTGTTGGGACGTCTGGCTGGCCCAGTCGGTTAAGTGTCCGACTTTGACTAAAGTCATTATCTCACAGCTCTTGGGTTTGAGCCTTGCGTCGGGCTGTATGCTGACAGCTCTGAGTCTGGAGCCTGCTTAGGAGACTGTGTCTCCCTTGCCCTCCGCCCCCCCCCCCCACTTGTGCTCTGTCTCTCAAAAATAAAGAAAACATTAAAACATTAAAAAAAGTTGTGATTATGTGTTGATTGTGGGATTATGGGAGGTTTTGTGTGTGTTTACGCAGTGCGGCAGTATTCGGTATATTTACCTTGTGATGTAGCCAGTCTTCTAAACGTTTTCATCTTGCTGTTTGGAAACTCTGTGCCTATTAAACAGCAACTCCCCATTCCCACATGTCCCGTACCCCCAGCCCCTGGCACCCACCATTACTTCTGTGGCTGTGGATTTGACTACTCACAGTATTTATATTTTTAACTTTGCAGATACTATAAGAAGTAGCCCCAGGTTATTGAGATTAGAATACAAAGTGATAAAAAAGCAAAAAGAACTCTTGAAATGGAAGTTTAAGGTGGCCCATATATGTTTGTTAATAGTGATTTCTTGTTATTTTAGACCTCTCAAGCTGGATCAAAAGACAAAAAGATGGACCAACCACCCCAAGCCAAGAAGGCAAAAGTGAAGACCAGTACTGTGGACCTGCCCATTGAGAATCAGCTGTTATGGCAGATAGACAGAGAGATGCTCAACTTGTACATTGAAAATGAGGTGGTTATTTCCAGCCTCTTAGAACATTCAGCTAACTGATGAATATGGCCGTAGAGCTCAAACTCTTTGTCTAGTGACCTTTATGGGGCTTGAGGCAGCAATTTTAGGTTTTTGGGTAATACAAGGGCAAATCCCATGTAATGTCAAAATTCTTTTACGGTTATATGTCTATATTGCTAGAAGCTGTGTTACGAGATCTTTAACATTACGTCTTTGATTTAATGGTGGTATTGTTCATGTTCAGGTGTGTGAGTGTGTTTGTTCACTTGGGAGCTTGGCATGTTTGATGAGGTGGGTCATGGAAGTTGATGGTAGTAGAAATCAAAGCATCAGTGGTAGTGCTATTTTGTTCATTAGTTCCTTTCCCTACTGCTAGTCAATACTGAACTCTTGTTATGGTGAGTGATGCAAGGTTTGGGACCCTGCAGCACAAATTATTGAATGAATTGTCTGCTGTTAGTTTTTTTTTTTTTTTTTTTTTTTTTTTTTAAATATCATGTATCCCTTGGATCTTAGATTTGTTTTATAGACTTATAGCATTTACACTGTGTGAATGATTTGATGTTTTTCTTTGGTATTGTGTAGTAATACTGCAGAGTATACCACCTTGTGACATTGAGCTGATAGTTTCTTAAAGTTCACTTGTCTTAAATTCTCTTCCTTATTTTTGCTTTTGAGTTTCTAAATATTGATAATTTCTATTTATTTTTTATTATAAAAAAATTTTTTTTAACTTTTACTCAGTTTTCAGAGATAAGAATGTGAGCAGGTTAAGGGCAGAGAGGGAGAAGGAGACACAATCTGAATGAAGCAGGTTCCAGACTCCGAGCTGTCAGCACAGAGCCCGACACAGGGCTCGAACTCAGGAGCTGGGAGATCATGACCTGAGCTGAAGTCAGATGCTTAACTGACTGAGCCACCCAGGCGCCCCTATTTTTTTTCTAAGCACACCTACAAAACTCAGAGTTGATCTTCATAATTTATTGAGGACTAATATTTCCACTTCTCATTCATGGATGATTTGCAGAGCTAAGAGGATTTGGGGAAGAAGGATTCTCTCCTTGTAGGACGACATTAGTTAACATTTAAGAGGACCTCGTCTCAGCTGTCTGAATATCTAATGTGTACTTTTCTCAGGGTAAGATGATCATGCAGGATAAACTAGAGAAAGAGAGAAATGATGCCAAGAACGCTGTGGAAGAGTATGTGTACGAGATGAGGGACAAGCTTAGCGGCGAGTATGAGAAGTTTGTGAGTGAAGCTGTAAGTATGTGCCTGCCTATTCCATGTTTTCTGGGAGTGGCCTCAGCTGTATTAGGTAGAAAGGGAGCTGGCATCTGTAGGTATATGTTCAAATGATTAAAATGTGCTTTTCTGGGGGAAAAGTGTTGTATTTTTTTAGTGCAATGATTCCTAAAGGCTAGTCTTCATCATTTTTTGTTTGTTTTTATTGCATCACTTTTTGATACATTTGCATGCTATTATTTACCTTGTATTTAAAAAACATCAGCTCACTTTTCTTTGAGGTTTACTGTTATTTTATTTCACTTTTAAAAAATTGAGGCGTAATTGATACATAAACATTATGTTAGTTTCAGGAGTACAACATAGTGACATGTGCAAACCTGAAATGATGACCGTAAGTCTAGTTAAACATCTGTCACTACACATAGTTACAAAAGTTTTTTTAAGATTTTATTTTTTTATAGCTTACATATTTTCAAATGCTTTTTGTATTTCTGAAAATTTCAAACATCCAAATGTGTCCAAATTTTTAAACCTATCCCTTATGTACCAGAGAGAATTATAAAACTGTCTGCAGGTAACAAGCAAAATAATACTGCCAGTCTTGTTGTCTGTGTCTCCCTACTCCCCCCATATTTTAAAGGGAATTCAGATGCTGTAGTCTGTGCTTCTGACTTCACTGGCCAGTTGACTAATTTTTGTCATCACTAATTATATTTTATTCATCTTTAGGATCGTAACAGTTTTACCTTGAAATTAGAAGATACTGAAAACTGGTTGTATGAGGATGGAGAAGACCAGCCAAAGCAAGTTTATGTTGATAAATTGGCAGAATTAAAAGTAAGTGATTTTGGGGGGGCTGGGGAGAGAGAGACAGAGACAGACAGACACCCAGGTGCTCCAGAGCATGCGACTCTTGATCTTGGGAGTTGTGAGTTCATTCCCCATGTTGGACCTAGTGCTTCCTTTTTTTTCTTTCATTTTTAAATTAAAAAAAAAAAAAAAAATTTTTTTTTTTAGCATTCATTTTTGAGGGACAAAGTATGAGTGGGGGAGGGGCAGAGAGAGAGGGAGACACAGACTCTGCAGCAGGCTCCAGGCCCTGAGCTGTCAGCACAGATACTGATGCGGGGCTTGAGGTCAAGAACCATGAGATAGTGACCTGAGCCGAAGTTGGATGCCTAACCGACTGAGCCACCTAGGTGCCCCCGTTATCTTTGTTTTAGAACCTTGTAGTAACAAAATTATTTTTCTGAAAATGGAGTTTAGCCTTAAAATGTTTCACTGAAGGAGATTGCATTCTTGATACAGAGGTGGAAAACCTAGCAAAACCTGTCCTAAAGGCCACTGTAATGCAATTGGGGGAGGGTTGTTATGTAACTTTTTTTTTTTTAAAGTTTTATTTGTATTTATTTTGAGAAAGAGAGAGTGCGAGTCGGGTGGGGGTACAGAGACAGAGAGGGAGAGAGAGAATCTTAAGGAGGCCCCATGCTGCCAGCACAGAGTCCAATGTGGGGCTTGAACTCATGAAGCTGCGAGATCATGATCTGAGCTGAAACCAAGAATCGGATGCTTAACCGACTGAGCCACCCGGGAGCCCCATATAGCTTTGATTTTCAGTAAAGCAAAAACATCTGGTTTTGTATTAAAGAATCTGATCATTAAACTTAGGGTTGAAAGCACAAAAAAATGAAGGGGCTGAAAAAGTTCAGTTGGGAGAATGTTAGGGTGAAGATCTAAAGGCCCTTGGATCATTCCTGGTACACTGAATGTTTTAGTGCATGTCCAGGGTCATTGCCTTTTCTGTGAGTTAAGGGCTGCAAATGAATGAAGTGACTGTGTTTGAATAAAACTTTATTTAAAAAAAAAATAACAAAAAATGATCTAAGGTTGAGGCCTTTGTTTGCAAAAGGATGCAAATGCACAAGAAGAACTTTTCACCTTTCTGTGGATTACTTTGTTGTCAAACTGGGCCATTGTGACTCCCTTCTGAAATGGAATTGCTCAAGGACAGTGCCTTCAAATTTCCTGTCATTCTGGAAGGATACTAAGAGCTTCCAGAGAGATCCTTCAGATTGAGTTTTTTTGTTTTAGTTTTTATTATGGGCGATGTTCAAACACAGTAAAGTAGAACAGTAGTTTCAACTTTTGTCAGTTGATGACCAATTTTGTTTCATTTTTGCTCCCTTCCACTCCTAGGTATTTGATGAAAGTCTTTTGTGTTGTATTTAATCTGAAAATACTTCAGTATGTATTTAAAAGAAAATGCAACATTAAACTATGTATCATTATTACATTAAAAAATTCTTTCGTATCCCCCCCTACCACCCCCATCCCCTTTTTTAATGTTTATTTAGTTTGAGAGAGAGTGAGCAGGGTAGGGGGGGAGAGGGAGAGGGAGACAGAGAATCCTAAGCAGGTACCATCCTGGCAGTGCAGAGCCTGATGTGGGGGTTGAACTCAAAAACTGTGAAATCATGACCTTAGCCGAAACCAAGAGTCAGATGCTTAACTGGCCGAGCCGCTCAGGCTCCCCTTTATTTTTTTATTTTTTAATTAAAAAATTTTTTTAAATGTTTATTTTTGAGAGGGGGTGGGTAGGGGAGGGACAGAGAGAGAGGGAGACACAGAATACGAACCAGGCTCCAGGCTCTGGGCTGTCAACACAGAGCCCAATGTGGGGCTCAAACCCACAAACTGTGGGACCATAATCTGAGCTGAAGTCGGATGCTTAACCAACTGAGCCACCAGGCGCTCCTTTAATACCACTTTAATGTTACTGTGTATTTAGTTTTCAAATTCCAGTTGTTTTATAAAGTATTTTTTAGTTAGTTTGACTCAGGAACCTCATAAGGACCATACATGCTCCTTTGTCTCCTCAGTTATCTTTCTGCCCCCTTAGTAAACAAAACAAAACAAGACAAAAAAACTAGAAAATCTGATCTAGTTTTGTTTGCTTTTCTGCTTATTACTGTCTAATTTACTTCTGTGGTGTTTATTGCCATCTAATAAATTCATGGTTAGAACTAGAGAGTTCAGATTTAATTTACAAACTGTTTTTTTGGCACATGTGCTTCATACTTAGGATTGTGTATCACTATCGGGAGGTACCTATTTTTGGGTTGTCTCCCCACTGTGTTTTGAAAATTAGGACTCCAGTGACAAGTTGAACTGTGGCTCCACATGGAACCAGTATAGAGGTATATTCTCATATTTAGCCTAAGGATATATTTCACTGGGCTGGGGAGCATTATTGGGCTTTTTATATATAGCAAATGGAAATGAAATGTATTCCATAGTAGATCTCGGTAATAGTAGAGACAATACTACTTTGATAGTTTAAGCATTCTTTCGTCTGTTAAGAATCTAGGTCACCCTATTAAGATGCGATTCCAGGAATCTGAAGAAAGACCAAAATTATTTGAAGAACTAGGGAAACAAATCCAACAGTATATGAAAGTAATCAGCTCTTTCAAAAACAAGGTATCTATTTTTTTTTTTTTTGTTCCTTTCCCTACTTTTACTTTGGTAGAGTTAAGTTTTGAGGCATAACAGCTCTTTTCTTTTCTTTTCTTTTCTTCTTTTCAACTATTGTTCAATAATACTGCTGGGTTTTTTGTTTTGTTTTTTGGATGTTAGTGTAATGTGTATGATATTTTATTGACTCTTACTAAGAACGCTGTGATTTGCTACTCTGTTTTAATAGGTAGAATCTGGAAGTGAGCAGTATTGTTCAGTTTCCTTTTCTTGCTCTGAAATGCTTATCATTTACTTAATCTGCTCTATCCTGGTCTTTCTGAGAACCATTAGGCATACAGTTTGGTTTGTTATGGAAAATTTTTTAAATGTTTATTTTTGAGAGAGAGACACAGAGTGCAGGTGTGAGAGGGGCAGAGAGAGACAGACACAGAATCCGAAGCAGGCTCCAGGCTTTGAGCTGTCAGCACAGAGCCTGATGTAGGGCTTGAACTCATAAAAGGTTAGATCATGACTTGAGCCGAAGTCGGACACTTAACCAACTGAGCCACTCAGGCACCCCTCCCAAATTACTATTGAAGGGGCTGGGGTTTGGCCTGACGTCTGGCCCCACAAAGTATGGATTCTTAACCACTCGCTATAGTCCAGGTTCTTGATGGTCTGTCAGTGTAAGAAGCTTTGAGTGATAAATTGGGCTTATTTATTGAAAAAGAATTTGCTTCTGAAAGGTCTCCTTTATAAAATTGTTTTTGTTATTGTTCTGGTTCCTCACTAGTATGCCTAAACTTCAGTTCTCCTATCTAATGGCCTGTAACGTCATGTTTGTGAAATTATCTTCATAAGATTGTGTGTCAGGCCTGTGCTTTTTATGCTGTTGAAGTCTTTTAATTGCTATCTTATGTGTATATTTGGGCCTTAAGTCTGTTTCCTGAGTATTTTAAAAATTGGGGTTACTCTTTCTTGAAATTTTTTTTTAAGGAATTGAATTTCTATTGAGATTGTGAGGCTAAATGTGCTTCATTTTTGAAAAGCCTGTAACTTTCTGAAAGATGGCAGACAACTGGATATTTGGGTGGGTAGAGTATCATCCTTTGACCCTTGTCTGGTTGTCTCCTGGTTGCAGGAGGACCAGTATGACCATTTGGATGCTGCAGACATGATGAAGGTGGAGAAAAGCACAAATGAAGCCATGGAGTGGATGAATAACAAACTGAATCTGCAGAACAAGCAGAGTCTGACCGTGGATCCAGTTGTCAAGGCAAGAGAGATTGAAGCTAAAATTAAGGTAATTTATAGCCTTGATATTTAATTATCTTTTCTTGTCAGCCTTGTTATTAATTATTAACAATCCTTAAAGTGACACTTAGCTGGGAACTTCGTTACTACATCTTAGTTTCTGGCTTCTGGTTGGGAGACGGTGGGCTTGGGTTCATTTGAGTGGGTCACGTCAAATTTGTTATTTTGTAAGAACCCACGATTTTCTCTTCTGCCGTTCTAGGAGCTGATGAGTATCTGTAGCCCTATAATTTCAAAGCCCAAACCCAAAGTGGAACCTCCAAAAGAGGAGCAAAAAAATGCAGAGCAGAATGGACCAGTGGATGGACAAGGAGACAGCCCAGGCCCTCAGGCTGCCGAGCAGGGTACAGACACAGCTGTGCCTTCGGATTCAGACAAGAAGCTTCCTGAAATGGACATTGATTGATTCCAACAATTGTTTATATTAAAACAGACTATTATAAAGCTTTAAGTTGTCAACTTTGTTCTAAATATCAACTAGAGCAATCAAATACTGGAGATTTCTTAGTCAGTTTTTAGGGGATTTCGGGGGAGGGGATATAGGTAATGTATGGAGCATTTTGACTTCTAAATAGTTAGATACAGAAATTAAGTGCATTGTATCTTTTTCATAATGGTACTATTTAGAAGCCCAGTTAGTCTTACTTACCGAGCTTCTGCTTCACTCCTTTTATGTTTAATCATGCTTACACAAAGATAAGTTTGTTTTGGAAGGCTGAGCTATAGCAAAAGCTCTAACTACCTGTCAAGCAGACTTTTCATTGTGACCTGTGTGGCAGGAACTCTGGAAACTGTGCTTCAGAAATCTGTTGGAGAGATTGCCATGAAGGCTCCCTGCCTGGTGTGGGGATGGGGCTGGGGTCCCCCTCTTTCTGAGGGCTAGAGCATGGCATGGCATGGGTTAATTAACATAGCAGAACATGAGAAGTGTGCTCTCTGAGCTCCTTCCCACTGCTTCACTCCACTGGGACACCTCCCCCTCCTCCTCCCCCCGCCCCTGTTCCTCCCCCGCCCCCAGGAGAGGAGCTCCTCTTACAAATGCCATGTGCTGCTCTTGGGGAAATGGACCCCTTCACCTGCAGCAAGTGGATAACTGAGGATTTTGGACCTGGAAGCTCTTCCTGAGAAAGAATATTCCTGAAAGTATGTTCACTATAATGCCCCAAGCATCAAGTCTAAATCATTTTCTCGTTGGGAAGTTAGAATTGGATAGATGTATTGTTGGATATAGGCATGGTAAATTGAACTGAGGAATTGATTCTTGTTAATTATGGTGTAAAGATTTGTATCCTGGCCTGCTCATTCAGGTGAGAGATGTTCTGTGTAAATTTGAAGTATAGCTTGAAGTCCTAGGACAAGAGTTAAAAGTGCTTTTTAGCTCATTCACAGTCACTGTGTGTTAAGTGTTAATACCTGCCACGAACCTGCCAATTTATGTGTTAAACAGCTGACAGATCATACAAAAAAACCCCTAAGATACACTGGATTGTACTCGGTGAGTCTGAAATTAGTGTTAAGTGCGGTGCCTGATTTCACCATCACCGCATTCTTTCTGTGCGGCCAATGTCAGGTGCACCAAAGCATTCCCTGTGACTGCCCTATAGGGCAGTGTTGATAGGGAAGCATTTGGAAACTCCAAGGGAAGCCTGTATTAGAGGCTACAGCTGGTACCTGCCTTAGAAGCTATTAGAAGCTTCATCGGTTACATTTTGGATCTTTGTTATCTGTGTGACAGAGTGCCTCTCTGTTAATTTTGGCCTATGCTGTTAGAAATAAGATGCTTTGCCTATTTAGAATAAGTTTCTGTCCCTGTCTGCACTAAAAACTTTCAGAGTGTTATAAGTTTCTGAAGTGCTCTAGAGAAACAGTGCTTAGAGGAGGAAGGTGGAAGTGTATTTATGTTGGTGTGTAAGCACACATGGAAGCCTCTGTCACCAGGACTTGGCCCTGTTCTTAGAGTGTCCTCTATTCATTCTCTACCCGTCATGCTTTGAGTTCCAGCTGGCCTGCGCTGAGGCCAATAGCTAACTTTGGCTTGCTGGCTGCAGGATTAAGCCAATTCTTATGCAACTGACTCGTCCTTTAATGGCCATTTCTTCTAAAAAAACCTTTTTGTGTGGGGGAGGGTGCGGGTGTTGGGATGGGGGTAAAACTGAAGTTTAAAGTTTAAACTAGAAATAAGATGATGTGGTCTGCTTGCTCTCTGTTTAGACAGGCCTTAAAACCAATTGGATTAACTTGGAGGCCAGGCCAGAGAGTGTATGGTAATTGAGGACTTGTTTGCAGACAAGCATTTATCCAGGTTGCATTATCCAAATTGGTTTGTTAAAGCTCCGGGTCACGTTCTTACACTAAGAGAAACATTAAATAAACAGACAAGTTTAGGAAAAATTAATAAAAGAAACCTGTCTTACACTCAGAGGAATGGTTTCCTTAATTTCCTAATGAAAGGTGTGTGTGTGTGTGTGCATGCGCGCGTGTGTACATTTTGTGTATGTGTGTGTTCAATAAAAACTCCAGTGGTAGGAGTCCTCTTAACCAAATTCTACTTAACATTGGTCAGAGACCCCATCTGAAGAACAATTGAGGCACAGTATACTGAGTGGCAAGAAGTTACTCTATTTCTGTACTGCTGTTCTCCCATGTTGAGTCTTGGCCCAGTTGTCTGGTATGTGGGGATCCATCCCTTGTGTTGTCCTTCCTTTGAGGGTTTGGACAGCAGCAGAAGGTGGGTTATGGCCCCGTGGAGGACTGATGCTGTCACCTTTAGTTAAAGAACGCTGTGGCCTGGAGTGTGTGAGTGTAAGTAACCCTTGCCACCATTGGATGTATAGTGTGTGTGAGTACACAGATGTGTGTGTGTGTGAATGTGGGGTGGTAATGAGTGTGGGAAGGGGATGAAGCCATCTGAAGAGCCCGGACTACAAGGTGGGGGGGTGGGAGGCCTCACTTCCAGAGTCCTGCTCTGGTTGTGTTAGGAGGAGCTGACCTGCCACAGCCTACCAGTAGGGCCTGTGTCAGCCCCCTTCAGCAGATGTGTCTGAGGTCAGACTTCAGGACTTCAGCAGAGGTCCGCTTTCCCATGGGTCTCTTGACCTTGGGAAAGGAGTAGGCACGTGGTGAAGTGAGTGGGAAGCCTGGAACCAGCTAGCGGTCATCAGAGCAACAGAGGTGTTGGGGTCATGTGGAAAGAGTAACAGTCCTGTGTACCCAGGAGAGGAACCAGTGCCCTGCATGTCACTGAGGAAGAGTGGGTTGGAGGCGAAGCCAAAGCTAGTGTGAAGGTTATGCAGTGCGGCAGCTTCAGCTCAGCGCGAACTTATAAAGCTCCCACCACATTGGTGAGGATTCTTGCAGAGGCATTAGATCAGTGGCCTTTGAGAATTTTTTTAAGCACCTGAAGCGTTTTTATAGAGCTGTTGGAGGTGGCGGGGTTGAGCAATTAGGGGGATCTAGTGTGGAGCACAGGGAGCTATTTAGATCTTTTAGCCTGAGCGTGACAGTGTTTTAGGGATGGTCAACTGTGCGGAATGAGATGGGCCTGGGAGAGGTTGGAGCTAGTGGGACTTTAAAAATGATGCATGTTTGGGGTGCCTGGGTGACTCAGTCTGGTAAGCGTCTGACTCTTGATCTTAGCTCAGGTCTTGATCTCAGGCTCCTGAGTTGAAGCGCTGCATTGGGCTCTGCACTGGATGTGAAGCCTATAAAAAAAAAAAAAAAAAAAAAAAAAAAATCCATGTTTGAAGGAAGGAGCCAAAGGAGAAATGGGAAATGGTAGGTCCTAGTACTGAAGAAACAGGAAAGATTGGAAAGTAAGATGGAACTCTGGTGTTAGAAGCTGGAAATGTATTTAAGCTTCGTGGCATAATCACATGGCAAAACAATGCAGGTTTCAGGGGCTTCAGGTTTTGTTGATCCGGCTTTTAATGATATGCTTCTCTGTACATTTGATACATTTCAATCATTACTTTTAAAAGTGGCTTTAACAATATTGTATTTTTAAGAATTTTTTAATGTTTATTTTTGAGAAAGAAAGCGAACGGGGAGGGGCAGAGAGAGAGGGAGTACACAATCCAAAGCAGGCTCTAGGCTCTGAGCTGTCAGCACAGAGCCTGACGCGGGGCTCGAACTCACAAAATGCGAGATCATGACCTGAGCCAAAGTCAGATGCTTAACCGACTGAGCCACCTAGTGGCCCCAGAGTATTCTATTTTTACGTGAGAAATGTAGGTTATAGAATATGCACACAGCTTCCCATGTTTGAAAAGAACATGAAATGTGTTTGCATAAAATGAGATGGATGTTGCAAAATGAAACGGTTTCCTTCCAAGGTAGAATTGTGGGTGGCTGCTGTTTGTCAGTGTTTGCTTGTTTATATTTTCTAAGATTGGTGTAATGAGCATTTTGGAATTTTGTGATGTTGAGAAAAATTTTAAAGGAATGACTCCATGCTTTTGAACCTAGAGTAGCAGATGTATGTGATGGAGAAGCGGAGCTTCAAGTCTGTAGGAGTCAGCGGAGATGCTGGTGTCAGTCTGGGGCTTGGGGCGCGTTCTTGGTGTAGGGAATGAAGGCTTGTGTCAGGGAGAGTAATTGGGAGCTCAGGAGGAAACCAACCACCTGCCAGAGGAGAGTGAGGGTGCTTGAGGCAGGCTAGGGAGGAGAGGGGAGTTTGAAAAGTGAGAGGTGGCTATGGCCAGCAGGGTTGGATGCTGTTGGGGGTACTTCCAAAGCGTGGGAGCCAGGCTTCAGGGGCGTGCAGTGAGGTTGCAGGTGGAGAGTATTTGGAAGCGTGGCCTACTTGGAATGACATCAGATTGGAGACGACGGAGATGGGGCAGCATCCTGGGTCCACTGTTGGGTGCAAGTGGGGCCTCTTCCCTCCACTTTCCTGCAGATCATGGCTGTCTTGGTGTGGCCAGTGCATTCCTTCTGTGGTGCTTCTCCTTTGCTTCTGACTGGAGCAGACTGGGACATGACCATCAGTGCCTTTGTCCTCTGTGAGCTGGACACTGCTATCTGGAGTAGGTGTCATATGTGGAGAAGTGAAGGAGGGGACTTCGTTAGCAGGCTTGGAGGCAAAATGGAAACATGGCCATGCTGTCTGTGGGAGGAGTAACTATTGGAGGAGAAAGGATGGAGTCAATTTCTGAGGGCTCAGGGAAGGGGAGCCCTCAGAGGACTGGGAAAGACAGACTGCTTTCCAGATTTGTCCAACAGCCATGGTCAAGTGCCAGGCTAATCCTGACCCTGTCATTCCACTTTTGGCACCTGCTGGAAGGATAGAGAAGGAAAATGGGCGGGTATGTACTTCCAAGTCCTCGGTGGGATTTCCTAGGATCAAGAACAACAGGCAGAAAAATTAAGGATATATAGCGTTGTGTTTGGACATTTTTACTGGTTGGGATTTATATTCTCCAAAGTCCAGGTGTGCTGTTGGATATGGAGTCCTCGATCAATGGAGGGAGAGAGAGCACCTAAAATCCTTTTCTTACCACAAGTTAGCCGGCCCGTACTCACTACTTCCGTCGTTTTTTTCTACATGCACTTGAAAATTTTAAATAAATAGGTCTATTCAGTTAAGACTTGGCTAATGCTTGGGGGAAGAGAAAACTGCAAACACTTGGAAAACCATCTCAATGACTCAGCTTCCAAGATGTGAATCTCAGCAAGGCAATTTTGAGGGCAAGCGGCAGGAGTGGGGAGACTTGTAGGACTCAGCTGAGATGGCTGTGAGGACCAGGAGGGCTGTGTGAGCTAGGACTCAGAAGATGTACGGCGCCCCACAGTAGTAAAGGCAGCCCCAGACCAGGCAGGTGGCCTTCCCTTGGACTGGTCCTGTTCTGGTCTACTCGACCTCTTGCAACCGAAGGGTGGACCCCGCCTGGGTCACAATGGCCCCCAGGTGGTATGGGAGCTCGGGGAATGCTTGAACATGGAAGGATAATATTTCCAGTGAATAACAAGCCCAAAGCATTAGAACTAGACTTCAAACCGTATCCCAAGCCCAAGTCTCCACTTTCTGGATGAGGAAAGGGCTCAAGCAGGAGAAGTGCACAGAGCCGGGAATTCCAACTCCAGCTATTTTGACGAATGTTAATCTTCTGGAAAGTTGTTTAACAATTGGACTCCAAAAATAAACGGCTCTGAATAGAACATTATTTGGGGTAGCACTGGCTCGCTGAGACTCTGGAGGGCCCCCTGCAGCTAGTGCTGATCGATGGAGCTGCAGTGTCGAGGCTGCCACACGGGGGCGGCATCCCTCTTCCTTTGCCTTGGGTCAGCCTCCTTAACGCCATCAGTCCTGAAGTAGTCCCAGAACTTGGAGAACACAGTCAGCCATCTCCTCTCCTTCACAGTAGCTAAAAGCACAATAGGTGTGGTTTAACAGAGGCCTCCGGCCAGAAAGCAGGGGATCTTTTATGGGCTTCTGCTAGTAAGCCCTTTGATTCTTATCACTCAGAGTGTGGCATAGCTAGTTGCAAACGAATGTTGGACGGACCCCAGACCTTGGAGAATTACCCAGCCCAGCACTTGTCACACTTGGCTGGGGATCTTGCTAGAAGGCAGATTCTGGTTGAGTGGGGCTGGAATGGGACTTGAGAGCCCACAGGTGTAGCAATCTCCCAGGTGATGCCCATCGTGCAGCTCATATTGACCCTGAAAGACTTAAAGCCTAGGAACCTCAGTTTCTTCTTCGGTAAAATGGGGACCACACCAGTCCTGTCCATCACATGAGATGATGGTTGTGGAAGACGTTCATGACAAACAAGAGGGGTAAAAGTGTGATGAACGCCAGGCACGTCATTTGCCTTTTGAAGTCCCACTGGCAGTGCAAAGAATAAGCATTCGCGGGCTGTGGAAGAATCTCCTTTCTTGTCCTTCCTTACCTGCCAAGAACCCAGGCTCCTGAGGAAAATGCTGAAGGGAGGCCAAGGAGCAGAGAGACAATGACCGCCTCCTGGGGGCGGGGCCTCTAGCCCCCGGGTTGGGGAGAGAGTGTTGCCTCCCCCACCCCTGAATCCTTCCTACCTGGTGCCAGAGGCCCTACCATTCCTTTTGACTTGAGCCACTCCTCTTGGCTTTGTGTGATACCATTATTGGCCCCAGAAGGCGATGAAGCGGGACGAAGAGAGTAGGGGGTCTCCAGAGCTATGGACAGAGATTCCCAGGAAGCAGCTGCGTGATTATCTGAATCCTGGGCATCTGCTGCCAAGGAGCAACGACTGGAGTAAAAAAGGTGAGACCCCGGATACCTAATTCAGTCTCTTCTCCTTGCCGCATGGTAGAGACCCCAGTCCTGAGTGGTAGGAAAGACGCAAGGTTCCCTGGTGTATGAGTGTCCCCGGGGGTTTTCCTCCACTTCTATCCCTTGAAAGAGGATTGTTTCCTGTCCTTGACCAGCCTCTATGAGTTCTGTGTTCGTCAGCTTGTTTTCCGGATTTCTCTAATGCCTAATCAGGAGAATGGGTGTGAGAGACTGAACTGAAGTGGCAGGGGAGGGATGGGGGTGGGGGACCCTTGCTTCCGGGCTCCCCCTTGAGGTAAAGAAGTGACTCAAATGTGCCTCTGAATCCCGTGGCAGCTTGTTGAAATACGGGTCATTGGGCCCCATGCTCAGAGGTTTTGATGCAGCACATCTGCAATGGGGGTCCACGCTTTTGCATTTCTAACAGTTCCCAGGTGATGCTGATGCTTTGTTCTGGGGAAGGAGAGCCTGGGTAATGGGTAAAGGGGAAATAAATGAGGCTGTTGATGGACATAATAAACAGCTGGGGGTGAAGGCCATTGTGGGCAGGAGGTGGAAAGGGAGAGATTCGGGTACAGTTGCAGGAGTAGTAAGAGAGGAAAATGCAAAGTGTTCCTTAAGAAATGCCAAGTCAAAGTTGAAATTCCTTTGAGACTGCGTCTGGCGGCAGGATTTTGTGTCTCTTTGAATATGACATCCAGTTTACACTGGCCCTGGGGGTGGTTTGGGCTAAATGATTTGCCTTCATTTGTGATCACTGATGCGCAGGGCCTCCCTTCTGGGGGGGGGGGGGAGTGGCGGGAAACTGGCCTTTGGCTCATCTCCTTGGTGCGTCCCCTTGCCCAGGATTTCACGGAGTCGGTAAGTCTGATTTGTTTCTCTACGTGTGTCTTTGTCCTGGCCACGTTGAGAGCTTCTCCAGGATGGAGAAGCGTTTGCTGAGTTGAGTTCCCTTCTCTAATTGGGACCTCGGTCCCCAAAGCCCCTTTTCAGGTATGCACACGTCCTGTCCATCCCCTCCTCAAACTGGAGGGGAGCTCTGTGGCTTGGAAACGTCCTCACAGTTGAGGGATAAGGCTTTGGTGTATGGATATTCCCAGGTGAGACACACAGTGTCACGCAGTTTCCATTATATCAGACTCAGCTCTTCAGCCTGCTCTGCACAGCTTTTGAGGACACTTTAAAAATAAGCCCTGAATTGGAATGCACTCATCAACAGCACTGTTAATGAAATTGCTTCCTGTTAATTCGAGTTTACAAACTAAATGGCTCCTGACAATCTGGCGTCACTATGATGGTGCCCGCTTCTCAGGAAGGGCCAGTAGTGGCCACTGGAGGGCTTTACCTGGGAACCATGGCGAACCATCTGAGGGGCTCTGGTGCTTGCGGGACTTCAGTGGCAGCGGGGGAGGGGGGGAGTCAGAACTTCATTTGTTGGCTTATTTTCTCCTTCACCTTCTCTGAGCAGTCATGGGACTGTGCCCTGGTCTGGGGATGCACCCATCAGCAGGGCCTACATCTGTCTTTAGGTGGCCCTTAGTCTAGTGGGGCCTGTAGATCAGCACATAATTCACCACGGAGGTGGGGTTGGATGGAGCTATGGAGCGGCTTGAGGGGGTGAGTCAGGGGCTGGGAAGCAAAGATGAGTAGGTGGTGGTTACATAAGCAGTGAAGAGAGAGGGGATGGCTTGACCCTGGGTGAGCAGGGATCGACAGACAGCTCAGGATGGAAAGATCAGGGCAGAGAATCCCTGGAGATAAGGACAAGCCCAGTGCGTGAAGTTGCATAAAATGTCTCCACACTCCCCTTTGCAGGCTTTATTTATTTATTTTTCAAAGTTTATTTATTTACTTAGAGCACAAGTTGGGGAGGGACAGAGGAAGACAGAATCTAAAGCAGGATCCACAGGCAGTGCAGAGCCCGATGTGGGGCTCGAACCCACGAACTGTGAGATCATCCCCTGAGCTGAAATCAAGAGTCAGACACTTAACAGACTGAGCCACCTAGGCGCCCTGCAGCCTTTATTTTATAGAGGGGTTTGGGGCCCTTTGAAATTGAGCATGATAAATGCCATCAGAGATGGAGGTCATGGTGAGCAATGTCACTTTATAAGAAAGACCACGGGACCCCCTGAGAGAGTTAATAAACCCAGGTGGAGTCGGGCTGGGTGATACAGGAGGATGGAGGAATGCATCCCCAACCCTGCCCATGCACCTGGGGGTGTGGGTGGAGGTGGTTGGCCCCCTGCACCTCTGCTGGGGTTCGCTGCTGCCTGACTGTGGCACACTTGAATAGGCACGACAGAGGGCCAGCTAGTGCAGTAGGGGTCTCATGTCTGTGGGGGCCACATGTGGCTACCGGGACCTGTACTGATGGCTGACCGCCTGCAGGACATAGCAGGTAAGTCACCCATGCAAACAGCCCGCAGTACTAGAGGAGAGAATTCCTGGGGCTTGGAACCCTTGTATCTTTGACACAGAGAAAAGGGGTCTTGCTTTTTTCCCAAGGGTGTTGATAAACCCTGGTAAAAGTTTAAGCTAACACACCACTGGGTCTGATTTGCATTGTAGACAGATCCCGCTGTTTGTGTGGAGGGGAGAGGGGGGGCAGGCCGGCCGCAGAGATGCTGGTGTGAAGCTGTGGCAGGCTGGGCTGACTGTGGGACCCCCTCCCCTCCACAAGCAGAGGCCTGTATCCTTGGGAGTCTGTGATCCTGGGGTAGGAGGTTTGCTATGAAGAATGGTGGTCCGGGATTATGGCCAGGTTTCTGTGGTTAAGTGGGGATCACATGTGTTTTGAGTATAATCCAAGGGAATCTGCTTCTGGGAACACACAGTTTTCATGTATTAAAAAAAAGTGTGGCAGGGCATCTGGCTGGCTCATTTGGTGAAGCCTGCGACTCTTGATCTCGGAATTGTGAGTTCAAGTCCCATGTTGGGTGTAGAGGTTACTTTAAAAAAATCTTAAAAAAAAAAAAAAAAGTGCCTGGGTGTTTCAGTCAATGAAGCGTCCGACCTTTGATTTCAGCTCAGGTCATGATCTCAGGGTCATGAGATTGAGCCACGCTTTGGGCTTTGTGCTGGGCATGGAGTCTGCTTGAGATTCTTCCTCTCCTTCTGTCTCTGTCTCACTCGCATGCTGTCTCTCTATCTCAAAAAAAAAAAAAAAAAAAAAAAAGGTGTGGCACATATTCAGAATGGGAATCTTGTGATCCACAAGCAGAGTAGTAATCCATTTGGGGGACGTCTTTTCTCCACAGCCCCCACCTCCTCCAATTCCTGGCCCTTAGAACAGGGCGAGTTGACAGTGACCAGATAAGGAAGGGGTGGGGAGTGGTTTGCAGGAGGGACTTTGGTGAGGATTCGGGTGGTTTGGCGTGACCACGGAGCCACTCGGGGCTCCAGCCCCCGTGGTCTGTGTGATCACTCGCTGGAAGACAAGTTGGCCATTTGTTGTCCTTGTTAAACCAGGCTCCCTGATTTCTGACATCCAGCTATAAAATCGGTTTGGCTGAGGTTTCTGTGGAAATACTGGCCCCCACCCATAATTGCAGTGACCAGGCTGTTTGCGGGGTTCCCTGACAAGTGAGTGACCTCCTCTTTGTCCGTCAAGCTAGTGGGAAAGAGGAATATACCTGTTTTGGATCTCCAAGAAGACAGTCCAGTGCTGTGGTGTCAGAGATCACAGGTTTGCCGTTCCTGGTATGAGGACGTATGGACAGTTGTCTTCAGCCACTTGTTTGTGTCTCTTCTGCATGGCCCTCTCCCTCTTCCTTCCCTTGTGGACGTGTGTTTGCTCTCAGGGGCACTTTTCTCCTCCTGGTGCAAATGGATGCCCTTACCTTCTCCTCATACTGGGCTCTGGGGCAACATTAAGGAGCCTCTGTGGAGGCTCTGGTGATGCACCCTGCATGCTGTTTTGGGGCCTTTTCCTTCTTAATTCATAGTGTAAATTGGTGGTGATTAAATGTTCTTTTCTTTTCAGCCCTGATTGTGGTAAAATAGCCCGGTTCATAATCCACCCCACCGCCCCCGCCCCACACACCAAACATGGGACCATGGGGGTGCCCGGGTGGGTCAGTCGGTTAGGTGTCAGACTTCGGCTCAGGTCACGATCTCATGGTTCATGGGTTCAAGCCCTGGTTCGGGCTCCGCTGACACCTCAGAGCCTGGAGCCTGCTTCAGTTTCTGTGTCTCCCTCTCTCTCTCCCCTTTCCCACTTGTGCTGTTCTCTCTCTCTCTCAAAAATAAATAAACATATACACAAAATGAAAAAAAACAAAAACATGAGACTATGTGAACACCTTGCTAGTGTCCTTCCTGAGGCCTGGAGGAGGCTTATGTTAGGGTGGCCTGCTTGCGCCCTGGATCTTTGAAGGGCCTTCAGCAAAGCTCTGCCCCCTAAAAATGCGAATGGCCCATTTCTGGCTGTGTTGTGTAATGTGGTGTCACAGGGACCGTGGGTGTACGTGTTTTCTGGGCTGCTATAACACAGTACCGCACGTCAGGGGACTCAAAGCCCTGAATTTCTTCTCTGACACTTCTGGAGGCCTGCAGTCTAAAGTCAGGGTGTTCACAGGGCTGGTCCTTCTGAGGTCTGTGGGGGAGAAGGCCCCTCTCCTGGTTTCTGGTAGTCCCAAGTGTTCCTTAGCTTGTGGATGGGGTTCTCTCTGTGTCTTCACATTGTCTTCCCTATGTGTGTGTGTGTTTCTGTGTCCAAACTTCCCCTTTTTATTTTTTAAAAAATGTTTATTTTTGAGAGAGAGAGAGAGAGAGAGCACAAGTTGGGGAGGGACAGAGAGAGAGAAGGAGAATCTGAAGCAGGCTCCAGGCTCCAAGCTGTCAGGGCAGAGCCCGACTTGGGGCTTGAACCCATGAACCACAAGATCATGACCTGAGCCCAAGTTTGACTGCCGCTCAACTGACTGAACCACCCAGGCGCCCCCAAATTTCACCTTTTTATAAAGACACCAGTTCTTTTGGATTAGGCACCATCCTCATGACTTCATTTTACCTTGATTAACTCTATAATATGCTGTTTGCAAATAAGGTCCCATTCTGAGGTACTGGGGGCAAGGTCTTGAACATACCTTTTTTCAGGGGAACACAACTCAGCCCATAAAAGGCGCCTTCTTGTGTGGGATTCTCAGGGCCTTCCAGCACACACACTTGCTCAGAGCTGGGGCTGGGTTGGCTGAGGGCTTCTGGGATTGTCCTGTGAACAGGCCCAGGGGCTGGTCTGTTGGGAAGGGCTTCTGGCCTTAAGCAAAGATAGCAAGAAACCTTGTCGTTGAGAATCCTGGGCAGGGGTGTTCCACCTTCCCAGACTCCCTTTGCTTCATCTTTCCTGCTACCCCTCCCCCCTCCTGTGTGGGCAGTTGTGTGAGAAGGTGTGTGAGCAGAGACGGTGGCACGGTTGGCTTCCCAGGGTCCCTGCTGTGGTGGTTCAGGGCGATTCCAGAGAACCAGGTATAACTGTATGTAAATCACACCCAAATGTGTGAGAGCTCCCCTTCCTCTTTGGCCAGTATAAATGTGCCAAGGGCCTGGCCGATTTGGGTTCTGGAAGGGTGGGAGGGGCCCGATCTGCTAGTCCCGGTTTGAGTCAACCAAAGTGTAAACTCGGGAGGGCAGGGGCTGGGGACCCCAATTACGTGTCTCCAGGAACGAGGTGGTCAGCGGTGAGCCCTGCATGGCATGTCCTCGGCTGCCCTTTGTGCCAGTTCTTTCCTGTGTGTTTCTCTTGGAGTTGCAGAGTCATCGCCAGGACACTGACTCCATATGTAGCCTTGGCTTCACAAACCTGGGACAAAATGGCAACAACTGAATTTCCAATGTAGATCTCGCCACATTTAACATTTATGAATGGCAATAAAAGGGAAGGTTGGAATTGTATCTGCGGTTCCCAACCACAAGCCATCATTTTGCACACTCAAACATCTGTTTTAAGATCATAGCAGAGAGAGTCGGGCAATTGGCTCCCTTTTGTCCTGGGCCCATCAGTTAGACCCCATCAACTTGATTATAAATCCTCAGGGATTTATTAGTAAACAACATTTGGGGAGCCTGATGCTGTCACACTGTAGCCAGGGAGCTTGGAGTGTCTGAACTTGGGCCCATCACTGCTTCCTGGACAGCCACAGAGTTGATAGTCCCAGGCTGCCCTGCAAGGAGCCCCCCGGGGGGGAAGGAGGTAGGGGAGAGAAGGTACGGTTCCTTGGGAAGGAGGCAGTGAGAGGTTCCTGCCACCTGATGGCCCTTGGGCTCTTGGTGCCCCAGAGATGAGGGTGCAGAGATGTTTTGTGCTGCCTGGAGGACTGAAGGAAAAGGGGGAAGGTGTGGAACCGGACAGGCCTGGCTCAGTCCCAGCTGCAGCACACATGAGCTGGGTGACTATGGGCAAGGCACTGGGGTTTTCTGTGCCTCAGTTTCCTTGCCTGTCAAATGGAGGTGATAATAATAGTCCTATCTGCTGGGGTGAGTATGAGGATTAACAGGAATGCGTGGGAGGGTCCAGCACCATTCTGGACACCCAGAGAGGTCCCACAAGTAGTCCGTTACTGCTAGGGATGGAGGGGAGAGAACAGAACCAAACAGCTGGGGGCCAGGTGGCTGTCCATAGGAGCACTTGAGGGCCCTGGCATTAGCGAGTAGAAAGAGCTGCTTCTATATGGCTTCCTTCCTTACGTGTGCCTGCAAGGGAGAGAGGAAGTTGGTGACGACACATTGCCATTGGGGCTGGGAGAGTGGGCAGTGTCCCTATGTTGCATGGCCCCTCACATTGCTGTCGTGTTGTACCCCCAGGCCTCTGGGTCCCCCTGCCCTCCCTCAACTCCTATAGGAGCAGAGGTGCTGAGCAAGACCCAGTGTGGGCTGTGGTTGGGCAATGAGGACCCATGGAGGCCCTTTGTTCAGGGGTGAGGTTCTGGCTGAATTTCATCTCTCTGTTTATATGGTGGGGTGTTCCCAGGACACAGGGGTAAATGGGGACCCAGCAGGTCTACAGCCTGCACTCCAGGGTTTGACATACTCTGGAGGAGAGGGGTGCCCTGGCATGGAGCCTCTCTTTTGGGTCCACTGGCCTTGGCATGACTCTTCTGGCTGACTGGCCTGAAAAGCAGAAGGTAGAGCCATTCCTTTGGGGAGTTCATATACCAAGTCACCTGCTTTCAGTCTGGCCAGGAGACAGGCTCAGCTTTCCTCATCTTCATGGAAAGCTCCAGGCAGGCCTCCCTGAGGGGTTTCATGAGGTATCCTTGACTCCAGTCTGACCCAGAGCACTCCAGGGTTAAGGGTTTTCAGCAACAAACACATGGCTGATCATGTCGCTCAGACAGCCCTGAGCCCAAAGGCCCGTTCCTGTGTGACCCAGCACTGGAGCCTTGAATTAGCTGCTCTGAGCTCTGCTTCCTGATTTGTGAAATCGAGGTAACTGTAGGACCTCCCTTTGAAGAGGAGACAAGATGGTGTATGTTGAGTGTTTGTCACTGCACCTGGCCCCCAGCAAGCCCTCAGTAAATGTTAACTGTTCTTAGCCATCAGGTTAAATGAGGCCTATTGGCTCAGTGTCAGATAAACCCATCCTGAGTCTCTGCTGTAAGAAGGTCGTCTTGGTGAGGCGTAAACAATACAGACTGTGCAGTCAGAAAGGTACAGGTTAAAATCCTGTCTTGGTCACCTTTGTCACCTTGGGAATGTCACTTACCCTCTCTGGGGCTCCATTTTCTTGTCCACAAAATGGGCATAAGAACATTGCCTACCTCCTAGGATTATTGTGCAGGTTACAGGTAAATGTCTGGCTCAGTGAATGGAAGTTCTTTGGTTATTAATAGGATTATTCACACTCCAGGGAGCACAAGTTTCTTCTGAGCCCTGCTCCTCCACCCTTAGAGCCTCCTGGCAGTGCACATGGAGGGGGCAAGTGAGGAAAAAAATCTTGGCAGCGTGTGGCACAGGCCATGGGGATGAGTTGAGGCCAAACATTTGCCGCTAGTTTCCTAGTGATCAGTGTAGATCCGTATTTGTCATCCTAACACTAAAATGCCATAGAAAACCTTGGCTCTCGGGCAACAGAACTGTGGCAGATCTGGGAGGGAAAAGACTTTTTTTTTTTTTTTTTTTGCCTGGAGTGGCAGAGGCTGACCTGGTAAGGAAGGAACTTGGGCTGAACTGTCTGCCAGCTGGATGCAGAGTTGCCCTCCCTGGGCTGCTAGGGCTGTGACCTCACTCAGGAACCGGGTCTGTACTTCCCATCCCTCACTGTGGGGCCCATTGCCTGTGACCCTCCACGTGTTTGGTACCTCCAGGGAGTGCACAAGAACTCTGTTTTCCATCAGGAGTAAGGCTTTATCTTACTGGATGTCCCCAAAGGCCTTAGAATGTGCAAAGACCTCGCTTGTAGATGAGGAAATGGGGGGTCAGTGTCCAAGGTCCTGGCCCCACCCACCTTCCACCAGAGTGAATCAGAGCTTCTCATTCTCTCTGCTCAGGCATCCTCAGGGTTTTTCGTGTACTTTGAATCAAACATTTGCTTTGTTTGTTTGTTTGTTTAATTCCAGTATAGTTAACATACAATATTATGTTAGTTTAATGTGTATAATATAGTGAATCAACAGTTGCATGTATTACTGAATGCTTATCAAGATAATCAAACACTCCCTCTTTGCCAGAAAGATCGGGTCTGGCCTCCTCTCCAGCCTCATTCCCTCCCACTTCTTCCTGCCCTGGACTCCAGCCTCACCAGCCTGGGTTGCATTTCTGGATGACACTCATGCTTGGCTTTGCACCAGGGGCTTTGTGTTGCAGTTTCTGCGGTCTGAAAGGCTGTTCCTCAGGGGTTCCCATGGCTCCATTGCTTGTTTACTTGTGGTCTCTGTCCCTCCTCAGAGATTGTGCCCTCAGTTTCCCTATGTAAAAAGGCTTCTGCCAATTGGTCTTTGCCATCACCCTGTTGTTGTTTCCTTCATAGGTTTTATCACAAGAGGTGCAGTGTGAGGGGGTTGAGAGAGAGAGCTTAGAACCACCTGTGCTTGTTCTTGATTCCCCCATTTAGCTGGGTGACCTTGGATGAGTCGGTTAGTCCTTCTATGCCTCACGTGTAAAATGGAGATGATAATCGAAATTTCCTCTTAGGATTAGATGAGTTAATACATGTAAAATACTGAGAATTATGCCTGTCATAGAAGTGAGCTACTTTATTGTATTTATCTTGTTGATTGGTGTCCTAAGCCCCTAGACTATAAATTCCAGGAGGGCAGGGACCATGTGTCACCCGATCATTGATGTAATCCAGTGCCTCTGACAAACCCAGGGTGTCATGGGTGGTCAGTAAATGCTTGTTGAATAAACCAGTGGTCCCAAGGCCATTACATGAATGGTAGAGCTGGGCCTCAGTTGAGAGAGAACCATTCTAAGGCCTGAGCTTTGTTCATGCCACACTGACCCTCCTAGGTAAAAGACTTTCCTAGGTAAAAATTACACGAATTATGTTAACTCATCTGTTACATTTCAATTCTTTGCCTTCCCTCAGGAAAGTAGTTTGTTTATTTATTCATTATTTTAAAAATCTTTTAAAAAAAGGTTTGTTTATTTTGAAAGAGAGAGAGCTTAAGAACAGGGGAGGGGCAGAGAGAGAGGGAGAGAGAGAGAATCCCAATCAGGCTCTGCAATGTCAGCACAGAGCCCGACTTGGGGCTTGAACCCACGAAACCCGAGATCATAACCTGAGCTGATATCAAGAGGCAGCCGCTCAACTGACTGAGCCACCCAGGTGTCCGTCTTTAATTTTTTTTTAAAGTTTATTTTTTGGGGGACAGAGAGAGAAAGAGAGGGAGAGGGAGACAGGGAGAGAGAGAACATGTGTGCGTGCACGTGTGAGGGAGGGGCAGAGAGAGAGGGAGAGAGAATCCCAAGCAGGCTCCACACTGTCAGTGCAGAGCCTGTTATGAGGCTTGAACTCATAAACCATGAGACCATGACCTGAGCCAAAGTCAGATGCTTAACCGACTGAGCCACCCAGGCACCTAAAGGCAGTTTATAAAGTGAAATAAAAGGGAACACTCTGGCTTAGTGTTGGCTTTGTTGCAGCAGAAGACTGTCTCCGGCACCCCTGGCAGAGATAAGAGGGAGGGTGGGGGCAGAAGACAGGCTTGTCCTTCCCTTCCTGTGATCTGTCCTCACGAGCCCCCTGCAGTGATGCTGGGGAGGAGGCATGGGTGGCCATCGGGCCGCTCTACCTTGCTCTCGCCCCTCTGGTGCTAGGATTCCCATGGGACCCGACAGAAGCCTGGCCTTTTCCTGGCGTCTGCTCCAGTGCAAGATGAGTGGGGAGGGGGCGCTTGGGCCAAGAGGGAGGACTCTGGGGAGGTGTTTGTCTGGGAAGTGCCCTCAGGGAGTATCCGGTCCAGGTGGGGGAACATCAGCAGATGTTGGCACCTGCACACTTCCCCCACCCTCCACCCCGCTTCACCCCCAAAGCAGGTGAGACAGGTGGCTGAGCCTTCCCGGCTGCCTTATCTGGGACAGTTCATGAACACTCTGAGAGCCTTAGTGTCAAGTGTAAAATGGATATCGGGATTTTCTTGTCTTCTCCCTTCTCCCCCAACTGCGCTTCTAGGCCTGTGGTGGCACCAGGTCCTGTGATTCCACAGTTCAGGAAAAGTCTAGGGGGGTTAGCTGGAGTCTCCCTCTTGGAGGTGCCTCCGTTCCTCATCAGAGCACCCTCTCTCCTCTTCATGTAGGAGGGGATACTCCACAGTCCTTGACCCCTTCGGAGAAACCCCTTTCTGTAACATTCCTGGCCTCCCTTCTCCAGGCAGGAGGGCTGTCAGGATGGACAGGTGAATGGCTTCCTTGGCCGTGTTGTGTTTGGGGTCAGCCCAAACTCCCACACAGGCACTTTCCATCTTCCATCACTCGCTCCTCTTCCCCGGGAGACGGGCTTCCTCTTTTGGGGCTTGATCCCCTCTGTCCCTGCCTTCCTGGTGCCTTTGTCAGAGCACGCGAGCATGAGACACCTGCCTGTGGTAGCACATTCTGTACCCACAGCATTCACCCGGCACCTGCTGTGAGCCAGACTCTGGTTCTGCCTTCCTAAGCTGGAAGCCCAGCGGCAGAGTGTTGGAGCTGGGGCTGGTTGAGGTTGAGTGGCATGAGGCTCAGGCTTTCCCCCTTGCCTGTCCCCTGCTCACTCTGTACCAAGTGGCCATGAGACTCAGATGCCGCTCACCTGTGCCTGAGTCTCCCCATTACTAATGGGGCTGCAGCCTCATTCGTCTGATTTATGTCTAATATTCTCCTGGTTTATACCTTTTCTCAGCAGTTTAATAATGACCCATAAACCTGTCTCTCTGGACTTAGCTTTGGAAGGTCTGAGTCTCTGGGGGACATTTTCGATTTTACAAATTCCATACACTAACTGGGGCAGTGAAACTGCCCTCGCTGGCACATACTCACACACGTTCCTTAGAAGCTTGGCTCATCAGGAGCCAGTCCCCATCGTGATTTCCCTAAATCCTTTGTGATTGCTCTGCATGTCCGTGAACAAGGGAGCGCAGTGGCGTCTGGAGGCCTATTCTCTTCTCCTCCAGGTTCATCTTCAGGGCCCTTGGGCCCAGATGATTCTGGCCTGGCCTCTTGGTTCCGAAGGCAACTGCCCTCTTTCCCTGGAGCCACTTTCTTGAGTACTTTGGGTTTGTGTATGTGGCCTTGAGCTCATGCAGAGGCAAAGAGAAGGCACCTGTTCCTTTTTCATGTTTTCTTCATTTGGGGGTACTGCAGCCTGACTTCTGACATCTCAGAGCCCTGCAGTGTTTGTAGGAGAGGGGCCCTTTGGTTTTGATTGACGACTCTCTTCTCGCTTGAACTCAGGTTGAATGCTTGGGGGCAGAACGGGTCACATCACCAGGCTTGGTCTCTGGGTCAAGTTCACAGTGCTTCTTTTTTCTCTCGGGGCAAGTCCTCTCCTGGGAGATGCCTCAGTGTCTGGGCAGAATGACACCTGGGAGGGAGCAGCAACCTACCATGTTCTTGAGTTTGCAGATCGTGAGCCCAGCGAAGCTCAGCCTGGAACATCTCCCTGTACACGTGGTTTTTCTTGGGGTTTGTTAAGGGTGATGTTTTTCTCTGAAAGATGTTGAGGATATTGAAGATGGGGTGCTGCATGTGTGTGTGTGGGGCACACAATACTGTTCACGGGTGAGTAGAGTGCTTCTGGTTGTGGTGACCCCACATTCTGAGAGAGAAGCGTCTTGCTGCTTGTCTTCAGGTGTCACTAGTGTTCCTCAGAAGGACCTCAAGAGTGTGCCTGGGAAAGCCCCGCGATGTATTTGTCCAAGTATATAGACAAGTGGCCCTGAACCAACCATATTTTCTCACTCAAGGGAGGAATAAATGAAGGGCCAATGTTAAGAATCAGTTTGCAGTTGGGCTCAAAGGTTGGTCTAGGGCCACAGGGGGCTGACATTTGGGCTGAGTCATATGGAGAGTGTGTCCTTCCTTTAGGAAAAAAAAGATGCTTGGCCCGTGGCGTTGAAACCCTGATCTTGTCCTTATTTATTATTCATCGATACAATAACTACTCACTGGGGGTGTGGTGATGAGCCAAATAGACTCTATGGTCTGTGCCCTCATGGAGCTTGGTTTCTACTGGAGCCAGACATTTAATAAGCACACGAGTGAAAGTGAGTGCTGTAAGGAAGAAGTCCATGGTAGGGAAGTCCTATCATGGGGATGTGTGTTTAAGCTGAGACCTGAAGGATAACTGTCAAAACAGGTGAGGTGGACATGGAAGGCAAAGACCCTGTGATGGGGGGGGTGGGTATCTAGGAGAGTGCAAGGGACTGGATGAAGGCTAGTGGCTGGAGCGCAGAGAGAAGGGGCCATGGTGGGAAGGGGGGCACAGACCGCAGCCAGACCACACAGAGCAATGGAGCCATGAAGGCCTGGGGAGGAAAGATGGCGTTCATCGTAAGAGCAATGGGTAGTGTTGAAGGGTTTAAGCAGAGTGACTTACCTGGCTCCTAGTTGAGAATGGAATGCCCGGAGCCAGAATGAAAGGAAGCCAACCCCAGCTGGGAGATGGTGGCCTGGGCCAGGGTGGTGGGGGCTGGTGCGCAGAAAAGTGCTCTTACTTGAGAGACACATAAGAAGTGGAATCGCCTGGATTCGGTGAGGGAGCAGGCATGTGCTCCCAGGGAAGGGGAGGTGTGGTGCACACAGGTGTCTGGCTTGCCCAGTGGGATGGCTGGATGGATGTAGGTGCCACTCCCTCATGCAGGAGCATCAGGTTTAGTGCAGAAAATCACTACCCCAGATTTGGATGGTTGAATTTTAAAAGTCTGTAACTTTGCAGTGGTGTTGAAATGTCTGACAGGAACTATCAAGGTGCCAGTTGGCTGTTTTAGTCTGGCACTGGGAGTAGAGAGCTGGCTGGACACAGATACTTGGGAGTCGCATGGTAATATGATCTACAGGGGTGAGGGAGATGGCCCAGGGGGTGTCTAAGTGAGGAGGAATCAACCAGCTTAGCAGGTGCCTCGTGTCCAGCTTCCTTCCTGTCTGTCCATCCCAGGCTGTACAGGGTTGCTCAGCTTGGGGTTCTGGAATCCAGACACATAGGTACTGGACCCTGGGGGTTTTCTGGGCCCCAGGAGACCGGTTCCTTCAAAGTGGGGGCTGTGGAAGAAGATCACTCAGTGGTCTTACCTCTCTCCCTCAGTGACTGGCCAGCCTCTGTATGGCTTGATATCTAGACAGTGTCAGATCCCATTTCTCCCTTGGAACTGACTCCCTGCCCCATCCAGGAGCCTTTTAGCATAAACACTCCTGGACTCTGAAGGCCAAAGAAGATGACTGGCCCAGTCTGGGGCTCTCTGGCAGTCTATACCAGGAGCAGTGCCATGGGGACTCATCTGGGCTGTTCTGATGAGGGCCATCTAGGCTTTAGCACCAGCAAGAGGACTTGGTGGCTTTCTCTGGGGAGGAGGGAGGATGAAGCAGTTTGCTCATGCACTGTGACCATGGTAACTCCCACTCTTCATTTTAGGTGGGCTGTGTCTATTCTGGAAACGATGTCCAATGTTTTTGCTTATAGGGAAAATCATTAGTGCTTAGAATAAATTTCTTGGCTGGACTAAAAATCTCCTTTTTCCTTTTCTTTATTCATTGTTATGAATTGCAATCAAAGACAGTTTAATGGTGAAATTGCTATAAAACGGTGGAGAAAACATTTCTTTGGGTATTAGTTTTGTTTTAGTGAATTACAAAGTAGTGATTTAATTTGCTACCTTCAAGATTATTTCTGCCTCTCGGTGGGGTAATATAATCAGCAAGATTTACTATGGCCTTCATTTTCTAGAGAACACAGATAAATAATCTCCCATTATGCTCTTGAGCAAATTAATTACCTGTGACTTTTGACATCTCTCATTGAGAGCCAAGAAGATGTCACTTTGAGTGTATGAGTAGGGAGGGGAGAATTGTACAGTTCCAAAGGGGACAGAGAGGTAATGTGGAAGTTGGGACCCCCTGCATCGTCACTCCAGGAGGGACTCCCTGTGTTCACATGTGTGCAGGGGTTTTCCAGTGTCCATGCTGCACTGGGACTGGGGGTTTGACAGGGACCTGGGGTTCTGGAGAAATGGGAGGGGGATGCAACTGAGTGGGGGACCCCTGCCTACACATTGGTGACACAGGCTCTCAGTGAGCCATAGGTTTCCCATCTGCTTCTTTAATATACATTTTCTAATTCCTTCCTGTGTGCCGGCTGATGTGCTCATTGGTTGGTGTTTTGGTTACAGGTTCCATACCTGCCCTTCGGGGAGTACAGAGTGTGGACAGGCACTGGAACACAAGCACGGACAAGTTATTGCTCATTGGAAAAACTGCATGCAGAGCAGTCATTCTGCCTGGGGCTGTCAGGGAAGGCTTCCTTGAGCTGAGGTCTGGCTGAACTTTGAAGGCTGCAAGGACTTTGCCCAGCAGGGAAGGGAAGAGAAGGAAGAACATGGCAGGCAGAAGGAGCGGTGTGGACAGAGGCGCAGAGGTGAGAAGTCCTTCAGCTCGTTGAAGGGAACTTGCAGGCGGGGCTCTCCAGCTGTGCTCTTTCTGGGTGACAGTGTCAGGGGAAGGTGGGACTAGACAGTGAGGCCTCGTCTTCATGGGCCTGCCCTGGGGGTGGAATGGCTCCATCGCCTTAGAGGTAACCTTTTGAGACCCTCTCCTTAGCCTAGTCTCCGTGTCTAGAGGGGCTTTCTGTGGGTAAGGATGAGGGGGAAGGGGACAATTGGGGATTGAGTTTGCTACTTCAATTTTACTGATACACTCTGTGACTTTGTTAGTCACTCAGCCCCTTTGCACCTCAGTTTCTTTATGTCTAGAATGAGGTCGTCTTTCCTCCTCATTGGTTGCTGGGTAGTTTTGCTGAAGTCACGAGATCCCAAGTATGCAAGAATTGGGAAGTCTGTGTCCAGTGGATCAATATCTCTTTATTTTCCCAGCTTTATCTTCTGTCCTGGGGAAGAAGGAAGATTCAATGTGAGTTGTGATAAAGCTGGTGGAGAGATGAGTTGGCTGGATAGCATCCTGGAGTCCTATCTCCAACAGGAGCTTACGTAGCCCTGAACTTGCAAGAGTTGGAGAAAACCACATGTCACAATAACCCTTTCTATAGGGGCGCCTAAGTGGGTCAGTCAGTTAAGCGTCGGGGTCTGTGGGCTTAGGTCAAGATTTCTTGAGTTCAGGTCTCACTGTTGGGTTCTGCCCTAACAGCACAGAGCCTGCTTAGGATTCTCTCTCTCTTCCTGTCTTTCTGCACCTCTCCCACTCATTCTCACTTTCTCTCAAAATAAATAAATAAACTTAAAAAAGAAAGAATAACGCTTTTTGTATTTAGTTGGGAGAAATTAATTACCTTTAGGGGCTTGTTTTTTTAAATGTTTATTTTTGGGACAGAGAGAGAGAAAGAGTGTGTGTGTATGTGTGTGTGTGTGTGTGTGTGTGTGTGTGTGTGTGTAGGGACAGAGAGAGGAGACACAGAATCTGAAGCTGGCTCCAGGTTCTGAGCTGTCAGCACGGAGCCTGACGTGGGGCTGAAACTCACTAATTGAACAGTGAGATCATGATCTGAGCTAGGGTTGGAAGTTTAACTGACTCAGCCCCCAGGCACCCTGGGGAACTTTAAATTTCCTAGGGCAGAGTTAAGCAACCACCAAGGGTGGCTAGCCTTGGTTGGGAGGAGGCCAGTCACCAGACCTGGGTTTTGCTGAGAGCTTGTGAAGGTTTGTGGCTGGGCCTTACTTGTCGGGGGCAGTGCAGGAGATGTGAGTGTCGTGCAGGGTCCTTTGTCTTCCTGTCTTTCCCGTCCCCCTGCTCAGCTGGTCCTCTCATGAACTGCTTAGCAAACACTTGGCAAGTAAATGTCATTTTAAAGAGGCCCCGGTTTATTCCGGTGGCCTCATGTCTTGGTCTGGCCTTAAAATGGTGGTCGTGGGTTCTCAAACTGAGCTGTTCTGTATGGTGGGTGCTTGTCATCCGTAGCTATTGAGTTCTTGAAGCGGCTGGTCCGAATTGAGGTGTCCTGTAAACAGAAAATACAAGCTGGATTTTGAACTTGATACAAAAAGTATAAAATACTTTCTTGTTAATTTTCATTCTGAGTACATGTTGAAATATTTTAGGTATATTGAGTTAAGTAAAATAAAGTTAATTTCACCTTAAAAATTTCTTTTTTAATGTGGCCACCAGAAAACCTCAAGTATATGACTTGCTTGCATTTTCTCTCTTTCTTTTCTTTTTCTTTCTTTTCTTTGTTTTCTTCCTTTCTTTCTTGATTCACCTCCTTGGATTATTTATTCGATCATCCTACAAACACTTTTGAGCCCTTGAATATTCCAGGTGTCTCTCTAGATTGAAGACTTGGTTGTGCTTAGTACACTCAAAGTCCCTGTTCTCAAAGAACTTCTATCCAGGTAGGAGAAACCAATATTATGCAAGTAAACAAATGGCAACAACTAAGAATTGTAAAGATATTTAAGAGAATACTCTGCCAGATCAACGGGGTAATGGTTGCTATTTCAGGAGCAGCAATAAAGAAAGGCATGTCTGGTGAAGTGAATTTGAATTTAGATCTTAATAATAAGAAATTGGGCTGAGATTTATTTTTTTCGAAGTTGATTTAAGAAACCTCTTTGTTGGCAATTTTTTAGTGCCCTTGATGAGATTGTTAATATCATGCCAAGGATGCCACCTTTAGATATTGTTTTTCCACTTTTTTTTATTAAAAAATTTTTTTAATGTTTATTATTGATTTTTGAGAAAGAGACAGAGCATGAGCGAGGGAGGGACAGAAAGAGAGAGAGTAACACAGAATCCAAAGTGGGATTCTAGGCTCTGAGCTGTCAGCACAGAGCCTGATGTGGGGCCTGAACTCAGAACTGTGAGATCATGACCTGAGCTGAAGTCAGATGTTCAACTGACTGACCCACCCAGGTGTCCCATCTACTTTATTTTATTTTATTTTTTTCGGTTTAATTCTTTTTTTAAAATTAATTTATTTTAAAATTTACATCCAAGTTAGCATATAGTGCAACACTGATTTCAGGAGTAGATTCCTTAGTGCCCCTTACCCATTTAGCCCATGCCTCCTCCCACAACCCCTCCAGGAACCCTCTGTTTTCTATATTTAAGAGTCTCTTAGGGGCACCTGGGTGGCTCAGCCGGTTGAGCGTCCGACTTCGGCTCAGGTCGTGATCTCACAGTTCGTGAGTTCGAGCCCCGCGTCGGGCTCTGTGCTGATAGCTCAGAGCCTGGAGCCTGCTTCGGATTCTGTGTCTCCCTCTCTCTCTCTCTACCCCTAACCCACTCGCATTCTGTCTCTGCCTCTCTCAAAAATAAATAAACATTAAAAAAAAAAAAAGAGTCTCTTAGGTTTTTATCCCCCTCCCTGTTTTTATATTATTTTTGCTTCCCTTCCCTTATGTTCATCTGTTTTGTATTTTAAATTCTTCATATGACTGAAGTCATAGGATATTTGTCTTTCTCTGACTAATTTCACTTAGCATAATATCCTCTAGTTCCATCCACGTAGTTGCAAATAGCAAGATGTCATTCTTTTTGATTGCCGAGTAATACTCCTTTGTGTGTGTGTGTGTGTGTATATATATACACACACACACATATATATATACACACACACACACACATATATATATACATATATATATATATATATATATATATATATATACATACACACACACACACACACACACACCACATCTTCTTTATCCATTCATCCATCGAGGGACATTTGGGCTCTTTCCATACTTTGGCTATTGTTGATAACGCTGCTATAAACATGGGGGTGCATGTGTCCCTTCGAAACAGCACACCTGTATCCCTTGGATAGATACCTAGTAGTGCAATTGCTGGGTCATAGGGTAGTTCTATTTTTAATTTTTTGAGGAACCTCCATATTGTTTTCCAGAGTGGCTGTACCAGTTTTCATTCCTACCAGCAGTGCAAAAGAGGTCTTCTGTCTCTGAATCCTCTCCAACATCCATTGTTGCGTGAGTTGTTAATGTCAGCCATTCTGACAGGTGTAAGGTGGTATCTCATTGTGGTTTTAATTTGTATTTCCCTGATGATGAGTGATGTTGAGCATTTTTTTATGTGTCGGTTGGCCATCTGGATGTCTTCTTTGGAGAAGTGTCTATTCATGTCTTTTGCCCTTTCTTCACTGGATTATTTGTTTTTTTGGATGTTGAGTTTGATACCTTCTTCTAGATTTTGGATACTAACCCTTTATCTGATAAGTCATTTGCAAATATCTTCTCCCATTCTGTCAGTTGCCTTTCAGTTTTGCTGATTGTTTCCTTGGCTCTGCAGAAGCTTTTTATTTTGATGAGGTCCCAGTCATTCATTTTTGCTTTTGTTTCCCTTGCCTCTGGAGACATGTTGAGTAAGAAATTGCAGTGGGCAAGATCAAAGAGGATTTTGATGGCTTCCTGTCTTACATTGAGGTCTTTAATCCATTTTGAGTTTATTTTTGTGTATGGTATAAGAAAGTGGTCCAGGTTCATTCTTCTGCATGTTCCTGTCCAGTTTTCCCAGCACCACGTGCTGAAGAGACCATCTTTATTCCATCGGATATTCTTTTTTTTGTTAGCGTCTTATTTTTTAAATTATTTTTAAAATTATTTTTAATATAATTTATTGTCAAGTTGGCTACCATACAACACCCAGTGCTCATCCCAGCAAATGCCTTCCTCAATACCCATCACCCACCTTCCCCTCTCCCCACCCCCATCAACCCTCAGTTTGTTCTCTGTATTTATGAGTCTCTTATGGTTTGCCTCCCTCCCTCTCTGTTTGTAACTCACCCCCCCCTTTCCTTCCCCTGTGGTCCTCTGTTAAGTTTTCATTGGATATTCTTTGTCAAAGATTAGTTAGCCATACATTTGTGGATCCATTTCTGGGTTCTCTATTCTGTTCCATTGATCTGAGTGTTTTTGTGCCAGTACCATACTGTCTTGATGATTACAGCTTTGTAATACAGCTTGAAGTCCAGGATTGTGATGCCTCAAGCTTTGGTTTTCTTTTTCCAGATTTCTTTGGTTATTCGGGGTCTTTTCTGGTTACATACAAATTTTGGGATTGTTTTTCTAGCTCTGTGAAGAATGCTGGTGTTATTTTGATAGGGATTGTGACTTGCTCTATAATTCTATTGATTGGTTCTGGTCTGGAGGCTGATGAGAGGAAGCCATGTAGATGAGGGGCCCTTTGCAACTATGAAGAACCCTCTCTCCTGCCTGGTCTGGGCACTTGAGTGGCACTGCTCTGGAAAGTGGGTGCTCCTGTCTTTGCAGTGCTGCATGTGATTTTGTCCCCCTCTTCTGTGCCTGCTAGGAGGCTGTGATGGGGTCAGGCTGTGATGGGGCTGGCCAGGTGGAGCTGCTTCAGGATCCAAGACAGAGCACACACTTAGGTCTCCAGAGAAGCTCACTGCATGGGCTTTATTCATAAAGACCTCTTCATTGGGCCGCACTGGACCAAGAGATCTTTATGGAGGGCAGGGAGTAGCTCATACTCATATCTGAAGCCACAGAACTTGGCCATAGGTGTAGCATGCAGTCTGCTGGTTGGATGAATACATGGGTGAATAGATAGGTGACAGAATGGCTTCGTGGGGACATAAATGAACCAAGAGATTGAAACGTGGATGATGGAGGAATGGATGGTTTGATGGAGCTCAGACTAATGTACAGAGGAGTGTTTGGGTGAAAAAATGGGTGAATGAAAGTGTGGATGAAAAGAGTGGGTGGTGAATCTCTGGATAAATAGGCAAGAGGAGGTTGTGTGGATGGTTGGAAGAATGCATAAATAATGGGGCAGGAAAAGGAAGATGGGTGATTAGGTGAAAGGAACATCAGAATGGTGGGTTGATGGAGGATCAAGAAGGGATGAATGAAGGGGGCTTGTTCCAACATAAGCATTGGCCAAGGCCAGTTGAGGACATCACTTCTTAGGGTCAGCATGTACCATGTTTCTCTGCCTTTACTCTTGTGCTTTGTCCAGACATGTCTGAGCTTCTCCAGGCTTTCATTGCCTTCCCCAGAGAGGTCTCATTTCTTTGGCAGTGCTAATCAAGTCTCTCCCTCATTAGAGCTGTCAGCTCCCTGGTGGGCCACTTCTGTCATTTTTTGGGGGCAGGCTGGGACATGTGTATGGGGGTGCAGATGACTTTTTTGTTGGAATGTGTATGGGGAATTTGTTATGAAAAGTCAGTCATCTTTCTATACAAACCTTGTAGGATTTTTCTAATAATGAAGAAACCAAGACTGTTACTGAGAGGAAGAGGGAAGAGAAAGTGTCTTAAAGAGATATTAATCAGGACAGAAAATTATTTCTTTTTAAGACACCATTCCTGACCCATGTGGGTGTATGATAACGACCCTCCTACATGCAGATGTGGGCCTGTCAGAAGGTGCTTTCTTGGACCTGGAAGGACCTTCTCCTCTGGGGAAGATGAATTTCAGAGAGAAGAAAGGATGGCATCATACCTCTAGATATGAATCTTCGCTGTGGAGGCAGCAGGAATGGATACTGGGGTGGCAAGTCGTTTGTCTCTCTAGTGACAGGGGCCCAGAAGGTGTGGAGCAGAGAATGGAGTTCTCCATTCCGATTAGGCTTCGTCACTGCTGGGGGCAGTCAGAGTGGGGGAAGCATGGCAGGTCTGGCCATTTTGAGGTTCTGGCTTTTCTGCATCAGCAAAGGCTTTAATCATGATGATCAGCAGTCATCTCATCACCATTAATTCAGTTACATGTCAAACAGGATTCCTGGAGAGGTTCCATTGCACATGGCACAGATGGACGATGGGAGCCTTTCTATACACTGTAGCCCACTTGGACTCTGGGCACCTGTCAGAAGTACCGTCACCAGCAGCCCTCTCCTTAGAAAATGCATGAACCTTTCTGTGGCTCCCTTTCCTCTGATTTTTAGGATTCCAACCACCAAATCCCATCCTCTGTACTCTGAGTAGTCCATGGATTGGTTTTTCTGCTGCACCCTGCTGCAGTGTGAAATCAGAAAAAACCCTGGACCTTCTTTCATTAAGGCAACCTCAGTACCATTAAACATCTGAAAGAGATGTCTGAGGCTCCAAAAGCCTTGATGAGGGTAATGAACAGCTTTGCTGAAGGTTTTCTTAATGGGACCACCAACCAGGAATTACACAGCAAACTTTGTAAGTATTCTCTTCAACTCATTTTTGTTCTCGTGGGCTGGATCTTTTAGGCACTACTCACATTGGATTTCTTTTCAAAATACCCTATCTCTGGACTAGTTTCCTTTCTCTACTGCTCCTTTTGGCTCTGGGCTAGACCTTTAAAGCAACTCCCAACTCCAAAATTTTTGTTTTTCTTCCAGTAAAGACAAGGCCATTCTTATTTTTAAAAAAAATTTAAAGAAATTTTATTTTAAATGTTTATTTTTGAGAGAGAGAGAGAGACAAAGAATCAGAAGCAGGCTCTGTGCTGATAGTGCAGAGCCTGATGCTGGGTTCAAACCCACAGACCTGAGCCAAAATCAAGAGTCAGACACTTAACTGACTGAGCCACCCACGTGCCCCAAGTCTGTTCTTAGTAAATGGCTGTGTACTCTATTGCTCATTCTCCCCCTCATCTGGTCCCCCACCCTGACCGATCCCATGAGTGGAGCTGGGAGCTTGGTGTCACCAGGTTGTTTGGGCTAGACTTGCTTGGGGTGACTTTAGTTTGGCTGTGCAGGCTGAGGTGCAAGGTTTGGCCCCTGGGAAGTTGAGGGTGGGTAGAAAAGAAGTCAGCGGTGCTGAGGGTGAGATGCCCTCAGATTGCCCATGGCATCCTGAGGTTTCACCTTTAGAAATCAAGTAAAATCATCCTTGGTTCTGAGTCACAGAAACCCTCTCAAATTAGCTATTAGCAATAAATTATTTTGAGGGCATAGGAATTTCTCTTGGAACCCAAGGGCAGGAAGGAATCCCAGACTCAGGAACAGGCTAGGAGTAGAACCTAGAGAGATGCCTGCTCCCCCTCTAACCCCCTGCCGTCTCCTCTTGTCTCCCCCTCTTTATCCTCCCTGTCTGTTCTTCCTCTCCCAGTCTCTCCCCACCTCCTTTCTCCCAGCCCCTTGCTCTCTCCACCTTTGACTCTCCTTGCTGTCTCCTCCTTGTGTGCCCTGTGTCTTCCTCTCTTTCTCCTTCCTCCTGTCTCCTCCCATCAACACCCCTCTTTTTTCCCCCCCCTGACTCCACCCCCCCATCTCCCCTTTCCCACCCTCCACTCTTGCTGTGCAGGCCAGCGTTTCTCCTTTCTCTGGACGTAAGAAGATGACCATCCTGACCACCTGAGTTCTTACTGGCATTCAGTTCCAGTCACATGAGGAAACTGGATTATTCTGAATTCAATATCTAGAGAAATTCTCACTGACCCAGCTTGGGTGAGGTAGTCTCCCGAGGTCCAATCAGCTGTGGTCAGGGAGGGAGGACAGGCATGAGGCAAACATGGCTGCTAGGATCCACACTTGTGCTATGAGAAGGCAACTTCTCAGGGAAGATGGAATGAATCATGGACTTTCCAGACACCCCCAAGGTGTTCACCATAGGATGGACTTGTTAGACCTATGAAAGGAATCCTTGACCCAAATGGGAAAATGGTTATGGCACTCTCATCACTATTCATATGGCTATAACCAACTATGTGTAATTTTGTACTATTGCATTATTTTAGTTTTCCATGTTATTACAAAAATTTTATAGACTTCAAGTGGTTTCATAACACATTTCTTAATAGTTTTCTCATTGTGGGACATCTAAGTTGTTAAAAAAAATTTCCCCACCATTACAGATAATACAACAGTAGTTACTTTTATGTATAAGGCTCTTTCTGGGTTTTGGATTTTTTTTGGAATAGACTGTGAGAGGTGTAATTATAGGTTCAGGTTCTTGCTTGCAAATGAGAGAATCCACTATTGATATATAAGGAGAAAGGAATCTTTACACAAGGTATTAAATAGCTCTGGCAGTTGGGGTGGTGATGGAGAGAACTAGGCTTGGATATGACAGCCAGGAACAATGGAGCCAAGATCAGTGCTCCATCCCATTGTGGAACTTGGTAGTGAAACACCATGGCTGCTTGCTAATGCTTTGTGCTAATGATGCCAGGTTTTGAACTCTAGAAGCTCTGCCACAGATTGTCTACAAGGACCAGCTGCCATGTACAGCACACTACTAGACAACCGAGCTCCTTGCAGATGGCTTTCATTTCACCTCTCCCTTCTGAGTCCAAGTCCAAGGCCGGGGCGGGGTGGGGGAAGGGGTCGTCAGATTAGCAGAACCTGGACCCATGTCCTCAATCTAGTGATAAGGAAGTCTGACAAGTGCATGTTCGGATTCCTAGTCTAAGAAGGTAACATTCATATGAAACCAACAAGATATCATGGGATTATTAAAAAGATGTCAGACAGCCATGATGGATGGAGACCCACTGTGTATTCAGATGCACACTGAGAGAAAAGACTACATGGGCTGGAACAGTGGCTCAGTGATATCAATCTCTTTCCAGCTCTTTTCTATTTTTCAGGGACAGTGTGTCTCCTCATGGCCCCAAATAGCTGCCACATCTCTAAGCATCAGGTCATTGTTTGTTAGAATCCCAAGAAGGAAGGAAAAGGGTAGGAGCAAAAGGGATTTCTTCTTAAGATCTTTCTTTTTAGAGATTGAAGTCTCTAGTACTTTCCTTTACATGGTGTACGTCAAATGCCTAGTCCAAGATCTATTCTTGGCAAAAGGTGACATGACATTGTCATGACATTATTCCCCAAAGTTGGGATTCTGTTAGGAGGAAAGAAACACGAGTAGCTTTTTGGAAAGCAATAGTATCTGCCCTAATAGGTCTTAACTTTAGTTTGTTTCTTTATGAATATTTTAAGATTTCTGATAGAGGCTGCCACATTGTTTCCAAAAGGATTTACCAACTTAAATTCTTAGGGATAGCATAGGAATATGTTTATTTCATTATACTACACCTTGCCAGCTAGTGACTACCATGATACGGAACTCTCTTATTCTGATCAGTTTTTAGATGAAATTATCTTGACATGTAGGAATGTAACGTTACCGTGAGTGATTGAATGAAAATAATAGTATAGTGTCATTTTTAATAGTTATATTTTTACATGCTGTTTCTTTTTGTATTGCTCAGGCCCTTCTGAACAGTCTTAGCTAACAATGGTGATAATGAACATCCCTGTCTTATTCCTGACTTTAATGTCAAAACTTAAGTGTCACATTGGTAGGTATGATAAGAGTTATTCATTTGAGATCTATCTTATTTCCTCAAATTAAGATAGTGGTTCTAAGATGCACCAACGTAATGATTGTTTGGTGGAAAAGAGAGGGTAGGAATTACTTAATATTAACTTTGTGCATTGTTTGAAAGACATTATTCAACAATGTGAAAGAAACATGCCTTATAATAACCAAGGATGGTATATGTCTGTTTTCTTGTCATTGATAGTGTCACATAATGAAATAATCATTTGATAGAACCAGTATTCTCATGGAAGAGAAATTCTTTTTTTTTTTTAAAAAGTAAACATTTTTTATAGAGAACTTTCACGGGGGAGGAGCAGAAAGAGAAGGAGACACAGAATCTGAAACAGGCTCCAGGCTCTGAGCTGTCATCGCAGAGCCCGTTGCAGGGCTCAAACTCGCAAACCATGAGATCATGACCTCAGCCCAAGTCAGATGCTATACTGACTGAGCCACCCAGGTGCCACTCTACTTTTTAAAAAAAGTTTATTTATTTAAGGGCGCCTGGGTGGCTCAGTCGGTTAAGTGTCTGACTTCAGCTCAGGTCATGATCTCCCAGTCTGTGAGTTCGAGCCCTGCGTGGGGCTCTGTGCTGACAGCTCAGAGCCTGGAGCCTGTTTCCGATTCTGTGTTTCCCCCTCTCTCTGCCCCTCCACCACTGGTGCTCTGCTCTCTCAAAAACTAAATAAACATTAAAAAAGTTTATTTATTTTGAGAGAGAGAGCACACACGTGTGTGTGAATGGGGGGAGGGGCAGAGAGAGAGGGAGAAAGATTCCCAAGCAGACTCCCTGCTCAGTGCAGAGCCTGACGCGGGGCTCCTTCTCATGAACCGTGAGATCATGACCTGATCTGAAACCAAGAATCGGATGCCTAACCAACTGAGACACCCAGGCATCCCCTCTATGCGCCCCCCCCACGACATCTCTCTTGATGTCTGGAACCTCTTGTCCCCTGGAGAGTGAATAAACTCTGTTCCTGTTTCTTGTTCCATTCTTGGTGCATTTCTTTGCCACCCACGCCACTGGCCATCCTAACGCTTATTTTCACAAGTGAGGATGATCCATGGTTTTTTTGTTTTGTTTTATTTTTTTACTCTTTTGTCAGATTTTGATGTCTGCATTATGATAGTTTCTTAAATTACATTGCTGGTCAACTTTGTTTTTGTGGCTGAACAGTTCGTATGACCAGAATTAGCAGTTTCTTGAAAGTTAAATTCAGCATGTGACCTGGAGCCTTTGTGCAAGTAAATATTTGGTGACTTTTCCCTTCATGATTGGTCTTAAAAAATTCTTATCAGGGTTCATTTTGATAATTTACATATTTCCTAGAAAATCTTCCATGTCATTGAGATCTCCAAATTCATTAGCCAAATTCTTTTGCCAGAAATTTGATTGTTTTAATCTGATTTTCCCCAAAGAACAAACTTCAGTGTATTTGTTAACGTTCTTGTATCATTCTTGGATTATTTTGGTTCTTCTCTCTTTCTCTCAGGAACAATTGAATGTTTTCAATCCAAGGCAGTGTTACCTACCTTTAACACAGGTGGTGAAAGTTTGGTTTCCAGTTTGATCTGTGACTGCTTTGCTCCTGAATTTTGGAGTTTTTGAATTACTCCATGAATAAATGATAGAAGGCAGGAATCTCTCCTGTTTTTTTCTCTAATGTATCCCACACATCTAGATCAGTTCCTGGAACATAGTAGGGTTGTAATATGTATGTGTTAGTCAAATGAAATAATGAATCTGGGGAACTGGGGGGAAGCTGTTGGAAGCCTCCTTTCCTGGGGACAGGAAGCAGGAGGGGACAGGACACAAGGTTGGCTGTAGCTGTGAGCTTTTGCTACCGCTTCTCCCTGCCCACCCCCAATCAGCTCCCCATGGTGTACAGAGGAGGTTCCTCTTGGACTGTGTGGTGGCCAGCGTTAGGGACCATCTCCCCTTTTGAACTCTGTCCCCCTTGTCCTTGCCTGTGACCTTAGGCAGTGAAGTCTCTTGTGGCCACAGCTCGAGATGCTGACAGGAGTGAGAAGGTTGGGAGTGAAGGCTGTCTTCTGGAAGGTGAAGAAGGTGAACACTAGGCAGGAGACAAGTTACCCGGACAGAGGGGCAGGGGCTGAGGAAGTATGACGTGGTTTTTATTTTTTAATGTTTATTTATTTTGACAGAAAGAGCACAAGTGGGGGAGGGGCAGAGAGAGAGAGAGAGAGAGAGAGAGAGAGAGAGAGAGAAAGAGAAAGAGAGAATCCCAAGCAGACTCTGTGTTGACAGTGCAGAGTCTGACATGGGGTTCGATCCCATGTGGAGCTCCATCCCATGAACTGTGTGATCTCAAGTCAAGCCAAAGTCAAGAGTTGGACACTTAGTTGGACACTTAGCCTTCCAGGCGCCCCATGACATGGTTCTTGGGATGAAAAAGACCTGCAGTAAGGTTTCATTTCTGCCCCTGCACAGCTCTGAGCTTCGAGCCCAGAACACCTGAGCTGTGGCTGCTGAGGAGCTCGATGGCCTTGCTGGCCTCTGCCTTAGCAATGAGGGAGACCACCTGGGCTCGTTGGGCAGGTGCCCTGCAGGGGGACACCTGCCTCCATCTCCATCGCCACTTGCCAGATAAGTAGCCAGGTGCCCCTTTAAATTAGGATTTCCGATAAATGGTGAATACTGTTTTTAGTACAAGTTGGTTCCATGCATTTAGGGCCTCTTGATGTACCCAAATCCAAGGCAGGAGACTCCCAGAACCTGGGAGGGACAGCCTACAGGGAAAGCTCTAAGGTTCCCCACCCCCCCACCCCACCTCCGATCTCAAGCACACCCTAAGGTACTCCCAACAGAAAGTAAAGTCCTGAGACAGGAAAAAGCAAGGCCCCACATCTCCCACCCGGTCTTGCTGCTTAGATGCAAGCAGGAATGAAGGATGCTTTCTGAACTTTCCTCCACTTGGTAATGGCCTTTTGGACAAGGCAAGTTCTGTCTCACAGGCTTTACTGGACACAGGGATGTGTGGGATGAGGTCTTGCCTTCCAGTAGGTCCCAGTCAGTCAAAGGAAGTGAGGAGTGGGCACAGGAAATAGTTCAGTCAGGCTGGTGGCTTAAATTGGGTGTTAGGGGCTCGGTCAGGAAGGTGGACTGGAGAGGTGAGGTGGGTGTGGGGGCCATGCTGAGATGAGGGATGCTAAGGGTAAGCAGCCTGACAGTCACAGAGATGGGGATGTGAGGCTGGTAAGATACGGAAGATGTCCCCTGCCAGGCACTTTCTCAGTGCCATTTGCTTCTAGGCATTCCAAAAAGGCTCAAGGAAGAATCCTAAATTTCTGGGCTACAAAATAAGCTTTGGGCAAGAAGTGTCGCAGAGGTGATAACCTCTAGGTTTTGTCACAAAGTTTGTGTTAGCCGTAGACTAGCCTCATTTATTTCTGGCAGAAGGTTAAAAAGTATGCAAATAATTTTAATGGGCATAATTATGTTCTCATCACAAAATAATGTGGCACAGTTCCATAATTACTCAAAAGTGATCATTGTGTGAACAGCTATTAATTAGCGAATAGCTTTGGAAAAAAATTCCCATAGATTTGGGAAGCATTGTTAATAACCCATTATGATATGTCTTGGGGTCAAATCACCATGTTGTGTCAAAGCATAGATTTATGGCTCTGTTTTTAATCATTTCAGAATAATTAAGAATGTGCTGTGCATCTGACTGGGCAGATTTTAGGCACAAAAACCATATATCTGCATTAGGAAGGGAACGGGTCATTTCCGGCCAAAATGGAGATCAAAGTCTTTTGACATCCATTTGGCAAGAGCATGCACATTTTATAGCTTCTCAGAAAGCATTAGTGATTTTAGATAAATAGCATCCAGCTTTTCTTTCCCTCCCCTCCATAGTCTTCTCTCAAGCAAGGGAGGAAAATCACAATTGTCAGGAACTTCTGACCTTGACTTAGACTTTTGGGGAACCCAGCTATACACTGAGGTTAGTGTGGGGATATTTCTACGTTGCTCTCTGCCTTTTTCCAGAGCGGGTCTGAGTGAAGCACTTGGCTCTTAGCTCTGAGGGAGACCCTCTTTGTTATGGGAGATGGGGTGCTGCAACCTCATTTAGAACAGCTCCCTTCCTGGAACTGGAATACTAGAGCATTTTTAGACTTTGGGAGCAGCCCCACCTCTGGACTTGCCTGGAATCCTGGCTGGGGAGGGGACGGAGGTTGCTGCTTATTGAGTGCCTGTGTGTCTCAGGTGATTTGCTAGTCACTTGGCATAGGTCCGTTATCTTGGCTTTCCAGCGACACAGGTGGTGTTACCCCTGTCTTACCAGTGAGGAAACTAGAGCTCAAAGAAGTGAGGGGACCCTGCAATATTGTTTACCGTGAGAAGGAAGCTAATGGCTGTTCGGAATTTTTAGGTCTACTATGTCATTTGATATGTGACTCTCCTTGGGGACTTACTTCTGAAGAGGTCATCTGGCTCAGGGTTCACTTGGTCATGTGGAGGGGTGCTCACCACCCCTCCTGTCTCCTTCAGCATGTGTAATGAGTATAAATGCTCACTGTTTAATCCAAAAATGTATTGAAGAGAGGAGAGCTCCCCCTATGCCCCTTCTAATCCTATTTACTAGAGGAAACCACTCTTAGCAGTGGAGTGTGTATCATTCCAGATGTCTTCCTATGAATGTGTAAGTATGTAATTTTTTATTCTGAGTAGAATCACATGTACTGCTCTGTGATGTGCTTCTTACACAACAGTAACTTGTAGGTTTTTTACATGTGCATGTGCACCTCCTTCATTATGTTGATCTCCTACCTATTTTTATTTATCTGTCTAGTTGTTTTTATCTTCAAAATAGATCTGACCATTTTTGACTCCTTCTAACTCCCTGTCCATCTCTTGATTGGATTGCTGTCATAGCCTGCCACCAAGAATTCCTACTTTCACCCTTGGCCAGCCCTGTAGTCTATTATTTATTTTTTTTTTAATTTGTTTAAATGTCTTTTAAAAAATTTTGTTTAAATGTTTGTTTATTTTTGAGAGAGGTGGGTGGGAAGGGGCAGAGAAAGAGGGAGACAAAGGGTCTGAAGCCGGCTCCATGCTGTCAGCACAGAGCTTGATGTGGGACTCAAACCCACGAACTGTCAGGTCATGACCTGAGCCAAAATCAAGAGTAAAATGCTTAACTGACTGAGTCACCCAGGCGTCCCCTACCCACCGGAGTCTATTCTTAACCCAGCAGTCAGAACATGACCTTCAAACTGCAGGTTAGGTCATGTCACTAGTTTGCTTACAACCCTCCCATTGGGGTAAAAGCCACTACCCTCACATGGCCTTGGAAGCTCTTGGTGGTTCACCTCCTCCTTCCAGCCTGCTCCATGTGTTTGATTTCATCTCCTATCACTCTGTCACCCTTGTTGGACTTGCTGCTGCTGCTCTGCTGGACTCCCTGCTGTTCTTTGGACTCACCAAATGTCCTATGACCTCAAGGACTTTGGATTTAGTGTTTGTACTGCTTGGAATGTTCTACCCAGGAAGCCATGTGGGTCCCTCTTTTCCTTCCTTTCAGATTTGTGCCTAAGTGCAGCAAAGGCCTTCCTTGACCACCCCTTGATAGATTGACATAATATCTTAAGGTGATATTTAAAAACCACATACATAAACACCCCAAGTCAAAGCCAGCATTATACTGACCAATGGAATAACAGAAGCGTTCCAATTTACATGAATAAAAAGACAAACTTGTTTAATTTATTAATCTCTTCAATTGGTTTTTCTATTCATGCACCTGCACCGCACTGATGGATTGGGCAGAAAGAGAAGGGATGAAGAAATGGAGGTCCTGGAGCTGCCAAAGAATGTGGAGAGACAGCAAGCTGCAAGGAGAGGGTGTGGTCAGAAGGTGATGTTTGAATTAATGACGTTGATAGCCAAATGCTCTTGGTAGATGACAAGGTTCTGGGTGTGACTCTGGATGGCCAAAAGGGGGTGGAGGGAGGAGGATACTGGAATAAGGTGGTCTAGGAAGTGGAGGTCAGCGTGCAGGATGGGTCCTCTATGTGGACACTGGTCACCTAGGAGCTGAGAAGCAATGAGGGCGGAGGAGAAGATGGTTGCCATGAGCCTAAGTCTTAGATGAATGAGTTGGTCATCATTGATGGGAGTCTTGGTGTGACAGCAGAGAGGACTGGAGCTCTACCTCCCATCCCTGAGCATCTGGGGTGTGGGGTATGGGGTGGCATCTCCATGGAAAGCTAGATTTGAGAGAAAGCAGGGAGGCTTTTGAGTAGAGGATGATGATCTCGGAGAATTTTTAAATTACGGAGCCATAGTTCTAGAAGACCCTGTGGGGAAGGCTGGAGCATGAGGGGAGCTCTGTTTTAGACAGCTACAAATATTAAAATTGCTTTTTTTTAATGTTTATTTTATTTTTAAGGGGGGGGAGAGCATGAGTGGGGGAAGGGCAGAGAGAGAGCGAGACACAGAATCTGAAGCAGGCTCCAGGCTCTGAGCTGTCAGCACAGATCTCGATGCGGGGCTCAAACTCAGTAACTGTGAGGTCATGACCTGAGCTGAAGTCGGATCCTTGACCAACTGAACTACCCAGGTATCCCCAAATTCCTTTTTTCAAAGATTGTATTTTTGAGTAATCTCTACACCCAACCTGGGGCTTGAATTCACAATCCTGAGATCAAGAGTCGTACTTGCCACTGACTGAGCCAGCCAGGTGCCCCCAAATATTAAAATTCCTAATTGAAGATTTCACACATCCTTAATAACATGGTATATTTCTAGCATTTCATGCCCATTTCCCTTCACAGTTTACCAATTTAAATATAATTAGCATCTGACTGAGGCCAAATAAATTGCTGCTTGCTTTCTATATGCTTAATGATCCCATCATTGTCTCAGCTCGTACATTACATCCCAACTCTGAATGAAAAACACTTTTGGCTTTGTTGGCATCCCCTCTTTCCCTAAGTTCAGACCCAAGTCCATGAGCCCAGCTGGCTAGTTCCCAGCTGGAATCCCCCGGAATTGTATCCTCTGAATACAAGAGCCTTGACATAGACATAAACACTGTCATGGGGCACAACTAAGACCGGGTCAGGGGTCACCTTCCATGGCTTCTTGACTGTGGACATGAATGAGACTCCCAGAGAGGGCTTTCTGAGTCATGAGGTTGCCCCAGAAACCCCGTTTTTACTCCTAGTTCTGGGGTAATGCCTCTTCCTCTAGGATTACGTGAGAGGAAGCCTGTAAAAATGTCCAGCAGGTTTTTTGGAGCATAGTAGGTTGTTTTTCTGTTAGTCAAAAGGCATTCTGGTGGCAGTGGGGTGTCCATGCCTCTTGTGTAGCTCCCATGTTTTGCTAGCGCTCCTGGCTGCGGGCTCCATCCTTCAGTCCATCACCGTCGTGGAGGAAGATGCTGTGGCACAGCCATGAATCACAGTGTGAGAGTCGCTCATAATTGCCTTATATGTGTTTTCACTTCTCAAATTAAAACCATTTACTGCTGGGAACAGATGTTAAATTCAGGACGCTTGTCAACTGTTGGCGCTATACACAAAAAAGATGCTTAAAATTAGAAGCCTGATTGAATTTTAAGTACAGTGATCACAGTGGTTGGAACTAAAATAATAGCAACGGTAAACAGCTTATGGTGGGAGATGGGCGTAAGCTGAGCTTGAATGTGAAAACGTATGATGTCAGCCATTGGGATTCTGCAATGATTGTAGCATTAATTAATATTTAATTGTGATAGAAACTCTCTTGGGGTAGTTGAGAAACATTCTCTCATTCATTCATAACTTAGGTGGTCACAGACAACCTATGTGGTTGATAATGGTAAGAATGATAGTTATTATATATTGGGCATCCACTCTGTTCCAGATTCACCTTTAGACCATTGGTTATTCTCCAGGGCTAGGAAGGACTGGCAATTGAGGTGATTCCCTGCTTTGGCCAAAAAAAAAAAAAATTGTAAAATGATGTAACATAAAACTGCCCATTTAAACCATTTTTGTATGCACAACTCAGTGACCTTAAGTACATTCATGATGTTGTGCAACCATTGCTGCCTTCCATTTCCAGCACTTGTTCATCCCAAACAGATACTCTGTACCTATTAAATAGTAACTCACCTTGCCTCCCCCAATGTGGGTCCCTGGTAACCCTCTTCTCCTTCCCTGTCTCCATGAATTCGCCTTGGCCAAATTTGTTAAGGCTGATGTCACTTCTGGCTGCTGGCCCCAGGAGGAGGTCTTTGGTTCTCATGGTGGTGACCATGAGGTGGTGATGGGATGCACAGCCATGGGACCCCCGGAGCATCACAAGGCTCAGAGGAGGCTGGGTGCTAACGGTGTTCATCACAGTGGGCTGGGAGTGTCCGTTTTGCTGGCCTGTCTGCCCCGCCTGCTGGTAGCTTGTGTGATCATGGGCCTGGGTCTCTCCCCTGCTGCCCCAGGATCAGCCCTTTGCCTAGACACTTGGTAAATAAGCATGGGATGAATGCTCAACACAACTTCCATCCTTGGAGAGAGTGACAGCATGTGGGCCCTTCTATGCCTGCATGTACCAGCGTCTGTCCTGTGTTTGCCCTGGTTCCTGTGCCCACAGGGCTGCCCCTGGGCCCAGGCTGCAGGGGACAGGTGTGTGTGGAGGGCATGAGGAGAAGCGAGAAGCCTGGCCCAGACTCAGCTGCCAGTGTCCTCTGCTCAGGGAACACACCCTGACCCACTCGAGGGAGGAGATGTGTTGTGTGGAAATGGGTGTGTGTTGAAATTCAAGTGAGTCCAGGTCAGGACTCCGTTTCCCTGTTGTGTTGTGAGGTTTGTCCTTCGTCAGGAATTCCTGGATGCACGTGAGGGCCGTGTGTGTCACAGGCCTGGTTATTTCCTCTTACCATACTGGTGGGCTGTAAGCAAAGTAGACGGGTGATTTTCCAAACCCCACAGTGTTTGAGTTAGAGACGAAATCGAGATAGCTTAGTTCTGTCTGGTTGAGTCCTTTGTGTCAAGATAGTATCGTATGGAGTGCCTGGGTGGTTCAGTCTGTTGAACGTCTGACTCTCAATCTCAGCTCAGGTCATGATCTCAGGGTGGTGCGATCAAGCCCTGTGTTGGGTTCTGTGCAGAGTGTGGAGCCTGCTTGATACTCTCTTTCTGTCTCTCTCTGCCCCTTTCCCCTGCTTGCTGTCTCTCTCTCTTCAAAAAAATATCATTGTGTAAATGCTGTGTTTTAGCCTTGGTTCTTGTATGCACAGCGCTGAGAGTGCCAGTAGTCCTGGGGAAGTCCCTGGGGATGTTGTGTGGTCAGAGATCAAGTCTTAAGCATGCGGGCCTTGATGTGGAAGAAGTGTGGCTGACAGTGTCCATCGGTATTAACAGAGGAATAGCCTCTAGCTCAGGAAGTTCACAGCCCCCACATCTACTTTCATTTAATGCGTCCTTTCTGTCACCACAGCACACTTACATGTGTGTGTATATAATGTTTTAATTGCTAGAAGGTGCTTAGTGATTCAGACATGGATTTGAATCCAGATTCCTTCATATATTAGCCCTGTGAACTTAGGTATGTCCCTTTCCTTTTTGGGGCTGGGTTTTCTCATCTGTGAATGGGGGTGGCAACCCCAGCCTTCCGGGGTGGTGGTGAGAATGAATGACATGGAGCAGGTGCTCACCGCTGGGCTTGGTGCTTCACACACGTTAAATACTGGGTCGCTATGGTATTGGGTCAGTTAGTATGTGGAATCCCAGACTTCTCCTGAGTTGGGATTGTGGTCTCTCACATGCTACCAGACAGACTTGGTTTCTATGGTCTCTCTTCTTCCCACAATAGAATCATGAGTGATTCTGATTCTGAGAGTAATTTACTCTGTGGCTCGACAAAAAGACTTGGGCGGGGGGGTGTCCCAACCAACTCTGTGCCTCCCTTGCTTCTGATTTTGGGATGTCCCTGCCCAAACTGTGTGATACCGTGGCCATGAGAGAGAGACAGATGTTTGCTGTGGCTAAGGGTTCTCTAGGTAGTGGGGGCAGGTGAGGAAGGACTATCTTGTGGCAAGTCTGGATGACCCTGTGCTGTCCTCAGCAGGAAAGGGCCGCTTGTATTGTGTATCCATGGTGTGTGTGTGAGTGTGCACATACCTGTGTGCTTCCAAGGAGGCTTCTCTGTGCTTGGTAGGGACCTGGGATTGGCCCCAGCTGTCTAATGTTGACTAGAGCTGTGACAGATGTTCTTTTGTTTAGCGATTCACTTCAGGGTGTGTAGCACAAAAACTTGAGGTAAACAGTTACTGCGCTAAGATTCATACTCCCCATTAAAACCTCTTTATTAGCAATCTGATTTAATGGGCAGATAAGCCGGAGTCCTGGAGATAGTCATCTGCCACCTATTGAACACACTTCATCAGGTAATGGTGTGAGAACCGTTGGGAGGCAGCCCTGTGAGTCTCTCTGAGCTCCGAGGATCCATGTCAGGCTGTTTGTTTCCGTGTCTCCCAGTGCCCCCGTCCTGCCCGCTGTCTCAGTCCTGCTGGCCTCGATGGCACCCGAGACAGATGAGAAGAGGCAGAGGCAGAGAGCCGAGGGTGGAAGTTAAGCTCTGCTGTTGGCTTGCAATGTGGCTGCTTCCCCCATTTTCCTGGCCGCAGGGTCTTGCGAGTACCCCTCACTGCATGTTATCCAAAGTTCCCTCACCGCCCCTTTGGATGCAGAGAAGTTCTGTGTTCAGGGAGGGAAAGGGTGACCTGCACCATTCTGAATTGCCCACAGTGAAAGTGCTTTAAGCTCCAGAAGCATCTCCCAAACACCCGGGTTATAGGTCCTGGGAGGAGACCGCTGCACAAGTGTATCCCCTCTGGGCTCAGGCAACAGTTAGGGGAGGGAAGAGGCAGAGTTGGTCTCACCTCACTCCTGTTTTGCATTCCAGGGCCTCTTTCACTCTCTGGTGTTGTGTCCTTGGCACGTTCTGGAGAAGTGCAGCTGGAATGCCCATCATTTCCACAAATGTATTCCCTCCTCAGCATGATGGAAACTTTTTTTTTTTTTAATCGTAGAATTCTTTTTCTTTTTTTAATTTTTGCATCCTCTCAAAAGCTTCAATAGCTAGTTTTCTTAGAACAAGTGAGAAAAAGAAAGATAAAGTGAGCCAAGGTAGGAAAAGTATTGAAGGGTGAGATCTCCACCTGGTTTATCCAGCTCTGTGAAATTATATTTACTTTGACTAATATTTCACCTCATTATTCTTTATGTATTCATACATCAAATCAACACGGTGTGACTTGATCTAGTAAAGTAAAACTGAAGGTCAAGACATTCAGTTGCCCGGTAGCCACAGGGACATTTTTTTGTGTAACACCTGACTGGTTAACAAATGGTATTCTGTTTATGGACCTGATCAGGGCCCACAGCTGGCTTCACAATAACTCACAACAGGAGCATGGTTGCTCATCTGTAAAACTCATACCTGCCTTCAGTGCCTCCCTCGGGCATACCCCTAGACTTGAGGAGCTGGTAGCAGATGTGTGTGTCTGGCTTTCTGTTCCCCGAGTCAGAATCTTCTTCTTGGTGTGAGGAGCTGAGTCTGGGTCCTCAGTGGGAGGAGTGGGGGTGTAGCGTGGCAGGGCAGGCTCATTGTGGGTCGTGTTGCCCAAACTCAGAGAGCGCTGTTGGCTTGGAAAGAAGTGTACCCAGTTGTTGGCTTTGCCTTTTCACCTGAGCCCGAGGCTGTAGAGATGCTCAGCCCCTCGTGGGGTTTGTAAGGACCACAGAAAAGTCTTTGGTTGCTAGAAACACTAGCCCCACCAGCTTGCATTCATGTTAAATTTCTTAGACCTCTGTCTTTTTGTTGTTGTTGTTAAGTCCAACCCCCCTCCCCCCACACTGCCTCTTTATCTGTAAAGCTTTGATCACAGCCCTGGAGGGCATTGATGGTCCAGTTCCTTCCTCTATGGTCAGGGCTGGGAGCTGGGGCCAGAAAGGGAGAGGATCCAAAGCAATACAGAGCCTGGGAGCTTTGTTTGGTGTCATACCCTTCATCCTGTCTCCGAGTGAGGCAGGCCTACTGAGCTTGTAAAGAAGGATTGGCCACTGGGGTAAAGGCCTTTCACGGGGCCCTGCCCTATGAGCCTCTTGACTTGGGCCCTGTGATTGAGTACATTCTGGAATTATAAGAGCTGAAAAGAAAAGTGACAGAAATTTGCCTCTGAACGGTGGCTCTGAGAACTTCTCTTGCGCTTCTGGATTCTCCATAGGGTCTTTTCATTTTTTAAAAAATATATCATTTATTGTCAAATTGGTTTCCCTACAACACCCAGTGCTCATCCCAACAGGTGCCCTCCTCAATGCCTATCACCCACCGTCCCCTCCCCCCCATCCCCCCGGCCTCCTTCAACCCTCAGTTTGTTCTCAGTATTTAAGAGTCTCTTATGGTTTGCCTCCTTCCCTCTCTGTAACTTTTTTCCCCCCTTCCCTCTCCCCTGGTCTTCTGTTGAATTTCTCAGAATCCACGTATGAGTGGAAACATATGGTATCTGTCTTTCTCTGCCTGACTTATTTCACCTAGCATAACACTCTCCAGTTCCATCCACGTTGCTACAAAAGGCCATATTTCATTCTTTCTCATTGCCAAGTAGTATTCCATTATATATATAAATCACATCTTCTTTATCTATTCATCAGTTGATGGACATTTAGGCTCTTTCCATAATTTGGCTATTGTTGAAAGTGCTGCTATAAACATTGGGGCACAAGTGCCCCTATGCATCAGCATCCATAGAGTCTTTTCAGATTGGCTCTGGACTTAGTTGATTTTAGGTATAAAAGTCTCAAGTCTGGGAAAACCCTAAGTCCAAGGCAGACCAGCATGGTGGTTCAGCCTATCTTGGGGTGACCAGAGAGGGCTGGTCCTCCCTTTCTTAGAAGCCATGTCTGACCCTAGGTTAGGAGATGTGTGCAGACAGCTCTGCTCCCTGTCCCCTGAGTTTGCTATGCCGCTGTCTTTCCCAGTTTCCCTTGAGAAGATAAACCCACTGCCTTGGCCCCTCTCTGTTCAGTGCTCCTATCTTCTTTCTTGCTCTGTACTGGCCTTTGCCAACCTCTTTCCAGTTTCTCTCGCTCAAAAAATTGTCACAGGTACATCCGTTTGCCTGTTGTAGGCCCCATTTTTTTTCTCTTGGGGTTTTCCGGTGGATATCTGGGACTTCAGGTGTGGCATTTGTATGCAAAGGGGCCAAGCTTTAGGCAGGAGATTGGCTCAGCTGGGAAGACCCGGTTTTCCCCAGAGTGTCTGTCCTGCTTCAGTGATTAGAGGGGCACCAGTCCTGGGCTTATGAGCCCTGACATAAAGTTGGCACTTCCCGAGCAGGGTTGCTTATGGGGTTGGATCTTTTTTTTTTTTTTTTTTTTTAATTTTTAAATGTTTGTTTATTTTTGAGAGAGGGAGAGAGAAAGCATGAGCAGGGGAAGGGCAGAGAAAGAGGGGGACAGAGGGCCTGTGCTGCCAGCACAGACCCCAATGCAGGGCTGGAACCCAAAAACTGTGAGATCACGATCTGAGCTGAAGTCGAATGCTAAACTGACTGAGCTACCCAGGCACCCCAAAGTTGGATCTTTTTCACCCCAAGCAGCTCTTCTGTGTTGGGGCTCCTAGAGCCCATCCTCACGTTGGTTGTGCAGTGAGTCCCTGCTCTGAGACTACTCCACCTCACACCTCTGTGTTTTACCTCTTTCCAGACTGAGCTCTTCCTGCCTCCCCAGTTTCATGATCCAATCTGGGGCCTGTACTTCCTGCTAGTACTTGGCCACTGACCAGGAGTACACGAAGGTGCCTGGATGGATGGATGATATTTGAAGATAAGGGGAGGGGGACATTTTTTTAAAGAGATAATAAAACTTGATGGGTAGAGAGAAGATTTTCCCATAGCTCCAGAAGCTGAAGACAAGAGGAGCATAAATAATCAGGAGATATTCCTTTGGGGCTCATGTCTGAAGTGGGAAATGCAGATTTTATAATCACGTTCCACCAGCATGCCAGCCAGGTCAGCCTCATGAGCTCCAGAACCAGGACATTGCTCCAGCCTGGAGCCAAACAAGGAAGCATGGAGATTCAGCAAATACCTGTAATGTCCAGAAAAATCAATTTGTGTCACAATCGGAGTGTGGAATTGGAATGAAGGAAGCACCCAAGGAGTTGATGAGTGTCTTCAAAGGGAGCTGGCCTTTCAGGCATGCATTTTTACATTTACCAAAGATGAGCAAAGGAACCCAATAAATTGGATGTCTCTGGCACTCCTTAAATGTTGCTTCCTGGACTGGGCCCTTGACCTTGGCTGGAAGAGCATGTGTGCAGTGTCATCACTGATGGCTCACATTTGTGGTCAGGCTCCTGGCACCAGGCACTGGCTTGGATGGAGGCCAAGTTCCTTAGGGAAGAAACCCGTTCCTCTGTGTGAGGAATGAGGCTCTCTTTTGGCTACCTTCAGCTGGGGCACAGCCATCTTGGAAGGCTCTTTCTTGCCCTTTCTCCCTTGATTCTCAGGCAGGATTGGTGCAAGGTAGTGATTGTTGTGCCTGGGGTGGAGCTACCAGAGTGGGCTGGAAGGCACCACTAGGAGAAGAGGGTGCGAATCTTGTGATTTGGACTGGAGTTCATGGCCTGGGATTTCGGCAAAGACTACAGGAAATGGGCAAGGTGCTGCCAGGTGTTAGTCCCACCTTCAAAACCTCATCCAATTATGTATTTATATTTTTAAATGGGCTACTTTTCTTTTAATATAGGGAGCTGCAGGAAAGAAAAACAATAGGTTATGCTCATTGTATCTGGAAAAATGCCAGCAATACCATAAAAAAAAAAACAAAACCCAAATGAAACAGAGCACCTGGGTGGCTCAGTTGGTTAAGCGTCCAGCTTCGGCTCAGGTCATGATCTTGTGATTCGTGGGTTCGAGCCCTGCACTGGACTCTGTGCTTGACAGCTCAGAGCCTGGAACCTGCTTTGGATTCTGTATCTCCTCTCTCTATCTGTCTCTTGCTCATGCTCTGACTCTCTCTCTCTCAAAAATAAATAAACATTAAAAAAATTAACCAAATGAAACAATTTTTTTTTTTGAGAGTGAGACAATGTGCCCATGTGGGGCAGGGGGTGGGATGGAGGGGGGAGGTCTAGGGAGAGGGGCAGAGAGAGAGAAAATCCCAAGCAGACTCCATGCTCAGCCCAGAGCCCCACTCAGTGCACCATCCCATGGCCCTGGGGTCAGGACCTGAACTGAATTCAAGAATCTGATATTTAACCAACAGAGCCACCGAGGCTCGGTAGGCTCCCCTACCCTCTCCTCATAGACAGCTATTGTTAGAGTTTCTCATGGATTCCCTCTGGGGAAAATCAGGCATATAGTTGCATATATGAATCCGTACTCAAACAGAGGATTACATTTTTCCACACTTTACTTTTTTTCCCTTTTCGGATAATAATAATTTAGCCTGGAGATTGTTTTTCATCAGCACATACAGATCTTGCCCATCAGTTTTCATAGCTGCATAGTGGTTCTGGCCTGAATATACTACAGTTTTATCTAATTAGTCTCATTGATGGTCACTTTGGTTGGTTCTGTTCTTTTTTTCTTTGCTCTTATTAGCAAAACTGTAATTATATATATTTCTTGGGGAGCCTTTGCAAATAAGTTCAGAGAGTATATCCCTGCAGTGGACATACTAGATCAAAGGGAATATGATTTTTAAAAAATTTTTGTAGATATGATCTTGCTGAAACCAGTACAGGCAAGGAGGTAGGAATATAGGCATGGAAATTGGCCTGTTGTATGTTTTTTTTCACTTAATCTATTCACGTTTACTGTTCTTTTTCCTCTTGAGTTTTTCTCATTGGTTTCTGTGAGTCTTGATAAATGAGTCCTTTGTTGGGTGTGTTGCTGTATACGGTTTCCAGCTTTCTTTTTTCAGGGGCATAGGCAAGTTTTAATGCTTCTGTAGTCAAATTCTTCACTCTTTGTGAAAAATTGTAACATTTGGGTTTTGTGCCACACTTGGAAAAACTTACAGTCAGAATTCTGCTCAGCCTCTGACCAGCTCCATGACTTACAAACCTTGGTATGCAGTGCTCTTGGTGGAAAGAATTCTAGGAAGATGTGTGTATAGGGTGCAGGGGCTTAATACCTGGTTGAGTTAATGCTAGATCCCTACACTGGCCTATTAAAGTGTACTTTCTCAGGGTTCCTGGGGGCTCAGTTGGTTGAGCGTCCAACATCAGCTCAGGTCGTGATCTTGAGGTTTGTGAGTTTAAGCCCTGCATCGGGACTCTCTGCTGTCAGCTCAGAGCCTGCTTCTGATCCTCTCTTTTCCTCTCTCTCTGCCCCTCCCTCACTCATATTCTCCCTCCCTCTCTCTCTCAAAAATAAATAAACATTAAAAAAATAAAGTGTACTTTCTCATTGGACAGCCTCTTAAGGAAGGCTTTTTGCTTCATCTGTAACTCTGTTGATCTGGAAGGGTGTGAGATTTCCCTTATAAGTGTGTGAGGCTGAGTATAAATGGTCCAAATTAATCTCCTGGGTTGGTGAGGTTGAGAGACAGCAGGGCATTAGGGGTCTGGGATGAGAGGGTGGAGCAAATGGGATACATTTTGCTGTCACCTTTGTGGTCTGGTATCGCTGACCTTACCTGGTCCTGGGCGTTGTCTTGACTCTTGATCTGCAGCTGCCTTAGTAGAAACCTGTGGGTTATGCTCGGGACCAAGGTCTGGAATTGGAGTCTGTGCAGTAAATGATAATGTGGACTCTTCCTTCTCATGGGTATTAAAGACAGTGGGATTTACTGTGGGTCCAGGACCTGGGGAAAATGAAGCTTTCTCTTAACCCTCGTGTGTGTGTGTGTGTGTGTGTGTGTGTGTGTACACGTGGGCCTGGGGTACAGCAACTAACCAGGTGCTCTTGAGCTCCTCCTTAACCTCTGTGAATCCATTCTGTACTTGTGACCTCCTCTCTCTGGAGCAGCGTTGGGCTTTCCTTGGCCCATACCCCCTTGGAGTCATCAGCAGGCCTATGGGCTCGTGTGTACTTGTCTCTTCTGGTGGGAAGGTGGCTTTGGGGCAGAGAACTGTAGGTGTTCCTAACATGGCTGTGTTTGACCATGTGGGGGTACAGCTTTGAAAATGAAAGGAGTTTTTCCCTTGGCAGAGGACAGCAGAGGACTTGCTCTCATGGCTGATCATTCAGGCCCACTCTTTTTTTTTTACTTAAAATTTACTTATTTATTTATTTATTATTTATTTATTATTATTTTTTAATTTTTTTATTTACTTTTGAGACAGAGAGAGAACATGAGCAGGGGAGGAGCAGAGAGAGAAGGAGACACAGAATCCGAAGCAGGCTCCAGGCTCCGAGCTGTCAGCACAAAGCCTGACGTGGGGCTCGAACTCACGGACTGTGAGATCATGACCTGAGCCAAAGTCAACGCCCAACTGATTGAGCCACCCAGGTCCCTCTAAAATTGTTTAAAAAATATATTTATTTTTGAAGGAGAGAGACCAAGAGTTGGTGCGGGAGGGGTAGAGAGAGAGGGAGACACAGAATCCAAGGAGGACTCTAGGCTCTGAGTTGTCACCACAGAGCCTGATGTGGGACTTGAACTGATGAGCCGTGAAATTCTGACCTGAGATGCTTAATCAACTGTGCCACCAAGGTGCCCCATTCAGGCCCACTCTTGAGGTGTCAGGAGGGACCACAACCACCAAATACCTAGTTCTGGCTGACACCCATCGGGCAGGGGAGGGCCAAATGTGTTTTTGGAGCTATTTTCCTGGGTTCTTTTTTTCTTTTTTATATGAAATAGAATTTACAAAATTCTCTCTTTAATGAAGAATACAATAAGGAGTCATTCTATGCTTGACTCCTCAGAATAATTGAGTAGCTTGTTAAAAATTTTTGTATTACTTTTTTTTAATGCTTGTATTTTTAATTTTTTTTTAAATTTTAGAGAGGTGGGGAGGGGCAGAGAGAGAGGGAGAGAATCCCAAGCAGGTTTCCTGCTGAGCATGGAGTCCAATGTAGGGCTGGGTCGTGAGATCATGACCTGAGCCAAAATCAAGAATCAGACGCCTAACTGACTGAGCCACCAGGTTCTCCATAAATTTTTTTTCCATAAACTTTTGTGTTATGTTTAAATTATAATTTTAATTACTCCAATAAGGTGTGCATAAATATATTCTCATTTTTGAAAAGGAAAACTATCCTAAATAAGGCTGTAGCTTCCTTTGAGCAGCTCAATCTTGGTTCCATTCCTACCTTCCTAGAGGTTGCTATGGTTCTTCGTTTGGTATATATCTTCTAGATCTTTATTCTGTCTGTCTGTGTATCTATCTATCTATCTATCTATCTATCTATCTATCTATCTATCTATCTATATTTCTGTGCCCATGGAAAATCTGTATTATTTATTTGTAGGTGTCTATGTGTGTAGTATTGTATGTCTATGTGTTTATATAAAGACAAAAGAGGGTCATATACCATATGTCATTCTACGGCTTGCTTCAAAAGCATTCATTAACAAATATCTCCATGATCTAGCCCTATCACTACCGACAGGTCTACCTCATTTTAAAAATTGCTTCATGGTTGCAGCCAGAATAATATCCCTCCATCCCCAAGATGTCAATACCCTAACTCCTGGAACCTCTGAATATGTTCCCTCCCATGGCAAAGGGACTTTGCAGATGTGATTAAGGGTAGGGACCTTGAGATGGGGAGACTATTTTGGATCATCCAGGTGGGACCCGTCTCATCACTAGTCCTTAACAGAGGGAGAGGAAGGCAGGATAGGTAAGAGAGATGTGATGTGTCAAGGTCTGCTGTTGCTGGCTTTGAAGATGGAGGAAGGGGGTCATGAACCAAAGGAGGCAGTGATCTCCACAAACTGGGAATGACCCTCAGTCCAGAGCCAGCAAGAAATGGAACCTCTGTGAACAACTTCAAGGTCAGGAGATGGGTTCTTCCTGAGAACCTCCAGAATGGAACCTAGCCTGCAGATGCTTGAGTTTAGTCTGCTGAGACCTGTGTTAGACTTCTGACTTCTGGAAAATACTGTAAAAGAATACATTTGTGTTGTCTCAAGTCACCAAGTTTGTAATAATTTGTGAAGGCACCATGAAAGGATTTTAATCTAAAATAGCACCAGTGGATGGGACATGTGGGTGGCTCAGTCAGTGGAGCATCCCACTTTTGATTTTGGCTCAGGTCATAATCTCCTGGTGTTTGAGTTTGAGCCCCCCATTGGGCTCTTGGCTGACAGTGTGGACCCTGCTTGGGATTCTTTATCTCTTCCTCTCTCTGCCCCTCCCTTGCTCACTCACACGTGTGTGTGTGTGCGCGCGCACACACACACACACACGCACACACACACACTCTCTCTCTTTCTCTCTGTCTCTCTCTCTGTCTCTCTGTCTCTCTCTGTCTCTCTCTCTCTCTGCCTCTCTCTTTCTCTATCTCTCTCTTAAAATAAATAAATAAACTTAAAGTATACATATAAAAAATAAAATAGACCCAGTGGATAGAAATGGAGAATTTCACACATGTGCCCTCAGAAGAACAGAACTTAACCAAGAGACTGAGTTGTGTAAATGCCTGACCAAAAAACGTTTGACAAGAATCTCTCCCCATCCTCAAACCAGTGAACTTACTGCTTGGACTCCAGCTGCACTTTCCCCCATTGGCACTGCTTTCCATAAACACAACGTGCCCCGAACCCTTGGTGGACTGCCCTGACTGCCTGTAGCTTGCTATAGTGTGTGTTTTCCACATTGCAGTTCCTTTGCTATTCTTCTTGAATAGATTCAATTTATGGTAATTCAAGCCTGCCTTGGTTTACATCTTTATTTATGTTGACAGCAGCCCTAGAAAACAAATCCAGTGGTGTTCTCTGGTGTGACCACACCACATCTCTTTAGCCATTCCCCTGTTGATGATGGATGCTTAAGTTCCCAGTTTCCTCTGTTACCCATGGTCCAGCTGAGAATTCCTTATATATACTTCTTTGTGCCCAATGGAAGATACTGTCCTAAGATAGTGTGTTCTCATTGTATCTTTAGTAATCCCCAGTAAGAAATACATTTTACGTAGAGACTCAGTGCACACATCCACATACAAAACTTAAATGAAAATCTCAAGAAATTGTACTTGTTCCTACTACCTGTTTTGCATTCTGATATTTTTTAGGCTACTCTATTCTATTCCATTCATAGTCAGTGCTGGTTGCCAGCCCCTGTTGTTCTCTGTTCACAAATAGATCTCGACCTCTGGTTTGACAAACACTGATCTAGAGGCTGCTAGGTCACTTATGATGACATTCTCCAGTTTCACAGTCAGAAAATCTAGAAATCAGCACTTCTCTCATTTATGTAAGTTTTATGTTATGGTTTAGTGTTTTTAAAATTATTTTTTATTTTTAATGCTTTTTGTTTTGAAAGAGTTAGGGATTCACAGGAAGTTGCTAAGATGGTACCTGAGAGGTCCTGTGTACCCCTCTCCCAGTTTCCCTAATGATTACATCACACATAATTATGGTACAGTGTTAAAATCAGGAAACTGATATTGATACATTAGGTCTCTGTAGTTCTGTCATTTTATCACGTGTAGATTTGTGTCAGTACCACTGCATTTGGGATACAGAACTATTCTATTGCTGTAAAAATTTCCCTCTTGCTACTTCTTTGTAGTCAAACCCATTCCCCCTTTCCTCAACCATCCCTAACCTTGGTAATTACTAATCTGTTTTCCATCTCCATAATTTGCCATTTTGCGAATGTAATGTCAATGGAATCTCCTAGTAAGTGACATTTTGAGACTGGCTTTTTTCATGCTGTGTCAAGTCCCTGAGATGCATCCAAGTTGTGTGTATCAATAGTTCCTTTCTCTTCATGGATGAGTGGTGTTCTATGCTGTGGATGTATCATGGTTTAATTATTTACCTATTAAGGGAGGTTTTGGTAGTTTCCATTTTTTTGTTTTTATAATCTGCTCTGAGCAATCATATATAAGCGTTGTTTAGATCTAAGTCTTTATCTAGGATTTTTGGGTCGAAAGTAATTGCTGGGTCATAGGATTGGTATATTTCTTGTTTGTAGATAGTTGACCCTCAGTGTTAAATTAGTTTCAGGTGTACAACATAGTAATTCGACAACTCCGTGATGCTCACCCCAATGTAGCTAGTATATTTTTAGTTTTTTTAAAAAAGTAACTGCCAAACTGCTTTCCAGAGTGTCTGTACCATTTCATGTTCCCACCAGCAATGTGTGAGAGATTGAATTTCTCTCCCTACTGATCAGCATTTGGCAATGTTACTATTTATGTTACTGTTCTAGTAGGTGTAGTGAGCTCATTGTGGTCTTGATATGCATCTCCCTCATGGCCGATGATGGTGAACATTTTTTTCCTATGCTTCTGTGCCATCTGTATATCCTTCTTGGTAGAATGTCTCTTCACATCTTTTTTTTTTTTTTATTTCAAGAGTTACATATTAGTCTGTGGGGAAGTGTGGTAGGGAGGCACAATATTTTTTGGTGCTTTTTGCTTCTGAATGGATGTTCAGGGTTGAAATTTCTGATCTTAGGCTATTCAGACATGGACAATTTTAACTCTTTAACCACAAAAATAATCTATATCTTATTATTTGTTATCTTTCTTAAAAAAGGAAAGTTACAAGTATGGCTAAAGTCCTTTGCATACAACATATTCCTTGACATGTCATTCCAAAACTTAGCCATTTGCAGCAACCACCATTATCCACGAGTCTACAGGTTGGTAGTTCATCTGATAGGGGCTAATCTTGTGATCACCTAGCAGATGGCTGTGGTCTGCTTGATTTGGATGGCCTGGGCTGGACCGACTTAGTTCTCCTCCACTTATTCTTCCATGAGGGTATTCTGGCTACGTTTTCATTGTGAGAGTCCAAGAAAGGAAATGGAAACATGTAAGCCCTTTTTGAAGACTCTGCTTGTAATGTATCCAGCTTGTTGCTGTCTCATTGGCTAAAGCAAATCACATGTATAAGTCCAGACACCATGTGAGAGGGCACTACTAAAAGGTACAGAGACAGGGAGACCTGAAGCCCTGGGGCCATTAATGCCATCAATCTACCGTCATGCACACTATGCACAGGATTAATCACATGCCTCCCATGTACAAAATATGATCTCCCCAGTCCAGTATCCCTAAAAGATTTTCCAATTATGTCATTATGCTTGGAGTCTAGTATCTCATGATCCACATCACATCTTCATGTGGCTTCCTGAATGCAGCATCTCTTGATGTTGGGACCTCTGAACTAAAAATACAAATTACTGCTCCCCCCCCCCACCCTGCAAGCATACCATGGTGAGGCAGGAACAGGACAGCTGCAGTGGACATTCCCATTTAGAAGGGGAAGAATGGGAGGCATGTTGCATCACTGTCCACAGCACTACTAAAATCAAGCCAGAAAAATGTTGCTAGGTTTCCCTATTTTTGTCAGGACTTCACTTCTAGGTACCTGCTACTTCAGAGGTGGTGAATGTCCCTTGGTTAGCACCTAATGCTGCTCATTTGGAGGGACCTGCTATTCCATTTTTTTCCCAAGGCCCTTGACACCACCTTTCTCTCCACTGCCCTCGGCCACTCCTAAAGAAGAAATATGTCCTTTGAGTCATTTCTCAGTCTTTTTCCTGTCCACAGGCCCTTTTACATTTTGAATACTTTCAACCCAGTCTGGAGGCACTTAGGACAAAACAACATCCTCAAGAACTTTGTGGCTTGTGTATGCATCTGATGCCATTTAACTCCATTTTCCAAAAGGCACACCCATAATTTTTTAAGAGCTTCTTTTTTTTCTAGGCTTACTTATTGCTACTCAGGGCATGTCAGACAATGTTGTCAACATTCCTAGATTTCCTTCTGTGTAGCTGAGAGGGTCTATAAGGCAACTCCTTAAGTATTCATTCAAGCTTTTGCTTATGTCAAGTTTCTTCCTGCCCCATTGGCCAAAGCAAGCCTCATAGCTAAGACCAAAGTCAGTATGTGCAGGCACTACAAAAGGGTGTGAATTCAGGGAAGTAGGAAAAATTGTATTTATGCAATCCTTCTACCAGAAATGGTAGTTTAAAAAAATTTGGGTGTAATTTTGTGTGAGTGAGTGTGTGTGTGTGTGTGTGTGTGTGTGTGTATGCACGCATACATGTGAACATAAACGTTATACTCTATGAGATGATTCTGCAGCTTGCCATTGTCATTTAGTAATACCTGATTTTGTGATCTGTTCTTTTAGCTGCAATAAGAGTTTCGTTGTATGAATGTATAGTGTGCATTTTGTTGAGCCATTTTGTGATGGATAAACTTCAGGCTATTTCCAGTTTTTTTTTTTTTTTTTGCTATTATATTTCATACAGTCTCAGGTATACTTTTTCCCCCTCATTTTAACATCTCTGAAATTCATGATGTCTTACAATTATTTCACAGTGCCATTCTTTTATTGATACACAAAATAAAGATTCATCGTGTAATCAGTGTTGTTTTAGATTTGATGAAATGTGGTATCAACACTAATGAACATCCTGCTTGGAATGCTCTCTATCCTTGTCAGTAATTGCTACTTTGTTAGGTTTTCACCAACCCGGTAGAAGTGAATGGTATTTCACTGCAATTTTAAATGCACTTCCCTGATTACTAGTTAGGTTAAATATCATTTCTTGTTTTCATGTCATGTATGTTTCCTTTCTGTGAATTGCCTGTTTCTTTCTGTTGCCTATTTTTTATGGTGTTGTCTTTTTCTTCATGATTTACAGGAGTTCTTTATACATTGTAGATTCTCATCTTTCATTGGTGCTTTGCAAATACCTTCTTCCAGTCTGAAGTTTATAGCTTCGTTTTGTTGGTAGAGTTCTTTATTGTATAGATAACTTAAATGTTAATGGAGTTGAGTTTATAAAATTATTCTTTTCTTTTTTTATAGGTTGAGCTTTTTTCATCTTGCTTGAAAAGGTCCTTCAGTATTTTTCTAAATATATATTTTTATTTATTTATTTATTTATTTATTTATTTATTTATTTATTTATATTTTTATTTAAGAGAGAGACAGAGTGCAAGCAGGGAGAGGGGCAGAGGGAGAGGAAGAGGAAAGAATCCAAAGCAGGCTCCAGGCTCTGAGCTGTCAGCACAGAGCCTGATGTGCAACCTGAACTCATGGACTGTGAGATCATGACCTGAGCCGAAGTTGGAGGCTTAACCAACTGAGCCACCCAGGCACCCCTTCAAGTATTATTTCTGGAGCCGTGCATTGTTCTAAGTGCTTCACATTTATTAATTCATTCAATTATCACAACAACCCTACTGGATAGTTAGGACTAACCTCATTCAATACCAAGGGAACTGGAGTCAGCTGGCCTGTGGTACGTTGTATAATGCCCACTTCGTCCCACAAGGATAATCACATCCTAATCCCTGGAGACTGTGATGAATATCTTATAGGACAAAAGGATGAATATGACTTTATAATGGCAAAGAGTGTGATAAAATGAAAGATCTTGAAGTGGGGAGAGCCTCCTGGATTATCTAGGTGTGCTCCAAAGGCAACCGCAAGTATATAAGAGGGAGGCAGAGGGAGACACTTATAAGCAGGAGAGAAGGCAGTGGGACCCCAGAGGCAGTGGTGAAGCCACAAGACAAGGAATGCCAATAGCCAACATAAGCTGGAACGAGTGTCGGTAACATATTTTCATCTTATTGTCTATGTGGTTTTGCTCTTCAGTCAATTACCTGTCTGTCCATTTTTTTCTGTTGGGTTATCTTTTTCCTAGGAGATCTTTACATAGGCTGGATACTTAGTTAGCTATGTGACAGTTGTACTTTTTAGTTCACAGCATGATGCTTCATGCTCTTTTGTTGTTTTTGCCATTCCTACTTGCAATTTTTATTTAGCCACATTTATCATTTTTTAAAGTTTTTTAATTAAAATTAAAAAATGTTTATTTATTTATTTTTTTGATAGAGAGAGAGAGACACAGAGCACAAGCAGGGGAGGGGCAGAAAGAGCAGGGGACACAGAATCTGAAGCAGTCTCCAGGCTCTGAGCTGTAACACAGAGCCTGATGTAGGGCTTGAACTCATGAACCATGAGATCATGGCCTGAGCTGAAGTCGGAAGCTTAACCAACTGAGCCACTTAAGCGCCCCTAAATTTGATTTATTTTGAGAGACAGGGTGCGTGCGATCACGCGTGAGCATGAGGGGGAGGGGCAGAGAGATGGGCATGGGGAGAGGAGAGAATCCCAAGCAGGCTCTGTGCTGTTAGTGCAAAGCCCGACACGGGGCTTGATCCCACGAACAGTGAGATCATGACCTGAGTGGAAACCAAGAGTCAGATGCTTAACCGACTGAGCCACCCACGTGCCCCCAAATGTATCATTTTTAATTTAGGTATATATCTGTGATTTAAGAAGAACTTTCTCTTTCTTCAGTTTCTTCCAAAACTTTGACTTTTTAAAAATACTGTTAAAGTCTTTCATCAAATTTATTTCTGAGAACAGTATATGGGATATGTTTTTATTTTTCCACTAATGGAGAATTACTTGCCTAAATACCATTATGAGGTCCAATTTCCTACCTCTGATTTGAGATGCCTCTTATACACACATAGATCCACTTCTGGACTTGGCTGTATTTGCCTGGTCTTACTCTCATACAAACAGTAGTCATTCCTGTAGATATATATGTTGATATTTTTATTAAGAATTTTTTAATGTTTTTTCTTTATTTATTTTTAATTTTTTCAATGTTTATTTATTTTTGAGAGACAGAGGCAGAGTATGAGTTGGGGAGGGGCAGAGAGAGAGGGAAACACAGAATCCGAAGCAGGCTCCAGGCTCTGAGCTGTCAGCACAGAGTCTGATGCGGGGCTCGAACTCACAAACTGTGTGAGATCATGACCTGAGCTGAAGTCAATGCTTAACCAACCAAGCCACCCAGGTGCCTCATACATACGTTGATATTTTGATAATTGGTAAGACAAGCTTTTCCTTTGTTCCTTTTCAAATGTGTTTTTACTGTGTTTGTACACTTAAATTTTTAACAACTTAAAAATGTTTATTTAGACAATTTTTTATAGCTGTTTAAGTTTCCTAACGAAATTGAGGGGGAGGCACAGAGATTTCCCACGCGCTCCCTGCCCCCACACACGCACAGCCTCCCCCCTCATCGGCCTCCCCCCTCATCGGCCTCCCCCAGCAGAGTGGTGCATTTGTTACAGTCAGTAGTTAGCACTTGGGTTCACTTTTGGGGTTGTACATTCTGTGCGTTTGGACAAATGTGTAATGACATACGTCCATCGTGACAGAATCACACTGAGGAGTTGCACTGCCCTAAAAATCCTTTGTGTTCTACGTATTTCTGCCACCTTCCCTCCCTAAACCCTGGCAGCCACTGATCTTTGTATTGTCTGCATAGTTTTGCCTTTTCCCGAATGTCACATAGTTTGGAATTACACACTAGGTAACATTTTCAGATTGGCTTCTTTCACTTAGTGACATGCATTTAAGGTTCCTATTCATCTTTTCATAGCTTGATAGCTCATTTATTTTTAGCACTAAATAATATTCCATCACCTGGATATATGGCAGTTTATATATCTATATTCCTGCTGAAGGACATCTCAGTTCTTTCCAAGTTTTGGCACTTACGAATGAAGCTGCTATAAACATCCATGGGCAGGTTTTCATGTGAACATAAGTTTTCATCTCCGAAGGGTAAATATCAAGGAACACAATTGCTAAGTCATATGGTAGGAGTATGTTTACTTTTGCAAGAAACCACCAAACTTTCTTCCAAAGTGCTGTCCCTTTTCATATATGTTTTCATTTTTTTAACATTTATTTATCTTTGAGAGAGAGAGCGATAGAGTGAGAGTGGGGGAGGGGCATAGAGAGAGGCAGACATGGAATCTGAAGCAGGCTCCAGGCTCTGAGCTGTCGGCACAGAGCCTGATGTGGGGCTCAAACTCAGGAACCATGATATCCTGACCTGAGCCGAAGTCGGATGCTTAATCAACTGAGCCACCCAGGTGCCCCCTTCATATACATGTTAGAATCATCTTGTGTAATTCCTTGAAAAATCTTGTGGCTATTAGAAATGGGATTGCTTTGACTTTATAGTTTGTTTGAGAGGACTGATAATTAGAATACACCTTCCCGTTCTCAAAAACGGTTTCTCTCTCCAGTTAGATCATTTTTGATTATCCTTCAGTTAGTCTTATAGTTGTACTGTTTCTTGCATGGTTCTTACTAGGTATATCCCAAGATACATTATGGTACTGATGTTTCTTTTCCCTCTCTGTATTGTAATCAGCACTAGGACACAAGAACTACTGATTTTTTATCCTGTAGAAGTTTGAGTTGGTTGTAGTCACATTCTTTTTTTCTTTAATTGCTTCTGGATTTTGAGTCGGAGTAAGGGCAATTTTCCCCACTTTATTTCGATTATGCTGGATATTTGCCCTTCTTTTTGTTTTGTTTTGTTTTGTATTTTTTTGCTGATGATTTGTATCAGATTTTCCACTGATGATTTGTATGGTTTCAGTTTTTACTTTTAGACCTTTTAGAGCTGGTCCAGTTTTATCTTCTTTTCTTTGAGCATCTAGTATACCAACAGCATTTTTAGTGAAGGCCTACCTTATCTCCATCGATTTGAGGCACTGCCTGCAAGCAAGCTAAATTTTCATATTTCTGGATTTTTCTCTTCTATTCCATTGGTCTCTTTACTCACGCACAGTACCACTACTGCTATAATCACAGAGGCTTTATATTGTATTTTCTTATCTGGTAGTGTTGGTGTGTGTGTGTGAGATTTATTTATTTTAACATTTAGATTTTATTTATTTTAGGTCCTTTCCTTCTGCAGACACATATTTAACTTCACGTTGTGGCAGATGGTTAATGTTCCTTCTTTTTTTTCCCCCTCCTTCCCCTCACCAGTTTTCCTGTGTAGTTTCTATCTTTCTATTCCTTGGTGCCCTGTTCTAGAAGAGTTTCTGGCCCCTGATTCATGCTTTAGATGTGCCTGTTCTCTGACTTAGTTATGGAATCTATTTTATTTTATTAAAAAAAAGTTTATTTTGATAGAGTGTGTGTGCAAGTAGAGGAGGGGCAGAAAGAGGAAGAGAGAGAGAATCCCCAGCAGGCTTTGTATTCAGTGCTGAACCTAATGCGGGGCTCAAACCCAAGAACTGTGAGGTCATGGCTTGAGCTGAAACCAAGGGTCAGATGATTAACTGACTGAGCCACCCAGGCGCCCCTATGGAGTCTTTTTTAATATCAACATGTAAATTTTAATTTTAGTTTTGTGTTTTTACTTTTTTAATTTTAGATGGCGCAAGCAGGGGAAGAGGGGCAAAAGGAGAAATGGGAGAGAGAGGGGAAATTTTAAGTAGACTCCACAGTCAGCACAGAGTCTGATGTGGGGCTCAATCCCATGACCTTGGGATCATGACCTGAGCTGAAATCAAGAGTCAGAGGCTCAACTGACTGAGCCACTCATGCGCCCTGGATTTTGCCAATATTTTTATGGATTGGTTGCAAGAGAAAACTGTAGCCTTGATTTAGTTTATCATCTTGAAACTGAAACTTCATTGCTTTTCTTTTTAATGTTTATTTATTTTTGAGGTGGGGGGAGGGAGAACAAGGAAGGGAGGAGCAGAGAGAGAGAGAGGGAGACAGAGGATTCAAAGCAGGCTCTGCGCTGAGAGTAGAGAGCCTGATGTGGGGCTTGAACTCATGAACCATGAGATCGTGACCTGAGCTGAAGTTGGACACTTAACTGAGCCACACAGGTGCCCCTGAAACTTCATTCTTTTTTATCTTTTCTTGCCTTTTTGGAATTTTGAAATGAATTGTTGATTATTGGAAACAAAAGAGTAGGAAATTATACCTGCCATCCAGAGCCATATTTGTATCAAAGAGCAGATTATTATGACTTATGGTATATATGGGTTTATTTGTGCTTGACATGATAACAAGTATGCAGGTGAATTAATGTTTTAAAAATGGGAAATACAGTAAAGCATAAAGGATGGCATTCCCTTAAGACTCTCAAATTATTTATAGTCTGGGTCTAACTTTAAAAATGTGTCCATTATATGGGTGCTTGGGTGACTCAGCCGGTTAAAGTGTCTGACTCTTGATTTTAGCTCAGGTCATGATCTCACGGTTCATGGGTTTGACCCTTGCATTGTGCTCTGTGCTGACAGTGCAGAGCCTGCTTGGGATTCTCTCTCTCTCTCTCTCTCTCTCTCTCTCTCTCTCTCTCTCTCTGTGTCTCTCTCTGTCTCTCTCTGTCCCTCCCCTGCATGTTCTCTCCTCTCTCTCTCAAAATAAGAAAATAAACTTAAAAAAAAGTGTCCATTATATAGAGAAATATGGACAGGGGTGACTGGCTGGCTCAGTTGGTAGAGCACGTGACTCTTGATCTTAGGGTTGTGAGTTAGAGCCTCATGTTGGGTGTAAAGATAAAAAATAAATAAAAAAATCCTAAAAAAGGAAAGTATGGACAAGCATACAACAGACACTGATGTACTCTCTTATCCACTACTCTGCTCTGTGAAACATCTGTATCTTGCTCATTTTCTTCAGATTAAACAAATAGGAGAGTACATATGCAGGGATAAGATCTCACCGTTCTCTTCTCCCACTCCTGAGTTAACCACTGCCAGGGATTTTTTTGGTTGTCTTCATCATGTTTTGGTACTATCATTACATATGACTATACAAGCAGACAACGTATAGTATATGTTCCACATTTCTAAAACTTTATATAAATGACATCATCTGTGCATATTTTTACGTGATATTCTTTTTAATGTGTATTTATTTTTGAGAGACAGAGAGAGACAGATAATGAGCAGGGGAGGGAATAGAGAGACACACGGAATCCAAAGCAGACTCCAGGCTCCGTGCTGTCAGCACAGAGCCTGACCGGGAGCTGGAACCCCCGACCCTGAGATCATGACCTGAGCCAAAGTCGGATGGTCAACCGACTGAGCCACCCAGGCACCCTGTATGTGATTTGCTTTTTAAAGTCAACGTTGTGTTTTTAAGATTCATCCATGTTAGTACTCGTAGCTCTGTTTGATTCATGCTCCATTCCCTTCTGTGAGTATCCCACAATTTATTTATATGTTCTTTCGCTGATGGTCATTTACATTGTTGCCAGTTTTTCTTTATTACCAACAGCAGTACTGGGAACATTCTTTAAATGTTGCCTTGTGCATATGCATTAGAATTTCTAGACTTCCACATGTAACTGCTGGATTAAAGGATACACACGTCTTTAACTTAATTAGATTTTGCCAACTTGCTCTCCAAAGTGGTGGTGCCAATTTGCACTTGGACTAGGAGTGTCTAAAAGGCCCTATTTCCCCTGGAGCTTGTCAGCACTTGGTATTATTGGATTGGTTAATTACTGCCACTCTGATGAGGGTGAAATCGTCTTGCAGTGTAAACTTAAATAGCATTTCCTGATTATTAACAAAATTGAGTAGGCTTTCATTTTTTTATTGGCCTCCATGTTTCACTTCTGTAATTTGCATGTTCAGGTCTTTGCCTACTTTTTACTGGATTGTTTTTCTATTAAGAATTTCTTTATGTAGTCTGGGTACCAATACTTTATTATATGACTATGAACATCTTGCCTCAGATGATGGCTTGTCTTTTCACTTCGCTTATGGTCTCTTTTGGGGTTAGTCATTTAAAAAATTTATTTTTTAAATATGTAGTATAGTCATATGGTGAACAATACTATAAATATAAATGAAATGATGGCTTTTACTCCTGTCCCCATCTGTCCAGCCCTTCAGCACTGTTATTCATTTCTTACACATGCTTCCTGAATTTCTTTATGCACATGCAGGCGTGTTCAGATATATATCCCCCTGCGTATAAAATGAAGTCACATGTATTTATCTTTCCCTTTATGGTTTGCATTTTAGTTCCTTGTTTAAGCAATCTTTTTACCCAGAGTGTTGAAGATGTTTTATGTTCTCTTTTAAAGGTTTTATAGTTTTGCTCTATCTTCTTTTAATAGGGATAGTTAATTGTTTTAGGACTACTGACTGAATCATGCAGGTTTCCTGCCTGGTTTGTTACCCATGCTGCCTCTTTGGCAAAGTGTCTCGCTCCCGTGTACATGTGGGTTTGTTTTTGGGCTTCCTGCTCAGTTCCACCGGCGTATTTGTTCATCCCTGAAGCAATACGAATGCTGTAATTACTATAGCTTTATGAGAAATCTTATTTTAAGATCAACTCTGCCGTTCCTTACTCTCCAGATTGTCTTGGCTATGTTTGTCTTCATTGGAATTGGATTAGATTTGATTGGAATTGCATGAAATGTACAGATTAACTTGGGGGAAAACTTTTATTTTTAGAATATTGGGCCTTCCTAGTCATGGACATAGCATATATCATCATTTATATAAGTCTTTTAAGTGTCTTCTTAAAAAAAACATTTTTTTTAACGTTTATTTACTTTTGAGAGAGAGACAGAGTGCGAGTGGGGAGGGGCAGAGAGAGAGGGAGACACAGGATCCAAACGGGCTCCAGGCTCTGAGCTGTCAGCACAAAGCCTGACGTGGGACTCGACCCCACGAATTGTGAGATCATGACCTGAGTTGAAATCGGGTGCTTAACCAACTGAGCCACCCAGGTGCTCAAGTGTCTTTTATAAACAAAAATTTTTTTTGGAGAGCGAGAACATGAGAGCCCAAGTGGGGAAGGGCAGGGGAAGAGGGTGAGAAAGAATCTCAAGTAGGCTCCCCGCCCAGTGCAGAGCCCAATGCGGGGCTCCATCTCATGCCTGTGAGATCGTGACCTGAACTGAAATCAAGAGTTGAGCGTTAATCAACTGAGCCATCCAGGCACTGCCCCCCCCCCCAATTTTTTTTTCTAGAAAACACTTACATACCTTTTGGTTAGATTTATTCTTTGGTACCTTTTTTTTTTTTTTTTTTTTTTTTTTGCTATTAGAAATGATGCATTCTTGAAAAATTACATTATCCATTGTTGCTTTTATAGACAATAACAAGTAACTTTTTTATATTGATTGGTAACATCAAACTCTCTTACTTGTGTCTTCAGAAACTCTTGGATTTTCAGCTTATTCACATCTACTGTAAATGATAATATTTTTGTTTTTCCTTCTCAATCTTACGCTTGTTTGCAATGCATTCATTCACCTACCAACCCATATTTATCAGTCATTCAGACTACTGTACTTGCTAGGGCTTCCAGAAAAGTAGAGGTGACCGTGAACATCTTTGATTCTTTGCTGACTCTAAAGGGAAGGACTGTAACATTTCACCTTAAGTATGATGTGGCTTTTATTTATTTCCATTAGTTAAGATAGTATTTGCTGCTCTAACAGGTTTGAAAATCTCAGCATCTGTGGCAAAAGGTAGGTTGATTTCTTGCTCACTTAAATTTCAAATTCCGTGTTTCTCATGGGTGGCCAGTTCTCTAACTGATCACACAAAGGACTCGGGTTCTTTCCAGCATGGCCTCTAGGACACCTGGAAGAGTGGAAGGAACATGGAGGGTCACACATGCAAGAGTTTTATGGGTCAGGTCTGGAAGTGGTGCACATCACCTTGGCTTTCTTTCCAGTGGCCCAGACTCTGTCATCTGGCTGCACATATAACTTCAGGGGCTGGGTTCTGTGTACCTATGTGTCTGGAAAGAAGAGGAAGTGAGTTTTGTGACCAGCCGGTTAGTTTTTGCCACGGTCAGCCCCCATACTTGCTGAGCAGCTACTTCAGTCTTCCTCACACACATATAACCTCTCCCCAAGGGATACACACCAGGTCACACCTAGTCACTATCGCAGATTGAATTCCAGGGGATCTTCAGGTAATGTGCAGGCTCTCTCTGACATCCTTGTGTCCTCTGGTGACCTATGAACTCAAAGACAGGTCCCAGCCTTCCTTCCCCCAGCAAATGACTGGTGGTGAAGCAAGTGCAGGATGAAGCCCAATAAGGCTTGCTATTCAGAAAGGGGAAGGAGAACAGATATCCCACTGTCCCTGGTCACCAGCAATGATTAAATGCTGCCTGGATGACATTTGGAGGTCCCTCTGCCTGCTCACTTTCAAGTACTAATGTTCGAACCCAAAGGGAATTACTGGAGAGAATTCACAAACCTGATTTATCCCCAAGAGAGCCTCCTCCTCTTCCTAAATGCCTAGGAGTTTTGTTTTTTTTTTTAAATGTTTATTTTTTTATTTGAGAGGGAGAAAGAGAGAGCGAGCGAGCGAGAGTAAGGGCAAGCAGGGGAGGGGTAGAGAGAGAGGGAGACCAAGAATCCACAGTAGGCTCCATGCTGTCAGCATGAAGCGTGACATGGGGCTCGAACTCACAAACTGTGAGATCATGAACTGAGCTGAAGTCAGACTCTCAACCGACTGAGACACCCAGGCCCCTCTTATTTATTTATTTTTAAATCACCAATGGGTATTGAATTTTATCAAGTGCTTTTTCAGTATCTACTGAGGTGATCAGAGATTTTTCTTTTTTAATGCCTTAATGTAGTGAATTACAGGAATAAATTAGAATTTGTCTATGCCTACATTACTGGGATATGCTCTTCTGGGTCACGGGGCATTATCTTTGAAAGTCTGATCTGCTAGCGTTTTATTTAGAATTTTTCTGTTGTTCATAAGTGAAATTGACCCATAATTTTCATTTCTTTCACTGTTCTCATCTGGCATTTGTTTTAAGAGTTTACTAGCCTCATAAAGCGAATGGAGAAGCTTTTCCTTCTCTATTTTCTGAAACATTTTGTAGAAGATAGAATTGCCTCTTTAAACTGTCTGTGCCTCGTGTTTTTGGTTTTGTCTCTGTGAGCAGATTAACTATCGATTTGCTTTCTTTTATAGGTTTGTTCGGGGTTTCCATTTCTTTTTGACTTTGTGTTGGCAATCCATTTTTCTGGGAAATGGTCCATTTCATATCAGTTTTCATATAGATTTCTTAAAGTTGTTCATAGTAATTCATTATGGTTTTTTTTTTTAATATCTCTGCTGATCTGTGGTAACTTGGTCTTCTTTTTTCATTCCTTGTATTGTTTATACTCTGTTCTGATCAGTGTTCCTGTGGGTTTGCTATTTTATTAGTTTTTGCAAAAAAAAAACCACAAGTTTTTGGTTTTATTAATCCCTTTTTATCATTTCTTTCTCTTAAAAACGTCTCTGCTCTTTTCTCTTTTTTGCCTCCTATTTTCTTCATGTTTACTGTTCTCTTTGTGATTCCTTGAGTTGAATGCTCACATCTCTGATGTTGAGGCTTTTATTCTTTGGTAATGTAGACATTTCTTTTGAACGTACATATTTCCCTCTCTCTGTTGCTTCTGTGCATCATACAAGTTCTGAGATATATATATATATCTTTAAACTATATCAAGTAATATTTATAGCTATATCTCTAATATATATATTAGACTCTGATATTTATAACTCTGATATATATATATATATATATATATATATATATATATATATATATATATATATCTTTAAACTATCTCAAGTAATACTTACAGCTATATCTCTAATAACTCAACCTGAAATATTTTCTGATTTCCATTGGGATTTCTTCTTTGACATATGAATTATTTACAAATTTACATTTAACTCTCCAAATGTGTAGAGGTTCTTGTTAGTGATTACTGTTTTATTACATGCTGCTCAGAGAACATGTTTTGTGATTTTGGTCCTGTGGTATTGAACATTTTTTGTGGCATTGTATATTGTACATGGTTAGTTTTTCGTATAGTTTGCCGTAAGCTTGAAAAGATTGAATTTTTCTCTAATTGCAGGGTTCTGCATATATCTGTGAATCAAGCGTATTTATTGTATGGTTCAAATCTTATATATCTTTATCCGTTTTTATTTGCTCAAGACAGTTATTGAAAGAGCTATGTCAAAATCTCCTGAAATGATGGTAAATGTGTCTGTTCCTCCTTATAACACTATTACATTTGCTTTATATATTGTGAAGCTATGTTTTAAAAATTTGTTTTATCTGCCTGGTGAATGGCCACTTTTATCATGCAGTAATTGTCTTTATCCCTGATGTTTGTCTTAAGGTCTACTGTCAGGAATTAATATGACCAGAAGAGTTGTAGAACAATTTTTTTGTGTCTGACTTGTATTCTAATCCATTGTTTAACCTTTTAAATGTGTGTCTTTTTTTATTGAGATGGAATCATACCATAAAAATCACTTTTAAAGTATACAATTAAGGGGCTTATAGTATATTCACAGAGTTGTGCAATGACCATCACTATCTATTTCCGGAACATTTTCATCTTCTCCAAAGGAAACACTCCCCATTAGCTGTCAGTCTCCATTTTCCTCCCTCTTAGCCCTTGGGAACCACACATTTACTTTCTATCTTGATGGATTTGCTTTTTCTGGGCATTTCCTGTAAATGGAATCATACAGGATGTACCCTGGTGTGTCTGGTTTCTTTCACTTGGCATGATGTTGTCAAGGTTCATCCAGTACTTCATTCTTTTTTCTAGCTGAATAACGTTCCACCTATGTGGGGATACTATATAGTGTTGGCCCCTTCATCAGCTAATGGACATTTGCTGATGAAGGGGTCAACACTATATAGTGTTTTCCAATCCGTTATTTTTATCTCTGTGTATGCTTGTGTCTTACAGGTTTCTCTTACAAACAACGTAAAACAGAATTATATTCCTAAAACGTAATCTAGTAATCACGTTCAACTGGCAAGCTTCTTCCATTGTGATTACAGCCATTGGGATTTATTTTTAGCCTCTTATTTTGTCATTTCTATTTATTATGCTAGTTCTTTGCCACTTGGATCTCCTCCTTTTTTGATTTCTGTTGGATTGATAGATTTATTTTTTGTGTGATATTAATTCCCTTTGACTCCATCTATTGGTTTGGAAATCTTACAATTCAGTTTCAAAGCAAAAAAAAAAATCTTTCCTTCTTCTTCTCCTCCTTCTCCTTCTTGTTCTCCTCCTCCTCCTGCTGCTTCTGCTGCTGCTTCTTCTTCTTCTTCTTCTTCTTCTTCTTCTTCTTCTTCTTCTTCTTTTAATGTTTGTTTCTTTTTGAGAGAGCTGGAGAGAGACTATGAGAGTGAAAGGGGCAGACAGAGAGGGGGACACATCATCCAAAGCAGGTTCCAGGCTCTGAGCTGTCAGCACAGAGCCCGCCCTGGGGCTCAAACTCACAAACTGGGAGATTATGACCTGCCCTGAAGTCAGAGGCTTAGCCGACTTAGCCACTCAGGCACTCCTCTTTCCTTCCTCTGAACAGTGCAAAGACTTCAGGATGTTTAACTTTGGTGACTTCCCTCTATGTTATGTATCATTGCTGTCCACTGTTTTAATTTCACTTTGCTTTTCTATCTCTCAGGTTGATAATTCTTACTCTTGGACCTCTCTCCATGTATATATCCTCATTGATTAGTTTCTCAAATTTCTTTCCTTCTCAATGTAATTTCAGTCTTCTGAAAGTAGACACTTGATGGTTGTTCTGGTGATAATTGTAGATTAACCTTCTTTTCCTTTCAGGCATGTTAAGACCTCATCCTGTGATCTTTTGCATTTTCCTATTGCTGTTAAATCTGTCAGTATGACTGCAGTTCTTTCACAGGTGGACTGTCTTCTTTCTTGGGTTGCTTTGAAATTCTTCTCTTTGGTGATCTGTCTTACTACAAGAATGGATTTACTTTTTAAAAATTAAAAAAAATTTCATTTACTTAATTTTGTTAACGTTTATTTATTTTTGAGAGAGAGAGCGTGAGTGGGGGAGGAGCAGAGACAGAGGGAGACACAGAGTCCAAAGCAGGCTCCAGGCTCTGAGTTGTCAGCATAGAGCCCGATGCAGGGCTCAAACCTATGCACTGGGGGATCATGACCTGAGCCGAAGTCAGACGCCTAACCAACTCAATCATCCAGGTGTCCCTTTGTTTATTTAGATCCAGGATAGTTCCCATCCAGTGTTATATTAGTTTCCGGTGTGCACTGTAGTGATTTCAGCAATTGGGGGATGGCGGAAATAGGTGAAGGGGGTCAAGAGTTTGCTTGTTTTGATAAGCGCTGAATGTGGATTTACCTTTACTTTTCCTGCTCCGCGGAGATAGATTTCTGAGTCTTTTGGCTCATGGAATCCATCGCCTCTCAGCCATAATTGCTGAACATCACCTATGTCCAAACTCCTAGGTCCTAAGTTGGACTTCTCTATTAGATGGGAGTTGCTATTTTTATTTTGTCTGCTCTATTTTTAACCTCTGTCCTAGACCTGCCATCTCTTGATCTCTTTGTGTTCCATTTGGAGCATTTCTGCTGCTCTTGGTCCCAGCGCTAATGTGCTCTTGACTGTATTTATTGAACTTTGCGTTTCTCTTTCTCTCTTTTTCATTTATAGAAGTTTCCCTTGGCTCTTTTTCATCTGGGCCTGTTCTCCTTTTGCAGCTTTTTATTTTTCTTTTGTGATTTTCAATTCCTTCTTTTGATTTTAATCATTTTAAACATGTTTTCTCTCAAACTATTTTGGTATCTGAAGTTCTTGTGGGTTTTATCCTGCTGTTTCTTATGTCTTTTGCACCTGGTGGGTTTTCCCTCATGTGGTTGAGTCATTTTTTATTTTGAGCTCATATTCAACACAGGTTTATCTTTGAGAATCCTGGATGGCCTGGGTGGAAGGTATGTCCCTTCAGAGTGGTTTTCTGTTAGTTTCCATTGTGTGCCTCCCTGGGGCTGCTGGTCCAGCACTAATTGTTAGGCCTGTTTCTCACTTTGGAAATTCCTGAACCACACAGATGGTATAAATTCGAACTCCAAATCTACATGTTGAGTAGGGTCATGACTACTCATTTTCAAGAGAGGCTTTTTCCTCTCACCCAGATGCAGAGTCCGATGTTTTTCCTTGTTTCTCTGAACCAATGGTAAAATTTTCTCTAGGCTCCTCTTTCCTTGAGAATGTGTCCTGTTGAATAACTCATATTTATTCCAGAGGTTCAGTTTATAGTTCCTCACTTTGCTTGGTTCCCAGGTTTTATTTCTCTTCCTACTTATGTATCCAAGCCCAAATCCCAGTTTGCTCATAATTTATCTTCCGATTTATCTTTCTCTGTGTGGTAGCTTTGGTTTCTTTCAGCTCTGCATTTAAGAATATTCGATGTATTTTTTCCAGCATTCCCCAGGTGGGAATAGATTTTTTCGTGTTGGGGGAACGTGGTTCCCTGTATTTCTGGGAACAGAAGTCTTTTAAGAAATATTTTAATTTAAGATATAACATAATACAGAAAACTACATATAACACATACTCAATTATTAAAAATAATAATCGGGGTGCCTGGGTGGCTCAGTCACCTGAGTGTCTGACTTCAGGTCATGATCTTGCAGTTCATGGATTCGAGGCCCTCGTCCGGCTCTGTGCTGATGTCTCAGAGCCTGGAGCCTGCTTCGGATTCTGTGTCTCACTCTCTCTGCCCCTCCCCCACTCATGTGTTCTCTCTCTCTCAAAAATAAATACACATTAAAAGAAAATAATCATCATCACCAGGTCAGGGAATAGAATATTGTCTTTGTGTATCTTCTCAGCAGTAATCTCTTCTCTTCTCTCATTATTCTGACTTTTGTGAAAGTCTTTTTCTATTAGCCTCTCTTCCTAGTTTTGTTACTTCTATGTGTTTCTGACAAAGTACAGTTTAGTTGAGATTTGACTGTTTTTGGACTATACCTATTCTTGTTCAGTGTTAGTTTTCTGACACCTCTAATACTGTGTGTAGCTGCACTTAATTCATTTTCATTGCCGTATTCTCTTACGTGAGTATATCATAATGCGTTTGTCATTCTGCCTGTTGAAAGACATTGGAGTTGTTTCCAGTGTTTCCCATTACAGCAAATGCTATGGTGACTCTTGATGAACAGGTGTCTTTAAAAAAAAATTTTTTTTAACGTTTATTTGTTATTGAGAAACAGAGAGAGATAGAGCATGAGCAGGGAAGGGGCAGAGAGAGGGAGACACAGAATCCAAAGCAGGATCCAGGCTCTGAGCTGTCAGCACAGAGCCTGACATGGGGCTTGAACTCACAGACTGCGAGATCATGACCTGAGCCAAAGTCAGATGCTTAACTGACTGGGCTACCCAGGTGCCCCTTCATGAACATGTGTCTTGCTGCACATGCATGTGGGTCTTTACTGTGCATTTATGTAGGAGTGGAATTGCTGGGGCATGGGTTACACACATCTAAAACTTGTTAGGATAATGCCTAAAAGTTTTCCTAAGCGGATGTGCCGGCGTGGGCTCTGCCAGCCATGGGTGAGTGGTCTTGTTGCTCTCTGTGGTCACCATCATTTGTTATTATTAGTCATTTTAATTTTTTCCAGATTGGAATATATTTGTATCTGAAATACACTGACATTGCTTGATTTTATTTCATTTACTTGATTGCTGATGTGACTGAACATCTTTTTATATGTTGGTTGGCTCAGTGGGTTTACTTTTTGTTGTTGTGGAAATGAAGGAATATATATATTCTCCTATAACTTAAAAAAAAAAGCTTATTTGTTTTGAGAGGGAGAGAGGGAGCATGAGTAGGGGAGGATCAGAGAGAGAGAGGTAAAGAGAGGATTCCAAGTGCAGAGCCCAATGAGAGGCTTGAGCTCACGAACCATGAGATCGTGATCTGACCCAAAACCAAGGGTCAGATGCTTAACCGCTGAGCCAGCCATGCGTCCCAAGAGCATACCTTTTAAATTTTAACGTCGGTAGGCTTATTCATCTTTTTTTGGGGTATCTTTTCAAAAAATTTTTTTCCAACTTTAAAGTCCTAAAGATGTTCTTTATTTTCTTCTAAATGTTACTTTGTAAAATGTACCCAGAAATGATTTTTTTTTTTTGTATAGGGTGAGACAGGGTCCACTTCTTTCCCCTTAAGGATACCCATTTTCCTTAGTACCATTTATTGAAAGAAGTTCATCTTTTTCTCACCAATCTACAATTCTATCCCTGCTATATATAAAATTTCCATGTATTTATATATCTCTTTCTGATTTCTCTATTCACTTCCATTGATCTTTCAAAAAATTTTTTTTAATGTTTATTTATTTTGAGAGAAAGAGAGCGTGAGGGGGAGAGGGACAGAGAGAGAGGGAGACACAGAATCTGAAGCAGGTTCCAGGCTCTGAGCTGTCAGCACAGAGCCCAATGCGGGGCTCGAACTCACAAACTGTGAGACCATGACCTGAGCTGAAGTCGGACGCTCAACCGACTGAGCCACGCAGGTGCCCCTGCTTCCATTGATGTTTGAGTAATGCTGTTCAATTTCACATTGTCTTAATTATCATACTTTTATATTAAGTCTTTTATTTGATAAGGCCAGTCCCTCCAAGCCTTTTTAAAAAAGAATTTCTTAGTTATTTGTGGCCTTTCAGACTTCTTTATAAATTTTAGAATTCGCTTGTCACAATTACCTCTTGAAATTATGATTGAGATTGCAATTATTCTGTAAATCATTTGGGTAAAATTGAACATCATTATATTATTAAATCTTCCAGTTCATCAGCATGGTCTATCTCTCCACTTACTGTTTTCACTGTCTCTCATTTCAAGTTCTCTTCAAAGAGATCTTGTAGATTTTATTGATTTTATTCTTGGGTACTTTTGGAAAAATGCCATTGTAAAGGGTATCTTTCAAAAGAATAATTTTTATTTTTACTCTTTGTCCTGGTATATAGAAATGTAATTGATTTTGTTGTACTCTTGTTTTAATCCAGTAACCTTACTAAACCCTCATAAATTTTAATCGTGTATCTTATATATATATATTCATTTGAATTTGCTACCCATTTAATCATATAATCTTGTTTCTTTCTTTCAAATCTTTACACCTTCTAATTAATTTCTTGTCTTATTAATCTGGCTAGGACCACAGTGTTCGGGGCTGAATTGGAGTGGCAATAGTGGGATCTTTGTCTTGTTCCCTGTCTGAAAGGGAGCACTTTTTTTTTTTCCTGTCACAGGTTTGTTTGTCCAAACAGCACAGGAGGACCCCAGCCCCATGCAGACAGAAGACCCAGGGTCACACCGGTCCTTCTTCCTCACATTGGTAGACAGAGCCTTTGCGTTGGAGCCTTTGTGGTGGCTTGGGCACTTGTGGGAGTCTGAGCTGCAGGAGGAGCTGAAACCTGGGCCTCGGTTTGAGCCTTGGCCTTGGCCTTTGACCTGCAGAGCCTGAGACCTTGACATTGTGGGTATGAACCCATTTCTTGAGCTTGGGGAAAGCAGCATAGGTAGGTCGACTGAGGCTGCAGCTGTCACCCTTTGGGATCTTGGGCTTGGTTCCTTGGGCCTGACGAGGGCCTAGACAGTTCCGGCACGTGCGCGCTCATGGCCTTGGCATTGTTGGCCTGCATCCTCTTCAGGCCTTTTTGGTTGTGCTTCTTGGCAAAGAGTATGTTTCTTAAGAATTTGGGGTCTCCTCCCTTAAGGGATTCATATCTTTATGACCAGGTTTTCTTGATGCCATTTCTGTGTCATTTTCATGACTGATTGTGTGTGGTGTGGTTTGTGGATCTGGCTGTGCCTGTACTGAAGCCCACCGCTCCTGAAGCACCTCAGTTTGGAAAGCAAAGAAAGGGAACACTTGAAGTGTTTTACAATGAAGAGGGTTTTCTATAAATTTTCATGTCAGTTAAGAAAGATTCTTTATCATCAGGGAAATACAAATCAAAACCACAATGAGATACCACCTCACACCTGTCAGAATGGCTAACATTAACAACTCAGGCAACAACAGATGTTGGCGAGGATGCGGAGAAAGAGGCTCTCTTTTGCACTGCTGGTAGGAATGCAAACTGGTGCAGCTGCTCTGGAAAACAGTATGTAGTTTCCTCAAAAAGTTAAAAATAGAGCTACTCTATGACCCAGCAATTGCACTACTAGGTATTTATCCACGGGTACAGAAATACAGATTTAAAGGGACACATGCCTGTTTCGAAGGGACATATACACCCCCATGTTTATAGCAGCACTATCAACAATAGCCAAAGTATGGAAAGAGCCCAAATGTCCATCAATGGATGAATGCATAAAGAAGATGTGTGTATGTGTGTGTGTGTATATATATATGTATGTATGTATGTGTGTATGTATGTATGTATGTATGTACGTTTGTATGTATGTGTGTATGTACACACACACACATACACACACACATACATACAAACGTACATACATACAATGGAGTATTACTCGGCAATCCAAAAGAATGAAATCTTGCCATTTACAATTACGTGGATGGAATTGTAGTGTATTATGCTAAGTGAAATTAGAGAAAGACAAATATCATATGACTTCACTCATATGAGGACTTTAAGAGACAAAAGAGATGAACATAAGGGAAGGGAAACAAAAATAATATAAAAACAGGGAGGGGGACAAAACAGAAGAGACTCATAAATATGGAGAACAAACTGAGGGTTACTGGAGGGGTTGTGGGACGGGGGATGGGCTAAATGGGTAAGGGGCACTAAGGAATCTACTCCTGAAATCATTGTTGCACTATATGCTAACTAATTTGGATGTAAATTTGAAGAAATAAAAAATAAAACAAGTTAAAAAAAAGGGGCACATGCATGTTGATAGCAACACTATCACCAATAGCCAAATTATGGAAAGAGCCAAATGTCCATCAACTGATGATATACACACACAAACACACACACACGCAGATATATACAATAGAATATTACATGATGATCAAAAAGAATGAAATCTTGCCCTTTGCAACAACGTAGATAGAACTAGAGTGTATTATGCTAAGCGAAATAAGTCATTCAAAGAAAGACAAATATCATGTGATTTCACTCATGTGGAATTTAAGAAACAATACAGACGAGCATAGGGGAAGGGAAGGAGAAATGAGATAAAAACGGAGAGGGAGGCAACCCATAAGACTCTCTTAAATACAGAGAACAAACTGAGGATTGCTGGAGGGTGTTGGGCGGGGAATGGGCTGAATGGGTGATGGGCATTAAGGAGGGCACTTGTTGGGAGGAGCACTGGGTGTTTTATTTAAGTGATGAATCACTAAATTCTACTCCTGAAACCAATACTACACGACATGTTAACTAATTTGAATGTAAATTTAAAAAAAATTAAGTATCTATAACAAAAGAAAATTTCTTTGTGTTTCTCCTTTGCAAAAAGGAGACCAAGAGTGTGAATGAATTTAGTATTTTTTCATTGCTTTTACTACATCTCTTGAAATGCTCATGTTTTTCCTCCTTAAATTGATATTGTAGTAAATTACATCAATCATTTTTTCCTTGTGTTAAATCAACTTTGCATTTCCAGGATTAATCCAACTTGGTCATAATGTGCTATTCTTTTTTTTAAGTCGCTGTATTCCTTTGCTGATATTTTGTTTAGGATTTTGGAATCTATATTATCAGTAACTAGGCTAGTAATTTTCCCACTCTTGGGTTAATCCTGTCGATTTTCCTATAAAAGAGTTATTCTAGGATCACAACATGAATAGGGAATTATTTTGATTGCTTTCTTTTCTCAGGATGAGTTTGTATAAATTGGTGTTATATGTTCCTTAAATGTTTGATAGAATTTACTAGTGACACCATCTGGGCTTAGAAGTTTTGAAATTTAAAAAAAATTTTGGGGTAATTGTAGGTTCACATGTAGTTGTAAGAAAGAAATTGTGGTTTATATACACAATGGAATACTACGTGGCAATGAGAAAGAATGAAATATGGCCTTTTGTAGCAACGTGGATGGAACTGGAGAGTGTTAGGCTAAGTGAAATAAGTCATACAGAGAAAGACAGATACCATATGTTTTCACTCTTAGGTGGATCCTGACAAACTTAACAGAAGACCATGGGGGAGGGGAAGGAAAAAAAAAGGGGGAAGAAAAAAAAATGACCAAGTTGGATTAATCCAGGAAATGTAAAGTTGATTTAACACAAGGAAAAAATGATTGATGTAATTTACTACAATATCAATTGTAGATTAGAGTGGGAGAGAGCCAAAGCATAAGACTCTTAAAAACTGAGAACAAACTGAAGGTTGATGGGGGGTGGGAGGGAGGGGAGAGCTAGTGATGGGTATTGAGGAGGGCACCTGTCAGAATGAGCACTGGGTGTTGTATGGAAACCAATTTGACAATAAATTTCTTATTTAAATAAAAAAAAAAAAGAAATAATACAGAGAGATCCCATGGACTCTTGATCCAGATTGATCCAAAGGTAATATGTTGTAAAACCACAGTACAATACCATGACTACGGTATTGACATTGATACAATCAAGACACAGTATTTATATCACCACCAGGATTTCATGTTTTCCTTTAAAAAAAAAACTTTTTTTTTAACATTCATTTTTGGGAGACAGAGACAGAGCATGAGCAGGGGAGGGGCAGAGAGAGAGGGAGACAAATAATCTGAAACAGGCTCCAGGCTCTGAGCTGTCAGCATAGAGACTGACTTGGGGCTTGAACTCACAAACCAGGAGACCATGACCTGAGCTGAAGTTGGATGCTTAACCGACTGAGCCACCCAGGTGCCCCTCATGTTTTACTTTTATTATTATTATTATATAAATTCAGAGAGAGCACACAAGTGGGAGAGAAAGGCAGAGAGAGAGAGAGAGAGAGAGAGAGAGAGAGAGAGAGAGAGAATCTTAAGCAGGCCCCACTGCAAGGCTCGATCACATGACCCTGGGCTCATGACCTGAGCCAAAATCAAGAATCAGATGCTCAACTGACTGAACAACCCAGGTGCCCTGCACATTGTCCTTTTAAAACTATTCCCACTTTGCTCCAACCTTCGTACCATTTTTATATCTCTGACAACCATTAATCTGTTCTCCATTTTTGTAATTTTGCCTTTTCAGGAATGTTATATGAATGGAGTCATATATGCAGTGTGCAGCCTTTTGATAGTGACCTTTGCACTCAGCATCATTTTCTGGAGACTCCTTCACAGTTGTTTCATGTGTCTGCATGTGTCAGAACTTTCTCCACTATACCACTGGGTAGAGTTCCTGGGTCTGGATGTGTCACAGTTTGTTGAATTGTTCACCTGTTGAAGAACATCTGGGCTACTTCCAGTTTGAGGCTGTTATGAATTAAGGTGCCATTTGTAAATGGGTTTTTGTGTGAAGATCAGTTCTCATTTCTGTGGGATAGATGGCCAGGAGTGTAATCAGTGGGTCATATGGTAGTATGTACTACTGATTGAAAACAGCTGAACTCCTCCGTGGTTTTCCAGAGTAGCTGCACCGTGGTACGTTCCCATCTGCAGTGTGGGAGCTGTCCAGTTCTGTATCCTCAGTAGCATTTGGTGCTGTCACTATTTTTTATTTTAGGAGAGTAGTATTTTAGTAATCCTGGTAGGCATATAGTGAGACTTCACTGTGGCTTCCACTGGCATTTCCCTTTTGGGTAATGATGTTGCACACTTTTTCATGTGTTACTTACCCTGTGTATATCCTCTTTGATGAAATGTTTTTGAATTTTGGAATTCATGCCCTCTGCGCATTTTCTAATAGGATTGCTTGCTAGTTTACTGTTGATGTTGAGTGTTCTTTGTGTATTGTAGATACTAGTCTTTTGTTGGGTAGATGGTTTGCAAGTGTCTTCTCCCTCTTTATAGCTTGTGTTTTCATTCTTTTAACAGGATCTTTCACACAGCAAAAGTTTGTAATTTTGATGAATTCTAGTTTGTCAGATTTACCTTTATGGATCATGTTTTTGGCATCAAAAGGTCCTGAAGGGGCCCTAGGTCCTGATGAGTTTCTGCTGTTTTTTTTTAAAACTTTGTAGTTTTATCTTTTACGTTTAAGTTCATGATCTGTTTTGACTTAAGCTGAAACTGTTCTACTTCCTCTTCCTCCTCCTCCTCCTTCTCCTCCTCTTTCTTCCTATAGGAGTCCAATGGCTTTAGGGCCATTTATTGGAAAGGCTGTCTTTCCTCCGTTGAATTGCTTTTGCACCTTTGCAAAATTCAGCGATGAGAGCATTCCCACTCATGTTGCCTCATTCCCAATTACATCATCCAGGGTCCAATCAGGAGGTCAAATCCATACTGTTTGAAGAGCAGAATGTAATATAAATAATTCTTTTTTTTTCAATATATGAAATTTATCGTCAAAGTGGTTTCCATACAACTCCCAGTGCTCATCCCAAAAGGTGCCCTCCTCAATACCCATCACCCACCCTCCCATCCCCCATCAACCCTCAGTTTGTTCTCAGTTATTAAGAGTCTCTTATGCTTTGGCTCTCTCCCACTCTAACCTCTTTTTTTTTTTTCCTTCCCCTCCCCTCCCCCATGGACTTCTGTTAAGTTTGTCAGGATCCACCTAAGAGTGAAAACATATGGTATCTGTCTTTCTCTGTATGACTTATTTCACTTAGCATAACACTCTTCAGTTCCATCCACGTTGCTACAAAGGGCCATATTTCATTCTTTCTCATTGCCACGTAGTATTCCATTGTGTATATAAACCAAAATTTCTTTATCCATTCATCAGTTGATGGACATTTAGGCTCTTTCCATAATTTGGCTATTGTTGAGAGTGCTGCTATAAACATTGGGGTACAAGTGCCCCTATGCATCAGTAGTCCTGTATCCCTTGGGTAAATTCCTAGCAGTGCTATTGCTGGGTCATAGGGTAGGTCTATTTTTAATTTTCTGAGGAACCTCCACACTGCTTTCCAGAGCGGCTGCACCAATTTGCATTCCCACCAACAGTGCAAGAGGGTTCCCGTTTCTCCACATCCTCTCCAGCATCTATAGTCTCCTGATTTGTTCATTTTGGCCACTCTGACTGGCGTGAGGTGATACCTGAGTGTGGGTTTGATTTGTATTTCCTTGATGAGGAGTGACGTTGAGCATCTTTTCATGTGCCTGTTGGCCATTTGGATGTCTTCTTTAGAGAAATGTCTATTCATGTTTTCTACCCATTTCTTCACTGGGTTATTTGTTTTTCGGGTGTGGAGTTTGGTGAGCTCTTTATAGATTTTTGGATACTAGTCCTTTGTCCGATATGTCATTTGCAAATATCTTTTCCCATTCCGTTGGTTGCCTTTTAGTTTTGTTGGTTGTTTCCCTTGCTGTGCAGAAGCTTTTTATCTTCATAAGGTCCCAGTAGTTCATTTTTGCTTTTAATTCCCTTGCCTTTGGGGATGTGTCAGGTAAGAAATTGCTACGACTGAGGTCAGAGAGGTCTTTTCCTGCTTTCTCCTCTAGGGTTTTGATGGTTTCCTGTCTCACATTCAGGTCCTTCATCCATTTTGAGTTTATTTTTGTGAATGGTGTGAGAAAGTGGTCTAGTTTCATCCTTCTGCATGTTGCTGTCCAGTTCTCCCAGCACCATTTTTTAAAGAGACTTTTTTCCATTGGATGTTCTTTCCTGCTTTGTCAAAGATTAGTTGGCCATACGTTTGTGGGTCTAGTTCTGGGGTTTCTATTCTATTCCATTGGTCTATGTGTCTGTTTTTGTGCCAATACCATGCTGTCTTGATGATTACAGCTTTGTAGTAGAGGCTAAAGTCTGGGATTGTGATGTCTCCTGCTTGATCTTCTTCTTCAAAATTACTTTGGCTATTCGGGGCCTTTTGTGGTACCATATGAATTTTAGGATTGCTTCTTCTAGCTTTGAGAAGAATGCTGGTGCAATTTTGATTGGGATTGCATTGAATGTGTAGATAGCTTTGGGTAGTAGTGACATTTTGACAATGTTTATTTTTCCAATCCATGAGCACGGAATGTTTTTCCATTTCTTTATATCTTCTTCAGTTTCCTTCATAAGGTTTCTATAGTTTTCAGCATACAGATCTTTTACATCTTTGGTTAGATTTATCCCTAGGTATTTTATGCTTGTTAGTGCAATTGTGAATGGGATTAGTTTCTTTATTTGTGTTTCTGTTGCTTCATTGTTAGTGTATAAGAATGCAACTGATTTCTGTACATTAATTTTGTATCCTGCAATTTTGCTAAATTCATGTATCAGTTCTAGCAGACTTTTGGTGGAGCCTATCGGATTTTCCATGTATAATATCATGTCATCTGCAAAAAGTGAAAGCTTGACTTCCTCTTTGCCAATTTTGATGCCTTTGATTTGATGCCTTGATTTTGTTGTCTGATTGCTGATGCTAGAACTTCCAACACCATGTTAAACAACAGCGGTGAGAGTGGGCATCACTGTCGTGTTCCTGATCTCAGGGAAAAAGCTCTCAGTTTTTCCCCATTGAGGATGATGTTAGCTGTGGGCTTTTCATAAATGGCTTTTATGATGTTTAAGTATGTTCCTTCTATCCCGACTTTCTCGAGGGTTTTTATTAAAAAATGTTGCTGAATTTTGTCAAAGGCCTTTTCTGCATCGATTGACAGGATCATATGGTTCTTATCTTTTCTTTTATTAATGTGATGTATCACATTGATTGATTTGCTAATGTTGAACCAGACTGCAGCCCAGGAATGAATCCCACTTGATCATGGTGAATAATTCTTTTTATAAGCTGTTGAATTCGATTTGCTAGTATCTTATTGAGAATTTTTGCATCCATATTCATCAGGGATATTGGCCTGTAGTTCTCTTTTTTTACTGGGTCTCTGTCTGGTTTAGGAATCAAAGTAATACTGGCTTCATAGAACAAGTCTGGAAGTTTTCCTTTCCTTTCTATTTTTTGGAATAGCTTGAGAAGGATAGGTATTATCTCTGCTTTAAACATCTGGTAGAACTCCCCTGGGAAGCCATCTGGTCCTGGACTCTTATTTGTTGGGAGATTTTTGATAACTGATTCAATTTCTTCGATGGTTATGGGTCTGTTCAAGCTTTCTATTTCCTCCTGATTGAGTTTTGGAAGCGTGTGGGTGTTTAGGAATTTGTCCATTTCTTCCAGGTTGTTCAGTTTGTTGGCATATAATTTTTCATAGTATTCCCTGATAATTGCTTGTATTTCTGAGGGATTGGTTGTAGTAATTCCATTTTCATTCATGATTTTATCCATTTGGGTCCTCTCCCTTTTCTTTTTGAGAAGCCTGGCTAGTGGTTTATCAATTTTGTTTATTTTTTTCAAAAAACCAACTCTTGGTTTCATTGATCTGCTCTACAGTTTTTGTAGATTCTATATTGTTTATTTCTGCTCTGATCTTTATTATTTCTCTTCTTCTGCTGGGTTTAGGTTTGCTGTTCTGCTTCTATTTCCTTTAGGTGTGCTGTTAGATATTGTATTTGGGACTTTTCTTGTTTCTTGAGATAGGCTTGGATTGCAATGTATTTTCCTCTCAGGACTGCCTTCGCTGCGTCCCAAAGCGTTTGGATTGTTGTATTTTCATTTTCGTTTGTTGCCATATATTTTTAAATTTCTTCTCTAATTGCCTGGTTGACCCACTCATTCTTTAGTAGGGTGTTCTTTAACCTCCATGCCTTTGGAAGTTTTCCAGACTTTTTCCTGTGGTTGATTTCAAGCTTCATAGCACTGTGGTCTGAAAGTATGCATGGTATGATCTCAATTCTTGTATACTTATGAAGGGCTGTTTTGTGACCCAGTATGTGATCTATCTTGGAGAATGTTCCATGTGCACTCAAGAAGAAAGTATATTCTGTTGTTTGGGATGCAGAGTTCTAAATATATCTGTCAAGTCCATCTGATCCAATGTATCATTCAGGGCCCTTGTTTCTTTATTGACCGTGTGTCTAGATGATCTATCCATTTCTGTAAGTGGGGTGTTAAAGTCCCCTGCAATGACCACATTCTTATCAATAAGGTTGCTTGTGTTTGTGAGTAATTGTTTTATATATTTAGGGGCTCCCATATTCGGCACATAGACATTTAAATTGTTAGCTCTTCCTGATGGATAGACCCTGTAATTATTATATAATGCCCTTCTTCATCTCTTGTTACAGCCTTTAATTTAAAGTCTAGTTTGTCTGATATAAGTATGGCTACTCCAGCTTTCTTTTGACTTCCAGTAGCATGATAAATAGTTCTCCATCCCCTCACTTTCAATCTGAAGGTGTCCTCAGGTCTAAAATGAGTCTCTTGTAGACAGCAAATAGATGGGTCTTGTTTTTTATCCATTCTGATACCCTATGTCTTTTGGTTGGTGCATTTAGTCCATTTACGTTCAGTGTTATTATAGAAAGATAGGGGTTTAGAGTCATTGTGATGTCTGTATGTTTCATGCTTGTAGCGATATCTCTGGTACTTTGTCTCACAGGATCCCCCTTAGGATCTCTGGTAGGGCTGGTTTAGTGGTGACGAATTCCTTCAGTTTTTGTTTGTTTGGGAAGACCTTTATCTCTCCTTCTATTCTAAATGACAGACTTGCTGGATAAAGGATTCTCAGCTGCATATTTTTTCTGTTCATCACATTGAAGATATCCTGCCATTTCTTTCTGGCCTGCCAAGTTTCATTAGAGAGATCGGTCATGAGTCTTATAGGTCTCCCTTTATATGTTAGAGCGTGTTTATCCCTAGCTGCTTTCAGAATTTTGTCTTTATCCTTGTATTTTGCCATTTGACTATGATATGTCGTGCAGAAGATCGATTCAAGTTACGTCTGAAGAGAGTTCTCTGTACCTCTTGGATTTCAATGCCTTTTTCCTTCTCCAGATAGGGAACTTCTCAGCTATGATTTCTTCAAGTACCCCTTCAGCACCTTTCCCTCTCTCTTCCTCCTCTGGAATACCAATTATGTGTAGATTATTTCTCTTTAGTGCATCACTTAGTTCTCTAATTTTCCCCTCATACTCCTGGATTTTTTTATCTCTCTTTTTCTCAGCTTCCTCTTTTTCCATAATTTTATCCTCTAGTTCACCTATTCTCTTCTCTGCCTCTTCAATCCGAGCCATGGTCGTTTCCATTTTATTTTGCAGCTCGTTTATAGCAGTTTTTAGCTCCTCCTGACTGTTCCTTAGTCTCTTGATCTCTGTAGCAATAGATTCTCTGCTGTCCTCTATACTGTTTTCAAGCCCAGCGATTAATTTTATGACTATTATTCTAAATTCACTTTCTGTTATATTGTTTAAATCCTTTTTGATCAGTTCGTTAGCTGTTGTTATTTTGTGGAGATTCTTTTGAGGGGAATTCTTCTGTTTGGTCATTTTGGATAGTCCCTGGAGTGGTGCGGAACTGCGGGGCACTTCCCCTGTGCTGTCTTGAATAACTTGTGTTGGTGGGCGGGGCCACAGTCAGACCTGATGTCTGCCCCCAGCCCACCACTGGGGCCACAGTCAGACTGGTGTGTACCTTCTCTTCCCCTCTTCTAGGGGCAGGATTCACTGTGGGGTGGTGTGGCCCGTCTGGGCTACTTACACACTGCTAGGCTTGTGGTGCTGGGAATCTGGCGTATTAGCTGGGGTGGATCGGCAAGGTGCACAGGGGCGGGAGGGGCAGGCTCAGCTCGCTTATCCTTCGGTGATCCGCTTCGGGAGGGGCCCTGCGGTACCGGGAGGGAGTCAGACCCGCTGCCGGAGGGATGGATCCGCAGAAGCACAGCGTTGGGTGTCTGCGAGGTGCAAGCAAGCTCCCTGGCAGGAAGTGGTTCCCTTTGGGATTTTGGCTGGGGGATGGGCGAGGGAGATGGCGCTGGCAAGCGCCTTTGTTCCCCACCAAGCTGTGCTCTGTCGTCCGTGGCTCAACAACTCTCCCTCCCGTTATCCTCCAGCCCTCCCGCTCTCCGAGCAGAGATGTTAACTTATAACCTTCCAGATGTTAAGTCCCGCTTGCTGTCCGAACACACTCCATCCGGCCCCTCCCGCTTTTGCCAGCCAGACTCGGGGGCTCTGCTTGGCGGGCGGGCCACCCCTCCGCCCCGGCTCCCTCAGGCCAGTCCGTGTAGCGTGCACCGCCTCTCCACCCTTCCTACCCTCTTCCGTGGGCCTCTCCTCTACGCTTGGAGAATCCGTTCTGCTAGTCTTCTGGCTGTTTTCTGGGTTATTTAGGCAGGTGTAGGTGGAATCTAAGTGATCAGCAGGATGTGGTGAGCCCAGCGTCTTCCTACGTTGCCATCTTCCCCCACCCTCAATAATTCCTAATTAGTATCAGGTGGTTAACTACCAAAAGAGGTTGAAGAGGATTTTATAGGATCCCAGAGAACGACATGCAAAGAAGTTGTTCACACCCTCGTACAGAGGAAGAGTGGACAGTGAAGGAACAGGGGACCTAGGAAGCCGTGCCCCATCCCTCCATGGAGGCTAGCATTCAAATGCCTTCGAGGAGGGCATGGGTACTCTAGGGACACAGGGCCTTCCTAGTGCTGAAGAAACTTGTCAGAGGCAGTGAGCCACAGCTGCTTTGCCAGGTGGGGAGACAGCTGCCTGAGGGTGTGTCTGGAACTATAGCAGAAGGGGTTCCTAGGCTGTGGCTGTGTGGGCTGGGACTCCTGCATTCCAGGTGAGAACATGGCGTCCTGCCGTGTCCCTGCCAGTGCAGGGGGCCTATGTGTGAGGGCTGCTGACATGAGCACTGGTGAGTTGTTCCCACACCAGTCCTCTACTTAGTGAAAATGAAGGGGAAACTGGACTCCGAAGGCAAAGTGCCATCTTGCCACTCCTGACCCCCACTGTCTCCAGAGCTCTCTGGAGATAAATCGTAACGCTGAGGCGGTGGCACGGAGTTCACTCCGGGATCACAATGCAGGCGAAGGAGGGGGTGGGAAATAATAAACTCCTCACTGTCATACAGTCTTAAGGGAAGGTGTATTACGGTTCTCCAGAGAAACAGAACCACCAGAAGAATGTATGTGTGAATGTGGGTTGGTGGCTATCTCTGTTTCTGTCTGTCTGTCTGAGGGAATCGGCTCACGTGATGGTGGAGGCTGGTGAGTCGAAAATCCGTGGGCAGGTAGGCTGGCAGGCTGGAGAGTGGGAGGCATTTATGCCACAGTTCGAGTCCAAAGGCCATTTGCTGGCAGAATTCCCTCTCTTTCTAAGGAGGTCACTTCTTTTTCTTCCATCCATCCTGCCTTCCTGCCTTCATTCATTCATTCATTCATTCATTCATTATTTTAGAGATAGAGCACAAGTAGAGGAGAGGGGGAGAGAGAGAATCTCAAGCAGGCTACACACTGAGCATGGAGCCTGATGTGGGACCCCCATCCCATGACCTGAGCCAAAATCTAGAGCCAGACCCTCAAGGGACTGAGCCACCCAGGTGCCCCATAAGGAGGTTACTTTTTTTCTATCAAAGCTTTCGGCTGATTGTATGAAGACCACCTACACTGTGGGTAATCTGCTTGTTTCATTCAAGTGATTTAAATGTTAATGTCATGAAAAATAGCTTCATAGAAACATCTAGGATAATGTTTGTCTGGGTACCATGACCTAGTCAGGTTGACAATAAAATGAACAGTCACAGAAGGCTCTCAGTCTTTCACCATTAAATGTGGTGTTAGCTGTAAGGTTTTAGCAGGTGCCCTTTATCAGGCTGAGGATGCTTCTTTCTCTTCCTTCTTTGCTAAGAGTTTTTTTGTTTTTGTCATGGTCAAGTGTGGAATTTTATCAAGTTCTTTTTCTGCTTCTATTGACATGATCACATGCTTTTTCTGTTTTTACTCTGTTAGTATGGTAAATTACATTGATTTTCAAATGAAAATCCAATCTTGCTTTTTGGGATAAGTTCTACTTGCTCGTGATATATTATTCTATTTATATATTATTGGATTAAGATTGTTAAAATGTTTCTAAGGAAATTTGTATCTGTATTCTTGTTCTTGAGAGATAGTACTGTGTGTGTGTGTGTGTGTGTGTGTGTGTGTGTGTTTTCCTTGTAATTTTTTTGGTCTTATTTGGTATCTTGATAATGTTTGCCTCACAAAACCAGTCAGGAAGTGTCGTCCCCTCCCCCATATTTTTCTGGAAGAATTTTTGTAGAATTGGTACCATTTCTTAAATATTTGGCAGAATGTACCAATGAAATGATTTGGCCTAGGATTTTCTTAGTGGAATGTTTCCATTTGTGAATTTATTTTCTTCAATAGATGTAGAGTTCTACAGGTAGTCTGTTTCTTCTTGAGTGACCTTTGGTAGTTTGTCCTTTTCAACTTTGATAATTGGAATACCGGAGATGTAAATGTGACTTTATATCAGTATTTCCAATCCATATTTATATTATAGGGTTTTTCATGAACTTTTTTGAGATTACATTTGTATCTCTTTTCTTGTGTGTTAACATAAATCCTGTGGTAGTTTTTAACATTGTTCACCAATAAGTTTTCAGCTGCGTGTGGATGTGTGAGACACTGAACTTCCTGACCCTTTTAGTGGGATATGCCCCCTTGACGTAGTTCTGGCCAATGAAGTGTAAGGAGAAACAGCGTATTTTCACTTCCAGGCTAGATCACTTAATGCATGAGTCTGGCTTCCATTCTCTTTTTCCCAGCCTCAGCAAGTGTAGAAATGTATTGAGATGGAGTATTTATCAGTCTTGGTCCTTGAGAAACTATAACGAGCAGAGCATTCTGACAGTGTCTCCTTGAATGTATGGCATGTGCAAGAAATAAATCTTGTTGTTTGAGTCCGCTGAGGTGTGAAGTTGATAGTTAGTGCAGCAAAATCTCCTGTCCTGATTGATACTGTTTCTTCTTAGCTTTATCCTGCTTACTACATAACATAGCTTCAGAATAACACTACAAATAACGTTAATAATAATATATCATTATTAAATTATATATGATCCACATAGTATTCTAATATTATTAGTGACAACACTACTGGGTGAGGCTTAATGTTTTTTTTGCAGTTCATGTAGCTCTTAATATGACCTACTACTACCGAGCCTCACGAAATGACTGTGTCCCAAGTACCTTGAAATGATGATTGTCTTTCTGGAATTATGTTACCCATTTTGTATATTGCTGAGACATCCTTAAACTGAATTTGAGGCTTAAGGTTTTTTTGAGCCACATGGGTGATTTGAGTTTGGTGTGCAGACATGATTACCAGCTCTTACCCCTTCTGCCCACCACCCCCAGCACTAAGGTAACTTCCTCAGAATTCTCTGGGGCTTGGGCAGGAACCAGCCAGTAGACTTTTAGTTCACCCTTAGCTGAGGGTTTAGCCCTTTGAGGCCCCAGCCCCCTGTGAGAGAGGGTTCCCACCAGACTCTCACCTTGGGTAGGTCCTGCCCATGTGCCCCCGAGGCTGTCAGAGTGAAATCTTGACTTGGCTCTGGGAGACCAGTGCTCTCATGACACTGGTAGCCTCAAGGCCCTGCTTCCATCAGTGGGTTCTCACTCTCTTCTCACCTCCTTGGTGTTCAAGAAGGTGTTCTCTTGAAAAATTTTTTTCTTTGTATTTTTTTTTTAAACAGTGTTTTTAACATTTTTTAAAAATTAAATTTATTGTCAGATTGGTTTCCATACAGCACCCAGTGCTCATCCCAAAAGGTGCCCTCCTCAGTGCCCATCACCCACCCTCCCTTCCCTCCCTCCCACCCCCCATCAACCCTCAGTTTTTTTCTCAGTTTTTAAGACTCTCTCATGGTTTGGCTCCCTCCCTCTCTAACCATTTTTTTCCTTCCTTCCCCTCCCCCATGGTCTTCTGTTAAGTTTGTCAGGATCCACATAAAAGTGAAAACATATGGTATCTGTCTTTCTCTGTATGACTTATTTCACTTAGCATAACACTCTCCAGTTCTATCCACGTTGCTACAAAAAGCCATATTTCCTTCTTTCTCATTGCCACATAGTACTCCATTGTGTATACAAACCACAATTTCTTTATCCATTCATCAGTTGATGGACATTTAGGCTCTTTCCATAATTTGGCTATTGTTGAGAGTACTGCTATAAACATTGGGGTACAAGTGCCCCTAGGCATCAGCACTCCCGTATGCCTTGGGTAAATTCCTAGCAGTGCTATTGCTGGGTCATAGGGTAGGTCTATTTTTAATTTTTTGAGGAAACTCCACACTGTTTCCCAGAGTGGCTGCCCAAGTTTGCATGCCCACCAACAGTGCAAGAGGGTTCCCGTTTCTCCACATCCTCTCCAGCATCTATAGTCTCCTGATTTGTTCATTTTAGCCACTTTGGCGTGAGGTGGTATCTGAGTGTGGTTTTGATTTGTATTTCCCTGATGAGGAGTGAAGTTGAGGACCTTTTCATGTGCCTGTTGGCCATCTGGATGTCATCTTTAGAGAAGTGTCTATTCATGTTTTCTGCCCGTTTCCTCACTGGATTATTTGTTTTTTGGGTGTGGAGTTTAGTGAGTTCTTTATAGATTTTGGATACTAGCCCTTTGTCCGGTATGTCATTTGCAAATATCTTTTCGCATTCTGTCAGTTTCCTTTTAGTTTTGCTGATTGTTTCCATTGCAGTGCAGAAGCTTTTTATCTTCATGAGGTCCCAATAGTTCATTTTTGCTTTTAATTCCCTTGCCTTTGGGGATGTGTCAAGTAGGAAATTGCTGTGGCTGAGGTCAGAGAGGTGTTTTTCCTGCTTTCTCTTCTAGGGTTTTGATGGTTTCCTGTCTCACATTCAGGTCCTTTATCCATTTTGAGTTTATTTTTGTGAATGGTGTAAGAAAGTGGTCTAGTTTCAACTTTCTGCGTGTTGCTGTCCAGTTCTCCCAGCACCATTTGTTAAAGAGACTTTTTTCCATTGGATGTTCTTTTCTGCTTTGTCAAAGATTAGTTAGCCATACTTTTGTGGGTCCAATTCTGGAGTCTCTATTATATCCATTGGCCTATGTGTCTGTTTTTGTGCCAGTACCATGCTGTTATTTATTTTTGAGAGGGAGAGACAGAGTGTGAGTGGGGGAGGGGCAGAGAGAGAGGGAGACACAGAATCTGGAGGCTCCAGGCTTTGAGCTGTCAGCACAGAGCCCGATGTGGGGCTCAAACTTACGAACCGTGAGATCATGACCTGAGCTGAAGTCAGTCGCTTAACCAACTGAGCCACCCAGATGCCCTTAAAAAACGTTTTTAATGTTTATTTATTTTGAGAGAGAGAGAGAGAGAGAAAGGGAGAGAGCGAGCGCATGAGATGGGGAGGGGCAGAGAGAGAGAGAGGGAGACACAGATTCCAAAGCAGGCTCCAGGCTCTGAGCTGTCAGCACAGAGCCTGACTTGGGGCTTGAACTCATGAACCATGAGATCATGACCTGAGCTGAAGTCAGACACTCAACTGACTGAGCTGGCCAGGTGCCCCTATTTTTTTTTTGTTGTTGTTGAGAAAGACAGAGTGTGAGCAGGGGAGGGGGCAAGGAGAGAGGGAGAATCTCAAGCAGTCTCTTCACTGTCAGCACATAGCCTGATGTGGGGCTTGGACTCAAAAACAAAGAGATCATAACCTGAGCCGAAATCAAGACTGGCATGCTTAACTGACTGAGCTACCCAGGCACCCTGCCCCCTCTGTATTTTTAATGTTAGAATTGTTTGGGGTCATTGGCTCCACCATATCTCCAGGGAGGGAAGCCTGACCATTGTTTCTGAGGTAGGGGCTGAGGAGGCATTCCTCTGTGATTCTGTCATCTTCCTGTCACTGTTGTGTGTGGCTTCCTTCCTTCAGTTACTTGGGAAGGAATAGGCACATTCAGCCCTGTCATCGTTGCCTATGCCTGGGCGATGAGAGTTTCCTTCACGGGGCCCCTAGTTGCTGAACACATGTGTGCTTCTTGGCCTTGCCTGTCCCCGTACCACCACCTCTTCCTTGCACATACGCAGCTCATGAGTGGGTGTCACCATCAGCTTTTTCTTCTCTTTTTTAAAAGATTTATTTGTTTTGAGAGAGAGAGCATGCAAGGGAGGGGAGGAAAGAGAGGGAGAGAGAATCCCAAGCAGGCTTTGCACTCTCAGAGTAGTTACCTTGCAGTATGTGAGCAAGGGTTGATTGAGATCGCCCTGGGGCTTTCAGAAAGCTTGATCAGTGGGGCTGTGCCTCCTTTTGAGGTTTCCCCAGGCTCTCTGTGAGTCAGGTTCTCTTTCTTGTGCCCCAGGGTTACCGAAAGTTTCCTCGTTGTAGGTCTGCCTGGAGCGGTGCGTTCTACCCACTGGACACGGTGTGAGTCCTATTGGTTGTCACCTCTCATCTCTTCTTCCTGGGCTGCTCCCAGCTGGTCCCTGTGCTGACCAACACCTCTTGTCTGGTAACTGGACTTCACTTCAGCAGGAAGCTCTGGCTGGAGAAGATGGGCTTAAGTGGCCAGCTGCCTTGGAGAAGTGGGAACTGAGGATACAAACATGTTTTCTTGGGACAGATAAGATAACTTTGTGTACATAAAGATGTTATCTGTCTAGACTCGAATATAATGCAGTGTACTATTGATTGCATAAAAAAACATTAGTTTTTACAACTTTGTAATGATTTTAGATTCAGGCATAGCCAGGCCAGGCTCTTAGAATTGTGGCTCTGGGATCTTCTGTTAGCTAGCCTCCTTTTTTCTTTCCTGGCCCACCGGCCCCTGCATATTGGGGTATTTGGACCCAAGTCTTCTGAGTGTTCCTTCTCAGCCCCCTGGGGTCTGGGAATGCCCTTTTTCTCAGATCCCTCTCTCATGTATGGATATTCCCCTTCCTCCCAGAAACTCATTCTCCATCCTTGACTGGGTATGTCACCACCCCGCTTTATGCAGACCCAACTCATTTGGACACCCCTCTTTTACTTGTCTCTGTAGCCCATTATAGAAGCTTATCTCTGGTCCTCAGAATCCCAGGGCTCTGTGCTCATAGGAAAGGATCCGTACGACAGCGATGTATCAGCCTTTGCCTCCTCTAGGGGAGTCTGCTTTGTCTCTCTCTGCGCTGACAGTCCTTTGTGACTCCCTGTGGACAGCCTTCCCTGGAGCACAGTGATCCCAGCTTCGGGCCTCTGGTCCTGGACGCCCCATCACTGTTAATGGTAGCATCTCTCTTTCCTTCTTCCTCTTTAGCCTCGACATTGAGCACCCAGGAGCCCGGCTGGAAAGATGATTTCCGGAGCCCCAAGGATGCTCTCTAAAGGGTGCTCTCTATCTCCATAACAACACAGTGCCCTCCCAGGCCTCTCCTTCACCTCAGCCTTCTGCGTTTAGTGGCCTCCATTCATGTGGCTGTCTTGCCCATGCTGCCACTGTGCTGCTCTTTCCTGGGTCAGCGGGCAGGCTCTCACTCCACTGGTCCTTACTTGGACCCCCCACTTGAACCCGTGGCTTCCAATGTATTGCATCCAGAAAGCCTCTCTGAACCAAGGTCCCTGCATGTCCCCTCAAGGATCCCGAGTGCCAGTGTTTATTATTGGATACATTTGATTCTTCTTACTGTGGGCTCCATGTCGGCCCTGGGTTCAGAGACAGTTTTGGGAAAATGGTGGTTGAACAGGAGAATGGATACGTGGTGAAGCTTGGGAAGGTGTGCTGGTTGTGGGCAGAGCTAAGGACCCTGTCCCCCTCCTGGACCTCCCAAAGCTGGCTGCATGGGGCTGGCCCCACACGTTGTGTGTCTCTTGAAGTAGCCTCTGTTCAGGCTGCTGAGGAGGGAACGGGCAGGACACAGTAGAGATGAAAACTTCTGCCACCACCTGTCTGGGGCAGGTCTTGTTGCCGGCTACATCTTTGCTATCCCCCTCTCCTCCAATCCGAGCGCCTGCTATCTTGGGGCTTGTGAGGACAAAAGAGATGACCAGAGTGTGTGCGGGGAAGAGCCCAGCCTCTGCAGGCAGCAAGCAAGCTGACAATTGCAATCTGCTCTCTACCCAGAGTTTTTGGGTTCCAGTGCATTTTCTCTTTCCTGAGGGGACAGGGCAGACCCCAAATCTTGAGGGCTCTTCTGGGCAGCTGGCTTTGGAGGTTAAAGCAGAGCAAACCCCCTACCATATGTGGGCTGTGCCATCAGGGGGTTTGTGAGGTCATGGGCCTGGAGCACCTGTGGCTCTGACTTTTGTGGAGATGGGTACCACAGGTACCCTCGGGTTCAGTGGTTTAGTGGTTGAGAGAGTGTATTTTGGCTTTATAGACTTGAATTTGAATCTGGCTCTTTTGCTCTGAGCTTTCATTTCCTCTTCTATGAGTTGGGGATAACACCAACCCTTGCCTTGTGTAGATAATGGTAACTTTTATAAGTGGTTCTCGGGCACCTGGGTGACTCAGTTGGTTGAGCATCCGAATTCGGCTCAGGTCATGATCTCACGGTTCATGAGTTGGAGCCCCACATTGGGCTCTGTCTGACAGCTCGGAGCCTGGAGTCTGTTCTGGGTTCTGTGTCTCCTGCTCTTCCTTCCCCTCCTGTACTCACTCACTCACTCACTCACCTCTCTCTTTCAAAAATAAAAAAAAAATTTAAAAATTTATAAACAAAAACTGGTTCTTATTATTGTTTATTGCAGTGTCTGGCACATAGCAAGTTATTCTTCCAAGAGAGAAGATGAGCATCATCACATCGTCTTGTTTATGTCATTGTGATGATTAACTTTATGTGTCAACTTGGCTGGATCATGGTGCCCAGATAGATACTTGGTCAGACACTCTTCTAGGTCCTTCTGTGAAAGTAGTTTTTGTCACTAGGTTATCATTTAAAGCAGTATACTTTGAATAAAGCAGGTATCCTCTGTTGTGTGGGTGGGCCTCATGTAATCAGTTAAAGGCCTTAAGATAGGAGACTGACCTCCCCAGAAGAATTCAGCCAACAAATGGCCTTTGGACTCAAACTACAAGCCTTCCCTGGGTCTCCAGCTGACAGCCTACCCAGCAGATAGATAGATAGATAAATAAAGCTCTCTCTCCTTCTTTCCCCCACCTACATGCGTGCGTGTGCGTGCGCGCACACACACACACACAAACACACCCATTATTGGTTCTATTTCTCTGGAGAATCTGCACTCATAGTCATGGGGCAGTGGACACGGAACTCACCAAGGGCAAGAATCATGTCTTCTTTGTCAAGCCCTCTTTCCCCCGTACCTAGCACAGTGCTAGCCCATGGCAGGTGCTCTGCCCTGGTAACTTGGTGATTACTGAGCACTTTATATGTTCTACCTCCTAGCTGCAAAGTCTACCTCAATGAGAACCAAGAGTTACTGGAGTCAAGTGTGTGAGTTAGAGGTAGAGACTGTGGCAAGTTGTGCAAGTCTCCCAGGGCAGGTGAAGAGAAGTTTTGATCCAGATGTTGGTTGTACATTTGGAGACCCGAAATTTGAACATGGGGGAAGGGACTACCATGTTCAAGGGCCTGCCTTTGCTCAGCAGCACTTCGGAGCAGGCCAGAGGAGAGGCCGTTTCCTTTGGCCCTTCCAGAACCTGCTGTGGTGATGGGGAATGGGGGGAACCATGTGCGTGGTCCTGCCTTAGCCCCTTCTCGCTTCACCAACTGCACAGAGACTGGCAGCAACAGACGGTAACTTTTCTCAAGTTTTATTGTAAAATCCTCCGAAAAAGAGCATTTACATTGACAATACTTGATGATAATTTGTGAATCGTCTTTATATCAAGTGGTACTGCAGTTACACGGTGTGTTCAATACTGTGCAATACGTTAAAGTAAACACAAACTTATTTCAAATGCCAGGTACGGTTACTGTGTTGGTACAAAGTTCTAAAGTTGATGTATTAAAAATAATTTATATATATCGTATAAACAAGGAAAAATTCACATGTATCGTAAGTACAGGAGGCCTTTTGAGAAATACTGGTGATTACAGAAAATAGATTTTGGTGTCTACACAACTGCTCAAAATAATATATCTGCCTTGACGTAAGAGCTCTGAAAGTTTTCTGAGGCGGGGGAGGAGGAGAATCTTAATGGGACAAAGGGTATGCATGTGACTTCGTATCTTGAGGGCCATTCAGCTACACTATAGCATGAAACACTGTGTGTGTGACCACTGCAGCAACACTCCATGGCCACTTCTGTTTTGAGGCCATCTCACAGGGCCTTCAGAAAGTGTGAGCAGGAGGGGGAACTGTGGGGGGGTTACGGGGCCAGGCCAGAAATGGGGGCTGCCCAGCCACAGGGGCTGCTGTGGGGTCTGGGGTGGTGGCTTATGGACCTGTCGTCCTGCACCTCTGAAGCAGCTGAAGTATCTTAACTGACTCTTAAACGGATGGCAGATGTCACGCTGGGCAGCAGACAAGGGTTTGGATTTAGGGAATTTTCTCTAAAAGAGAAAGCACTTGGGCCCCGTGATCAGCAGAGACTAGTTGAGCTTCTTTACAAATGAAGCTCTGATCTTGGCAGGCAGCTGTGTTCACCACTATACCACCAACGACCGCCGTGAAGCTCTGATCTTGGCAGGCGAATGTGGTAACTATGGAAACTCGCTAGGACGCTCCGATCTTGAAGAGTGTGTCCCCAAAGGGCAGCATTCTCTGATCCTGCCCTGGTGACATGTGGAGAGGCCACCATGCTTGGGGTAGGGGCGAATCAACAGTTAGCGCTTTGTGCAGTGCAGGCTAAGCCTTCTAGAGCCCTCTGGGGGATGGTCCACCTTCTCTAGGGCCACAGGGGAAACAGATGGTCCCATATTGGTCAAGATGAGCTTGGAAAGGGTGTGTGTGTGTGCGTGCGTGTGCGTGTGTGTGTGAATTGTGGGTTTGTCCAAGAAAAACAAAAAGTACAGGTTCAACACTTTGGTGCCGGCTCAGGAAGCCTCATTCTCAGTTTTGGAGGCCAATTCCTGCTCTTCCCATACTTTCTATAATTTCACACACTGTATTTGGTTTAATCCCCACTGCTTCCTACAGCTCCAGAGGATGTGTGAGACCATGCTTGCTGGGCTCCTGCTGCCGGCTGTGTGGCTGTGCCTAAAGCCTGCAGGCCTGCATAAGATGCTCAGATTCTCAAGTAACTTGGCAGGTAATCTGGTGAAGAGAGAAGCAGGAAGTGGCCTGTGCTGCATGAGGGATTTGGGGTCCTGTAGTCAGACCTCGAGAATAGGCACCATGTATTTTCTCCTTTGAATCTTTTAAGCCGCTCTCTATTCTGTAATCTCTATGATTTTGGACAGAAGCCATGGCAGCTAGTAACTTTGTCAAACAAAACTCCTCTGCCTCTGTGCTCCTCTGGGAGCAAATAGTAGTATGTGGCCCTGGGAGTGACTTCTTACTTGGACTTCCAAAGCTAGCTAGCAGCATGGGCAAAGGCCATTGTGGGGAGCTGGTGTGACAGTAAGGTCAGTTGTCCCTTGAACTGTAGGAGCTGTGGCACAGCACACGTGCAGGAGACCTGAAGCATAGGAGGGGAGCCAGAAAGGCTGAGAGTGAAGTGGGAAGGAGGGAGGTGTGGCTTGGGCCCTCTAAGGGACGAAGCTTGGCTGAGACGTCATGGTCTCTATTCCTGTCTGACAGTTTCTGTTTGACAACAGTTGACTTCTCTGACACCTGTGAGCTTGCTCTGGTCTTGGTTACCTTGTTTGGAAGGTCTGCGAGCTAGACTGTGGAGGTTGTGATTCTGGGCGGCCAAGGGCTGTGTCCCAGTGGGTTCTGACTGCACGTGGAACAGGACCTGGGGTTCTGGGTGGGCAAGGACAGCAAAGGATTTCATGTCATTGTTGTTGGCCCACGTCACTGTCCAGCTTCCTGGGTGGGGGCAGCTGTCAGAGGAACTGGGTACAGGGAGGAGAAGGTGAGGTAGACCAGTAGTGCACGGGAGGGAGGGCAAGTGGCCTCAGCAATCCAAGGGGCTTGGTTCTGGAGAGAAGGGCCCAGGACAGGGCTGTGGGATTTGGTGATGAGGGTGGTTCAGCATCCACGGTGTCTGAATGAAACACACAGTGAGAAATGAATTGATGATGTTGCAGCCCCTGGTAGAAAAATACAGCCAGAATGGATCTGTTGCACATCTCTGTTCTGGATTCTCCTTTAGTTCACAGGTTATTGGTCAACAGAAAAGAAGGTGTGGCCACACAAAACCAACTTCAGGCTGCTCTCCTAAATGGAGCCTCAGCAATTAGGTTCCCTAGGTCAACAGGCAGTTCTCTGCTTTTTTCAGGGTTAAGAGCTATCCTCGGGAGCCCTCCTTGGAGCTGGGAGCCCTTTTCTGCACAGAGCAGTGGGAAAGACAGCAGGTGGCAGGAGTGAGGTGGGAGGGGGCATGCAGGGGCTGAGCTTCTGTCTCTGTTCATGATGCGTCTAGATTCAAGTTTCTGCATCTTGTGGTTGGGGATTAGTGGTTGGCCCCATCCACACTTCACAGGTCCTTCCAGCTACTTCCAGGGGCTTGGGGAAGGTATAGTGAGACACTTGAATTGACTGGGAGACCTAGGGAAGAAGCTTGGGCCAGCCCCAGGCAGAGTTTGTTGGGTAGGATTGCTGGGGTGGGGATGGTGGCATTTGCCACACAGCACGTTGTCCACACCCAGGTATCCTGTGCAGATGGTCCGTGTGGCCACCTGCAAGCAGACACTTCCCTCTTACTACTACCACTCGGTAGAAGGCTGGGCAGGCTTTCAGACCCACTGCTTCCATGCAGGGTTTTGCTCACTGGGGCGGAAGGAACACCAGCCCCTCCATTTCAAATCCTTAATATCAGCAAAGGTGTAGGTTATTTGTGAGTTGTTATGAAAAAAAAATACTATGTTGAATTTTTGTGAAATTAATTTTATTTCAAAATTCAGTAAATTTTGAAATAGTTCATTATGAACGTGTCATTGTTAAGATGAAGTGCTTCTTTAAAGTGAAGTATCGGTTGTTAGGTGATCTTGTGTGTTTGTCAGAGGGCTGCGGCTGGGTCGGCAGCAAGGCTCACCTGCTGTGGTAACTTTTTACACCAGTGACTTTGGGACCGTGTTCCTCTGAGCTTCTGGGGCTGGAAGGGGGGTGGGGGGCAACCTGGCCAGCCTTTCCTCTGCCTCCCACCCAGCAGTTCGGCTGGTTGCCGTGATGAAAAAGCATTTACTCTCTTGCCTTTGTGAATGTGCAGATTGCACTGTTTTCAGGCCTACAAATCCCTGCTCTGATTCAACAGTGTGTGGAATGCTGGCCCCGAGCCCTAAGCTGGCATCTCCAGTTAATTGCACAGTGAGTTAGCCAGAGGCAGAGATGCTTTTCAGACACACTTAGAAACAGAAGGAATGAGGCAAAGGAACGGATGCTGCAGTCTCCCAGATCACAAGGCCTGCTGGGATTGGACTGGTCTTTGACTTAGGAACCCATGACCCCGAGGGGCTGATGTCCTGACCTGGTAGGTGGTAGGCTCTTCCTCAGGTAGGCTCAGACTTTCTCTGCCAGGGGTTGCCATCATCTGGAAGATTCTTCCAAAGGGAGAAGTTGGTGAAAGTGGAGAACTGCAGTGATAAATGTGGAAGTCTGGAAGTGAATGTGTCAAGAGATGGGGGCAGGAAGAAGAAAGGGTGAGAGGTGTCACCCATCCATCCCAGCTCTTGGGAAACTGAGTATGCGGCTTTTGAAGTCCATCCTTTCAACCTGTAGCTACAGCTCAAGTACATGTAACGAAATCTAAAGTATGCATGTACATACCTAGGCACACTCTTGGGAGTTGGAGGGGACAGGCGTTGGATGGACCAAGATACGTGAGACAACAGGACTGGCTGATTTCAGGAAATCAAGTTGGGGTCAGGTAGGTTGGGCATTCAGGTGAGTGTGCAAGGGAGCTGTATTTACAGCAAGGCAGGGTCTGTGTCTTCCTTTCCCTGAAAGCAGCCAGTGATCAGAGCGGGAAAAGCATGGCCATGTTGGCAGGTGAAGCGGTCTGCCCTAGGTGAGGTGTCCATGATGAGACCATCTCTTCCAACTTCACGTGACTTGAAAACCGATCATTCAGGCCAGAAACCATACAAGTGTGTTTTGGTGAATGAGGTGAGGGAGAAGGGGTGTGCCGGGAGCCCCAAAGCTGACATTCTCCAACATGAGCTGTCTTCCCGGGGCCAGCTGGGTTGTACTCCCTCGATGCCCCCCTGACAGCCCAGCATTGTCTGAGATATTTGGGAATCATGAAGCATTGGCAGCCCACACCCTCCCGCCACTGGCCCCCCCCTTCCCTCTGCCTTCTGATTGTGGGTTTTTCAGTGTGTATTATTGGGGACAGAAGGGTCCACGTGTAAGAAAAGACTGAAATGTGCTGTGCCGTGATGATGCAATGACGGGCATGCTAGAGCTGAGTGCAAGGGCCACGGGCAGAAAAGAAATTGATTTTTGAAAGGGATCGCCTACAGAAGCCACTTGGACCCCACATGTGTCTTTGTGTTGCACCAGGAGGTCACTCTTCTGTAGGCCACCCCCGTGGCAAGCCCAGTCTGCTCTGAATCTGGGGAACTGGGCCCGGCTCATAAAACATCCCCGTTCAGTGGTAAAAAGCAGGCACACAGGGTTTGTCCTGGTCTCTTTGCGTCCCGGCCCAGAACAAAGTCTTTGCCACTGTGGTGACTAGATCTGTACTCGGGGTGTCCGTGGTATAGAGGACCGTTATTCCTGGATGATCACTGTTCTTTCTGGGTGTGGGGTGGTGACTCTCAGAGACTTGGCCTAAGGCAGGGACGAACAGAGCGGACCTCGGAGAGCATCTTTCTGCTTACTAGCATTTGAGATTATAAAAAATTATCTTTTAATCAAAATTTCCAAAATAAAGTAAGTGATTTCCCCATCCCCCAAGACGCAAGAAGTCTGGCTGGATCTCCCTCAGGCTTACACCAAGTCACATGGAAAAAAAGCATGAAGCGGCTGCGCAGGAGAAAAGAAGGTCCGGAATGAGGGCAGACGTGGCTCTCATGCCTGGAGCGAAAGCCAGGGCTCGCACTGAGTTTCCAGGCCCGGCTTCGGGGCCACTCCATCGGGGGGAGGTGGGCTGGACCCAGCTGTGACGGACAATGAGTACATGAAGGCAACCGACACAAGTGTCAGCCTGGAAAGCAGGAGCTCTTGGTTCCGCAGCGTTCCCCAGGAAACATGGCGTGTAGCTGGGCACAGAAATGATTCCTTTACACAGCAGCGTGTGTTCTCACCGTAGCTCAAGGCATAAATCATACTTCCCAACGAAAAACCCCAATCTGGTTAGCAGCGCATACCTTATACTAGGAAACTTGCAAGGAGGCCAGTGTTGAACCACAGAGCGGATACAGGTTTTGCTTTTGTCCGTGAAAATGTACAGGGCGCCTGCTTGGGGCTGCGGTGTGAGGACTCGGCGGTGCTTGGTGGCCCAGGGCTCTGCCCCGGGCTCCTTCATACCTCGCCCACCCACACCACTGTGGTCCCCCGCTTTACGCCCGACACCTCACACCGCAGAGCGTTTTGTCTCCCGTTGACGAGAAACAGCGACTCTTGGGCGGGGATGAGCAGGAACTGTCCGAAGAGCCCGCTGTCCCTCACGATCCTGCGGGGCCCTCCCCAAGGCCATGCGGGCCCCGTGGGCGGCTCCTTCAAGTTCTTGAGCATGCCCGTCTTCCCCGTGGACAGCTCCAGGAACAGCAGGTCTGGCTCTGTCTCCAGGGGGGCGTAGATGTAGTACTGATCGCCGTGGGTGAAGGAGTGCTGGAAGGCCACGTCAGAGATGCCCTGGCTTATTTTCAGGCTAGAGAGAGTCTGGATCTCCCCCTGCAGCGTGATCTCCTGCACGTGCAGCTGGGGGCTGGTGGCAGCAGTGCTGACCACAAAGCGCCCGTCGGGGGACACGTGTGGGGTGCCAGTCACGTCCCCATTGGGGCCGAGCACGGAGTCCGTGACGCTGTCGAGCAGCAGCTGGGGGGCGGCAGAAGCGGGGCCATCCTGTTGGCACTGGATGAAGAAGTAGCCGCCCAGGTGGGTGTGGGCCATGGCCTGTGGCACGCAGCCGTGGCTCTGCAGGCTGATGGTCTTGAGCAGCACCAGTGTTTCCAGGTCAACTTTGTGAACTGCGGGCTCAGACTTGTTGAAGATGAAGCCGAACCTGCGAAGGGAAGAACTGAGGTCAGGAGGGGCTCTGTCATTCCTCTAAAGGATTGCATCCATTCTCTTCCCTTTATCCTAATCCTTCAGTGCGCTAACAGCTTCTTAATTAGATGTACCATCCTGCAGGGCCTGGCTTCTTCAGTCATTCATCTACGAGGTGAAAATGAAGGCAGCCGCATTACAAATGCTCCTCGATTTCTGCTCTCATAACACGCACTCATCTCTAGAAATGGTAAAGGAGGAGCATAAAAGTGCCGTCAATAGCTTCTCCCTTTGGGATGCCTTCACATCAGCTCCCCTGAGGCCTGCTGCCAGCTGGGAAGTGGGGGCCTGTGCCTGGAGGGAAAAGAGCCCCCGATCGCCTGCCAGGAGGAGGACGGCAGAGGTGGGCTTGCTGCTACTGTCCTCTGGACTAATCAGATTCTGAGCAGGCCCCGCAAGCCAACTCGCTTCCTCCAGCGCTCCCTCCCCCGGGGGAGAGGAAGGTGGAGGGGCAGCCTCTCCTGTGTCGGTTATGATCCCTGATCCCCTGGGGGAGGAAGCTTGGGCAGGGGGGGGCTGAGGACAGCTTTTACCTTTGCAGCCAGATGGCCTTGGCGTGGCCTTGCTGCCCTGCCCACTGCAGAGCCCGGTGTGTGGACGGCCTCTTAGAGCCTCTGCCATGAGGAAGAGGGCAGTTCCTTCTGAGGGCTTTTGGGAGGACTGGATCAAAGCTTGAGGGGAAGGGCCCAGCAGGCGGTAGCCGCTCACATCTGGGCTTGGTGAAATTCCCCTCTGGGGGTGGGTGGCAAGCTGCCAGAAGGCCTGACCCCAGGCAGGACTTGGCTTTGACCTGAGAGCCTCTGCCTCAATCGCTGACTGAGAGAGGCCTTTTGGTGCTGTGGATGCCTATGGGAAGAAGAGAAACATCTCCTCCACACTTCTCTTTTGAATACCTGAGTCTCTGAGTGGGGGAAATGCCCACTTAAAAGCATCTTTAAAGCATTCTTAAAGATATCAAGCATGGAAAGAGCATGAAACTCTGGTAAAGAACTTGAATGTAAAACGCCACACCCAGGTGCCGCAGAGCCTGTAAATGTGCTAGACTCCCGCCTGAATTCAGCTTCTTTGGGGGTTTTTCACCCTTGAGCAACCACCAGAATCTTAGAGGCTCCTCCCAGGTGCTGTCTACACGGTAGGGTTCATAAAGGAGCTGTTTTCTTTCTTGGGCTTGGATCAGTGGGTGGGCCTAGTTTTGCAAGTCCAGCTTCAATATATAACAATGAGTCCTTTCTTCCTGGAGAAAGGGACTTGATGTCACACAAAAGAAAGGCACGACCTTCCGGTCTCCGTGACTTTATAAAGGGGCAGGCTGAGTCTTCTGCAGTGGTGACTTTACAGTAGGTGTTAGGGGTTGTCTGAAATGAACAGGCAGGGGGAACAGCCAGGTTGAGCTGAGGTTTGCAGGTGAGACCATAGGCCACCATTTTTAGGCTGTTCTGGATGGTTCTGGATGTTCTGGCTGTTCTGGATGAACAAGAGGCCTTGTTCCCTGGCTGGCCCTCTCCATGGCTGCTCTGGGGGCTTCTGGAAAACCCATGGGCAGTGGGCAGCAGAGAATAAGGAACTAAAAAGAGACTTGGCCTCGTATTTCATCTGACTCTTCCTGGATGTGTAAACTTGGCCTCTGTTTTAACTTCTCTAATCCTTGGTTTCTGCATGTGTAAAAAGGGGTCAAGACCACTTCTACTAGTTTCTTTGTGTCTAACAAGGAGAGGGTGGCCCATTAACCACTATTATTTCCTTTTCTCTATAGTCCTCACCTTGAGGATGAGACTTTCTGTCCTCAGTGGGCCTCTGAGGGCCATAGGAGCTCGGTGCCTTCCTTAACTAAGGCACTTAAGGACTAGTGATGGGTCCATTTCTGTCCCCTCATGATGGAGCCCAAGGCCAGCTCAGGATGAGTGACAGAGACACAGAAGGAGCAGGTCTCACAGTGGGCAAATGCACCACATGCCGGGCTGAGTTGGATTATGGGGGCTCCTTAGGGCATCGTGGGCCTGTCTCACCTGATATGGTTGATGATGAGGTTTGTTGGAGGAATGAAGAAGTCATCCACTCCTGCAAACGGTGTGCGGATAAGGTGCTGGCCCTGGCCGGTGCTGGCTTCTGTGATCACCTATAACACAGAGGGAGGGTCCTTGTGAGGGCCCACCCAGGTAGGGGTGGGAAACCTGGAACCACCTGCGCATGCTGGTAAGGCCCCTCAGCAGACAGGCTACTTCAGAGAAAGATGCCCCCAGTGTGAGAGAGGGGGGCAGGAGCAGAGCAGGGACTCCCCCTTTGGGGGAGAGGGGCAGTACAGGTATGGATGCCTGAATCACTCCCTCCTGTGCAGGCAGGTCTGACCCAAAACTGGGCCCACACATCACCAGCCCCTGATGGCACAGTGGGGACCATGTTGGAGCTTCTGAGAGAGGTCCCCAGAAGAGAAAGATCACTCTGCTCAGAGACCACTTCCCCTACAACTGAGAATCCCATCTTCTCAGCACCCAGGCCACCCTGGGAAGAGAGGGAGTGAGCTTTTCAGTCATGAAAATGTTAAATGGTGCAAGTATTTACTGCTTCCTTATTTTCCTTTGATGACAGGTGCGTGGGCCCATTTGTTGGGCATCTCTATCATAGACTGCTCACAGAGGTGTTCTATGGGAATTGTGACTCCATGGTTTATTGGAGAAAGCAGGAATCCTGCAGAAATGCCATTCAAAGATGCTGCTCAAGCCATTTAGATGCCTTGCAGTTAGAATGCTGGGGATGGGGTCTAGTTGCACAACGGACCTGCTGTGAGAAATCAAGAGTCAGGCCCCGTGTTTTGTACACATTGGTAGTGACAGAGCATAGCTGCCTCTGTTTCCCTTTCTTCTTCTGTACCACTTTCTCTGTGGGGTTGGCAGGAGGCAGCCGGAGCCATTCTCTGCTGTGGACAGTTCCTGCTGGGCCTGTGTCAGGGAAGGGCACGGTGGCAGTGCAGAACAGAGGCGAGTGATGTCGGAGATTAGGTGGGAAGAGAGCAGTGTGGAGGTCCTGCCAGAAAGCCCGCTGTGGTCAGGTTGAGCATGTGTCTATCAGCTAACACAGCCTTGGGCATGGCCAGGCCAGAGACACCATGCTCAACAACCTGTGTCCCCTTTCCTTCTTCATGTGCTTGTCAGCCTCCAATTTCTAGGCCATTGCCCTGAAACGTGGGTGGCCCACAGCCAGATGAGGCTGAAGGCCCACAAGGTCAAGCCCAGACCCTCTGAGCGGGGGGGTGGGGGGGTGGGGGGGGTGGGGGGTGTGGCTAGACTGTGAACACAGAGCTGAGACACTTTCTCTGATCTTGATCATATGGCTGTGCTTACACGGTCCAGACTTCTGCAGCCTGAGGCTGAGGACAGTCTCTGTTGGGGCTTCGGTAACTCCCGTGGCTTGGAGTTCTGGATGCTTTTATCTTTTAAGAATAGGACTGCCTTCTGGCTCTTGCTTTTATGGGGAAACAAACAACACCTGGCCTGCCTCCTCAGGCAGGGTTGAAGTTTGAGTCTTTTCTGGATCATGCTTCCTGGGGGGTGGAGGTGGGAGGGGGTAAGCAGAGAGGATGTCGGACAGGAATGAGGAGGGCTGTGATTTTCAGCCTTGGGGCAGCTCTAAAGTTGTCACACCGCATTAGGTTATTTTTCTGTGATTTTTTAGAATGGCCAAATGATACTTCCATGGCAAGTCCATGGAAAAACACTCTTGGTACTGGGCATGAAAATATCAGCATTAGGAAACTGGATCATGGGAGTGTCTAGGGGAAAATGCCAGAGAATTCCAAGAAGCCACACAATCACTGCTTGATCGCAGGCCTGTCATTTTAGCTTCTAATAGAGATGGAAAATTACAGGCTGTCAGCGGTCAGTGTCATTCACGCTTCACCACTCTGACACCCTATATTCAGAGGTTACTTCATCAAAACGCAGTACCACGGGCCATTGAACTCATGTGGGTGTGACCGCCTCATTTGTCTGACGAGTTGTGAGTTCCTTCTTGGCCTTGCATCCTGGCACGTTCCCCCGCATGTTAGTGTCCAAAAGATAATTGTCCAACTCCTTAATTTTGCTGGCTCTGTGGGCTTGCTTCAGGAGCCCACATATGGAGACGTACATATGTGGCTAGATATCAGGAAATGTCACTTGATAGTTCATGTGGGGTCCTGAAGGCTGAGCATCTCTCTAAGAGGGTAGACAAAACCAGGTGAAAAGGGAGGCTCAGCTGGGGGGTGTGGGGGTCTGGGACTGGTGGGCCAAGGAGTGATACCGAGGATTCAGGAAGGTGCCAGCCAACACTGGCTGCTGAGGGAAGGGCTTCATTTATAGAAACACCTTCATGTAGTCCAAGCAAAGTTCTGTTTAACCAGTTCCTTAGTGTTGGGTATTGAAAAACAAAGTTTTTGTCCATACCCATGGACAAAACTTCCATAGCCTTTGGAAGTCAAGTTGCTGGATTCAAAAAAGCATTGTTTTGAGGCTTTTGGTTCTCCTTTCCAAATTGTGCACCCCAAGGGCTGGGCCAGTTGACATTTCCAGGAGTTTTTGCGAGTAGTGGTTTCTTTAACCCTAGCCCATAGGGATGAAGGTAGGTTTATTCAATGTGGTCCCTTTCTTGTTACAGTGCAATGCCCAGACTCTGCACTTGGGATGCTGGATGTTGTGACCTAATTCCTGATTGTAATAGTTGTGTTTGGCCATTTAGGCAAACTTTGCTCTTGGTTTTTGGGAAATAGGGTTCATTATATTTAAGAAATTGCCTTTTTGTTCGTGTTTTTAATTATTTCATTGAGAATGTCTGCTGTATTTAATTCAGTGCCTTTTCAGGATTTATTGAAAATAATAGTTTTTTTTCCCCCTTTTGTTAAGAGAATGTTGACTGATTTCCTGAGAGTGAACCATCATCGTATTCTGGGACTTTGTTCCCTGCATTTAGATGCACTGCTGGACTCTGTTTTTAATACCATGTTTAGAATTTTGCTTCTGTATTCCTAAGTGACATTAGCCTACAGCTTTGTTTTTTTTACACAATTTTTAGTCAATTTTCATAATTAAAATTTGCTGGCTATTTAAAACAAAGAAGCTGCACATTATCCTCCCTGTGGTCTGAGATAGTTAAATAATATTAAAAATATATTTTGAAGGTTTGATAAAATTCAACTGTTTTTCTGTGGTAGCTCTTCAATCTTTAAAAAAACCCTGTAATTATTATTCTATTATGGGCTTCTGTTAGGTCAGTGTTTACTCCCAGCGTGGGGCTTACACTCATGACTCCGAAATCAAGAGTTGCACGCTCTACTGATGGAGCTGGCCAGGTGGCTACATTTTGTAAGCTATCATCCACTTATTTTAGGTTTTAAAATTTGCTGCCTCAGAGTTGCCATGTATTAATTTCCAGTTATTTTTATCCTCCTGTATCTGCAGTAATACTCCTTTTCTCATGCCTCATTTTATATATTCGTTCTTTGTTCCTTTACCAGGCTTGTGAAGGATTTCTCTGTTTCTCTTTGTTCTTTGGTTTTGTTTATATTAATTTCATTCTTCTCCTTGTCACTACTCTGTTCTTGTTCTCAATTCTTAACACAAGTACTTCTTCAGGCTTTTAAGACCCAGACACTCCATGTCTACAGCCTTCTCTGTCTCCTGTTGGTCTTGATGTAGAATGATCGCTTTACTATTGCCTTTGAGAGTGTTTCTAATTTCCCTTTTAGCTTCCTTTTTGATCCAGTAGTTATATAGGAGTGTCTTCTTATTAGGTTCTATTTTAATTGTTTCTAATTCATCAGCTAATGTTGCCTATAACATCTACTTTTACAAGATTGGTTAATATCCTTTGTGGTTACAGATAAACCTATTCGTATGTGGACATGTGAAAAAACTGTTCTGCAGATGAAAGGTGTATATTAAACCAAGTTGCATTGTTAATCAATTTTCCCATGTCATTCATTCATATCCTTTGGACAATTTAAGTGCATGTTAAATTAAGTTCTCCTTGTATTATTTTTTCAAGTAGGTTTCATGTCCAGGGCAGAGCCCAATGTGGGGCTTGAACTCACAACCCTGAGCTTAAGACCTGAGCTGAGATCAAGAATTAGACTCTTAACTGACAAATCTACCCAGGTGCTCCAAGTTCTCCTTGTATTTTTAATTGCTCTTGTTTGAGGCCATTTAGTTGTTAATGTTGCTTGATAACTATAGGCTACTGGAGACATAGTAGAGACATAGTATCTGTTTGCTGTTTTTAGTGCTGGTGACCTTAAACCCTACCTTGCCTGATATGCACCAGTGGAAATATTAATATATTCTTGTTCACCTGTCCTCAACCTTTTATTCTGTTTCATGTGTGTGTGTGTGTTTTTTTTTAATTTTTTTAAACATTTATTTATTTTTGAGACAGAGAGAGAGCAGGAACAGGGGAGGGTCAGAGAAAGAGGGAGACCCAGAATCTGAAACAGGCTCCAGGCTCTGAGCTGTCAGTACAGAGCCAGATGCAGGGCTCGAACCCACAGACCGTGAGATCATGACCTGAGCCGAAGTCAGATGCCTAACCAACTGAGCCCCCATGTGTGTTTCTTATAAACAAGTTAGAGTTTCCTTTGTTCCTAACAAAGTCTGATCATCACAGCTTTTAGGAGAATTCAGTTGATCACATTTGGAATAATGAGATGCTCACTTCCCAACTACTACTTCCAAACAGCATTCTCTACACCTTCTCTTACCCCAATAAGATATTTCTAAGTATTTTTACTCCCTCCACTTTCCTCCACTCCATGCAATTATTTTTACTGAATTAATTTATCTTCGGTTATAGCCTGGCATCAGGATTTCTCTTTCAGCCTGTCTATCCTAATTCAAACATACTTATTTAGAACTTATTACACATTTGCAGAGAGCCTGTCTTCGTCCATCTTAGTTCCTCCGTGGGTTCATTCTTTACATCAGTCTCCTCTTGATCTTTCTTCATCTGGTGTTTGTCTGGGATCCTTTCCTCAAATCTGTTGCTTAGAGGGTGCAGGTGAGTGATACACTCTCTGAATTCTTGCACATACTGTATCTTTGTTTTGTCCTGCCAGGTAAAGGATATCTTAGCTGGGAATAGGATTCTTGGATCTCAGCCATGTAGATGCCATAGTCTGCCAGCTCCTGTTACAGGTGAGAAATCCACTGCCACTCTCATGTTTTCTCTTTTACAGATAACCTGTGAAACCATGTGTTTTTCAACTCCTCTGCCTTGTTAAATTAGGCAGTCATTTTTGGTTTCAGCAAAAAAAAAAGTTTTGGTGACCCCTCTCCTTGAATTACCTTAGAGGCTTTGTTGGAGCTGCCAGAGGGAGGGCCAATTAAAATTACAATTTCCCTGGGCTTAGGCTCTGCTCTGAATGACCTTTATTCAGGCTTCTAGACACTGTAATGGATTTTTTTGTCATCTCACTGGGGCCCACGTTGATGGCATCCATCAAATGACAATAGTTTCAATTTATAGGAGATGAAGTAGTGTCTTCCCCCTGGCCCAACCGTGCAGAGGTAGGCAGGCAGGTATTCCCCTGGAGGAAGCCTCTGTAGACCCAGCTGTCCCTTTGCTCTTACCAGTCTTGAGAACAGGGTGAACTTGACTCCATCTGCAGCCCTTGTCAGCTGGGGTTCTGAGAGAGAATGAAACCCTAATGTGCTGAGGCATCCACTGTATGAAATGAATTAACTTCTGTGCATCTAGAATGGTTCTATGCAGATCTTTGGGACAATGCAGGCATTCAACTCACTTTTTTTAGGGTTTAATTTTGTAATGCATCCCTGGATGAGAAAGGCAGAGCCAGGCACGCTCAACACAGGGGTGATGTTGACCTTCTCTGACGGGTGGAGAGGGGGGATCCCACAGAGCTCCTGTGACCAAACTCTTTCAAAGAGGAAGTACAGTGCAGTGGCTGAGTGTTGGGTTGCAGAGCCACACTGTCTGGGTTGGGACATGGGCAAATTAGTGAACTTTGCTGTGTCCTAGCATACTGTAAGCACTCAGTAAATGTGCTTCCACTTATGGACATAACTACTGCTCCTACTTTTCCTTCCTTACAGGCTCACATCTAGCACGTGCTTTGACACTGTTTTCCAGCCTGCCCAGCCCAAGGTGAAGAAAGTCCTGGATCAGGAGAGGTGGGGCCTGGAAGCCACATTCTGGTTGTCCTGACATCAGAATCTTATCCATCATCAGTATTATCTTTTAAAGGTAGGCCTGGCTGAAGACACCTTGTGAATTGCCTGTAAGGGGCTTTGGCCCAAGGTTGTTTCCTACTTCCTACTTTCTCCTCAAACCTTGATGGGTAGGTTTTGGATAAATGTGATCAGCTACCTAGGGAAGCAAGAGACATTATTAGACATGATAGCGTCCTCTGTTCCTGTGGGGTGTCAGTTTCTACATGTTCAACATACCTGGAGGCTTGGTTGGGACTTGTGCACATCCCCCCAGCTCAGGACCCACACTTGGTCATGAGACTTGTCATAGGACAGCTTAGCTGGCAGAGGGTCCACACCTATGGACTTGAAAAAAAAATAGGCACAAGTGGATCATCATTATTATCAGCTGACACAGTGGTCATTTCTTGGCTTTGTGTAAATGGCCTTCCTGCCCAGGTGAGTGGATAGCTAACCTAGCATCGTTGGCAGTGAGCCTGCTTGGGAAGCCAGGGCACAAGCCTCTTTCTGGGTTTGTCTTTAGAGGCATAAAACCATTGTCAGTAATTTAATTCCTTTTATAAACTTTGTGCATGTTTTACTTAAAGGGGACCAAGACCATCTTGGCAAAAGTCTAAACCCAGAGGCTTTACGTTTACCACTCAGGAATCAGCTGCAGGACCCTCCGGCCACCGCTCCTAGAAACGTTTTGGAGACTCTAGAACCCTCAGTGTCTTTGGCTGTTCTGTTCTTTGGCTGAGATTCTGGTGAGTTGGCCCTTCCTTCTGTGTCATCTGAGACTGACTTAGAGATCATCCATTATCACCTGTCTTTTCTCTTTGCACAGCCTCTATCTGTACATCCTTTAGCTGGAGGCTCTGGGTCCCAGATTGTAGGATTCAGGCAGACATTTTTTTTTTTTTAAATGCTGTAACTGAAACTCTATTATCCTTGGAGAACAGAGCTTCCCCCGTGGCCCTCTCAAATGGAGACTGTTTTCTGCTTTTTATAATGTAGTTGTCTAAGTTCCAGAACTCTCCTCCATGATGCTCATACCCCTAGACTATGACCCCTGCTCTTCTTGTCATTGGCCTCCATCCTGGCCACTCCCTGTGTTCATTAAAGATGTCACCCTTTCAGGGGGAGAAACCCACCTCTACCCCCATTGGTCAAAGCTTCTCTGAAGAACTGGCTGTGGAGTCCATGATCCATTTCTCTTTAATATTCCCATCAAGTTTCTGTCTTCATCACTCCACTGACCTGTTTGAAGACCTTTGTGTCAGATAGATCACTTTGTGATCCTCCTCTTTTTTGACATGTCAGCAAGATTCCACATGGTTAACTACTCCCTTCTAGGAAGCTTCTCTTCTCTCAGCTTCCCATCTCCCTAGCTTCCCTTCCTCATTCTGATATCAAAATGTTGGCATGTTTCAGGTCTTCATCTTTGACCGCCTTCTCTGTGTCTACATCCTTTCTCTGGGTGAGTTCATCTGATTCTATGGCTTCAGATAACTTGTTGTACTCTAATGACTTTAGAACTCATTCCTCTGTTGATGACCTCAACTTAACAACTACAAAACCGAACTCTTAATTTTGTCACTCCATGCTGACCTAAATTTCTTCTCCATTCGTTATCATCTGTGGAGTCCCCTTTCACTCTTTTGGCTCTAATTTAAAGCCCTTGGCCCCTGAAGCCTCTTCCTGCATTCAAGTACTGCAGGTCCTTTGTTCATATCTCCACCTGCTCCTTTTTGTTCCCAGCATCTGCCAGCTTCCTGGTTGCTTCTCTTCATTTGCTAAAGGCTCCAGGATCTGGCACTGTTTTCCTGTACCCAGAGCTTCTTAACCCACCACCAATAATACCATCTTGACATTGTCTCTAGTTTCTTCAACTCTTTTAAAAACTCTCTTGATTACGCATTCTATTCGAGTTACCCCATTTGTCTGCCTTCTTCACAGCACAACTTCCCTAGTGTTTGGACTGTAGCCGCCTCTCTCCTTTCTATTTACACTTCTCCAATCACATTTCACATTCTCATTCTGAGGTGGTGTGGAGTAGCAAGCAGACTGAAGAGCTAAACCAATAATCTCCTAAATTCACAACAGTGTTCTGAAGTCTTAATATGCTGAGGAGCAAAGGTATAGAAGGGAAAATATACTGAAGAACATACCAGGCTCTTAGTTAAAAATCCTGACGGGCTAACTTCTAGGTCTAGGAATAAATCAGAAGCAGAGTAAGCCTTAAAAAATTCAGTTCAGGCTTGATTCAACTTAGCACTTGATTAGACTAAAATGATTCATTCTCTACTCTCTCTGCCTAGCAGAGGAAGATGACAACCATCTCAAGTCTTTTTTTTTTTTTTAATATATGGAGTGTCTGGCATTTAAAAAATTACTAGACATGACTACACAGACTATGTGATTAAAAACTACATATGAAAGACAATAGAAAGACCCATGGGTGACCCATAGAAACATAATTACAATTTTATATATTTAAGTAGAAATTACAAAAGTGAAAAATGCAATACCTGGAATTAAGATTTCAATAATTAGGTTCTGTTAAATCCATATTAGACATAGCAGAAGATAAGACTAGTGAATTGAAAGACAAATTGATAGAACATACTCGAAGCACAAAGAGACTAAAAAGAATGGAAAAAAGTGAAACAGACATGTGGCATACAGTGGAAAGATCTAACTTTTTTTTTTTTTTAACAGTTTCTAAAGAAGAGGTAACAAAGAATTCCAATCTGATGAAAGGTATCAATCCACACAGTCAAGAACCACTAGGACTTCCAAATCAGAATAAATACAAAGAATACTGTACCTGGGCACATCACAGTAAAACTGCTAAAGACCAAAGAGAAAATCTGAAAAGCAGTCAAAATAAATGATACACGACCTTCAGAAGGGTGACAATAAGACTGACAGGTGACCTATTAACAAAAACAGTGGAAGACAAGGTAACAGCATCGTAAAATGCTGAGTATAATTTACCAAGGTAGAATTCTATATCCAGTGAAAATAGTTTTTAAAAATAAAAGGCAAAGTTATTTTTAAACAAACAGAAACTCAGGATGTGTTGCCAGCAGATCTGCACTAAAAGAACTATTAAAGAAACTTCTTCATTTACAATGAAAATGATCCCAGACAGAACTGTGTGCTTCAGGAATGAATAAGGAGTAGTGAGAAAGTAAATATGGAGGTGAATATAAATGACTATCAACTATACAAAATAATACTAACTCATGTCTTGTGGGGTTAAATTATATACAGAGTTAAAATTCATTCCCACAATAATGCAAAAGGCAGGAGAGGAGTTTAAGGGGTTAGTGTTGTATGGTTCTATCATTATTAGGGAAGTGAAGTAATTTGTACAGGACTATATTGAGGCAAGGATGCATGTTATAATCTCTATGGTGGTAATAATAGTAACAGAACGAAAATGTTTGACTAATCCAAAAGAAAGTAAAAAGGAGAAAAAAGCAGAACAGTTAGGTCAAATGAGAAAACCAGAAAATGGTAGATTTAACTATATAATTGCATTAAATATAAATGGATCAAATGATCCAAGTCAAAGATGAAGATTATTATACTACATAAAGGCCGAAACCCAAATACATGGAGTTTGGAAAATTATACCATGTTAACACTAATCAAAGGAAATCTGATATGTCTATACTTGAATTAGGCAAAAATAGACTTTCAGGCAAGAAATATTGCCAGAGATAGAGAGATTTTCTAAGAACAAAGAAGTCTTTGTCCCAGGAAGTTATTACAATTTTAAAGCAAAAGTGGTAGAATTTTACATAAATCTACAATCACAGTGCTGGACTTCAACAACACCTTTCAGCAGCTGACAAACTCCGTGAACAATGAAAAAATCACTTAGAAGATCTGAACAATGCAATGAAGATACTTGACATAATTGACATATATACAGAAAACTATACCTCCCATTAGAATACACATTCTTGTAAAGTACATATGCAGCATTTACCCCATTGATCATCAGCTGGGTCATAAAGCAAGCTTCAATGAATTTTCAAGGATTGAAATGATTGAGAGTATGCTCTCTGGCCAGAAAAATCAGTAACAGAAAGTCTTCTCCTGTACTGCCTAGGAGAAACCACAACCCTGCTTATATCCAAATTTCTCCCTACAAAGACCCTGCACCTGGGCATTGCTGGAAAGTAAAACACAATCCTGCTCACATTTCGTCCAGCAGTCCTCTAACAGTTCCCTGGTCAGTTCAATCTCACGTGCAACCTTCACCTTTCTCTCCAAACCTCCAGGCTTAGTGATAATTTTCAACCAGAAGAGATGTTCATCCAACTACAACCAAATGTAACTGTCACCTATTTGTAAGCATACCTGAATAGTCTCTATTTTTCTCCTGTTACATCAAAGAATGTGCTTTTATCTAAAGCTAGCATCTCTACTTCTCTGCCCTGGATTCCAATGACTCCTGCGTACTTTAAATGATGCAGAACAAAGCCAAGATGTGTGGGAGTTTTTTTTTTATATATTTTTTTTAGCATTACATACATACATATATACATAGATACATACATATGCTGTAATGTCAACTAGTCTAAAAAAGTTTCTTTGGCATGTTCTTCTAGCTACTGCCTCATTTGACTCCTTTTACTCATATTTACATCAAAACTCCCCCAAATGGTTGGCTGTATTCACTATCTCTAATACCTCAAGCTTGTATTCCATTTCATTTTATCTGCTCTTGCCAAGGTGATCCACGTGATATCAAATTGAATGGTCAGTGACATGCAAATGGTCTCTGCTATATCTGACACCACTGACCACAAACTCTTCCTTAAGGCATTCTTCTTTTGGGGTGCCTGGGTGGCTCAGTTGGTTAAGCATCTGACTTTGGCTCAGGTCATGATCTCAGAGTTTGTGAGTTTGAGCCCCAAGTCAGGCTTCCTACAGAGCCTGCTTTGGATCCTCTGGCTCCCTGTCTCTCTGCCCCTCTCCTGCTCACACAGCTTTCTAACCCTCTCTCTGTCTGAAAAATAAATAAACATTTAAAAAAATTCTTCTTTTGGTTTCTGGCATCCTCCCCTTGTCCCCCACAGCCCCCAATTTTCTTCGTACCTTTCAGGCTACTCCTGCTTGGTCTCCTTGTTGGCTTCTTCTCTCCTTCCTGATCCTTAAGTGTTGGAGTGCTTCAGGGCTCCAACCTTGACCTCTTCTCTATGGATTTAGCAGTTTTTATGGTGATGATACCCACACTGACATCTCTGGCCTAGACCTCACCTTGGACTCCAGACCCGTTTATCCAATCGCTTGACATCTCTGCTTACATTTATAACAGCACTTTAAACTTAACAGACCTAAATCCAAATGCCTAATTTTCCTGTCTACCTCTTCCAGGGCATGCACCTCCTACCTGGCCCTAAATCTCTATATGGTACATTCATTTCCTATTGCTGTGGTAACACCTTACTACAAACTCAGTAGCTTAAAACAACACATATTTGTTTTCTTACAGTTTTGGAGGCAGAAAGTCTGAAATTAATTTCACGGGGCTGAACAAGTATGTCGGCAAGGCAGTGCTCCTTCTAGAGGCTCTGGGAGAGAAAGTGTTTTCTGGAATTTTCCAGGCTTGAGAGCTGCATTTCTTAGCTCGTGGCCCCTTCCCTCTTCTTCAGAGCCAGCAGTGTGCTTTAGTCCTCACATTGCCTTTCTCTGATAAGGATACTTCCACTTGGATTCAGGGCTCCACAGTAGAAATCCATAATGTAATTTTATCTGCCGACTACCATTTGCCATATAAGGCGATGTTCCTAGGTTCTGGGGTTTAGGAAGTGGCCATCTTGGGGCCATTAGTCATTCCACCACACACCATCCATGGCATCATCGTTCTACAATGTTTTGTTTTTTTTTTTTTACTTTTTAAATATTTTTGAGAGAGGCACAGAGTGTGAGTGGGGGAGGGGCAGAGAGAGATGAAGTCACAGAATCAAAGCAGGCTCCAGGCTCAGAACTGTCAGCACAGAGCCCAAAGCAAGGCTCGAACTCACGAGCTGTGAGATCATGACCTGAGCAGAGGTTGGATGCTTAACCCAGTGAGCCACCCAGGGCCCGTTTACAGTTTCTCGATTAAAAAAACAAAAACCAAAAACCCAAAACAGCCTGCCTCCTGTCTCTGAAAATTTATATTCAACTCAGCAGAAATCTTTCCACATTGAAAATCTATCAAGAATCTGATCATATCTCACCATCTCCAATGCTGTCTGCACCTCTTGCCTGGATTATTTTAGTAGCCACAACTCTGCTCTGCTTTGCAGTCTGTTCTAACAGAGCCTGACTATTTTAAAATCTAAGTTTAAAATTTAAAAATCTCTTTAAAAGACTGACTCTTTAGGGGTGCCTGGGTGGCTCAGGCAGTTAAGCATCTGACTCCTCATTGTGGCTCAGGTAATGATCTTACAGTTCGTGAGATTGAGCCCTGTGTCTGGCTCTGTGCCAACAGCATGGAGCCTGCTTGGGATTCTCTCTCTCTCTCTTTCTGTCCCTCCCCTGCTCATGTAGGCTCTCTAAATAAATAAACATTTAAAAAAAGAAAAGACTGATTCTTTAAAAATATAAATCAGAGTAGGTCATTCCCCAGATGAAAACTCTTCATGGCTTGGGCCTTGGTTTACCCCTATCTTCATAGCACCCCAGTCTCCACCTTTTCACTATACTCTAGCCCCAATGGCCTTCCTTCTGCTCCCAGAATGGAAGTCCCACTTGACATTTATATCAGAATCTATTCATCTCCAGAGTGAGGATCAGTTTAAGAGTCTTGTAGGGTGTATGGGTGACTCAGTCAGTTAAACGCCTGACTTGGGCTCAGGTCATGATCTCACAGCCCCCCAGGAGTTTGTGAGTTTGAGCCCCCCGTTGGGCTCTGTGCTGACAACTTGGAGCCTGGAACCTGCTTTGGATTCTGTGTCTCCCTCTCTTTCTGCCCCTCCCCCACTGGTGCTTTGTCTCTCAAAAATAAACGGTAATAAAATTTTAAAAGAGTCGTCCAGTTCCTCTGTCACATTTGACCTGTAAATAGCTTTTAGAATTTATAGCTCTCTAAAATTATGATTTATGGTCTGACAGACTAGAATATAAGTTCTAGGACTTCACTGCTCATTCATGGCTATTTTTCAAGAACCTAGAACAGTGCTTGGTCCATAGTAGGCAATAAATACTGATGAGTAACTGTACAGGAACCTTCTTTGCTCCCCCCTGCCCCTTGCCCCTAGTCTGACTGCCTCTTGTAGGAGCTGGGGAATGTGCAAAAAGCCAAGAGGAATGTGGCTGCTGTGCCCCAGAACCGGAAGCCCCCCTCACTCCCTTAGAGAGACGTACCTGTAGGACTTTCTGGGCTTGCACATCAACCACGAGGACTCTGTTCAGTGCTGGCTGGGCCACGTATATGTACCGGTGCCTGATGTTCACTGCCGATGCCCACTGGCATGACTGGGTGCCATTTCCTTCCACTTGAGGACAGATTTCTTCCTGTGAAGGAGATAGGCTGCCATATATCTTCTTAATCCCTCATCCCCCCCTGCCAGGTGTGGGTTCCCTCTCCCTTAACCCTCCTCTGTCCCTCTCTTAGAATCCAGACTTGGCACATGAGTCCTCCCATGTCACCAGCTTCACTTAACCTTCAACTTTCATCCCCTCCCACATGTGAGGCTGTAACTCCATTTGTTGGGTTTTTCATCCGCAGCCTCCAGGCCTGTCTTCTTCTCTCTTGCATGTGAACCTCTCCCTCTCTGCACCCCCATCACAGAGAAAACTTCTTTCAGTGGCCAGACTTCCAAAAGAGTGACCTACTCTTTCTTCTTCCTTAGCACAAAGCCAGCAGGGCTCCCACAGAGCTCTGTACTGACTTCTTGGTTATTAAATTAAGTCTGTGCCATCTTTTTATTTGAAGTTGGGACATCATCTGACAGTGTGCTATTCTGTGCTTCCTTCTCCTCCATCCCACCCCAGTGGGGGATCCTTCTCTGTTGCTTGATCCTGCTCAGTTTGCCCATCCTGAATGTCAGAACGTACAGGGGCCACTGCATGACTTTCCCTCTCTAAAATCCACTCCCTTTGCTAATCTCATCCAAACCTATAGCATCAAATACCATCTACATGCTTACAACTCCCAAATTTCTGTATTTAGTTCAACCCTCTTCTCTGAACTCCAGAATTATGCAGGCACCCACCTAGCTCTATTTGGCTGTTTGATGCATACCTCAAACTCATGAGTCCAAAATCAACTCCCAGTTTTACCTCCCAATCCTGCTCATCCCATTAACAAAATGGCAGCCCCACTGTTTTTCTTCCAGAGACCAAAACCCTTGAGGCCACCTCTGACTCCTCTTTTTCTCCGTATACCTCCAGCCCTCATCCAGGTCATACACACATTCAGAATTTGACTTTGTCTCATGGATTCCATCTCCATCACCTTGCCTCAAGCCACATTATCTGTTGCCTGAGTAACTGCTGTCGCATCCAGGTTGTGTTTCTCGATTCCACTCTTGGTTCCTCCCCCAAATGTTGTCAACACAGAAACCGGGGGGATCACTGTAAGTCCGCCCATCTCACTCTTCCTCTTAACACCCTCTACTCTATTAATATTTCTTCTTGCTCAGAATAAGATCCAAGTCTTTCCTGAAGCCTACGGGGCCCTGCCCACTCTGGCTCCTGCTACTCTCTGAACTTCAGCCTTTCCCGCCCTTACCCACTGTGTGTGCGCACATGGCACGCTTTTCTTCCCTTGTGTCACCCTCCTGCTCTGGGCCTTGGGCGTTCATTGGCTGTTACCTTTGCTGGGAATGCCCTTCCCCAGATATATGCACACTTTATCCCCTCATATCCTTCAGGTCTCTGTCTATGGACCACCTTATGGAGAAGTCCTCTCTGACCCTCTAACCTGGTACCACCAGGTTCTTTGCTGCGTTTATCATTTGCTACCTTCATGCATTGATTTGTCTACGTCTGTTTGGTCTCTCTTCTTTCACTAGATTGCTCCTTGATAGCAGGGGATTTGTTTGGTTCACTGGTGTGTCCTTAGCACCTAGTCAAGTGCCTGTCACAGAATGGGTGCCTCAAATACACTTGTTGAATGAATACATGAGTGAAAAGGGGGACCTTGTTTTATCTTTCATGATATACATTCTCCTGTTTTTCATCATGACTCTGGTTCTATTCTGTCTCAGTCTTCCTCATGGTCCCTCTTGATCTGCCTGTCCCTTAACTATGACCCTCAGGGTTTTGTTCAGGTGCCCAATTCACACCACTCATACATACCTTTGGTGGTCTGTCTTGTTTCCCGCCCTGGCTTTAGCCAGTACCCATATGCCCATGGCTCCAGGTCTGTGTCTTTAGCTCAGAGCCACCTTCTCCAGTTCTAGCTTGGTTCTCCCATGGTCCCCCTCATACTTGGCCATCCACCCCTGAGCAGTTCCTCTACTCCCTACCTGCTCCTCTGCGAGGTCTTTAGCACCAGCTGGCCAGCCAAGATCAAGCATGCTCCCTTCTCCTGTGCGATCTGCCACAAATGAGTCACTAAGAACTACGGGGACGACCTCCTAAATCCCTGAGCTTATCTCCTTTCCAGTTCTTTCCTAAGTGACTGCAATAGCTTTGGAGCAGAGCTCTTTTTGCCTTCTACCCTTGCCACTGCCTGTCATCATGGTCACATTTCATCCTCACAATGATCCCAGTTTACATATGAGAAAACAGAAGCTGGGGAGGTTAGGTAACTTTCCTAAAGCCACTGAGGCCTCCAGTGACACAGGTGGGATCTGAGCCCAAGTGTACCTGGTTCGGAAGTCTCTGTCCTTACCTATTCCACATGCTGCTGCCCATTGGGCAACGGGGACACCTAATCCAACAGAGGGGCCCCAAAGAGGAAGCACCAACCTCCTGTTCACTTGGCATTTGTATAAGAGATTTGCTTTACTGCAACGCTCCTGGGAGGTGTTGGGCATTTTCTAGAAGAGCACACTATTATTTGGGACTGTTCCACGGCTTACTGTGGTCTTGTGCTGCCTGATACACCTGAGGACCTCTCTTACCATGTCTTGTCCTAGTTTTTTTTTGGAAATTTGAGTCATGGTTGGGATCTGAGCAATTTCCCTCAAGCTACAGGTTATATTATTGCAAATCTATGAGAAATTAGTGCCAATGTGGCAGGTCGCAATTATTTAAACTTAACTGCCAGAAGTTAACTAGGACCACTCTTTCTAGATGGTTTCACAACCATTACATACAAGGAAAATTCATCAGGGGTAACACTTTTAAAAAATGATTAATTTAAGTGAAATAGCCTGGAAAACAGCTGTTCCAAAGCTACAAATGTGAGAAATGCAACAGCCTGAGACATGCCAACAGCCAGCACAGCAATGCGACAAGCTGGCTGCAGGAACTTGCCTGGGTCCCGCCCACTTATTCCAGGAGCTCCAACCCCATCATGGTCACCAGTTCATTCACTGTAGGTCTTCAAGGGGAGGGCATGGGGGGGGGCTTTAGAAGACTCTTTTGCATTAATGGCATTGTTTTAACCTCAAGTAGCTAGGGTTTGGTGAAAGAGGTCATACCTTACACAAGAAACCACCAACCCAAGGCCAAGTGGGATACCAGTGGGAGAGGCAGAGCCATGGGGTCAGGTGGGGTGGGGTGGGGTGAGGTGGGGAAGGACCATCTAGGGGATGCCTGTGGACAGGGTCTTGAGAGCTAGAAGGGCTTTCCTAGACCTGCTGCCGGCAATGATCTCTTGAGCCTCTGTCCATGTTGTATTGCCACTTTGCATTTGGCCTCATACTTTGTAGCACCTCTGACCTTGGGGCATTCACATGTTTCACTCTCTCCCCTGGTTCCTTGGGGGCCACTGAGAACCTCCAAGCTAACCTCCTCTATTGACTCATTGAAGACCCCTTCCTTTTGTAAACTTAGCCTTCCTTAGGTTCTGTGACCCAGGTTTTCCCGGCTTTCTTAAAGCTACTTCTTTTGCCTACTAGAGAGCAGAGGGCTCTCCAACTCACCGATGCCATTCCACTCTCCATACCTATCCTTCTGGATGTTTCTATGCTTGTGTCCTGTGGGCATCTCAAGTTCAGTGCATCACAGGCCACCGTCATCTGCTTGGCAGGGAGCCTATGTGTCCTGCTTGTGGGGTACCCAGCAGCAGACTGGGAATGTGGTACATGTCTCACAGAGTGTTAGAGAATGAACTGTATCCCCCCAACCCGCCTCTCCTCCTGAATGAAGAGTACTCTCCTCCTCCCAGCAAGACCCCAGGTTTCCCTCACGGTCTTTGTTGATCTGACCTGTGATAGCACTGAAATCAACTCAATTCTTTCCATTGCCACTGGCACTGGCTCAACTACGTCACCATTGTCTCTCACCTGGATAATCACAACAGCCTCCTCACCTGCTTCTGTGCATCTAGTCCAGTCCTTCCGATCACTACCCTCACTGGGACTCTGCACCTGCTCTAAAGCAACCTGATCAGGGCCCTGCTTCATATCAGGTCCTCCAGAGGTCCCCAGACCTTTGAGGATCCCATTAAAACTCTTCAGCTTTGACCCTTGGCTACTGTCATCCTGATCTTGGGCCTTTCTCACATTCATGCTTCCCTCCAGGCATACAGAGGATTTGCGATTCCCCAGATGTGACCTGACGTTTTATGCCTCTATGTGCCCCGTGCATGACATTTCCTTTAGAAATCACCAGTTCCTGCTTGTTCTTCAAACCTGAGCCCAGGTATCACCTGCTCAGCAGGCTTCTCTGACTTTGCCCTCCCCAGGTCAGGAGAGGCCTCGATCCTCAAGGTTCCAGTGCACCTTGTACATCTTTCCAGCAGCACCTGTTTGGCTGGCTGTTCACACCACTGTGTCCATCCTTTCCCTGTGAACTTGGGACCAGAAACCCATTTGTAAGCCCTGGGCATCACCTCAGACTCTGTGCACAGAAGGTGCTGCCTGACGAAGGAGTGAGACCTTAAACCCTCCGCCACGTGTTCCTTCCTGAGCCCTGGAACGCGTGTGGAGCCACACCACATCTAGCAAATGGAATTTCAGAAATCAAGGGGCACACTGGTCAAAGACTAGTGTTCAGCATGTGTTTGTGTATGACCTGGAAGTGCCCTCAGCACAGAAACTTACGTAGCTCATGAAGATCTTCTCAGTGGGTTTGAGGTGCCTCTGGATCTCACAGTCCGCGGGGTGCAGGATGATAATGCCATCGTCAGAGAAGACATAGAACATGTTTCCCACACTGAGGCCTGGGAGGAGCAAACACAGCCATGGTTATGCTACCCCGCAGCAACTAGCCCCTCGACAGGGTCACATGTCACATTATGCACACATGAAACCTGCGGTTTGGGTGCCTGTGGTAAAGGCATGAAGTGCACGTCCTGGGCAAGATGATGTAAGATAAGCAAGTGGTGTGTGGGGAGCAAGGAGAGAAAGTGCCAGAGGGCTTAAAATGACTACAGCCTATCAAGGGCTCTGCAGGCCCCAGGCTGTCCTTCCGGACACACACCTCTGTCCTAGGGCACCGAGGGTTGGCTACCAGCACAAATTTTCAAATAAATGACAGCTTTGGCTTGGACATGCATTTGCCCTTTCCTTCTGAAAGTCAGAGTGTTCCTTGTTTGCTTGTTATCCACTAGTCAAATCAGGATGGATCAGATCACGCCAGAAAAACAAAAGGCTCCTTATTTTTAAACACATTTACATAGAGCACCACTCCCGGAATGTAGGGTCCTGAGAGTGCTGTGGCTGGTACCCCCTTGTGCCAACTTAGTCCTGCCCTGCCTGTGCCAGAAAACCCCTCCTTCAAGACAGCTTGCTCCCACCTCTCCGCCCCCACCCCCGCCCTTTTTTTTTAATGTTTATTTTTGAGAGAGAGAGACAGGGTGAATGGGAGAGGGACAGAGAGAGAGGGAGACACAGAATCCAAAGTAGGCTTCAGGCTCTGAGCTGTCAGTACAGAGCATGATGCGGGGCTCGAACCCACGAGCTGTGAGATCATGAATTGAATAGAAGTCAGATGCTTAACTGACTGAGCCACCCAGGCACTCCTGCCTTACTGGTTTTTTTGTGGCAGCCCCGTGTCGGGCAACAGAGCCTGCGTGGTTGCACCCACCTGCGTGCTCCCATCACCCCCCAGGGCTGTGGTCACTTGGGGAGAAACCCCCTCAGAGCAGCAGAGAAGGGGCCTTGGGAGGAGCTAGTTCAGTCCCCTTATTAAAGACAAAATACCTGAGGTCCAAGGAAGGCAAGGGGCTTGGTTGAGGTTACTTGCATTTATGCCAGAGCTGGGGTTGGACCCTGAGCCCCTGATCTGGGCTCTGTCCCCTCACCGTGCCTCTCCGTAAAAGGTAAACAGGGCACAAAGATAGGTGAGGTTTCAATCCCCCTCCCTATGTCTTTCTCCCTTACTTCATTTCTCATGAAGGTAGAATATTAAACAGATTTTCACAAACGCTAAGAAAATTAAATCTATGAAAAACAGGCTTTTTCCTAGCATGCTGAGAAAACCAATGTACTGACTTAATTGAATATCTGGGTAAATTTTTTAGTGTTAAATAACAGTAAAACAGGGGCGCCTGGGTGGCTCAGTCAGTTGAGTGTCTGACTCCCGGTTTTGGCTCAGGTCATGGTTTCATGGTTTGTGGGTTCGAGCCCCATGTCAGGTTCTGTACTGACAGTGTGTAGCCCGCTTGAAATTTCTCTCTCTCCGTCTCTCTCTGCATCTCCCCTGCTCACTCACTCTCTCTCAACAATATAAACATTAAAAAAAATTTTTAAACAAGACAGAAAACAATATAACAGGCAAATAGGAGCCACCATTCCACTTGCTTCCAGTGGCTCTGTAGGCAGTTTTCTGGGCCTTGAGCTATTGGTGACCAGGAAGCATCAGTGCCTGTGGTTCCCAGTGTGGACAGAGGTCCCTGACTCCATGGCACAGTCTTAACTGTGCTGAGAGGGGTTCTGGGCAGGAGGGCTCCTGCTACTGGGAACAGCATTACCCCAGCCTCTCAGAAGCTAGTAGTGCCTGGGAGCACCCTGCACAGGTCCCAGCGGGGAGTCCTGGGGAGCTGGGCAGCCTGTCCCTGAGAGCCAGACCAAGTGGCCCCCATGAGCACCCCGTCTCTACTCTTAGGGCACCCCAGCTTTTGGCACATATTTGCTCTGTTCCCATTTATCTTGCCTCAGCAGGGCCTTCTCTTCTGGACATTCTCACCTGGCAAAATTCTCTTGGCCACACCTAGGGGTCAAAGTCCCTGCAAAAGCACAAACCCCAGAAACTGCCTCCTGGGGCCTCTTGGAAAATCGACAGCTCTCTGACGCAGCATCACACTGAAAGTTCAGTGGACTCCATGTGGGGTTTGCAGGTGTAGCCACGTGTGAGGCCAAGCACAGTGCCTTCCTCCCAGTAGGCAATGGAGTGTGGGGCTCAACAAACACCTGACTTCCCAGAAGACCAGGCCTCATGACCCAGCCCCCTGAAAGGGTCTGTGTGAGTTTAGCTTCTACTACGGGGGCTTTCTTTGCTTTTGTGTGCCCTCATCATCCCACATCCTGTGGTGAGACTGGACAGTTCCCTGCAGCCTGTGACCTGTTTGGTTTTGTTTCTGTATGTCCGTCTCCAGCTCTGAACTGTCCAGCCTGGTTGTGCAGGTGGGATGGAACGGATTCAGCACTGCATCGTCTACTAGGAGGGCGGCACCTGCCAGCCCGAAGCCCGAAGGCAGCCGTGGGTCTTAAGGTGGCCTTGAGTGGGGGCCACTAATGGCTGCCTTGCACACATCTTAGGGCCTCCTGCATGCTTTGCCGGTCTCCACTTTTGAAACTTGAGCCCCTTTGTATGAAGCCACCTTAGAAAAATACCACCTCTTAAAGACACACGGTGAAAGCTCTCTGTGCATATCGCGGCCTACTAGCTAGGTTCAGGCAGCAGCAAGGGACAACTGTCCATGGTGAGTGGCCTTCGCTATGACTTATTCTTCCAAGGAATCCTAAAGCCTATTGGCAGCAAGTCCTCATTTTTCAGGCCCTGCTTCTGATTTGCTCTCAAGACATACCGTGAGCTGCGGTGCCTGACGTTTGGGAAACCGTTCTGAGCATGGGTATGCATGCACACGCTAGAGTCTACCTAACACCATGTGATGTTCATGAGGGAAAAATGAGACGGTAAATATGCTGGTTTTGCAGGAGGGAGATTTAGTGTTTAGCCCTGAAATCACACGGTACGTTCTGCGGCTTCTCATACTCCTCCCCCATGCCCTGTCTGCTGATAGTGGAGAATAAGTTACCTCAAGGTGATCTGAACTCTGCTCTGGTGGACGGGCTGCATTGGGCTGAGGTCCACAAATGCACATACACCCCAAGCTGTGACTCAGGCTCTATAGCCCAGCTCTGACACGGGCCTGCTATTTTTTGAAGCACGTGAACTGTCAGTGTTAGACCATTTTCGATGTATAAAAACGACAATATTTTTATGGTCCGATCTATTACCCTGAAGATGGTTTCATCAATATAAAATTAAAAAGTCTGTTCATTGGCTGTTGTATAGAAACCAATTTGACAATAAACTTCATATATTGAAAAAAAAAAGTCTGTTCATGTCAAAACTATGCATGTAAACACACAATGACAGAAATCGTGGTGGGTTTTTTCTTTGGCATTGCCTCAAAGTGTGCACTAACCCCCAACACTGGTACTAGCTCCTGGAAAAAAGTTGAAGGCCCATTCTGACCAGGAGCCCCTGCCAAGTAGTCTGCTTCAGTGAGGAGTTTCAAATAGCTTTAGACGGCAACTCTCCACTTTTAAGTTCTAATGGACCGGGGTCCATTAAAGAGACTAGCAGGTTTTGAATCTGCTTCTCAGTGTGTGCCATTTGAGTTCGACATTGACCTCCGCCCCTCCCAGCTAATCTGGCCCGTGGACTCGACTTGTGAGGACTGCTTGGTGTCTGGAAAAGCAGATGGTAGCTCGTGGAAAGATGGCCCATGATGGAAGGCTGAGCACAGGTGATCACAAGCACAACACACAACAAGTAAGCTTGGTACCTTCCTCTCGCCACAGAATGTTTGCAACTACAGCATCAGAGAATAGGGAAGCAGGAACGTGATTGAGGGAAGGAAAAAAGAAGAAAGAAATGTCAGAGTCTTGACTGTAAGGGTTCCATTCACGGACATACTGCTACCTACTCTGCCACATAGAGAGTCTGCACCGCTCACTGCCCCAGCAACAGCACGTTGACAGGACTCTGAACCTGGACACACGTTTCCAGGTCTTGGGACTCTTGCGATTTCTACTCAATCTTTGAAATCAGGTCCCAGGATCACAGAAACGAACGGGATCCTCCACTTCTGTGGTTGACAGGAGTGAACAACATCTCAGCCAGAGCTCCTGGATTACTTCCAGAAGCCATGCTGATTTTCAACTAGGATTCTCACAGGAAGACCATCTGAAACACTTGTGATTATCTCATTGGATGATGAAGACTCAGCTTGGAGTCTCTGAACAAGGGAAGAGACTAAGTCTATCACCCATGTCTATGAAATCAACCTGCAGAGCCACTTGGTGGCAGTGGCTACAAGGGGGGCATGGGGGGCATGCTGGGTAGGCTCTATCCCTGGAGTATAAAGGTTATTTGTACATGTGTGCCCAGGCCAGTTCCTGGGCCATGGCGGGATGGCAGCACGTGATACAATTCATGAATTGGTATCTATGTAGTCTATCATGTATGGAGTCTGCACCACTGGCCGGTGGGTGGATAGTATGAAGAATTCTATTGGGGGAGGGGCAGAGGTTCCAGTCATACAGCAAGCGGGAGGCAGAACTGGGACTAGGATATGCGAGCTTCTTTGGGGTCCTGGGCTCTGTCTGCTGTCCAGGGAGTTTCCCTCTCTGGGTTTTGTTTAGGTTGCCAGGGAAGGTCTGCTCACCTTTGGGCACCTCTGCTCCCAGCTTTAAGCACAGAAACATATGGGGCTTCCCCCTGTCTTCAGGGGCTCATGTTGGTGGCTTTGGCTCTGGTCAGTTGGTACCCCTGCACCAGACACCCCCCAACCAGCTCAGTGAGGAGCTTAAAGACGAGAGTGGACTCACGGGTCTTTCTAGCAGAGTCTTCGATGAAAAGTGAGGAGATATCCTCGTCCACACCCACTTCATTTTTGGCAATGCAGGTATACGCCCCCGTGTCTTCATACCGAACACTGCCGATGTGGAGTTCGCTCCCATTGGCTGGAGGAAGGACAGTGCTCAATATGGCCTGCTCAGCTGGGTCCCCCCCCACTCTCCGCGGTGCCCCCCTCCCGTCTCCCCTCTATTCAGTGTTGAGGTTAGAAACACAACCCCTCGGCAGGGCTGAGGGCAGCCAACATCTGTGATACACACCCAGGAAGGGCTGGAAGAGCTGAATAAATTGAAGGTGGCATGAGACCTGACTGGCAGTTTGTCATCATTGTGCTCAAAAAGCCCGCAAGACCTGCGTTGGCCCAGATAGCCGGAAAATTTGGGGAGACATTTGTTCACTCTCAACACGTCTGGCTTATCTGACTTAGAAACAAATCATGAGTCTCATTTCCATTCCTGGGGAAAGTGTCAGCTGGAACTTGACGGGAATAGCACGGCGACACTGAGGGCAGTTCTTACCTAAAAGGGAGAGTTGTTTCGACATCTGGGTTGAGACGTCCATGCCGTTTTTCAGCCAAGTGATTCTGGGCATAGGAATGCCCTCTGCGTGGCACTTCAGACTGGCTGCCACCCCGGGCTCCTGCGCCTGGGTCTCCGGGTACACACGGATGACTGGCGGGACTGTGGATCAAGTTGGTGCTGGTCAGAGAGAGCCCCCTGCCTGGCCTCAGGCCTGTGCTCTGGCCCCGAGACCTGCTCCAGAGGGGTGAACCGACAGGCAAGTCTGGAGTTGTCTTTGTAACCCGCTTACAATCACCCTGTTCAGCAACGCAAGCCCTAGAAGAAAGGGCTATAAAATGGATCGTAAGCAATAAACATGTCAGCCTTTGTACCCTGTAATTCATGGCTTTCATCATTATTCTAAATATGATCAGAAAGACATCCAACTATTTAATGCTATTCAGCTGCTACATGTAAAGAGCAACAGCCGCTGCAAATTTATTTCTAAATGAATAAAATTCAGATATATTATTTCTGTTATGGGAAAGCCATTGGACAGGGGCTTAATTTTTTTGCAGGAAGAGCTTCGCAAAGCACTTCTGGTCACTGACTGGCAGGGCTGCTAATTACATTACCACTCTGGGGAAGTCCATTGATCATTTCACTGGATCACTCTTATTTCTCCACTTCTTACCCCCTGCACTGTGGATGGAAGGCAAGTGTGGCCTGCATAGCTCAGCCATGGGCCCTGGGAGTCAAGTTCGGGGCCAAGGATGTGACTGTCCCACTCATCAGAAAAACGTGGGTGGGCAAGGTGTCAGCGCCCTCCACAGCTTGCTGGCCTTTCTGACTTGAGCTGTCTGTGGGAGAGGCACCTGGAGGAAATGAAGACTGTTTGGAGGATCCTCCCTCCTACCCGTAGCTTTGGGCCCAGGAAATGAAATAATTATCATTTTCAGTGGACTCAAGGGCTCTTACTTATCCATATACTTTACATACTTCCAAAACGGGTCTGTGAGAGTTTATGTAAAGGCACCTGGATATTAAATTCAATACACACCTTGTGGAAAGGTGGAAGATGGATTCTTCCTGAAGCAGGCCACTACATTTTCCCAGAAGTATTGTCTGAGAAAAGAAAGCATCTCAGTACTTTAGGAGAGAGATTTTTCTTGGGACCAGAGGTAGAACAAGTTGATGCTTATGGAGAAGGAGGCTGCTGGTGATCCCAGAATGTGAGCAAGGTGTCCAGTGACCTGTGCTTGGCTGGGCTGAGGACAAAGGAAAGTCTCCATTGCCCCATGAGACATGGACTGTGCAATTCCCTCTCAAAACTCTTTGGGAGGCTATTAATAATCTCATTAACTCAGTCTGAGTTTCACGTCTTTTCTCTGGTTCACCTGTGGGGCAAAGCTGGGGGGCTGAGGAGAAAGCCAAATGGACAACCAGCAAAGGGCATGAATCCAGCTTCAGAATATCCCAGAGCTGTTTTTGTAACAAGAGCTCAGAGGCACCCTGTGACAACCACATAGAGACTTAACAAGAATACAATCTGAGTCATTTCCCAGTTTCTCTTTGTTGGAGGTTCTGGGGGAGAGCTCCAGGATGTGCAGATCAGGCTACTGGGCTGGAGGAGGTAAATGGGGCTCTAGCAAAGCCTATCTGGAGGGCTGCTTACAGCATGAAAGTGCATCTCCCTTCTCTCTCTCTTGTTCAATGAGGAAAGAAACAGTAACTTATCTAGACAATTTCCTTATGCTGTG